>NC_139031.1:72294386-72894386 GCF_964662115.1 Mustela nivalis
GGTAGATATTAAAGCAAGAAGCATTACTATGAAAACAGTGACCACTTAATCCATCAGTAGAACAGTATACTTTCTCAAAGATTCTGGTGAACTAAATTGGGAAAACAGTCTCTAAGGAAAAGATGTCTTCATGGAGATACTGGCGGGACCAGTTAAATTCCATCAAAGCCCTTTTTCCCCCACTCCCTGTTGAAATCAATAATGAACCACAAGCTGTGCTCAGCTCTGGGGACATAAAGGTAAAAGCAGACAGGACCTCAAGGATTTCACATCCTATGACTGAAATGGAGACCAAGAAACAACTCCAGTTCAGCAATAATCAAGGTAAGCAATGGGTGTGGTGGCAGCCTACAAGAGAAGGGCCTGACTCATGATAGGGAACTCAAGGTCAAATCACATGAGGACTCAACTCTTCAGTGAGGTCAGAAAGAATATATAAAACACGATGCAAGCAATGAAGACAGTGAGAGGATTTGCGCCAGAGGAACAGCATGTGCAATGGAATAAAGGTCTAGACATACCCATCATAGTCAAGAACTCTGAGTAGTTTGGACTGGCTACAGCATAGGATCAGGTGGAAAAAACAGAGTTAAAGGCACCGATAGGAGCTGGACCATGAAGACTCTTGATACCACCCAGGGACTCTGATCATTTTAAAGATAATGTGAATGGAATTCATATGGCCATCAGGGTATCTCTTGACTTCATGTTTAGATGAAGCCAATTAATAGGAAGGGACAGAACTCAGTGGAGCTTCCATCCCTTCTATCCACGTTCCCAAAAAAGGGGCCCAGGGGTTATTTTCTGTTTAGAATATGATATTTATTTCATTCACAAAGAGGAAACGCATCTAGCCTTTGCTTGCCAAGAAAAATGTTAGGGAATATAATTATTCATTGCAAAATGGAGTTCTGGAAAGGACATCTGTGTGTGTGGGGAGGTACTGACTGGATCTGTTGCTCAGGAGGTAGATGGGACAAGTGAAGTACTGAGTCATAGCTGTGGGAAGGTGGGCAGGGGAAGAACACTGGTAGGTAGGTTCTGAATGGAGATATGGGGGAAGCACTAAATTCTGAGCTGGAGATGAACGTTAAATGTGATGGTGAACAGAGAAGAAACTTGTACGCTTCGGTTGGAAAGCAGACAGAACAGCGTGGTTCTCACCATTTGTGGGGGTCTGTACCTCTAGAGCTAGACATACATGCCAAGCTTTACACATAAGGCAAAAAAAGATATGGAAAAAAAATGATGATCCTTCTAATGAAAGGATCAATGGCAAGAAGAATAACAAACAGGGAGGGAAAGGATTATTTAGAAAAAAACAAACTGGCAGTATCCGTTTCAAAATAAACTATATCCTGCCACCCACACCCACACTGAAGTGAAGTAAAATTTGCCAAAAGGAATTTGCCAATTGTCAAAGCAAAAAATTGGCAGCCCTAATTATACTTGAGACAAATGAACAAAGTGAATACTCCCAATTCCATGAATCATTGTCAAAGCTGTCCAGTACAATCCTGAGCGGCATCCTTATATTTAGTCCATATTTCATTATTTATTTATAGCCTGACTTACACGTTCACAACAGAACTAAGCCATCTGAAAGAAATATTATACACTGAAACAATAAAACATACATTTAAGAGAATGAGAGCAGTGGAAAATAAAATTAAAATAAAAGCTGAACTGGGAATAGGAGATGAATGGGGTGGGGACATCGTGTTGTTTGGGATGCCAACATCAATCCCTCCGGCTTTGCTAAGCCACACATTTGTCTCTGAGTTTCCTACCAGCCAAGGAAGGAAAGAAAAAAAAAAGCTAATTCAATAGCTCTCTTTATCTATGAGGAAAGTCTTTTAACAGTTTTTCAGATATACATTTAGATTTTAGGTATCAAATTTGAATGAAAGAAGGGATTAGTTCAATACGTGTTATCAGGGGAATGAAACATCATACATGGGTAAATATTTCTAAAAGTCCTTTTTCATTTTGTACGCTATATAATATTCTTTTGCATTTTTTTTCTCTTCAGTAACCCAACAAGGTCTTAGTAACAAGTGAGAATATTGTCTAAGATATAATGTGATTCATCTTCCCAGAATTTCTTCTGAGGTTCGATAAATACTTCCAAAGTAAGAGAGACTGTGGAACTTGGTGACTGGTCTATTCCTACCATCACCATAACTACACTTTGTCACGAAAACATATCAAATATTTAATTTCTCACTCCACATCTTATCCACTAAGTAAACCTGACTCACAAAATCTGTCTACCAAAGGCTGTCACCTGTCAGTTTATAAGGATTACCTGAAAAACTGTACTTTTTAAAACCAAGATATTTTCAAGCAAAGTAGCACTTTTACTTCAATTTTTATTCGAATTACTTTCTACAGAATATGTATGTGTGTATTAAAGAATTATTCTGACGATGTGTATTTTGAGCAAACCAAGTTCACGCTGAAAGACACTTCCTATAGTTATTTGAAATATGTATTACTCTTCCTGCTCCTTGCTCCCTACATCGCCTAAAACCTACTGATACTTCAAGCTCTGTCAATACCACATGAAAAGTATGTATCACAGTGCATATGCATTAGACAACAAAGATACCATAGCCACTTGTTCAACTACAAGTGATCAAGTTATATGTCAAATGCCATCATCATTTAATCTCCATGATGCCAATATGTTTTATTTTTAGTTAGTTTCCAAATTATGGAGCAGAAATTTAAAATATAGGTCATCTTTCCTGTATGTCTAAAAGAAACAAATCAAAGGATTTTATCTATCACATTTTAATTATGAAATAAGTGTAGGACAACCTAACAAAAGTCATAAACTATACCACTCAAATACTCATTTGATTCCTCTTACCACAGGAACCTTCCAAAGGCACAGAAACACAAATTTAAGACCTAAAAACTTGACAATTCTTTTTGAAAGCATAAATGCCAACTACAAGTTTCTGAAATCACTTAGTTGGGGAAAAGAAGAAAGGGTTTGAAAATTGAGAAGAAAGGGGGTTGCTTGATTCAATATTTGTCATAACAAAGAAAACATGTATTATAAGAATCATACCTCAGTCATCTTTATTGGAAATATCTACAAGTTTCAGCATAAAAGGCAGTATTAGCCTATTCATGAATTCCAAAAGAGGACACAGGTGACTTCTCTATGGGAGACTACATCTTCATAATTATATTTGGCACATGAAAAGCATATCAGTTTGAGATCATTTTTAGATGTGTTTAACATGTACTTAGTGAACATAATGAAAATGCACATAGAAGAGTATAGGCATAAGAAACAACAAGGTTGGGTCTGCACTCATTGCTTCATAAGGAGTTCTCTGAAGAGATGTACCTTAAGGCAATTTGTTTCTACTGCTTAAATGCAATGCATTTTTAATTTTTAAAAGGGAACTTTCTATGATTTTTTAGTCCATTTAAAATGCTGGTTTCATTGTATGCCACCTCCGTCCACTAGGCAGTTTAGTCAGATACATAATTCAGAATAAGATCACTGAACAGAACAAAATAAAAACAACAACAAAATCCAAGGATCCTGATATGTTGCTCAGGTGAAAACCCCCCAAATTTCTTCATATCCAATGTTTTGGGGCGGTGGTAAGAGGCAAATCCAGAAACAGATAGTTCTAGATATCTAACTATGACACTTTCAGAATAAGACTTCTTAAGCTGTACCCCCCTACATAAGCTTCAAAAACTGGTAATAAGCTAAATGTGCACCACGGATAAAATATACAACTATGATTATTATTAATATTTCATCAATTGGAAACCTGAATGGTAGTCATATTATTAACCACACACAAATTAAGTAACAAACCATACATGAATCCAAATTTGAAACAGTATTTGTCATTACAAAAAATAACTAAATAAATTCAAACATATTTTTGGCACTATGTAGAGGATATTATTTGCTTTACTGAAGTCAAACATGGTGATAGAAGAACTTAGAAGTCCACACACACACAAATGAATGCACCTATAGACTATTCTCTTAACGAATACTTCAATTATGGTAACAAAGTTTCGTGGTTAACATATTTGATGGTAAAAGCTGAATGTAATACATAGGTAACTTCTCAGGTTTGATGACTGATAACTTTGTATCTGTATGCGTAAGTGTAGGTACTGAGAATGGGTACATGTGTATGTTCACATGATACGGATTTATAAAGTTATCACTCAGTCATTTTATTTCAGAGTTGTGATAGTGCGGGAGATAAATATCCTAACATGTGAGGGGGTGCAAATTTACTTTCTAAAATTAGAGACTTTTACCATTAAGTACTATGTAGTACTCAATGGTGTACAAAGTACAATGTAGTTTACTCTGTCACTTTTCTTTTTTTTTTCTTTTATCTATTCTCGGATTTAAAGTAACATAAACTATCTCATCAATTATTCATATTCTAATTAGGATGAAAAGCAGTATGTTATTTTGTTCATATCAAGTCCCCAAAAGAAAAGAGATCCACAGACAAGACACTTGCACATGTTTACTTTGAAGACAGGAGCTGAATTTGACTCCAGGATTTCCAGTTTGCTGATCTGTGAATGTTTGGGGGTAAAATGCTCTATTTATCTCTCAAGTATCCCACTAAGTATCTATTAGAAGAACTCCATGCAATCATCCAATGTTTTCTAAATGAAATCCTTTGAAATAAAGATGTATATATATATAACCATTTCCTTTGTGCTGTCAGTTTAATACCATGTGTCCAGACTCTAGAGACTACAGGCATGTAATTGGAACATGGTAAATATATATAACTACGTTCAATATATAAGTGAAGAATTATATCCAGGAGATACTGAAATACTAAATTCATATTACCCAGATAGATATCAGAAGATATATATTTCTTGTAAGGATATGTGTATGTGTATATATATATATATACATATATATGTATATATATATATATATAATGGAAGGGGCTATATATATATGTATATATGTATATATATGTATGTATATATATGTATGTATGTATATATATGTATGTATGTATACATATACATATGTGTGTGTGTGTGTGTGTGTGTGTATATATATATATAGAAATTCTCCTTACATCAAAATGGAATTGTAGCTTGTCTCCTTTCTATAATGAAGTTACAAAATAGTCTCATTCGATAATTGTGTTAAGTGCTATCTTTATACAGCTCTATTAAAACAGGAAAGTATGGATTAAAATAGAAGAACATTTGGATTAAAAGAGTAAGAACCAAAGTTGAAGTATTGCAGACCTTAATAAGACTGAGTTAAATCAACTAATGACTGTATCCCACTTCAGAGTCCCAGATAAACTGAGTCTCAGTGAGTGGAAATAATCCAAGTCAATGATGTAGAGGTTGATTGGAGACACTCTGAGCACAAAACTTGGGAAGACATAATAAAAAGGTATTGCCAAAGTAGATATGTGCTTTAAGAAAAAAATAAATGACTACCTTACGGATCTGTGAGTTTAATATTTATGCTGATGACAAAAATCAATAAATGTCTATAAACCTTAAAGTAACGAGGGGTGTGTATTGCTCAATATAAAAAAGAAATGATACATCACCCCCGTTTTTAGCTTCATGCTTTACAACCCATTAATAAAGAAGGTAAACATACAGTCATCTAGGAAACTATTATTTAGGAAACTATTATTTAAAAACTAGGAAACTATTATTTAAAAGCTCAAGAGTCTAGGCTCCAGAAGGTAGAGACCTAATCTAATCTAGGAAGAAAGACCAAGTGTCATGTAACGTGAAGGCCATGACTTGTCTCAAAAACCTACCTGTGACAGAGAATGAATGATCAACAATTTTTCACACACTGTCTATCTCATGTGAGAAACTACTGAACCCTTGAAAAAGTCATTCAAATTTCATAGTAAAATGTAAAGAAAGACAAAATAAATCAGGTGTAGGAAGTCCACATACAGACGAACTAGGCTATTTTTTGAATGCTGCCAATGTAATTTAAGTACACTTAAATGTGTAAATATTGGAGAGAACAATCCCATGAGTCAAAGTATAACAACTAGGTAAAAGTAAATGAATTAGTATTTTATAAAAATGAGCCCAACAGTGAATGGGAATAGTGTCCTGTGGGTGTAAGCCCCTGCTCAGCCCACAGAGCCATGTGGATTACGGGCTGTCCTGTCATAACCATGTTCATGTGTCCTTCCCTGGGGAATCCGTCAGGCTTCTGGGAGATGAGTGACCACAGTGGAGAAGGAAGGACCCCTTCTGACCATGTGACAGAAATTGCTTCTACTAACCCTTTAGATTTTGGAAGATTAATTCCATATTCTAACAAACTTAAATAGAACTGAACAATATAGGAACTATGAAGTAATTCTTCCTTTATCCTGTGAATTATTAAGGCATATAGGCTATAACACCTTGCCCAGTTCAGATTTCCATAACCAAAGAGAGGGTTTCGGAACACAGCCACAGAGATTATCAAAGTGTTGAACATTAATACCTTGGAGAAAGGAGGAATATTCTAGATTTTCAAGATGAAATGAGCTCAAGGAAAAACTCGATAGATTTAAGTTGGCTAGAAGGAAGATTCTGACACTGTGGGTTCTTAAACATTGAGGTGGTTTGCTGAGACTGCAGAAACTCCAATCCTGAGAATCTTTAAAAATAGAAAGGATTCAGACCAGCTGCTCAGAAGGATTGAATGTGGGCTTTCTTCAACTAAAACTCTCCAAGACCCCTCTAGCCCTCAGAGTCTAATTGTAAGTGCCAATATAAACAGTATATTCCATTCTAACACTTCTGCTTCAGTACCATGTAGTTGAGGGGGTGGGAGGGATCACCGCGACCCACATTCACAGCGCATAACAACATGTGAGGCACTAGCTTGTCATAATTAGGAGTCCTAGTGGTATCTCTGGATACGTGGACTTTCTGATTTAAAATTTCTCTTGCAAATCACATATAGCACTTAATCAAAAGTTTTAAGGATATATTGCAGTTTTGAATAATTCATGCTAATGAAGCATTAAAACATGATGAAAAGTGCAAAAAATAAATAAAAATCAGGCAACTTAATTTCTCCTTCTTTATATCATCCAGACGTAAAATACTGGTTTTTCTATTAAACTAGAAAACTTGTCCCTAGTCACTTAATAATCCAAAACTTTTCCCCTAATATATCATGACATTTTTTGAAAGATATTTGAATCTGTACATTAGCCCATAGCATGAACCAACTAATAAATTAATAATATATCGAAGTCCTAGAGTATGGTCAAAATTATTTTACAAAAAAAAAATACTTGAATAAATCAAATAGTAAACTAATTTGAATAGTGCACTAAATTGAGTGATCACTCCAATTGTATGTAAATACATTTGTACCTAATACCACAAACCATCCGCTTCATATTTCCACAAAAGACTCTGGCATTCTTTAAAGAACATGCACAGTTAAGCATTAGGTTTAATCAAGAGTTGGCGTCCAACACCTTTCCATCTGCCAGTACCTTGATGCAAAATCTTGAAGAAGTTTATTTTCTTATAAAGTAACGGCAGCATTTTTTTAACTAATCTCAACTGACGACTTCCCAAAGCATGGCTATAAACTGCCACTCAAACTTTTCTACACTGCCCAAATCAGTAGATTCATAACTTGACATAGCACACAGGAGCTACCCTCACAGCCCTGCAGTTAACTGCATTCGGTAAATATTTGCATCCATGGTACTACAGATGCTAATGACTGTGTTGAACATACACATGTAAACACACACCCCTCCCTGTGTAACAGCCTGTCAATAAATTGTAAAAACAGACACAATATCATCATGGGTAAGGTGGATATGCATCACCCACTCATTGTAACAGGACAATATCTCTTTTTGTTTATCTTGATTTTGAACGTGTATGTGTGTGCGCGCAGGTTACCGGAGAGGGAGATCCGTTCTTGCAGAGGGGCCCTCTGAAGACTCCTTTAATGCCCCGATAGTGCCCATTGCTGAGATGTCTCGAACTGATGACCAGGTAACAAGCCATGTGGGTCCAAGCAGGAGGCGCAGAGTCTCAACTCCTCACCAGACGACCAGGCGCGGAAAAGCGGGCTGGTTTCTCAGCAGCGACAGTGACTGCCACCTCCCGAGAAGAAGCGGCCAGCGGCAAGCAGGGGACGCGGCGGCGGCGGCGCGTCCCCGCTCCTCGCCCCGCGCGGGGCTCCTGCTGCCGGCAGCAGCGGCTGCTCTGACGGCGGCGGCGGCGGCAGCGGCAGCCACACAGCACTTAGGGGACCCGGCGAGCCAGTCCACATGCTGCTCTGACGAGGTGGCTGCTCAACCGCGGGCCGGCGATATAATTTTTTTTTTTTTCCTAAGGACAACTTCCTGGGTCCGCCGGGGAATCAGGAACTCCTCCGCCCCCTTTCCTCCCGCCCCTCGCTTTCGCACCCAGCGCACGCCCCGGGATGCTCAGGCGCGGGTCCCCGTCACCTGGCCGGGGGCGTCCGCGGGCTGGGCTGCGGGCTGCGGCGCTGGGCGGCCGCCGCAGCAGCAGCGGTGTGCCCGGGAAAGTGGCCGACGGTCCTGGGGAGCGCCACTCCGCTGCCCCCGCTGCAGTGGCGGGGGCGGGGGCGCAGGAGGCAGCGCGTGGGCTGGGGTGAGGACCGGGAGTTGGGGACGCGGCGACCTGGGAGCGGGAGCGGTTAGCCCCGCCGCTCGGAGCTGTCGGCTGAAGGCGAGGGGCGCGCCGGGCGGCCGCGCGAGGAGGTGACAGCTGCGGCGGCCGGAGGCTCTGGCGGCTGCGGGACGCACCGCGCCGGCATCCTGCCTTCCGCCTCCCGGGGCCCCTGGTCCCTCTGCCCCGTCTCCGGGCCAACTTTGCGCGGGGTTTGGGGGCGGGGGCCCGGGGCGACTGGGGCGGCGGTGGAGGAGCGGAGCGGGAGGAGAGCGTTTTCTTCACTCTTTCGCTGCCTGCTCGCCTTCAGCATGTTTCAGCGCTCGGGCTGCCGGCGGCGTTCGCAGAAGCAACAGCTCCCCAGCCGGCTGGACCGACGAGCTGTGCACCCCAAATAAGGCAGACGGGTTAGATGCGCTATGATAGGTAACGGATGCAGGAGGAAAGAAGTTTTAGATAGGAAACTTGCATAAGGAATAGAAACGAAACATGCAAACGTGTGTGTGTGTGTGTGTGTGTCCAGAGTAGAAACGGTCACCTACGAGTCTTTAAGTACCTATAAAGAGGCAGGTTTTGGGGGTTTGTAGAGGACGTTTGTGTCTCCACAACCCTCAACAATCATCCCTCAATGGTGCTTCTTGACCGACGCTAGATCATTTACCGTAAATAAAGCCACCAGGGAGCGAGCCGCACCAAGAATAAATGACCTGTGCAGCAATGTGTTCTGAAAAGAGAAGGAAGGCTTTCTGGAGTCGGGAGACAAGTGGGCGCTCTCCACCCCGCGCTGACCTGGCAAGGTTCTGCGACCCCTCTGGTCCCACCTGGCAAGGTCTGTGCTGGGGAGAACAGGAAGGGTGGTCTCCTTCCCCTCTTGCCTTACCACTGGACTTAATGCCAGGTTAAAGCTAGTGCTCCCTGTCCCCTCCCCAGTTTTCTCCCCTTCTGTCCCCCACAATGCTCCAGGGCATCCTGGTTGACCCTGAGGACCTTCACAAATGATAGAAACAGGTCAAAGAAAACAGGTCATTTGGTTTTTCCTCTTCAGGCAACTCATAAAGCTCTTCAAAAAAAAAAAAAAAATCCGATTAACATAATTTTTAAAACTATTCAATAAAGACCTGACTTTTTATTTACATGATTACAATAGTTTATATCCTTAATATTTTATTAAACACATAGATGTAGTTCTCACTTTAAAGGTTTCAGATAGTCTTTTTAGAGTGTTATATAAGGCAAAATGCCAACTACTTGAAAACTTTGAATTCAAAACTGCTTAAACTGACTTGCGGGTATGTAAATCTTTTTTTTTTTTTAAGATTTTATTTATTTTTTGACACACACAGAAAGATCACAAGTAGGCAGAGAGGCAGGCAGAGAGGAGGAAGCAGGCTCCCTGCTGAGCAGAGAGCCTGAGGTGGGGCTGGATCCTACACCCTGAGATCATGACCTGAGCGGAAGGCAGAGGCTGACTTTAACCCACTGAGCCACCAAGGCACCCAGGGGATGTGAATCTTGTAGGATGGTTTATTTTGTAATTATCTTGTTGGTTAAGAACTTCTGCAATAAAAAAATTATAGAGCAGTGACAATAGATACAACACATCCACGTTCTCCTTTCTATTAAGACTGATATGGTTAACAATGTTATGTTTATTGAACTTAGAACTGTGAAATATTTCCCAAAGCTGAGAGTAAGTAATATTACCCATGTATAGACATTAGATACATTCTATACAAAAAAAAGGGGGGGCACCTGGGTGGCTTAGTGGGTTAAAGCCTCTGCCTTTGGCTCAGGTTATGATCCCAGAGTCCTGGGATTGAGCCCCACATCAGGCTCTCTGCTCAGCAGGGAGCCTGCTTCCCCACGCCCCCTTTGCCTGCTGCTCTACCTACTTGTGATCTCTGTCTGTCAAATAAATAATAAGATCTTAAAAAAAAAAAAAAGGTATTTACAAGCAGTGAAATTTCAAAATCAGGAAAAAGCTTTGTCAAAAAAATGAAGTAGAATTTTTTTTTTAAAGATTTTATTTATTTATTTGACAGAGAGAGATCACAAGCAGGCAGAGAGGCAGGCAGAGAGACAGGAGGAAGCAGGCTCCCTGCTGAGCAGAGAGCCCGATGCGGGACTCGATCCCAGGACCCCGAGATCATGACCTGAGCCGAAGGCAGCAGCTTAACCCACCAAGCCACCCAGGCACCCTGAAGTAGAATTTTTAAAAGGAGATAGTGCACCTCAGCCTAGACTGTTTCGCTCTTCATAAATGTAAGCATCAAGGACCTAAGTGTAAATACCATCAGATGGACTGGAAAAATCAATAATGTCACATACTGTGACTAACAGCCTCAAGGACACTATCCCTTCCTTATTAGGCAAATGTAATTCCTAATAATGTTTAATTATTAAGAATCAAGTATACTCTTCTAAAATGAAAAAACTGGCAAGTAATCAAAAAGTGTACAATTCACACATACCATCCTATTGTATTATTTTCTTATTCAAAGTATTACATGTATTCAAAGTATGACATTCTTGTTCATTTGACTATTATCCTATGTGCATTTGAGTTTCCCCACAGGAAACAAAGTAATCCCTTTTTATGGTAATGTTTCAAAGACTGTAGTAGTATTTCTAAATTTCTTTAAAACCATTTAATTTTTGTGGTCTTTCTTCTTTAAAATGAACAATACCAATTCTTCTGCTAACTTGCCATATTTTAAGTCAGTTTTGGTTGTCCTTTGCTTTCTTTGTCATCCGTCTTAAAATATCAAGGCAAAAACTGACACATTCGTACTCTCAGCCAATTTTAAGAATAGTTTTTAAAATACATAACAATAACAGAAACAATTCTTTTCTTCTCCTGGCCAAGTGTGATTTCATCATAGTCAACAACTTCTCGGTATTGTTGGCCTATATTTCAGATGTTGTATACCCAACCTAAATAACACAAACCTAAGTGTTTTTATTTGCAGAGTTGCTATAGAGACAAAGTTGCTCAGTTGTATTAACTCCTCTCTTTGCTAAACAAGACACTTTCTAACTTCAGTAATTAAAAATTTTTAGAGAAAGTGAAAGGAAAGCAAAACACTTTAAGCCTATATTAAATGAATCTTAGCTACAGGTCAAATTCTATTACAACAAACATTATGAAAAGCAAACATCATGTGCAATTTTGCAAGGCCCTTTTATATTAAAGTAATATTTGATCTGATGAG
The DNA here is from genome assembly GCF_964662115.1 of Mustela nivalis. Classification (NCBI taxonomy): domain Eukaryota; kingdom Metazoa; phylum Chordata; class Mammalia; order Carnivora; family Mustelidae; genus Mustela; species Mustela nivalis. The sequence continues at coordinate 72,306,278 of NC_139031.1, forward strand.
TTTTCATTCCATGGAAGGAGATGTGGATGGCAAAGGGCATGGATTGCAGCCTATAACAAAATTAATATTTCCACATATTTCCAGATTCATGGCTATGTCATGGATGATTGACAGAGTGAGACCTCCTCTCGTCCATTACCTTTCTCAAACACATCCTAGGTCAATCCCCTTATTTTCACATCTGCTGCCCAATCTTAGTCCAAACCATCATCACCTCCTGCTTGGACTACTGCAGTATCCTCCTAACCCATCTCACTGCTTCCAGAGTTGCCTCCATATGTGACATATTTTCTCCACCCAACAGTCAGGGTAATATTTTTATATTTTTACACATAGTGTGTGTGTGTGTGTGTGTGTGTGTATAATTTTAGAGAGACAGTGAGAAGGAGGAGGAGAGAGACTCTCAACAGCCTCCACGCCCAGCAAGGAGCTGCTTAGAGCTCCATCTCATAACCCGAGATCACGACCTCAGCAAAAATCAAGAGTCAGCACTTAAGCAACTGAGCCACCCAGGCACCCCCAGCGTGATATTTTGGAAACACAGGATCATATCCTAATACTTTCCTATTAAACCTTATCATACCCAGAATAAAGTCCAAATGATACTCTGTTTAAAAAGCCCTTCTTACTCCAGTCCCTGCTCATTTTCTCCTACTGTGTGCCTGTCTCCCTCTGCTCCTCATGGTGCTCAGAGAGACCCTTTGTGACCACCCAAGCTAAGAGATATCTGGATTTTTCTACCACAGAAAATGGTGTGTGTGGCTTTTTTTTTAAGTATTAATAAAATTTAACTTTTAGAGAAGTTTTGGATTTACAGAAAACTTGAGCAAAAAGTATAGAGAATTCCCATATGTCTCTCAGCACCCCCAGCACACACAGTTTTTCCCATTATTAACATCTTGCTTTTGTTGTGGTACATGTGTTAGAATCGACAAGCCAATATTGATACAATATTATTAATGAAAGTCCATAGTTTACACTAGGGATCACTCTTTGGGTTCTATATTCTGTGGGTTTTTAACAAATGCAGAATGAGGTGTATCAGCCATTGAAGTGTCATTCAGAATAGTTTCGCTGCTCTAAAAACCACCTGTGCTTCACTTAGTCATCCCTCCATCCCCTTGAATCCCTGGAAACCCACCAATCTTTTTACTCTCTCCCCATTTTTGCCTTTTCAAGAATGTCATAGAGCTGGAATTATATGGTGTATAGCTTTTTCAGATTGGCCTCTTTCATTTAGAAATACACATTTTAAGTTTCTTTCACATCTTTCAGTGGCTTAATATCACCTTTCTTTGTATTGCTGGACTAATGGAATATTTGAACAATATTCCATTATATTCTGAGTCGAATGGTACATCTCCCCCCAAATATTGAAGTCCCGATGCCCTGTGAACATGACCTTATGTGGCAAAAGGGTCTTCACTGATGATCAAGTTAACATGAGATCATTAGGGCGGGTCCTACTACAATATGACTGTGCTCTTTTTTTTTTTTTTTTTTAAAGGTACAATTTGGACACGGAGATGGAGGCACAGGGAGATGGCCACGTGAAGACTGGAATTATCCTTCCACAGGCCAAAAAATGAAGATCACCAGCAAGGAGAGTGACATGAAACAGATTCCCCCTCATGGCACTCAGAAGGAACCAATCCAGCCAGCATCTTGATTTCAAATCTCTAGCTTCAGAAGTGTGTGACACTCCATGTTATTGAAGCAACCCCACCTGTTGTACTCTGATCGAGCAGCTTTAGGAAACTAACACGCATTGTAGAGATGTGCCTCAGTTTGTTTATCCATTCACCTGTCGAAAGACATCGTGGGGGATCCCAAGTTTGAGCAAGTATGAATAAAGCTGCCATAAACCTTCATGAGAAGGTTTTTGTGTGGACCTAAGCTTTCAGCTCCTTTGGGTAAATGCCAAGAAATGCAACCACTGGATCTTATATTGAGTTTTGTAAGAAATTTCCAAACCGTCTTATATTGAGTTTTGTAAGAAACTGCCAAACTGTACCCCTGGCATTGCTGCCAACAATGGGTGATGGTTTCTGGTGCGCCGTGTCATCACCAACATCTGGTGTGGTCAAGTGTTTTGGATTTTTAGCCACTCTAATAGGTGTATAGTGGCATCTCACTGCTGTTTTAATTTGCAGTTCTCTAATGACATATGTTGTTGAAGGTCTTTTCATTATGCTCCTTTGCCATCTCTGTATCTTCTTTGGTTAGGTGTCAGTTCACATCATTTGCTCATTTTTTAATTGGCTTACTTATTTTCCTTTTCTTAAGCTTTAAGAGCTCTTTGTATATTTTGGGTACCACTCTGTTATCATTTAAGATATTTGCAAATGTTTTCCCCCAATATGTGGCATATCTTGTCATTTCTTACCAGTGTCTTTGGCAGAGCAGAAGCTTTTAATTTTAATATTGCCCAATTTATTTATTTATTTTTCTTTCATGGATTGTGCTTCCAGTGTTGTACCTAAAAAGTCACCACCAAACCTGAAGTCACCTAGATTTTTCTCCATGTCATCTTCCAGGAGTGTTACAGTTTTAGACTTTCATTTAGGTCCATGGTCCATTTTAAGTGAATTTTTGTGGAAGAGGTAAGGTCTTTGTCTAGATTCATTTTTTTCCCTTTTTTGGATGTCAATGTCCAGTTGTTCCAGCACCAGTTATTGAAAAGAACTGAATTATTTTTGCTCCTTTGTCAAAGATAAGTTGGCTGTTTTTGTACGGGTCTATTTCTGGGTTTTCTAGTCTGTTCCACTGACTGATCTATTTGTCTACCCTTTCACCAATACCACACTGTTTTGATTACTGTAAGAGGCTATTTTCAACATGTTAAGCTTTTATATATTTTAATACTTTATTGTATATCTAGGTATTGATTATTTCTCATTCTTGAATGACAACTATGAAAGCAGGGAACTCCTCTATTTTGTCTGCTCTGTGGTTCTAACACTTAAAGCAATGCCTTGAGAATACAGAAGCTCTTAACTGGTATGTGGGAAGTAAATGAATAAGTGTTTTCTATTTTATCCTACTAATTACAACAGTTATTTCCATAATGGTGTATTGTGTGTGTACACACACACACACATACATATACATAAGAAATTCTGAAATTTGGTTGCAGTATTTTTGGTTTTATTTTAGGTCTAAGACACATTTGGCAAAATTCCACTAATTCTTCTACTTAACTAAACTAAACTAAACTAAAATAATGCCACTATTATTAAATACTATTTAAACTCAGAGCTTCTCCCAAATTCCATGCATTGTATTCTGATTCTCAAAAAACCAATGATTACAGAAACTATGGACTTAATTGCACTAAAGTATTTATTATTTGGTGGCCAGAGATTTGGCGTTCTTAAGGATGGGACCCTCAAAAGACATTTGTTATGCCTCACACTGATTAAGTCTATCAAGCCAAAAGAGGTCTGGTTAGCAGAACTCAGGCTTTGAAAATGAAGAATATCTTAGAGCACAATCCCATATTGGGTGCCTATAGGACCAGGCTGGTAATGTGAAATGGTGAATTGTGTTGGTGAAGAATAAAACAACAGGGACCATAGCAGGTATCTCATATGGGCAGCTCCGAAATCTGAAGCAGGATGCTGTAGAATCATTGTAGTTTGTTTTTTGTGTTTGTTTATGTTTTTAATTTTTATTGTGTTATGTTAGTCACCAAACAATACATTAGTTGTAGTGTTCCAAGATTCATTGTTTACATATAACACTCAGTGCTCCATGCAATACATGCCCTCCTTAATACCCACCATCCAGGCTCCTCCAACTCCCCACCCCTCTCCCGTCTAAAACCCTTAGTTTGTGTCTTGCAGTCCACAGTTTCTCATGGTTCTTCTCCCCCTCTGACTTACCCCCCTCACTTAATCCTTGTAGTATTTTAAAAGAAATATGAATCTCTATTATTATATAAAATCTCCTAGTATTTAAATATTGGCAACTAAGAGAATGTATTTTTTAATTTGAATCTCCCTGAGGGCTAGTGGCGATGAACATTTTTTCATGTGTCTGATAGCCATTTGTATGTCTTCATTGAAGAAGTCTCTCTTCATATCTTCTGCACATTTTTTTTCTTTTTCTTTTCTTTTATTTTTTTATTAATTTATTTATTTTCAGAAAAACAGTATTCATTATTTTTTCACCACACCCAGTGCTCCATGCAATCCGTGCCCTCTATAATACCCACCACCTGGTAACCCAACCTCCCACCCCCCCACCACTTCAAACCCCTCAGATTGTTTTTCAGAGTCCATAGTCTCTCATGATTCACCTCCCATTCCAATTTCCCCCAACTCCCTTCTCCTCTCTAACACCCCTTGTCCTCCATGCTATTTGTTATGCTCCACAAATAAGTGAAACCATATGATAATTGACTCTCTCTGCTGGACTTATTTCATTCAGCATAATCTCTTCCAGTCCCGTCCGTGTTGCTACAAAAGTTGGGTATTCATCCTTTCTGATGGAGGCATAATACTCCATAGTGTATATGGACCACATCTTCCTTATCCATTCGTCCGTTGAAGGGCATCTTGGTTCTTTTCATAGTTTGGCGACCATGGCCATTGCTGCTATAAACATTGGGGTACAGATGGCCCTTCTTTACACTACATCTGTATCTTTAGGGTAAATACCCAGGAGTGCAATTGCAGGGTCATAGGGAAGTTCTATTTTTAATTTCTTGAGGAATCTCCACACTGTTCTCCAAAGAGGCTGCACCAACTTGCATTCCCACCAACAGTGGAAGAGGGTTCCCCTTTCTCCACATCCTCTCCAACACATAATGTCACTTCAGAGACATTTCACCAAAAAAGGTATTGATACAGGCAATAAACATAAGAAAAAAATGCACGGTATAATTACTCATCAGAGAAATTCAAATTAAAATAGCAATGACATATCACTATAAACCCTCCAGAATGACTCAAATTTAACAAATCTAAAGCATACAATGGTGGCAAGGATCTGGAGTTCTCTTACATTCCTGGTAGGAGTTAAAATTGGAAAAACCCATGTGGGAAACAATTTGGAAATATTTACTAAAGCTAAACTTATTCTATGGGACCCAGCAATCTTATTCCTAGGTAATCATCAAAGACAAATGAGTACTTACATTCACTGAAGACACATACAGGAATACTTACAGCTGCTTTATTCCTAATAGCCAAAAAAAAAAAAAAATAGAATAATGCAAATATTCATCAGCAAGAGAACAGATTAAAAAAGAAACAGATTCATTAAAAGGAGTACTACACTGCAACATAAAGGAAAAGTGATTGCTCTCAGTAAGAATACCAATTAGTATTACGAGTATAAAAAGTGAGCAAATGAATTGAGAGACAAATGACTAGAAATTGTATGATTCTATTTACATAAAATCAGGAACTGGCAGAAATAGTCTATCATGAAAATTAGATAGTGGTCGTTTCTTGGATGGACTATATTCACTGAGAATGGATACGAAAGAGCCTTCTTGAGTCTTGCCAATGTTGTCTTATCTGGGAAGTGATTATGTGTGTGTAAATGTGTGTGTAAAAAAGCTTTGAGTTGTATACTGAAGATTCAGTGAGATACTAGAACACATCCACCCGAATGGTTACAAGAGACTCCCCTTACCAAGAATTGGCAAGGATAAGCAATAAGTGTAACTTTAACATAGTATATGCTAAAATAATATAACAACTCTGGAAAACTGTTGGTAACATCTCCTAGAGTTGAGTGTTCATATAACCTATGACTAGCAAAATTCCATGGCACGTATACGTATATCACCAAAATACACAATCAAAGATGTTTACTGAAGAATTATTCAGTATAGTTCCCAAAAGGAAACAACCCAAGGGTTCACCAACAGTGGAATAGATAAAAATTGCAGTATGTTCATACCGTAGAATATAACATAGGAGTAAAAACAAGCAAACTGCCAGACAAAAGAATATAAGTGAATCTCATGGACCTCCAGTTGAACAAAAGCAGTCAAACCAAAGAAGTATCTAACATTTGATGCTGTTTATATAAGTTCAAAAACTAGCAAAAACTAATTTATGATGTTGGAAGTCAGCTTAGTGGTTACCTTTGGGGATTCATAAGGGAAGGGGAACAAAGGTGGATCCTGGGTGGCAGCTAATGTTTATCATGCGATTTGCCACTGTCTCAATGTACGTTACAAGTCAATCTTTAAAATGTATCTAAAAAATTAACCCCCTCATTGTACAGATGAAGATACTAGGGCCCAGGGAAACTTAAAAACAGCCAAGTCACACAAATTAGAAAGAGAACTAGTCTCCTACTGCCTGGCTGTCTGGTGGGTTTTTTGCTTGTTTCTTGGGGTTCCCTCTCCTGTGACTAAGTTAGTTAGCTAGTCTATTTATTTCTGCATTCTTCTGCCACAAGCAAAGGAATGGAAGATCAGCACACTGGTCATGGTTTGATATGAGAAACACAGGTGAGCTTCAAGTCCCATATGCTTTCACGATCCACGTGCAGACCAGTGCTGTGGTGGCTGTGCCTGGGCCCCCATCCCAGGTTTTCTCTCTTCACCTTCATTGCCAATGGGAAGTGGATTCACATGAGGGTTATGAATGGAATATGGTTACCATCTCCCCAGCAAAGGGGCTAGATCTGATGTGAAAAGGTTGGAGAGGTGATGAACTTGGATGTCTCGTGTTCTTCAGGGAAGCATTCTTTATGCTCAGTCCCTGCCTGAGAAGCATGATGTAGTAGGTGAAGGCTTCCCACCTGAGAGCTGAGCCCTCCTCCTCACTGTGGGCTCCACTCAATAGGGGCTGTCTCCGCTGTGACCAGACCAAGCGAGCAGCCCAGAAACCCGGGATCGAGGCACTGGCGCCATGTTGACCCCGGACCATCACAGAGCCAAAAAGTAGAGCAGTTCTGCATTTTTTTATTTCATCCTATGTGTATGTTGAAGAGACTACAGCTATATTGTGATTCTGTCTTTCATTAAAATAAATGATCATGGTACTAGGACTATGAGAAGCTATAAATCTTTGAAACAAATTCCTCAAGCAAAACACTTTTTGAGAAAGTCTTCAGAAAGTACAAATTGTAATATAGCCTTTTGTTTCCCAAACATGTCCTCGACTTATTTCTTTCATTCTAAATTGCCTTATTTGGTTTGCTAATTGCATCACTTCTCTCACACTGGTCTTTTTTCACTTTTATAGGTCTGTTCGATTTTACCCTAATATTTAGCTTAATGGAGGTTTAGAGTTTTGAAATGTAAAAAAGAGAAAAGCAACATTTTTCAACCAGCTACTATCTAACTCAGCTTATGTGTCCAAATACAACTAGTTATTCTTTGTGTTTGCCTCTGATAAGTACGGAATTCTAATTCCAACCACAAGCACAGGGAACTGGCTTAGCCATGGCCCAGCCAAGCTCGCTGAAGAGCTCCAATGAGAAGCTTGAGAATCACCGAGTGCCTAACTCCAAGCTACCCCAACTACAAGGACCTCTTTTATCAGTCTCTCTTTTCCTAGGTCTTACCTGTTAGTGACATTTTCTACTAAGGGTAACTGTTTCAAACTAGTTTCTTGCAAAGCATAGTTTACCTGCACAGACATAGGGAGTCATAGTAAACAGAAGATGGCATTTAGTATTTTCATAGTGGTAAATCTGACAGTAAATACAAACAAATGTTCAGACGTGAAGTTCTATTTGTGTTTAAAGCATACCAAAAAAGAAAGATTAGAAGGAAAGGAAAGAGGGAGGAAGGGAAGAGGAGAGGAAGGGGGAGGAAGAAAGCATTCTTTCCCTAGCAGCATCTTGAAAATCCTTATGACGGTGCTAAGCCCCCACTTAAAATGAACCCAACAGGGTAAAGGATCTTATGGTCCCTGAAACAGAAGGTGTACCATTTTTAGGACTGCCTCCTAGCAGATCAAATAACACAGACAAATCAAAGTCAAGAAAACAATTTAGGGGAAGCTTCCTTCAGACTTAGATTCAATAACTAATTTTGCAAAAAGACACCAGTAAGTCAGAGAGCTAAATTTATCCTGTGAACTATGAGAATACAGGGCAAATGATAAGAAATCAAAGTAACCCCACAGATTTATTTAAAAAGCATTGCCAAGATATCCCTTCAGATGGAAAAAAAAAAAAAGTGTCAGTCCAGTAGCTTGGATTAATGAATACTACAGCATAGAGAAACCACTGATATTGACTTTTGTGGTCCCGAGTCATCAAAAGAAAGACACAGCATTCCTATGATAATTCTGAAATTCATAACCAATGGAAGGAGACCTATCCATAAATCTCTCATTAGAAAGTCTCCAGTTCCTGTTCAACACTCATCTTCAAGGAAGAGTCCCAGAAGCCCAGGAGGTAGAGAAAGACTTCAGATGATAAAATCCAAAAGAAAGGGAAATCAGAGTCCCTGCTGTTTCCATAGCATTTGGGTGTCCTCATTTCCCTAGTTCCAAAACTATGTTCCAGTTTGACAAAGCTTAGGAGAGAGAGGAGAACCATTGCCATTTTCCATTTGCCATTTGTTGCAAGCAAATGGCAAGAAATGTGGTCATCATCATGTCTGTTGACATTCAGAATCCCAGAAGAGTCTGGAAGGATGGTAGGGCAATTCACTGTAGCTGAGACCCTCTTCCAGCTTTTTCTGGAATTTTGCCATGTCACATTCAAGGGCAGGAACCATTTATTTAAACATAAGGTGTCTTTTCTAAACTTTGTTCTTTCTGATTTCTAAGTGCCACACTTTTAAAATACAATCTTATTGTGTGTAACCCTTCAAATTGAAAATGAATCTCAGTACACTTGAAATGCTATAAAATCTGTTCTTAAATCACTTTGGAGATGATACTAGACAAAAAGGTTCTTAAGACTAGCAGACAAAACTTTTCCCTTTTTTTTTCCTTCCTCTCAATTTCATTCTGCATCTTGAAAAAAAAATCGCAAAAACTCACTATCAGCACAAATTGAAGGGTGGATGGAAAGAGAAAATATTTGTGGAGTGCCATCCACATGCCAGGTACTTTATGCCTGTTCTATCATTTCACCTCTACAACAATTGCTTTAATGTAGGTAATATAGTTATTTTTTTTTTAAGAGAAAAGGAAAGTGAGGCTCAGAAAATTTAAAGAGAATATTTAAGGTCACAGAATGAAGTGGTAGAGCTGGGATTCACGCACATGACTCTAAGTCTAGACTCTTTTGCCTTTTATCCTGTATCACTTGGCCTCCTTGGAGGATCAAAGAAGGATAAGCCACAGGGGCTCCTGCTTTCATCAAGCTTGAAATCCTCTGGAGGAAAAATAGCAAATACAGATGTTTTTGCTAAATTAGAAGCATGAGAACCAAATGTAATGCATGATTCTGGACTGGACGCTATGTTTTTAAAAATCTGTAAAATGCCCTCCAGAATACTTAGAGAAATTTCAATTGGAATAATATCAGATAATATTATTGTATCAAGTTAAAATATCTTGGATGGTACCCAGGTTATACAGGGCAATGTTTTTAGGACCCTCGAGCTGAATCATTTCAGGCTTAAATGACAAAATATCTGTGACTTATTTTCAAATAATTCATAAGAAAAATGTATGTGCATGTATAATATATAGAGACAAAGCAAATGGTGTAAAATGGTAATGGTCACTAAATCTAGGTGAAGTCTATAAGAGTACTTACTGTATTCTTTTCTGTTTGTGGGGTAATATGAGATTATGTAATATGAGATTATGCTTGCAGTTGCAACAGCATTCATATAGTTTCTAAAAGGAAAAAAGTTGCACGAGTTTAATCTAAAATAAGTTATGGGGATGCATTAAGGAATGCACTAGTTGTAATGAGGAGCTGGTGTTGTATTTAAGTGTGGAATCGCTAAATTGTACACCTGAAATCAATATTACACTGTATGTTAACTAACTGGAGTTTATTTTCTTTCTTTCTTTCTTTTTTTAAAAGATTTTATTTATTTGAGAGAGAGAGAGCACAGAGGGAGAGTCAGAGGCTTCCCGCTGAGAGGGGAGTCCAATGTGGGGCTCGATCCCAGGACCCTGAGATCACGACCTGAGCTGAAGGCAGACGCTTACCTGACTGAGCCACCCAAATGCCTCTAACGGGAGTTCAAATAAAAACCTGTAAAAAAAATTGTATTTCACCAAGAAAAGAAAATTAAATAAGTTATAGGACCCATAGAAAACAAAGCCAGTCTCACCTTTAATCATTTCTGTTTGTGAGGCTTAAGGATAAGAAAGGAGAGAAGGAATAATAAATCATATATTTTTGCAGAAGACTAAAGCTTTTGGATTAAAGGTAACTGATAATCTTAATACAAGAGAGTTTTGGATACAGTATTTGATTACAGGCAGGACAGGTCCATCATTTGCAGCGCTGAGGGCAAAATGAAAATAAGGGAAATATCTCTTGTTGAAATACCATTGATATTCTGGGATTACTAATACCAGAACATTAAACCAAGTGTGGGGCCCTTCACAGTGGGGAATCCTGTGTGACCACACAGGTCTCTTGTCCATGAAGCCCACCCTTATTATCAGTAAAAAAATATTATATATGTCACAGCTTTCTTTCCATAATTATAAAAAATCCATAGTCACTCAACCCAGAATAAAGATTGTATTGAACCACTATACCTTGTGTCAAGAACTATAGTTGAAATAAATCAGCTCTACAATGTATTCCTCCCACATATAAGTTCCATATTTTATTAATATTATTTTGCATTAATAGTATTTTGTATATTTTGTGTTCCAAGTATAAACTCACATGTTATCATCATATCACATGACCTGGGGCTTCTGTATCCTACATGGAGGCTATATGAATGCAGTTACATAACATAAGCCACATAAAAATTCCACTGTTAGGGTGCCTGGGTGGCTCAGTCAGTTAATCGTCTGCTTTTGGCTCAGGTCATGATCTCAGGGTCCTGGGATCGAGCCCCACTCTCTGTTCATCAGGGAGTCTGCTTCTTGTTCTTATTCTCCTGTGTTTTTTCTCTCTCTCTCAAATAAATAAATAAAAATATTAAAAAAAAAGAAAAGAAAAACTCCTGTGAGAGTTGTAAAATGGTTCTGGTCTTCTCAGATGTGTCCATCAAAATGTAATCTAGCAACTGAATAATAAATATACCAGAAGATATAAGTTTTTACTATGTTTATTTTCACATTTTCAGTTACTCAGAGATGAATTGGTTAATAATGTTTGCACTTGTGCTGTAAAATTGTGCTGAACTGGTTAATGGCCTGTGATTTTGTGCAGTTTTTAGAAAGAAACAGAATTGCAAGTTTTTGTCTTAGAAAACTCATGCCAGAGGTAAACAAATCAAACTAATGAACACTGGCTAATAAGTTTAGCTTATTACCATTTCACATAGTTATGCCATGTCACAGACTTCCAGTGATTCGGAGTTTCTGATGTTGAAATGCTTACCCCATAAAATGTTCTTTCATTAGGATAATTTTTCATCTTCTTCTACCTGTTAGACTGTTTTTTTAGTTATCATTAATCATGCTTTATGCAAATCAACGGCACAGGCAAACTGCCAACACAAAAAGGTCTTAATGAAAATTTTAATCTTTATTTTTCATAAAATACTTTCATTATGAATTAGACCATATTGGTTATAAGGCATAATATCTAATTAACTTCCAGATATAAATATAGTTTCGCTCCTCCAAAAAAAAAAGCTGCATTTCCTGACTTCTTACAATATCAAACATTTCATGTTAACCCTTGAGCTTTGTAAGACAGTGTATCAAATCTTGACGGTTTCTGGACTTCCACATTAAAGGAACTGCAGAATATAAGAAAATGCAGTTATCAGGGATAATGGGCACGTATCTGGTGATATTTCAAGTAAGAGTGCATATTTGAATTTAAAAATAAAGGAGAGCCTTTCCTATAGTACTATTTATTTTAATTTTATTTAAAGAAATAAATAATCATGTTTCTTAGTGTTCTTTAAAAATACCTATTTTTCAAAAACAAAACAAAGAATATCAAGCTCATGGGTACAGAGAACAAATTGGTGGTTGCTTGAAGTGGAGGACGGAAGGGTGGGCAAAATGGGAGAAGGGGGTTAAAAGTACAAATTGTCAGTTATAAAATAAGTTATGCGGAGGGACTATAGTTAATAATACTATATTGCATATTTGAAAGTAGTAAGGGGAGCAGATCTTGAAAGTTCTCATGACAAAAAAATAATTTTTAACTATGTATGTTGATGGATGTTAACTGGACTGACTGGGATCATTTTGCAATATGTACAAATATAAAATCATTGGGTTGTACATCTGAAACATATAATGTCATGTCAATAATATGTCAGTAAAAAATACTGTTTTTAAGCAGAATATTCCTTGAATAATTTGGAAATATAATTTCTTTTTAATGGAGTCCTTTATAATGGAAATAGTGATCTATTGACTAATATTTTTTAAAAAGTGCTTTTACAGAAGTTTTTTCTGTGGAGTTGGTACAATGCTCACTAAATAAAATAGTACCCGATTATTTTCTTGTCATTTAACAAATTTTTTTTAAATGAAAAATAAGAGAGAGTATCAAAAATATTTCTAGTAGAAAAACTGTGAGGCAGAACTGTCAACCCCATCAAGTACCAAGTCACATTTTAAAACAGTCATAATCAAAACAGCATGCTACTAGAACAAAAATAAATATGAAGATAAACAGAACATAGTGAAAATGTCTGAAAAAAGCTTTAACAAACATTTGTATTTGACATAGGCAACATCTGGAAATTACAGAGAAGAGAATATTCATTAATAAATAAGTGAGAATAATTAGAATTTGTGGAAAAATTATCTAGATACACAGCTCACACAGTCTACATCAATCTCGCTCCTGATGGATTGTTGAATTAAGTAAAAACAAATCTTGGAAAATTTAATTAAGTACAGATCACTAGAAGGATGATCTGCCTATAATATATACAATTTATTCAAATCAAGACCCTAACAGATAAGTGAACAAAGATAATAAATAATTTACATTAAAGGAATTTGAAACCACTCAGATGCTCATATAAACTTCAATTCTGATACAGAAGAAATGCAATTAAATTAAAATTAAGGTAAGATCTTATTTTCTTTATAATGAAAAAAACTAATGTTAATATCAAGCTAATGAAAAAAACTAATGTTAATAAAAAAATAATGATAGTGACTTTGGGGTGAAACTGGCTTATTCTGATGAGATGATCTATACAAATTCTTTACAAGAAGCAAACTATAGTCTGTAAGAACAACTATAGATTTATTGCTCTGAATTCCCACATTTCCAAGAAATTCTTGTAAGAAAATAATTTAACTTAGGAAATCTCAATGTACAAAACAGTTTATAACAGCAACATAAAATAGATACATAATGAGAAGTATACATAAGGTTTAATGATAAAAAAAAAAATGCTACAATTAGTCATTTTACATCAGCTGCAGCCTTAACCATCTCCCTTAAAACTTTTTAGGAAATCGGCAACATGATTGAAGCGGTCATGTAGGAGAATCTCTGGGAAGTATTTTCTAGTAAATATCAAAACTGACTGTAAACATTTGAGTATAGTTTTGTTTAGAAAGCATATGTGGACTCTAAAACAAATAAGAACTCACAAATAAACAAACACACAAAAAGCAGAATCAGTCCTGTAAGTACAAACAAATGGTTGCCAGGAAGAGGTGTGTGGTGGACAACATGTGTGAAGAGCAGTGGGAGATACAGGCTTCCCGTAATAGAATGAATAAGTCATGGGGATAAAAGGCCCAGCGTAAGGAACACAGTCAACGTAATAGGGTCTCATGGTGAGAGATAGTAGCTACATTTGTGGTGAGCATAGCATAATGCAAAAACTTGTCAAATCATGATGCTATACACCTGAAACTAACGTAACATTGTATGTCAGCTACACTCAAATAAAAAATGTTCTCTAAAAACAAAAGAGAAAGAAAGCATCAGGGATAACCTCATTGCTTAGACGCTGAGAAATGTGCTTTAACAGTATGTATCAATGCTTCTAAAAACAAGTGTATTACTTAGCATAAAACTGCATTTATTAAAAGACCCTAAAATACATCATTGCTTAAAACCAGTATTTTAGCTATGATGATCATTCCTGGTCCAGTCAATGGACAGGGTGGCTCAGGGGCATCAGTTTCCTCTGTCCTCCAGACCTCCTCCTCTCTGGGAGCCCAGAGGAAAGAGGATCTGGACGACTTAGATTTGCCTGTTACAGATCTTATCCCAGAGATGGCACAAATGAGTCACACTCTTCTATGCCACAGCTAGAGCTCAGTTCCATGGCCACATCCAGCAGCAGGTGGGGCTGGGAAATGAGCTTCCTGGCTCCTAGGGCACAGGGAACAGAGATCTAGGCAATGACTGGCAGTCTCTGCCACAGCATATACATTTCATAAGCCTGCAAATTTCCCCTTGAGAATTAATCCTGAAGAAATAATGATACACACATTTATAATGATGGATGACAAAGTATGTTCATTAGCGGTGCTCATTTTAATAGTGAAAATAATCTCCAGTAATAATTTATAGATCATCAACACAATGATGGACTAGACACATGTAGTATATACAATAATGACTCTAGTATAAAGTAATGGAAAATGACAAGTGCAACATAATATTAATTGGAGAAATGAAAAAGTCAAGTATAGAGCAGTATGTACGGCTCGAGATTTATTTTAATCAAAACTAGAAATAAATGTGGATGTAGTTACAGGAATATGGATTCAAAGATATATATAGACAGTCACGTGAGAAAAAGAAGAATGTGTCCTCAAACTGGTTTGTGTTTTTTTTTGGTCTGTAAAATCAGGCAATTAATTTTTCTTTTTGTAAAAAAAAAGTTTGTGTTTCTACAATGATGAAGCATTTCTTAAATAATTAAAATAAAAACCAAAAATTATAAAAAATTATGCTATAAAATTAAACAGGTTTGTTAGATGTTAAGACTAAGCACAGTATAGGGACACCTGGGTGGTTCAGTTGGTTAAGTGGCTGCCTTTGGCTCAGGTCATGATCCCAACATCCTGGGATTGAATCCCATATCGGGCTCTTGCTCGGCAGGGAGCCTGTTTCTCCCTCTGCCTCTGCCCGCCATTCTGTCTGCCTGTGCTCGCTCTCGCTCTCTCTCTCTCTTTCTGACAAATAAATAAATAAAATCTTTAAAAAAACAAAGACTAAGCACAGTATAGACAGTTGTAAATCCATCATGATTGTAAGTAAGTAGTTTTACATAGTCACATATATATACCAAGACATAAAGGCATTCATATAAATAAATACAAGTTTAATTTAAATTTCTGTTATAATTTTCCTTTATTTATTTATATTTTATTTATTGATATATTTATTTATTTTAAAATATTGTATTTATTTATTTGAGAGAGAGAGCAAGGGGGCAGGGGCACAGAGGCAGGGGGAGAAGCAGACTCTCCACTGAGCAGGGAGCTGTATCCCAGGACCTGAGATCAGGACGTGAGCCAAAGTCAGAAATTTAACCGATTGAGTCACCCAGATGCCCCTAATTTTCCCATATTTAAAATGTTACATCATTTTAACCATTTTTAATGGATTGGGTCTCTTAATAAGAAGGAAAATATCACTTAAAAACCAACTATTAGGGGTGTCTGCGTGGCTCAGTGGGTTAAGCCTCTGCCTTTGGCTCAGGTCATGATCTCAGGGTCCCGGGATCCAGTACCCCATTGGGCTCTCTGCTCAGCAGGGAGCCTGCTCCCCACCCTCTCTCTGCCTGCCTCTCTGCCTACTTGTGATCTCTATCTGTTTGCTCTAAAGGCCCTATAAGTACTACAGAATTAATTTAGTGGGACAGAATTACCTTTGTCCTTTAAACTAAATTGGGAAAATACTTTCATTGTTTCTCACTGTGAAAGTAAAGAAAACCAGGAGTTTGCTTATATAGAGCCTGTGCATCTGGGTGAATAACAGACCCACCCCTGCAAAATAATAATAACAATAATAATAATAATAATAATAAGACTGTATCTTAATTCCTGGAAGCTCTGAATGTTCCTTTTTGGAAGCATCTCTGCAGATGTAATTAAGTTAAGAATCTTGAGATGAGTTCATCATCCCGGATCACCTAGTGAGTCCCATGACAGACTCCTTATAAGAGACAGAAGATGCAGAGAAGAGACGGCTGCATGACGGAGGAGGAAGAGATTACAGTGCTGCAGCACTAACCAAGAAACACCCAGAACCATCAGAAGCCTGGGAGAGGCAAGGAGAGGAATTTCCCCTGGCACCTTGGAGGGAGCGGGACCTTGCTGACACCCTGATTTCAGACTACGGGTCTCAAGAGCCCGTGAGAGAACAAATTTCTGTTGCTTCAAGCCACACAGTTTATGGCATTATTAGAGCAGCTATGGGGAGCTAATTCAGAGTTAGACAAAATGATATCAACCACTCTGTGTAATAAAGTAGCAAGAACATAGAATATTCTCCTGATCCTGGGAGAACTTGGGGGTCCCTGGGTGGAGAGACGAGGAGAATATGGGGAAATATGGGAGAAAATCTCCAGGTAGAAAATAATCTGGCACAAAGCAGCCAGCAGGACTGAGGTGGGTACGACCACGAAGCTGTCAAACTAAATAATTTCATTTCACTGTGATGTTATTATCTATACTGCACTGTTCTCTAGCTTAATCTCTATCCTTCATCATCCCTCCTTCTTCAGTGAAAGTGTTCTCTTAAAAGAATGGTGCTTTGGGGACTGAGCGAGCAGGGCTTGTCCTGTATGCCATGGAGAGGCAGGGTGAGGAGAGAGCAAGGAAGGGGAGAAACAAAGAAAAACCCCAGAATTCAGCAGCAGCATGGAGTGATAATGAGTAGTGCGCGGGGACACAAAAACTCGACAACCTGTGGGGACCTCGAGGAGGCAGGGGACCTTTCATAGCAAGGCACTGGATCCAGGGAGTGTATTTAGACAGTGAAGTAGAAATGACCGCGGAACTGCTGAGAGCTGGAGGAGTACAGAACAGCTACATATAGACAGAAGGCAAGGTCGAGGTCAGTTTCAGCCAGAGTTCATTTCCAAGTTTCTTTCAAAACCAACCACTTGGCAGCCCCCGATCTAACCTTCTCTTTCTCTCTCTTCCTCCTCCGTCTCTTCCCATGTTATGATATAGATTTTTCTTACTATGGTGTATGGTAGGAATAGTCAGGTTCAATTCAATAGAGTCAACAGCAAAGATGTGCTTCCCCACCATGGACTGATAGCATGAACAAAGCACAGAGAGACTGTGAGGACTCCACATGAGGAAGAGTAATGAGTTGAAATGGTGGTCTTCAAAACAGCAAAGAGAAGAGGAAAACATGAAAAAGGAAAAGACAGGCAAGCGGAAGAGAACAGTTAAGTAACAGAAGCTTCTGGAAATGGGCAAAGGGATGAAAAAGTAGTAGGATTCAGGAGTAGAACAGTAAATAGAAGTGTGGTAAAAATCAAACCAACAATGAGGTAAGGAAAAGTCATAAGAGACAGGGAAAGGAGCTCAGCAGGAATAAGAAGTAGGAGTGAAGAAGCAGAAAGAGAGCTTTGAATACAGAACACCATATCATCATAATAAGGCAGTTTATATTAAACAGGAATATTTTTAGAGCCTATATAAAATCATTTCAACTTTCTGACTTTTAATGAGAGGTGTAGTCAATTTAAATTTTAATTTAAATAACACTTTCCAAAGACCATAAAATTTTGGACTCCATCAGGATTTATTACCCTGTCGGAGAAGTTAGGTACTTTAGAAATGCATTAATTCCCTTACGACATTTGGCTTTTGCCACAGAACCAGTTGCTGGCTAAATGACTCTGTGACCTAAAAGAGCTCATTTATTTCTCACAGTGAATATTCACTCTTAGGGAGCATCTTTCATATTAGGAATCTCCAGCTCAGGTTTGGGGAGGAAGGCTAATGATGAAACAGGACTTGGCTGCTCCTATCTTGAATAAATTATTAGTCTTTTCTAGTTTCAGCATTAATTTTGTTATTTGTGAGAATTAATATAAACTCTGAAAAACAAACTATTCCATGTTATAAAGTTTGAAAAATGTGACTTTGGAAAACTTATAGTCATCCATTTTAGTTTTATAGGAAAGAAGTTCTTTTCAAAATGATGAGATGTGAAGGTGATAAATATGTAATAATGTTTTCATACACTTGCCAATTTAATGTGTTTGCATAAATATTTAATACATCAATCTTTTCAAGAAGAACATGTTCTGCATTTCAATGTGTCTTTTCTTTTTCATTAGATTGACCTATTTCTAAAGTCCCCAGAGAAAATTCTATTATTTGGTGGACATTTCCAAGACAATGATCAATTCTCCCGTTTTGTGATTATGCAGGAAAATTTGATTTTTGTTTAGACTCGAAGCGAAATCATTATACACACACACACACACACACACATATATACACACACACACACACACACATAATATATATATGCATATGTGATTTATAAGAGTAAAATCTGCTTCCGTGGATTTATATTATAAAAAGTATGAAGAACACAATTTGAATCAAGTATTTTAAAATGAAGAAAATATGTTGAAATTATTTTAATTCTGAGTCTGAAGTAAGAAAGTTTCTGGTAAATGCTGATACCACAATTGTGTCCAAGTTCAAGATACCTGTAGAAAACACACAAACTTTTCTCATGAAATTTAGTATAACTCCATTCAAATTATTATCTTTTTAAGGTCTGTTCAGCTACACACAATTCCTCATTAAGCCAATCTCTCTAAATCTCATTCACATTCACTTCTTTCCCGGTGTGCCTTCTCTAATCATATATATGCCTGATTACCACAAGATAGGTCCCCTCGACCAACACCTCGCATGCATTAGTTTATTTCTTTACATGTACTCTTTGAGACCATATAGCTGCTGTTTCATAAGACTCCATACTTTATTCCATGGTGCTGCTATTCTTGTTTCTTTTTTCTCCACACATATTCTACTGGGGTATATAATTTTGAAACAATACTAAAAAGGTGTGTACCACAAAACTGCAGACCAGATAACAACTACTGAGCATCTGTCCAGGTGTTCTTCAGTTTAAGAGGCAGCTCTCTCTCAGCGTTCAAGTTTTCTTCAAGTCCTAAAGGTCAGCAAGACACAGCCAATCCTCCCAGGACTCTACCTTTCCTCTGGGGAATTAATTCACTGGTCTATAAGGCTGAGACCTTCCTAGTGACAGAGCATCCTTGCTGTCTCTTTCAACAAAGAAACAACTGAGAGGTGGAGAACTGAAGAACATTCAAGCTGCCGTTTTGCTCAGAATCCCCTAGTTAAGCTTAGTCATTGTAATATTTGAAGATATGAACAGGGGAGGCAAGAAGGAAGGAAGGGAGAGAGCAAACTGACAAGAATATCTACATTGGAATGTAGAATATAAGCTTCTCTGGAGACAAAGATTTTGTCTAGTTTACTATTCCTCTGTGATTAGAAATGAGCCTCGGACATGCTAAATGTTTAGTAGTTAATGGTAAAATAAATGAATTAGAGGAAGATGATCATTATTTTTAAAGGGGGAAAAAAGAACAGTTCTGTAATGTACCATTTTTAAGATCCAATAATAAAATGCATCACTAATGGTTAAAGTAGATCGGAATTCAACAAGCCTAACTCCAAGGCAGGTTTGGTAAAACTCCAGAGGCTTGGTCTTCTCTGTGAATATGCTACCAAGCAACAACAATCTCCTTTTCCTTGTAGTCAGGGAGCTTTGGTTTCCTGTCAGTCTATTCACCAAACACTTCAAATGTGAGATCACAAGAAAACACTCAATTAAATTAATTAAAGTTTATAAAATGCCTATTTCTGACAGACTTTCTGTTAAGAAATATGTGTGATATGCCTTTGAACTATTGTGGCTGGAGGGGGAACAATTCATAAAAATAATAGACTTTTAAAGCAAGTGCACAACCTAAACTATATGTTACACATGTGGTCTTCTGTAAATCACTTGGGCCTCTTTCACAGGAAGATTCTATAATTTCACTTAAGTCATGTATTTTTTTAGTAAACTCGGTAGTTCTATTTCTAGAACTTAAATGAGCACTGTATTGCAGAGACAGGTAAGACTTTCTCCAAAACTAGGTAAACAACCTGGTCACCATGAATTCTATGTATATTTATAGAAACGGGCAGCAGCAAAATACTTTTTATCTTACTTTTTTACATCTTATATTACTTCTAGAGAATCAGGAGATGAAAGCCCCAAGTGCCCAAACATGGTTTTGTAAACAAGGTCAACTTACTGAATAGAAAAATCTCAACTCTTTAGTTGAAAGGCTGATAACTTTCCCATGGGTTTCTTGCAAATCACACAAAAATGCTATAATATGAGAACTAAGAATTGATCAATGACTTTCATTAAATATGACAGAAAATGCTAGTGACCAAAATAACTATTAGTGTAATTCAACAATTGAGTAAGGTAATTCAACCCAATAGGAAATAATTGTTCTCAAATATAATTAAAATATTCTAATACTTACAGCAGAAGTCCATAAACTTTTTCTATAAATGATTAGATAGTTAATATTTTAGGCTTTTTGCATCTTATATCTTCTGTTGTTAACTCTGTCCTTGTCAGGTGAAAACAGCCACAGCCATGCATAAAAGAATGAGTGTAGCCGCGTTTCCAATAAAACTTTATCTACAAAGGCAATCAACAGTCCAGATTTGGCCAATATATCACTATGTGCCCAAATTCCATAATCTGGCATTTAAGATTCTTCAAAATAGAGCAAAAACTTATACTAAGATTCCACATTTGAAACACATGGGGTCACTGCCAAATATACTACTTGTTCATATTCTCTCTTCCTCTTCCTGTTCCTTCCCCCTTTCTTAGTTTTCATTCCCCTCACCTTCTGCTGTAGTTAGTCAAGGGCAGGGGTCATGGTGTGCAAAGGTTTCTCCCTTTGTACCTCCTTACTCGAAGGGTAGGAGTATTTTTTGATTGCTACTGTTTAAACAGCCAGCGCATGGTAATAATAAAAAGCAGACTGTTAGTTGATTTTATTTTTTAAATTCATTTTATTTAAATTCAATTAATTAACATATAGTGTATTATTAGTTTCAGAGGTAGAGTTCAGTGATGCATCATTTGCATAGAACACCCACTGCTCATTACATGACGTGCCCTCCTTAATGCTCATCACCCAATTACCCCATCCCCCCCACCTCCCTTCTAGCAACCCTTGGTTTGTTTCCTATAGGTAAGAGTTTCTTAGTTGATTTTACTATTGCACTGAAATTCTCTATCATTTTTACTACTCATGTTGCCTGTACTCGAGGCAGTCTGCTGCCACCATACCCAGTGTTCTTCTGTATCTTAAATGAAAAATACAACTGCATATGTTGGACTTCTTTCTGAATTAATAAATATTCCTTAACTCTTGTCTTGAGGTAATAGGATGCATCATAACTTACTTAATAAAGCCTATATTGACACATATTTAAGGTATTTCCAATGTTCCCTGGTATAAATAATGTTTCACTGCATATATCTGAACACTCATCTTTGCACACTTGTGAGAGTGTTTGGTTTGAATAAATTCCCAGTAAGTAAGTTAATGACACATTTAAAATTTTAACATAATTGTCACATCACTCTTCAAAAATTCTGTCAATTTAAACTTTATCCAAGAATAGTGGAATACTATGAATAAATCCATACCCTCTCCAATACAGAATAAAATCAGTGTTTGTAATTTTTGCCAATTTTTAACACAAATGTGATTATCTCATTTTATTTCAAATTGTATTACTTCATAAATTATCAAGCATTTTTAAAATTTTTTTTCTCTGAAAATGCTCTTCAGTATATAATGCTGTGTAATTCATGTTCAGTTAAAGGGAATGCTCATAAAGACAGTCTTATAAACACAAATAAAGTTTAACATATTCAAGTAGAGTGTGTTAAAATCGCACAGCGTGCTGAATTGGATCAGTCCTGCTAAGACTGATTATTTAGCCTCATTATTTAAATGTGTTTGGACATTTCTGTCTTGTTACATTTAAAATCTTTCACAGGCTTCTCAATAAATTATTTCTATTCTTGTCAATAAGAAATACTCATCAATATTTTTGTTTGGAAAAAATGTTTTTGTTTGGCTTGTAATGTCAATAATTTTACTCTAATATGGATATGAAATTTTCCAAAGACATATGTCCTTTCCAGGAAGCCATACTTCTTTTCTTTGACTTATGAATGAGGATAGGGTAGACCCATGCATGACCATCCATAAGATAGAAAATTTCTAATCTAATTTCATAGGTATATAGTTTATTAGAAAATGACCACCTTCAACAAATATACGATAATCTTGAAACCCTTTTAGACATTTGACTTTTATGGGGAGAGTGTTAAGCTGTTTTTAAGTTTTAAAATACTACCTAAACTACCTTCCTACTTTTGGGCAGTGGTACAGCCCTCACCCTGGTTTCTTCCCCCGTGACCCTCCCCCTTAGATTCTAGCCAGGGCTCAGCCCTCTCCACTCAAAGTGAAAGCTTTGTATTTCCTCCCTATTTCTGTCAAAAAATAGGGGCCTATTGTTTTCCTAATTATTATATGCATAAAAAGATATTATTTTTACACTAGAAAAAAGTTCTCTGTCCATATTATACCAACTCAGGCAAACCTCTTACACCCAAATATTATACTCTGCCTTCTCTCTTGTTAGAATGAGTGAACTGTCCATGCTCTTACCTAAAATCAGGTGTTGCACACTTTCCCTGGAGGCCAGTTACTGTTGTCTACTCAAAGAAATAACTACTGTAGTCATTCTCTTTCTCTCCCGATTGTATCACTGTAAGCAATGTTACCAAGCCCAGGGCTCTGCTCTTATAATCTTGGCATGATGATCTACATCCGATCCCTAAATGTTTTCATACAAACTCATGACTTCAAATTCTCTTAACCTCTTGAAAGATTCCTTACTTATGTCTCAAAGCCAAACCACACTCCGAAACTCTAAATATATTCAGGTTGCTTACTTACCATCTCCAGCCACATAACGAAGAGGCATCTTTAACATATTTTAAAACTGAGCCTTTGACCTCCCCTTTGTCTTCCCCTCTCATGGTTCCACATCACTGAAAATGGCAATTCCATTGTCCCTAGGTGCTCAGATCAAAACACTGAAGGCAAAACTGAGTTTTCCTTTTCCTTGTAAGTACATATAGCCAACAACAAATAGTCTCAACTTTTTCTTCAAAATATATCCATATCTAATAATTCTGGAAACGTAATTCTCATTATTGCCATGGCTACAACTCTAGTTGAAACCACTCTTGCCATTCACTTCAACTATATAAACTTTATCCTTCCATCTTTGTTTCCATGCAGTCTGTTCTTCACACAAGTAGCCACAGACAGGCCATGGCATGCCTCCCCTTAGGAATATCCCTTGGCTTTCCAGCCTTCTTGGAGTAAAAGTCAAAGTCCTTGCCATGGTTTACAAGTCCCTATGTGATCTAGACCAATAAACTCTCTCTCCAATCTCATTTGTTGCCATTCTCTACCTTGTTTGCTTCTGTTCACATTGGCATATTTCTATTTTCTAGAACATATCTGGTCCTCACTTGTGCTAAGAGCCTATGTTCCCTTCACCTGTGAAACTCCTTTCCACGTAGATCAACAATGCAGGTTACCTCACTTTCTTCAATTTTCTGTTAATTTATCATAGGGGTCTGATATAAAAATAGAACATTAATAAAGACTAGACCATGCATAGTACTAAATGCTTGCTAAATCCATCACTAGATATTCTATGGAATCAGATTTTATATATAACTAGAGAAATATAGTTTCAACGCATGATTGAAATCAAGAAGATTTAAAACAGAATAAATATCTACCACGTAACAGTGAGAGAAATATTAATACTTAACACTTACTGAATGCTCTTCTTCGCAGCATCGTGTTCATTATGCATATCAAATCACTTAATCATTAAAACTGCCCTGGAGAATGGGTAATATTATTTCCATTTTACAGATGAGACACAGCAGAAAGAAGTAACTTGTCCCAAATCACATAGTTGATCACATAGAACAGGAGCTTTGGGTTCTAAGTGGTGCCTTCAGAACTAGCCCTTCACCACCACAGTCTCAGCCATTTTCCAAACCTCTTCCATAATTTCAGGTTTCTTTACAAAGTAAAATTCCTTAGGTGCATCCTTGGTCAAACAAACAAACAAATAAAAAGTACCATCCAGAATAGTGATGTTATAATAAGGGAGGCCATATTTGTGTGGGGGTAGGGGTTTTAGGAGAAGTCACTGTACCTTCCCCTCAATTTTGCTGCAAATCTCAAACTGCTCTAAAATAACTCTTTTAGAAATTCTTTAGAAAAAAAAGTTAAAAAGCCTAAATAAATTATAAAATAAGATTACAAAAGTAAAAAAAAAAAAAGTATGATAGACATAATTCTAATACAGCACCAAGATCTCTGCCCCTCGATGTACACTTCTGCAGAACCCTCTCTGTTGAGGGTAGGTAAACTTTGTGAATATGATGAGATAGTCATTCCCAGGACTGGGTAATGCTACTTTGCAAAGATGACCTTAAGAAAGAAAGATGATCCTTAATGGGCCTGAACATAAGTGAGAATAAGTCAGGTGAACCCTCTCGCTAGAAATGAGATTCAAATTCTGGAACACAGACTTGATGTGTAGAAAGTTTTCCATTGTGGTTTTGAAGATGGAGAGGATTACGTGGCATGGACCTGAGAATATGAGACTGACCCTCCAGCAGGTTTCTACCAAGGACCTGAATTCTGCCAACAACTTGAATCATCTTGGAGGCGAACTCTGAGCTTCACATGAAAGCACAAGGGAGAGCCTAGGCTCTCTGTGCTTAGATTTATGACCTACAGAATTGCAAGATCATATATTGGTATTATTTGAAGCCATCATGTTTGCAGTATCTATATAGAAAACTAACACAACAGGCATCTCAGTTATATCAGTGAATATAATTCATTCAAATTCAATCAGAAAAAGAAACTAATTTCTCCAATTCAGTTTAAAGAAATAAAGAGGGCGGGGTGCCTGAGTGGCTCAGTGGGTTAAAGCCTCTGCCTTTGGCTCAAGTCATGATCTCAGGGTCCTGGGATCGAGCCCCGCATCGGGCTCTCTGCTCTGCGGGGAGCCTGCTTCTTCCTCTCTCTCTGCCTGCCTCTCTGCCTACTTGTGATCTCTCTCTGTCAAATAAATAAATAAAATCTTTAAAAAAAAAAAAAAGAAATAAAGAGGGCAAGTGATATGATGAGTGCCAAATGTTATACACAACTGATGAATTATTGAACACTACATCTGAAAGTAATGATGTTGGCTAATAGAATTTAAATTTAAAAAAAAAGAAAAGAAAAAAAGGAAATATATTTTTGCATTAAAGAAATAAATTTAAAACAAAATGCTATAAACATTTTAAAAATAAAACAAAACATAAAAATGTCCCAAATTAAAGAAATAATTAAAAAGTGCCAACATTAACAGAATAATAGAAAAAAAAATTCAGAGTTAATAGGACTGTTTATAATGACCAAAGGGTTATAATCTCCATTAATAATTATAACAGCCATATACTTCAATGTATTTGCTACATAAAATACCAAAATGAAGCATGAGAAGTACAAGATGAATTTGACAGAAAGATGCTTGTGAGAGTTTTCAATACTTCTTTGTCAAGCTCAGACAAGGTTCATAAAATTTGTGTGCTTAAAGGATCATGGAGGTTGGTGGCAGTAAGAACAGATGAGAAGCAGCATGGATAGGGATTACTGCTGATAATTTTTGCTTAATTACAGTCATGCCCTTCGTTTAAGGCCAGCCTTGGGGTGAGAGCCTGAAGGGACACCAACTTCTTGACCTTTTTCCCCATGTCTAGTTAAAATATATTGAAAAACTTGTTTAAACTATATTCAGAATCTTACATTTCTTTGACTTAATTGTATACTTTTCCTGGATAACATACAGTTTTGTCAGTGTTTGGAGGAAAAACATAACTGACAAAATATTGAAAGAAAAATACTTTCAGTGTGATCACTGTTAATATGAAATGGTCTTGTGACACTTGGTTTATTTTGGACTTGACCTACTTTTATTAAAATTTGTATTCTTGTCCTGAAGTTAAGTACCTCACCTGTTAACTCATTTTAACTGGACTTCAAATTCCACAGTGTGGCATGGAGCTGTGATCTCCACACTAGGCTGAGTATAAATACAGCAGAGAGTACACAAAGACATTCCAAAGGGTTAAAGTTTCCAAAAGACGCTGCTGCTTTCTAGACCCTTAATTTCTATGTGGCTTCTTTTCTAACACTTATCTGAGAAAGCATAGGTTTTGCTGATTCTTTATTCCCAACTCCCCTTTCATAACCCTTCGGCCTACTTCACAAAGGAAATTATTCTCTCTCATTATCCAGAATCATGCTATGCAGTGTGTCCCTAGCCAGTAAAACTATCCCAGGCATCAGTGAAGACTCAGTTTGATAGAAACAGTGGTGTGGATGTTGAAAACAGGAAGGACTTTAGTGACTGCTTAAACTTGTTTTGAAAGTCAGTTGGATTTAAATTCTTTGTTTTCAACAAAATTGATGGAATACCAAATAAAATTAATAACATATTATTAAAAATATTTTTTGTGATTTTTTGGCATATTTATGTAAAAACTTCAGGGAAATTGAGTAATACTAATACTCTCATTCCCATGCACTTAAAAATGTGGAAAGAATTTTACATTCATGAAAACAAAACCCAAGAGACTTGACGGAATGCTAATTCTCTAACAATTCTTATTATTTACCCAGAGATGAATTAAAAGTTTAATCTCTTATTTAGAAATGTAAGATCAATCAATTTTGTCATATTTAATGATTATTTGTCGGCCTCTTAACATATTTATATTGTTCTGATCACATAAGAATAAAAATTGCACTGACAAATTAATTATGAAGATATGCCCTAGTACTTAGAGCCTTTTTCTAGGAAATATAAAAATTAATTTTGAATTATATACACATTTGTTGTAGAGAACTATAATAGGGTGATCAATAAAAGATATCAAATATTAAAATATTATAATAAGATAAAATTTTACAAAAGTTGTATAGTAAAGCTCAGAGATCTAGGATAAAAAATGTGTTATATACAATTCCTAAACATAACAAGAATGTATAAGTACTTTTTAAAAAATAAATGATTGTGAGCATCAAATCACTGTGATCTTTAGGTTCTACTGAGCATTTTTAAGAGAGTTATGGAATATTAATTATTTAATGAAAACATTTGTAGTATATCAAATTACATCTTTATGACTATTTAAAATTTTGATTAAAAATTTTAGCTATCAAAAGAAATTAGTCATCAGCTTAAACATGAATGATGAGGAGCATATTTTTCACAATTCAGTAAAAAGAATAGAGCAAAGAAGTTTGAAAGCATTACCATAGAGCAAGAGATTTTGGATTTGGTCATTCCTGGGATATAATAATTTTTTGTACTGCTTTCTAATCAGGAGTTTATTTCATCGGTTATAAAAAAAGGATTAATATCCCTTTCAATATTGCTGGTAATAAATAAAATAATATTTATAACTGACTAACTCAGTGCCAGTACCTCCCTAGTATCTTCTACTACAGATAACATGGTATCTAACCTATGATACTATTCAGCAAATGTGTTGATTTAATTTCAAATAATCACTTTTAGCCACAACAATATCCATAGAGAAAGCTTCCTGTGATTAAAAAGAACTCTGGTCTCTGACCAACAGCTGAAGAGATGGGTGCCATTAAAACAGACTTCTTCTGTTTTTAACTAGATTGATCAACTAGATTTTCTGCTTTTCTGTTTTTGACTAGATTATGTACAACCTAGATGAATTCAAATATGATAAAGAGAATCTCTCAACTTTATACATATTATCCATAAACTATAAAATATGCTTATCATTAAAAATAATAAAAACTCATATTTTCAAGGAAAGAAATAATGATGTTTTCTTCAGGAAATACTAGACTTTCCATTAAAAAAATAGTCCATGAAAACACTTATTCCCTCAGGTTAGTATATTCTATTATAGCTACCAGAGATTTCAATACAGAATATTTTTTTGTGTGTCTAATGGGGAAATTAAAATGATCAATGTTTCTTTGTATTTCACAAATTATAAGGCTGTGGTTTGTCTGATAAATAGAGTGTATCAGTGATCTTTAAACAGATATGAGTAAAGCAAGATATTGCAAATTTCAGAATCATGGCTAAAATTTTAAATTAAGGGTTTCAGTAGGTCTTTCCAACCCAAGAATGGCAACGAGAGACGACCACATGTTTCCTTGTACCTTATCTCTCATGTTAGGAAGAAGAATAAAGAAATTAGTAACCCTGAGGAATGAATTAGTTGGAGTCAAATCTGAGGCAAAAAGAACTAAAATCATAAACATAAACTGGCAGATTTATCCAATAGTGATTTTGGTCATAACAATCAACTCTAATTAGCTTCTGTAAATTAGGGCCCTTGGTAAATCAATCAAGCTAAAACATAACCTCTGTAAAGTGGTTCATATATTAGATTTCTGATTCAATATGACAACTGAATGCCTGGATCTGTTTTTGATTCTCATAGAATCCTTAAATACTTCTGGTTAAATAAACTCTTGACAAATAGAAATGAAAGATTTCTAAGTACAATTATGGCTTAAACAGACAAAAGACAAAAGAAGACTATCCCTATCACTACCCCCACACAAACAGAACTTTAATAAAAAATAATTTCCACCATCCTCCTGAAGTTTTTCTTTAATGTAGACAAGTAAAATTGTCCTAGGACTGTGGAGTTAAATATTTGGAAACAGATACATATTTCCTTGATGAATCTGATTAATTATGATTCAATCTTAGTAAGGAGATTTATACTCTGCTTATGTCTAATTTTATTTAATCACTTTTATTCATGAATACATCTCTTTATTATTCTTTGTTTTTAGTATTGTTATGAGAACTACCTGCTTATGCAAAAATATAAAACTTTTTTGAAAGCAGTCATTTAAAACTAAGCACTGGAAATCGGAAGAGTCAAGCGAACCATTCAGTACAAGCAAAGGTTTATGCCCAAAGATTTTACAGCATTCATTTCTATGAAAATAAGTAAAATACATGTTAGAATATATATTCAGACTTGATTTTATGCACATGATGTGTTCTAATTATAACAATCTGATTTATAAACAATACATATTGTGATTCTGACAGTAAGACTGTGATGAAACACAGAGTACAAATTTTAATTACATACAGTTCTAATACAGTGAGCACTGCAGCATTTCTGTCATCTTTGAAATGGTAACAGAATGAAAAAAAGTTTTTGAAATATGAGCATGAAGGTAATGAGATCAATAAATGTCAGCTAGAAAAAGTAATCACAACTCCTGAGACTCACTGACCTTTCTACAAATTCCAGAAATAATAGAGTAGCTTGGGATGAGGAATTCTTTAACAATGAGAAACTGATACAATTATAAGAAGAAAGGGAAGCATAGATTGCCCTATGACAGCAAAAACATTGCCTATAAAGGTAATTTTGACACAATAATTTATTCCCTTGATTTTTCTTCTAAGGTCACCACCAGCATCGATCACAAATCTTTGGTCTTTACAAAGACAAAATTCCCATTGAGGTCTTCTTAATAGTGATATACCTGCTTCATAAAATTTTAGTTTGCTTTGTAATATTTAGCATCATAATAGAGGTTAATCATACAGTTAGTTAATTTAAATGCCCAAAGTGAAAAACTTTCTATTTTGGTAGTTGTAAAATCACTCTATCAGTATCTGAATATAATTTGGAAAAATCCAATTTTGGAAAGTGTTTGAAGGAGTCTTTGAAAAGACTAATCATCATTAAATACTCAGCATTTGAATACAAAATGAAATGATATTATAAAATTCTGAACTATGATATTAAAATATTTTTAAAGTTCTGCAAATTTTAGATCACACATTAAAATAAGGCTTCCAGAGTGGCTAAGTTTCTACAGAAAAAAGAAGGGACTAGAAAGGAGTAAATTTTCATTTATTATGGCTTTTTTTCTGAGTGCAGACTGGAGATGGCATCATAAAAGTGGCTAAAATATCAAGAGAAAACCCACAGTCTTTCTACACTAGGAGATCAGAGAAAGTTCAAGAAAACCACAGATATTTAAAAGTGAAGATGAAATCAAGTAAATAAGGATGCCAGAGATATGAGCCATAGAATCTGCTCATATACCTTGTCCTTATGTTTTGCTGACCCCTTGAACTACACATGCACTGGGAAAACTCAAAGAGATGTGCTAAATACAAATGAACTAAACTGCCAGCCAAGAGGCAGACTTTGCAAGTTGACTCCAACCAAATTAATTATCTGCTAAAAACAAGTCATCCACACACTTCCGAGAAATATAACAAAATCCAGAGATTCTGTAACATGAAATTCATGATGTTCAGGACAAAATTAAAACTTACTTGACTCATAAAAAATCAGGAATCCAAAAGCAAAAAAAATCACCTGAGACTCAACTCAAAAAAGTACCTGGTCTTGAAATTATCAGAAAGGATTTTAAAATAGCTGTTATAATTATACTCAATAAAAATATGATCACAATGAAAAAAAGAAATCACATCTTGAAGATTAAATAAAAAGCTATAAAAGAGAACTAAGTGGGACAAGATTCTGCAAAGAAGGTTAAAAAGGAAGTACCAGGAATATGTCTTCCCCAATTAGACAAAATTTAAACTGGCAGAATCTATCTAATATTACTACTTAGGAACTCTAGAGGTTGCAACTTTCAAAAAGCTAGAATACTAAATTTCAATTGATTTTAGTTCTTTGAACAATAGCAGGTACCCATTCCACACCCTTAGCCTCATGGAAGGAAGACATGTTCCTAAAGCAGCCAGCACACAGCTTATAGGATCCAGAGGGAGTATATACATGGGATCTTTAGTGAGTTTATCACCAGATTTCTCATCAGCAACTTTGGAGACTGAAAGCACTGGACAATTAAATTGCTAAAAGAAAAGAAAAACGCAACCAAGAATTCTATATCCAACAAAACTGTCCTTCAAGAGAGAGGGAGACATTAAGACATTCCCAGATAAACAAAAGCCGAGGGAATCCATTACCAGTAAATCTGACCTACTAGAAATATTCAAGGAAGTCCTCCAGGGTGACATGAAAGGACAGTAACTCAAAGTTATATGAAAAAATAAAGATATAAATAAAAGCAAGTAAGCAAGCAATTATAAAAGCTAGTATTATTATAACAATGGTTTGTAGCTCTACTTTTTGTTTTCTACATGATTTAAGAGATGAAAATATTTTTAATTACTAAGTTTGAAAAGGTAGTATTATTGTTAACTTTGGTTTGCAATTCCACATGTAGTTTTCTACATACTTTAAAAGACTAATGCACTTAAAGGAATTATTAGTTTTGTTTTGGGATACACAATATATAAAAATGCAATTTTGTGACATAAACAGCTGCAAAAGGTAGGGATAGAGCTGGAAAGGAAGAGAGGTTTTGTATGTTATCGAAATCTAGATAATATAATTCAATTTAAGATGTTATAACTTTAGACTGTTAAATGTAATTCCCACAATAATCGCAAAGAGAACAGCTATAGAATATACACAAAAGGAAATGAGAAAGTTATTTAAACATTCAACCACAGAAAAAATCAACTAAACACACAAAAATACAGTAATACAAGAAATGAGGAACAAAAATATGAGGCATATAGAAGCCAACTAGAAAAATGACATATATCTCTCCATATCAGCAATTACTTTAAATGAAATGGAGTACACTCTCCAGTCAAAAGATAGAGACTGGCAGAGTGGATAAAATCATGATACAGCTATATGCTATCACTCTACATCTAAAGACACAAATAGATTGAAAGTAGAAAGATGGAAAATGGTATTGCATGAAAATAATAACCAAAGGGGAGTGGGGTAGTCATACTAATATCAGACAAAATAGACTTTAAATCAAAAAAGTTTATAAGAGACAAAGAAGGACATTATATACTAATAAAATGTTAAATATAACAAAAAGTTATAACAGTTATAAACATTTATACACCTATTAACAGGCCAATAAAATATATAAAGCAAAAACTGACAGAATTGAAGGAAGAATTAGAAAATTTTATGAGGATAATTGGAGATGTCAATAACTTAATCTCAAAAATGGGTATAACAACCAGACATAACACAGGAAACAGAGGACTTAAAAATACAATAAGCCAACTAGATCTAATAGACTATAGTGAACTCTACCAAACAACTGCATACACATTCTTCCCAAGTACACATGGGCCATTTTCCAGGACAGTCCATATGTTAGGCCACAAATTAAATCTCAATAGATTTTAAAAGATATATATCATAGAAACTATCTCCTCTGAATATAGTGGGATGAATTTAGAAATCAGTAACAAAAGTAAAACTGGAAAATACACAAATTCTAGAAATTAAATGGCATACTATTAAACAACCAGTGGATCAAAGAAGAAATCACAAGAGAAATTAGAAAATACTTAGAGAAAAATGAAAATGAAAACACAACATACCAAAACACAAGGGATGCAGTGAAAATGGTGTTAGGGAGATGTTTAAAGTTTTAAATGCAGACATTAAGAGAGTTCCAGGTTAAGATGTTAATATAGGAAGATCCTGAAAGTTCCTCTTCACATGGACATACAGCATCTACAGTTATATATGCACCAGCTTCTGCTGGGGTGGGGGTCCTAAACTAAAAGCTTGTGAAGAAACCCCTTTATATCAAACAAACAAGAAAGAAGCCACATCAAAGTGGGTAGGAAAAGCTATGACACAATCTCACTAGAAACCCTACTCACAGTGCAGCAGCTCACAAACAGGAGAGAACACAAAGCCTAGAGCTTCTCCCTGAGGAGTGAAGGACTCATACCCCACACTGGGCACCCCAACTTATAAGACCAGAATATGAGAGACAAGCCCCAAAACAATTGCTTTTGAGGACCAATGGAACCCACACTCATGAGACATGGAGGACTGTGGTAAACTGAGAAATACCTCTTGAAGGACTCGTCCACAGTTTCAGCACCTTAGAGCCCAGCACATAAGCAGCTTTTGAAAACTGCCCAGACTTAATAGGAAAGTTTCATTTGCTAATTTTAAAACATGGGCCTGAGGGGAAGAGGCCTGCTGGGATACTCTCCAGGGACAGAGGCTGGTGGACACTATATTCCTGTTCTCAGCTTGCTAAAGCCAGCAGGGGCCCCATCTTTTTTCCTTTTCATTTTATTTATTACTATTATTATTATTATTATTATTACGTTTTTATTTTTATTTTTTGGGGCAGCATCATCTTTGTATTCCCCTTCTGCCTTACTCCAGCCAGTGGATACCACCCTCACACTCCCTCTGTCGCATCCTAGAGTGCCAGTATCTCCTGGTGGGGGTGGGGGAAGCTTCTACACATGCCTGACTTTCTATTTTTATGTCTGGTAACATATAGCCAGTATTTGTGGATTCCATTCAGGGGATACCTCTTAATTGTCTGGTTACAAAGACAAGGGGGGGACCTGTGTTCGTAGGTCCCATGGGACTATAACAATTACAGAGATAGTTCTTGGAAGACTGCAGGTTCCAGGCATTGCACAGAAAGCAGACTGAAAGATACCCCTGTCTTTCTGGGAAAAGGATCTATTTTCTTGTGCAGAAGCTTTAGCTTCTGAGGGGCAGAATTCTGCTTTGGCACACTTACAGGGGCTAATGGAGATGCTCTCAGGGAATGAAGGTGGCCCACACTATATTTTTATTGTTCCTATGCCTTTTTCTAACTCACTGGTATCTTCCAGAGAGGAGCTTATACTTTTAACTCATGCCATGATTTTTATGGCTGCATCCAGGAGATGCATCTACATTGCCTAGTTCTGGTGGAAAACGGGGCTTACACTCACTGGTCCCAGAGTAATGCAACCAATGAAAAGAGATCTTTTGAACAGCTATAACCCCAAGGACACAGCAAAAAGCAACAGATCCTGGAGCTCAGTCTTTATGTAAAAGAGGCATATTAGATTATCATCATAGGTACCACCTGAGGGGCAGGCTTCTAATTAAATATACATCTAAGAACTGACTGTAAATCCTTCCTGAGACCTCAGAGGGCAAGTGCTATTTTTCCTTTTCCCTCCAGTGCACTACAGAACACCAGCATCTCTTGGAAGACATCTCTTACAGATGTCTGGTGTACCAGTCTTTACATCTGGTGCCTTGATTTTTGAAGTTGCCACCCAAGAGATACCTTTGACACCTGAATCTGGTGGCCAAAAGGGTTTGTGTTGCTGGAACCCATGGAATTATAACAATTAGAAAGAGTTGTCACAGACTACCAACCTCAGGGTACTGCACAGACAGCAGACTAAAACACATCTTCAGCCTTTGTATAAAAGCCATCTACCTGATAGTCCTAGAGCTTTAGCTACAGAGACAGGCTTCAGGGTTGGCACACATTAGGGGTTATGGAGGTGCCCTAAGGGACCACAGGTTAAGGGATGCCATCATTATACTCTACCTTTGCCTCTCTTTTGCTACAAGTATCTCCCACAGAAAGGCTTATGCACTCATCTGGAGTTCTGATTTTGCAACTGGTATTCAGGGGATACTTCCAGATTGCTTTGCTCTGATGTCTGGTGGGGCTTACACTGTGATCTTACAGGACAAAATATATTTTCATTCTTTAGATTATTTATTTATTTGACAGAGAAAGACATAGGGAAAGAGGGAACACAAGCAGGAGGAGTGGGAGAGGGAAAAGCAGGCTTTCCCCCAAGCAGAGAGCCCAATACAGGGCTCCATCCCAGGACCCCAGGATCATGACCTGAGCTGAAGGCAGATGCTTAATGACTGAGCCACCCAGGTGCCCCTATTATCATTCTTTAAAAGCTCTTGCCAAGTTTGGCCTCCAATCAGCCTACATCTAGGTGCTGACAGAAATCTACCACTTTGGAACAATGACTGGCCTTGAAGACCCTCAGCTACTGGGATCTATTAAAAATAAAATAGGCTGCCTGGACAATCAAAAAGGTTAGAAAGGCAATCAAGATCCAAGACAGGGTTGAACAATAAGTTTCATCTCCTACATGAGGCCGTACCACCAAGACTCAGAGACGAGTGCTTCATCTAATACATAGACACCAAAAAGAATCAAGAAAAATGATGAAAACAGAGGAATACATTCCAAATGAAAGAAAAAAACAAAAGCTCAGGGAAAAAAATCTCAATGAAACAGAGATGAGTTATTTACCTATTAAAGTGTTCAAAATATGGTCATAAAGATGCTCACCAAACTCAGAAAAATAGGTGAACATAGTGAGAATGTCAACAAAGAGATGTAAAATATAAGTATCAAACAGAAGTCACAGAGCTGAATACAACAAATGAACTGAAAAACACACTAGAGCATTTTGGCAGCAGACTAGCTGAAGCAGAAGAAAGAATCAGTGAACTCAAAGACAAGGCAGAGGAACTCAACCAATCAGAGTAAGAAAAACAAAAAGGAATGAAAACAGTGAAGCTATTTTAAGGGACCTGTAGCACAACATCAAGGGGAATAATATTCATACTATAAGAATCCCAAAAAGAAAAAAGAGAGTGAAAGGATAAGAAAATTTATTTGAGGAAAAAATGGCTAAAACTTTTCCTAAGTTAGGGAAGGAAACAGACACTCAGATCCAGAAAACACAGAGAGTTCCAAAAAAAGATGAATCCCAAGAGACCTGCACTAAGACACACTATAATTAAATGCCAAAACTTAAAAACAAGGAAAGAATCTTAAAAGCAATGAGAAAAAAAAACAAGCATGCTATGTAGAAGGGAACCCCTATAAAACTAACATCAAAAGGAGAAACTTTGCAGGCCAAATACAGTGGCATGATATAGTTAAAGTACTGAAAAGAAAAACTTCCAATCAAGAATATTTCTACCTACCAAAGTTATCATTCAGACTTGAAAATGAGAAAGTTTTCCAGACAAGCAAAAGCTAAAGGAGTTCATGGAGAACCCCAAACCCCATAAGAAAGGCTAAAGGGACTTCTCAGGCTGACAAATAAGGGTGATAATTAGTAACAACAAAATATGTGAAAGTATAAATCTGATATATATATATATATATATATATATATATATATATATATATATATATAAAAGTTAGTGGATTAATCACCTACAAAGCAATTCTGAAGTTTAAAGATAGAAGTGATAAAAAAAAAAATAACTGTAACTACAAAATTGAAGGATGTGCAAGGTAAAGTTATCCAAAATGTGATATAAAAAACCTAAAACACAGGAAGAGGGTAAAAATGTAGAGCTTTAGAATGTGTGCAAACTTAAGCTGTTATCAACTAAAATAAACTATCATAAATATAAGTTATTATATGTAAGCCTCATGTAACCACAAAGCAAAAATCTCTAGTAGTTACATGAAAGATAACAAGAAAGGAATCTAAGCATACCACTAAAGAAACCCATCAAACCACAAAAGAATTGAGCAAGATAAATATAAAAAAGAAAAGAGAAACAGGAGAATACAAAAGAGCAAGAAAACAATTAACAAAATGGCAATCAGTACATACCTGTTAAAAATTACTTTAAATGTAAATGAACTAAGTTATCCAATCAAAAGACACAGAGTGGCTGAATAGATTAAAAAACAACAACAACAAGACACATCTACATGCTGCCTACAAGAGACTCACTTCAGACAGAAGAAATCATTTCAGCATCTTTTCTGACCATAAAGGTATGAAACTAGAAGCCAACTTAAAAAAGAAAATGATAAAAAATCACAAGGAGGTGGAGATTAAACAACATGCTATTAAACAACCAAAAGGTTGACAAATCCAAACCAGAAATCAAAAAATACCATCAGACAATGAGAATAAAAATAAAACATAACAAAAGTCATGGGATGCATCAAAAGCAGTTCTAAGAGGAAAGTTCATAGTGATAAATGTCTATCTCAAGAAAAAACAAAACAAAACAAAATCTCAAATAAAAACCTAACTTTGCACTATCAGGAAATAGGAAAAGAAGAAGTGAAGTGAAGTCCAAAGTTAGTAGGAGTAAAGAAATAACAAAAATCATAGCAGAAATAAATGAAATAAAGACTACAAAGACAATAGAAAAGACCGATAAAACCAAGAGCTGATTTTTAAAAGATAAACAAAATTACAAACTTAAACTAGATTCATCAAAAAAGAAAGAAAGAGATAAAGAAAGAAAGAGGACATTAACCAATCAAATCAGAAATGAAAGAGGAATTGTTACAACTAAAACTACAGAAATACAAAGTATCATAAAAGACTAATATGAACAGTTATAAGTCAGCAAACTGGACGACCTAGAAGAAATGGATAAATTCCTACATAATACTTCCTTCCAAGACCAAACCATGAAGATACAGAAAATCTAAACAGACTGACTAAAAATCTAAGGAGATAGAACCAACTTCCCTCAGCAGAATATACACTTGATCTCAGGGTTAAGTTCAAACCCCAAGTTGGGTATAGAGATTAATTAAAAATAAAAGCATTAGGGGTGTCTGGGTGGCTTAGTAGGTTATGCACTCAACTCTTAATTTTGGCTCAGGTCATGATCTTGGGGTCGTGAGATAAAGCCCCTATCATGTTTGTCACTCAGCACAGAGTCTGTTTGAGTTTCTCTCTCTCCCCCTCTCCTTCTCTCTCTCTATCTAAAATAAATAAATGAATTTCTTTAAAATAAATAAAAAACTTCCCAACAAATAAAGGTAGAAGAATACAAAATTAAGAATATATACAAATATCAAGTTGTTATGTTGTATACCCAAAGTAATATAATTTTGTATGTGAATTGATCTCAAAAAATATGAAAAAAGGTAGACATTACAAAACAAGAAAGATCTCAAATCAACAACCTGACTTTACAACTTAAGAAACTAGGTAAAGAAGAAAAAACTAATACCAAAGCTATCATAATTAAGGAAATAATAAGAACTAAAGCAGAATTAAACAAAATAGAGAATAGAAAAATAGGGAAAATCAATGGAACCAGAAGTTTTATCTTTAAAAAGATCAGTAAAACTGACAAACCTTTAGCTAGATAGACCAAGGGAAAAAGAAGAGAGAAGATTCAAATTACTAAAATCAGAATTGAAAGTATATATTTTAACTGATTCTACAGAAATGAAAAGAATTATGAGTATTATGAACACATATATGCCAAAAAATTAGATAAATGTGATGTAATAGACAAATTCTTAGGAATATAAAACTTATCAAGACCAAATCATGGGGAAACAGAATATATGAATAGACCTATAATTAGTAAGGAGCTTAATCAGCAATTGAAATCTTCTGACCAAGAAAAGCCCTCAGCTAGATAGCTGCACTGGTGAATTCTATCAAACATTAAAATAATAATAATAATAATAATACCAGTTCTTTTAAAACTTTTTCCAAAAACTGAAAATGAGGGAACACTTTCTAACTCATTCTATGAGGGCTAGCATTACTCTGATATCAAAGCCAGATAAAGACAATCCAAGAAAACTACAGACCAATATTCCTTCTGAACATTGATATGAAAATCTTAAACAATATAGTATGGAAAACCAAATTCAGCAGCATAATAAAAAGATTATACACAACAATCAAGTAGACTGTGTTCTGGAATGTTAAGAATGGTTCAAAAAATGAAAATCTATCAGTGTAATATATCACAATAACAGGATGAAGGTGAGACAACACATAATCATCTGATGCAGAAAAAGAATTTGACAAAGTTCAATCCCCTTTCATGATAGAAACACTTAATGACCCAAAGAAAGAAAGGAGCTATTCCTACATAAAAAGCAATATATTTAAAATCCACAGCAAATATCATACTAAATGGTGAAAGACTGAAACTTTACCTCTAATATCAGGAAAAGGCAAGAATGCCCAATTTTATCACTTCTATTCAACATAGCACTGGAAGTTCTGGCCCAAATAATTACGCAAGAAAGAGAAAGAAAAGGCATCTAAATTGAAAAGGAAGAGGTAAAATTACCTCTATTCACAGATAATACAATCTTATATGCAGAAAACCCTAAAAATTCCATACATAAACAAAAACTGTTAGAACTAATAAATAAATTCAGCAAAGTCGCAGGATACAAGTTAACACAAAAATATCAGTTGCATTTCTATGCACTAACAATAAAAAATCTAAAAAGGAGATTACAAAAACAATTCCATTTACATAGCAACAAAAAGAGTAAAATGCTTAGTAATTAATCAAGGAGGTGAAAGACTTGTACAATGAAAACTATAAAACACTGATTAAAGAAATTAAAGAAGACATAAATAAGTGAAAATATACTCCACATTCATGGATTGGAAGACAATATTGTTAAGATG
This sequence comes from Mustela nivalis, assembly GCF_964662115.1. Taxonomy (NCBI): domain Eukaryota; kingdom Metazoa; phylum Chordata; class Mammalia; order Carnivora; family Mustelidae; genus Mustela; species Mustela nivalis. The sequence continues at coordinate 72,345,832 of NC_139031.1, forward strand.
TGCATACCACCCAAAGCAATCTACAGATTCGGTGCAACTACTATCAAAATCCCAATGACATCTTTTGCAGAAATAGAAAAACCCATCCTAAAATTCATATGGAATCTCAAGGGATCCCAAATAGACAAAACAATTTTGGAAAAGACAAACAAAGCTGGGTGACTCATACTTTCTGATTTAAAATCTTACTACAAGCCTGTAGTAATCAAGAGTGTGGTAGCGGCATAAAGACAGATAAATACACTAATGAAATAGAACAGAGAACCCAGAAATAAACCACATATATGTTCAAACGATTTTTGTCAAGTTTGCCAAGCCCAGTCAGTGAAGAAAGCATAGTCTTTTCAAAAATAGTGCTGGAGAAAACTAGAAATCTACATGCAAAATAATGAAAGTTGACCCTTATCTAATACAACATACAAAAATTGACTAAAAATGGATCAGACTTAAATGTAAGACCTAAAACTATAAAATTCTTAGGAGAAAACTGGGCAAAATCTTCATAACACTGGATTTGGCACCGATTTGTTTTGGGTATGACACCAAAGGCACAGGCAACAAAAGAAAAAACAAGCAAATTGGACTTCGTGTAAACTTTTTTTCTTTTTTTTAAGATTTTATATTTATTTGAGAAAGAAAGAGCAAACACATGAGTGGTAGGCAGAGGGGCAGAGGGAGAGGGAGAAGCAGACTCCTCACTGATGCAGGGCTCAGTCCCAGGACCCTAAGATCATGACCTGAGTTGAAGGCAGATGATTAACCAAGCCACCCAGGTGCCCCCAAACTTTTGAAATTTGTACATCCAAAGACATGATCAACAAAGTAAATTTTGGCAATCCACAGAATGGGAGAAATTATTCGCAAATCGTATACCTGATAAAAGATTAATATCCAGAATATATAGATAATTCCTAAAACTCAATAACAATAACAACAAAAAAACCCAATTCAAATATAGGAAAAGGAACTGGATAGACATTTCTTAAAAGAAAAGCAAATGGGCCAGTGAATACACTAATCATTCAGGAAATGCAAATCTGAATTACAATGAAGTACCACCTCATACCAGTTAGGATGGCTATTATCAAAACAAACAAACAAACAAAAACTCCTAAAACAACAAATGTTGGCAATTAGATCCCCTGTTGGTAGGAATGTAAAATAATACAGATCTGTGGAAAACAATATAGTAATTCCTCAAAAAAGTAAAAATAGAATTGCCAATTCTATTGCAGCAATTCTACTTCAGGACATATATTCAAAAGAAATGAAAGTAGGGTCTCAAAGATATATTTGTACACTCATGTTCATAGCAGCATTATTCATAACAGCTAAACATGGAAGTAACCCAGATGTCACTGACAGATAAAAATAAATAAGTGCAGTATATACATACAATGTAATATCTTTCAGCCTTAAAAATTCTGGCATGTTGTAACATGGATGAACCTTGAGAAAATAATGCTGAGTGAAATAAGCCAGTCATAAAAAGACAAATATATGATTCCATTCATATGAATTTCTTAGAGTAGTTAAAATCACAGAGAAATAAAGTAGAACTGTAGTTGCCAGGAACAAGTGGCGGAAGGGAACAGTAAGGTATTATTTAATGGGTACAGAGTTTCACTTTTACCAGATAAAAAGAGCTGTAGATGGATGGTGATTGTTGGTGACTCTTGCTCAACATTATGAATGTATTATTATACACTTAAAAATGATTATGATGATAGATTTCATGTTAGGTATATTTTACCATACCAAAAAAAAAAAAAAAAATTAAAGAATCAAATGAAAATTCTAGAACTGAGAAGTATAACATCTGAGATTTTCTTAAGAACTGGATTTGCCTAAAAGCAGAGTAGAAAGGACATAAAAATCACTGAACTTATAGATAAGCTACATCAGTGATTATGATCTAATTATCAAATGTGAAGAACAGAAATAAAAAGTATTTTTAAAAATGAACAGTAATTTAGGGAACTTTTTAAAAAATGTATTAACATATAATGTATTATTTGTTTCAGGGGTACAGGTCTGTGACTCATCAGTCTTACACAATTCACAGCACTCACCACAGCATATACCCTCCCTAATGTCCATAACCCAGCCCCCCATCCCTCCTACTCCCCTCCCCTATAGCAACCCTCAGTTTGTTTCCTGAGATTAAGAGACTCTTATGGTTTGTCTCCCTCCCCAGTCCCATCTTGTTTCCCCTTGCTTCCCCTCCCCCCACCCCCATCGTGCCTCTCAAATTCAATTGTCCAATTCTTGGACAAAAGCTAAAGGTAAACCATACATGTAATTGCATCCTAGAAGAAAAGGTGATAAAAAATGAAATAATATTTAAAGAAATAATTGCTAACAATTTCCCAAATTTAGTAAAAGATAAATTTAGAGCTTCAAAAAGTTCAGTGAAGCATAAGTAGCATAAATATGAAGAGAACCATGCCCAAGCACCTCATAGCCAAACTTCTGAAAGAGAAAGGCTTAAAAGCAGTCAGAAAAAAATTACAGAAGATCAACAACTCAGAATGGCCAATAATTCATCAGAAACCAGTGAGGCCAAAAAAACCTTAAAAAGTACTGAAAGAGTAAACTACCAACCCAGAATTCTATGTTCAGTAAAAATATTCTTCAAGAATATAAAAGTACAATAAAAATAATCAAAGATAAAATAAAACTAAGATAATTCATTGCCAAGAGAAATTCACTACTATCAGAAATATTAAAGAGATTCCTTCAGGCTGAATGAAAACAACACTATATGAAAAATCAGATCTTTGAGAAGGAATGTAAAACCTTGAATTTTAAGAAAAAGCAAAGGAAGCAAAGATAAAAGGCTGTATTTCCTCTTAATTTCATCAAAATCCAAAGGACAGTATAAAGCAAATATTACCTTATCTTGTGGGGTTATCATGAGTGTAAATGTAATACATGTAATAGATATAGCACAGTTGATGGACAGGAAAGGGAGACCTACACAGCTACAAGTTCACTACATTTGACATTAAATAATACATTATTTACCAAAAAAAATGTATATGTTAACCTCTAGAGAGACTTCAGAAAAATAATGCAAGAAGGATAGCTAAAAAGTCAATAGTCAAATTAAAATAGTATGCAAAAATTGTCCAAATAATCTAAGAGAAGTCAGGAAACAGAATAGAGAAACAAAAAAGTGAGGGACAAAATAAAAAAAAAAAAGAAAGAAATGGACTAAATATGCCATTAAAAGGTAGCAGAATAAATTTTTTTAGAAGAGCAAGACTAAAGTATTCACTATCACTAAGAGATCCACTTTAATATAAAAACATAGATAAGCTGAAGATAAATAGATAGAAAAGACATAGAGTATAAAAAATAAACATAAGAAAGCCTATGCGGCTATATTAATACCAGACAAAATAAACCACAATAGTATTACCAGACACAGAATCACATTTCATAACAATGGAAAGATAACTCATCGTGAAGACATAACAATCAAAAATATGTATGTGCCTAAAAACAAAGCTTCAAAATACATGATGAAAAAGCCAAAAAACAAGTTTCATGTTTTGCGAAATAATGTACCATTAAAAAGTCAAGACACCAGAATTTAGCCATGTATTAGGTGACTGACCTTGGGCAATTCATATTATCTCTCTGAGACGTTGTTTAAACATCTTAGAGATAATAATAACACCTATCCTCAAGATTTGTTTGGGGGCTTAAAAATAATGTAAGTGAATGACCTAGGATAGCATCTAGCAATCAACTGGAAACTACGAAATGCTTATCACATGTCTTGAATCAGAATCAGAATTACTTTCTATCCACACCACTGCCTTAATCAAGGTAAGAAATGAAGACTGAATAAGGAGTTAGTAACATATTAAACAGTAACACTGCTGAAACACTTTTTCCAGGGTAGAGAGATAATGGGCTTTAATAGTATTATTGTGGATGCAACAGGACCTATTTCTCAGCGATCCTAACCCAAAAGGGACTTTTCCCAAGAAAAGATTTCCCTTGTCACATCTGTCTGTCAGAAGCTAACAAAAGAGCGCACATTTCAAATAAAGTGAAAGCTGCAGGGCCTGACAGAAGACAGTCAGGAGGTTAATAAACAAACAAGGGGGTTAATAAGCCAGCAGCCAGCATTTTCTAGAGCATATAATTAGGAACCAAAATAACTTTAGAATTTATCAAAGTTACAGTATTTGGAGTCAATTTTGAGTACTTGTTAATAAAAAATGAGAATTTTTGATAACTAACAATATAAATAATGACAATCGCAGCATCAAAATGGAGTACAAGAATGACATGGGACACACATAAGTGGAAGGTAAAGACAATTTCACAACAAGAAATGCTACTTAAAAAAATAAAGTTTAAAAAAAAAAAGTTGCCACTCTAGCAGTAATGTATTTAAAAGCTAAGAGGATACATGGGTACTGATGTCAGAAAGTGCCTCATATTTTCAGTTTATTGCATAGGGTTTTCATATATATCAATGAAATGAAAGATTACATGGGTTTATTCCTAAATACATGTTCACTCTCAACCACTGTTTTTGTTTTCTTAATAAATTCCCAAGATATACACAATGGAATACTATGCAGCCATCAAAAAAACCCTGAAATCTTGCCACTTGCAATGATGTAGACGGAACTAGAGGGTATTATGCTAAGTGAAATAAATCAATCAGAGAAAGATAATTATCATATGATCTCTATGATATGGGGACTTTGAGAGGCAGGACAGGGGGTCATGAGGGGAAAGGAAGGGGAATAAATGAAACAAATGGGACCAGGGAGGGAGATAAACTATGAGACTCTTAATCTCAGGATACAAACTGAGGGTTGCTGGGGAGCTGGTGGGAGGAAGGATAGGGTGGCTGGGTTATGAACATTGGGAAAGATATGTGCTATGGTGAGCGCTGTGAATTGTATAAGACTGATGATTTACAGACCTGTAACTCTGAAACAAATAATACCTTGTATGTTGCTTTGAAATTTAAAAAAAGTAAAAAAAAATAAATTCCCAAGATAGATAACTGAGTCTATTATTGATGTATCTGGAAAACCCACTACCTGAAAACAGTAGGTAGAAGTCTGATGCTCAGTGTGATCAGAGTATTTTCACAGTGCTTGCTTTTTCTGGGGGTACTACACATGAATTTCCCCCTAAAAGGATCTTTTTAACACAAGATAGTATATTCCTGTTCCACAGTCATGTGGGATAGTTCTTATACTGGTAAATGATGAAAATTCAGCATTCATGACAAGACACTAAGACTTACGCATTAACCAAGTGTTCTTAGTGTTTCTAGAAACTTAAAAGTTGTTATAAGGCAATTTCTACTTTTCTGTGGAAAAGATAATTACCTGACATAGATGTAACCTCTGAAAGACCTTGGGGAAAAAAACACATACATCAACCTGTCTTACTATGATTTCTTGATAGGTCAAATTTCACTCCCAATGGCTTGACAAGTGCTGAGCATATTACCACTTGATATATAAGTGTAAAATAACATTAGCTTCAGTAATAACTCAGGCTCTACCTATGACTTTATAGGAAATAAAGCTCATGACAACTTCTTCATGAATCTGAGTTACTAATTCAATGGGAAAATTATAATTCTGCCATAATAATTTATATACAGTATACATTAATATTAATGATTCGTTTCCTGGTAGTTAAGAAAAACATGCTTTAAGTGAATAGTGAACCATGTAATTCTGTCATTCATGTTGGTATTGTATATCTTCTATATGTCAGTAAATTAAAATTGTCTGAAAATAGTGTATTTCTGTCTAATACACACAATAGGCCACTGTGATTTTCTAAATCAGATATAGATTCAAAATTACAAAATCCTTTAGAGATATTAATGTAAGACAAAAGGAACATAATATGATGGCACTCACCTGCTGAGTGATGAACTAAAAAGGATATCCTAATGCAGCCAACAAAGAAAATTTGTATTTTTCCTTGAGCCTAAAGCCCACAAATGAATCATCCAATCTCATTAACATGGTTGCTAGACATTTTGTAAAAGTGGTACTAATAGACTATACCGGCAAATAAAAACCACAGACATGGTGGTTCTGTTTGAGTCTAAATATCAGGCAACCTAAGAAGCAGAATCAGTAGCATGTTAGTAGGAACTCCACAGGTGCGGGTGAGAGTCGGGAAGCAATGTGCTAGACGATAACGTTAACTTACTGAACACTTTAGGCCAACGTGCAGGAAGCATCAACAACAGGGGCATTTCCATATGGCCTAGCAGAATGTATGCATAGTTAAAATGCTACAGAGTTTTATAACTGCCATTTACAACATGGAGGAATAAGGTCAACAAGAATTAAATGTCCAATTTCATAGAGCAAGGCAGTTATGAAGTTGAATCTAGCCAACAGGAGAGAAAACTTACAGCTTTCAAACACCTAAAATATATCTGATGTGGCATATAAATTATATAATATATATACATGTAAGTACATAACAACTAGATAAGTTGTTGCTTCATGCTGAGCTACTATTGGTTCTTTACCATAGGAGAGTAAAAAAATAAATAAAAATTAAAAAATTAAAAAAGCAAAGCAAAACAAAACATCTCACAAACCTCCAGCAAATGCATGATCACCTTTGGATTTTCTTAAGGCATAATCATTGGAAGTATTTATTTTAGCAACAAATGTGCTACTTTTCTTCCATGTTCCCACTGTTTTTGTTTTGCTAAAGCTCTACATTTTATCATAGACAAACCCTTAAATGAAGGAAATGCACACATTTTCCTTCGATATTTTAGTTCAAGTAGCATTAGGTATATAATTATTGTTTTTGCACATATTCCAGGAAATGTTCTCTTAAAATCTTCCTGAAAAAAATCTATGTAGCATCCATGTAGCATTTCATATTTCAAAAATGAAAGTTTTGTTTGTTTGTTTGTTTTTAAGAAGTCAACTAATAGTCTTTTACCTACAATGGCAGTGGGAAAATTACTTAGATTTAGAACTGAATTATGGTACTCTGACACTGAACTCATTTTTTATGTTGCTTTAATTCACTACATTTTAAAAATCGGTAGAGTTGGGGCACCTGAGTGGCTCAGTGGGTTAAGCCTCTGCCTTCGGCTCAGGTCATGATCTCAGGGTCCTGGGATCGAGCCCTGCATTGAGCTCTTTGCTCAGCGGAGAGTCGGCTTCCTCTTCTCTCTCTCTCTGCCTGCCTCTTTGCCTACTTGTGATCTATGTCTGTCAAATAAATAAATAAAATCTTTAAAAAAAAATTGGTAGAGTAGACAAAAGAAAAATAGTTAGAAAATAAAGGGAAGCAGGTGCCTGAGTGGTTCAGTGGGTTAAGCCTCAGGTCATGATCTCAGGATCCTGGGATGGAGCTCCACATCTGGGTCTTTGCTCAGCAGGGAGCCTGCTTCTCCCCCCACCCTGTCTGCCTCTCTGCCTACTTGTGACTTCTCTGTTAAATAAATAAAAAATCTAAAAAAAAAAAAAAAAAAGAAAGAAAGAAAAGAAAGGGAAAAAGCAACTTTCTTATTATACTAGCAGCATTGTGTTTAGTGATTAGATGATTTTAGGCATAAAAAATGAGACTTTATAACCTTTACCTTCCATCTAAACTATAAACATTACATATTCATTTTATATATATATATATATATATATATATATATAAACTATAAATATATATAAAATAGTTGCTATTATTTAATTCATTAGCCAGTAGAGCATCCTATTATACTATTTCTTCCTTAAACTAGTAACTTAATAAAAATTATTTCCAATTTTTTGTCCTACCTGATGGAGCAAGGAACTACATTTCTATATATGCAAAATGGAAATCAACTGACTGTTTTCAAAGAAAATAATTTTGATAAAGGGGCATAATATAAGCATGCATTAGTTTTTTTTTTAATTTCTGACTAGCCACTTAAAATAGGTTTTCACAATTATCAGGAATTATTTATTATATATCTATATTTGTAATTATAATCTCCAGGTTGAACATGTAACCCAGATTCTTTTTTTTCTTTGTATTGGTAACCCAGATTCTTGAACAATTTGTCCTTAACTTGATATCTCTATGAATTATGTTTAAATCTTGAAAAATAAACAGCAAATAATTATTGATGAAGACATTATTTTACACACAAAGATGATGGACATATGCTTAGCACTTTGCAAACCATTAGTAGTAAAGTTAGACCTACTAAGAAATCAAAATCTGACAGTTCAATGTATATCATCATTTCTTGAGTCATGTGGTATTTATTTCATTTCAAATTAGGTAAATGCTATTCATGACTGATCTACATAGTATACCTATTTTTTCCTTTCTTGCACAATATATTATTTTTTGGCCTAGTAATCTATGTACTTATCACCCTTAATTCCTAAACAATGCTCAGTTTTATAGATCTTTACCCAATATATCTAAATACGTCAGGAATTCTAACACTCCCGTCTTCATGGAGCCATCTCTGCCAGACACCACTGACTTGCTCCAATTGGTAAGATGCTTGGCAGTTTTTCTCCTCATATATTTCTTCTCTCCCATCCTGAGATTCCTTCACTTTTCCTTTACTTAGGCCCCCCATTTACTGGGTCCTGCATATTCTCTTTTCCTTAGTTTACTCCCTGCTTGAGGCTGAGCACATACTTCCATAGTTTTCTAGAAAAGGATGAATGTAAGATATTTTTTAACATATCTTGTATGTCTGAAATGTCCTATGTTTACCTTTACATCTGATTGATAATATAGAATTCTAGCTTGGAAATAATTTTTATTGTAAATTTCCAAGACCATCTTCTAGCTTCCAGCATTGTGGAGAAGTCCAATACCACTCAGCTCCTTAAACTCCTAAGGAAACACATATTCTTTCTCTCTCTGAAAATTTGTACAGTTCTGTTCATGGATCAGGTGCTTTCCCTTGAACAGAAAAAACAAAAAGCATATTGTGATCAGTTGTCTCTCTAGCCTATGATTTATCTGTTTTGGCTCTCTCAAATTGCTTGTGTACTTAAAGGGAGAAGACAAAGGAGTTAATTCATGTCTTAAATATCTCCTAAATCAAAAAAGAAATGATCTCAGAAGGAACACATCCTGGCTAAGGCTCTAACTAGTGTTTGTCCCAATTCTCACCATCAAAACCAGGGACTATTCTGAATGGGGCAGGAAAACCCCCCTAGGTTGTTACTTTAGGGCTTCAAACTCATTGGCTTATTTAATCCTAAAATCCAATCAGAGGAACAGAGGTCTATTTCGGGAGTAATGAACATTTCACTGTGCTTAGAAGCACAAAGCTTAATAACACGGAAAGTCAACATTTTATTTCAGTGGCCAGGTCATGGTGACCAACTAAAAATAATCTCTAAATCACTCTAATAACCATACGCTGATGAAGACTTGCAGGGCCCCTTTTCTCACAGAGAAACATGCAGAAAGATTTTTCTTTCACTTTGCACATTATGTTTCATTGAAGAGTCATTGACATACAATATTATATTAGTTTCAAGTGTACAACATGGTGATTCAACATTTATAAACATTATGAAGTGATCCCCATGATAAATCTAGCTACCATCTGTTACTGTACAAAGTTGTTACATATCATTACATATTATCAAAAAGATTTTAAAAAACACATACATAGAGGAATTATAAAGAAGAACACCTAGATGAAGGCCCAGGATATTAGTTTATGTTAGACTTTTCTCCATTTTATTTCCAAACTTATGGATTTTTTACACGGTTTCAGAAACTGCAAAAAATAAATCAATGTTCAGGATAATGAATCAGAAGATAAACCAGGCATGCCTTTGAGAGTCAATATGTTTCATTTGCTTTATTGACAATATTCTTTTTAAAAATTCAAGATGAGAGGTCTGAGATACATACCTCAGAACTCTTAATCCAGTGTTTTGACTATTTAGCATAATTTAAAGATATTAAACCATTTTATCTTCTGTACATATTATCATGTTGATCTTGAGAGCAAGACAATGAACCTTGCTCGCTTCACACTGTTTTGCAGAACTTTCTATATACTTGGTTTTCCTTATGCTTCACTGCAGTCTTTATGTTCATGATGTAACAGTAAAGGAACTAATTTGGGGAGTTTTTCTAATTATCCGAAGAAAGAAGAGCTTTTTTCTTTTTTTTTTAAGTTGAACAAATAATAAACAGTTGGCATACAAGAGAAGTCATCTTCATTTGTCCAACTCATAATATTTAGTTCTCACTTGACTACTGCACAGCAAATATTTTTATTCACATTTTGACAAATTCAAAAAACTGAAGCTCAGGGAGATTAGGTAACATGACCCACATTCCAAAGTTATAAGTGGTAACATTAAAATTTGCATGCGGGGCACCTGGGTGGCTCAGTGGGTTAAAGCCTCTGCTTTCGGCTCAGGTCATGATCCCAGGGTCCTGAGATCGAGCCCTGCATCGGGCTCTCTGCTCAGCAGGGAGCCTGCTTCCTCCTCTCTCTCTGCCTGCCTCTCTGCCTACTTGTGATCTCTGTCTGTCAAATAAATAATAAACAGAATCTTTTAAAATATAAATTTGCATGCAAGTTTTCTTTTAACTCAAATTCTTATGCTTTTCCAGTTTTGATGAGTAGATTCAAATTGAGTATGATGATGTTTCCTTCGCTTTCACTAATAGAGAGTTCAAATATTCAAGACACTCTCCCTCTAATGGGAAAAAAAGGTGAAAGTTTTAAAAATTGCTTGAAAAACTTTAAAACTATTGTTAAAGTGTAGAAAGGTCCTTAATAATATTAAATGGCCAGATATATCACTTTTGTGATAGAATGCATTTGTTTCAACTTCTGCTTCTAAAACTGGTGAACCAAATAATTCAGATAAGACCCTGGCTAAAGATCCAGATGGAGAACAAGCATCTTCTCCAGAGATTCTAATGAAATGCAATTATGGATATAGTAATCAGGAATATGGCTATGGGGTATCACCAGTAGGTCAAGAAATTTAACACTTTTCTGGGAGATAGAAAGCACACTGAAGCATTTCTCTAGATAAAAACAGGAGAGAGAATACACTATATAGTGACCACAGGCTAGAGTTGCATCCTTTTTCTGGTGAAACCCCAAAGGCTGCAGATGCAGAGGATGGGTGGGGAGAGATACGGGTCTGAAAACAGTGAAATCAAGTGGAGGTATATGCACAGAACAGCTGGGGCAGATAGCCCCTCATCCTTCTCCTCTATCTCAACTCAAGACACAAGCATCTGATAAGCATTCCTGTCTTATCTTAATCCTAAATGGCTCCTCATTAAAGAAATGATCATAAAAGCTAATGTATGTGTCAGCTCCCTAGAATAATATTCTCCTCATTCTGACATCTGAGAGCCTAAAGTCTGTCACTTGTTCATTCTGTCTGTCTGGAGTCAGTATGAGTCAGTATAGGAAACAGAAAGCATTCTGGATTGGCTTTTCTTTGGGAGGGGGGAGTCAATAAAAGAAATTTCGTGATTATAAAATCTATGGAAGTGATGAAGGAGCAAGATCTACAATCGGTTTTCAAATAGAACTCTCAGAACAGTGCAGAACTGATATATAAGAACAGCTGCTCCTCCTCAAAAAGCAGAACTATGAAAACTATTGAGCTCCTCAATGTACAGATCAGAAAACAGAAATCAGGGGGCACCTTGGGAGAGGTTAAGCATCTGCCTTCAGCTCAGGTCACAATCCCAGGGTCCTGGGACAGAGCCCCACAACCAGCTTCCTGCACAATGGGAAGCCTGCTTCTATTCCCTCTCTCACTGTCTCTCTGTCAAATAAATAAATAAAATCTTTAAGAGGAAGGAAGGAAGGAGAGAAGGAAGGAGGGTAGGAAAGAAGGAAGGGGAGGGAGGGAGGAAGGAAGCAGGAATCAGGAAAGAGCTGCTGCCTATTCCGACAAACTCCAGAAAGCTGCAGATGAGAGCCTGGACCATTCCTGCAGAGGTGCTCCTCCAGCACCTCTACTACCTGCAGAAAATAGCTAAAAACATCAGGAAGGTTTTTTTTTTTTTTAATATTTTATTTATTTATTTGACAGACAGAGATCACAAGTAGGCAGAGAGGCAGGCAGAGAGAGAATGAGGAGGAAGCAGGCTCCCTGTTGAGCAGAGAGCCCGATGCGGGACTCAATCCCAGGACCCTGAGATCATGACCTGAGCGGAAGGCAGCGGCTTAACCCACTGAGCCACCCAGGCACCCAGGAAGGTTTTTTATATAATGTGCAGAACCAACTTTGCTCTCAGAATCCTGGCCACTGGGGAGTCTCAGGGAAGAGACAGTTTCTTGTTTTCCAGAGCTAAGACTCCCTAGAAGAAGGTACAACTAGACCATATCCCCTAAACTCACCCCCAGGAAGAACTTGTGAACATTGACACTCCATGCCTTATCCCACCGTGAGCTCCCAGTCATAATATCAATCACAACAGAGAAGTGAAAGGAAACCACACCTACTGACACAATGCTAAAGAAACCCCCCAACACCCACCCCTCCCTTCATGGAATCAGCGTTCAGGACAACCAAAGTTCATGAGACCTAAGAGGAGAACCAACACTGTAAAGGAGAATGATGACCAAAATAAGAAAATAGGAAATTTAACATCAGTCGGGAAGAATGAAACAGCTCTAGCACGATCAGGGAGATTAACTAAAGCTAGGATTCTTGAGAAAAGTGTCAAGCAGAGAACATGAACCCATTCTTAGAGATTTATGTCAAAACTGCTAAAAGTAAACAGAAAATATTTTAAAGTGTACAGAGGAAAATATGGACAAAAAATATAAAAGAAAAGAGGTAAATAAAAGGCCAATCCGAAAGATACAGCCTCCAAGGAGGGGCTCCAGAATTAGAGAACACCCTCTAATGTAACCTACCCAGAAAGCAGATAGGCCAGACTATATAGCAAGATGATAGACTGTCTTTGGGAGGAGAAAATTCTGGAAAAGGAGAACTCCTCACGTTAGATAGTATAATGTAAAACTAGAGAAGCTAGAAACACTTCTAAGAGCAATACAATTTTAGTAACATTGTTCCTATAGAAATAGAAATCTCATCCCAGTATACTATTCAACAATAAACAACAATATAAATGTTGCTCACTGATACCTCACTTTAAGAGTCAACCCCAAATTACCCAGTTTTTAAATGTCCCCTCAGATGTATAAAATAGTATACATATGGGCCAAATGAAACACACATAGGGGATGATTCTGGGTCCCAGGTCCCAGCCAGCAACCATTATAGCCATCAGCCAAGAGAACCTTCAAAATGGTGGTCTTTAGCCAAAATTTTTTGAAGTTTTATTTCAGAAGTTTGTAGCCATTACTATGTTTGATCCAGAAAGTAAGGTGAGGGAGGAAAAGCATAGAAAATATGGTTGTGGTTCCAGAAAAAAAAAATGTGATTATCAACACATGGAACAAAATAAAAGTAAACCTATATTTGATTGATCATGGAAGATAGAAGTTGGGAAAGGTGAAAGAAAGGGTAGGAACACTGGTGTCCTTGTTTTGTGAGTGGAAAGCCAGGAGATGCTGTTGGTAAGTTGAGAGCATACACACACACACAAAAATGCAAGCATAAACATAGCTTTAGAATTACAGAAAAGATCAACAGAAGAATTTAAAATAATTAAACTATAAATATTTGAAAGGAAGAGGACAAAATGTGAGCCAAATCCTCATTTTTCAGAAAAGGTGTCAACAGATGCATATTAATACCTACTCTTTGGGGCTTCTGGAGGACTCAGTCAAAAGAGCATATGACTCTTGGGGCACCTGGGTGGCTCAGTTGGTTAAGCAGCTGCCTTCAGCTCAGGTCATGATCCCAAGGTCCTGGGACCGAGCCCCATATCGGGCTCCGTGTTTGGCAGAAAGCCTACTCCTTCCTCTCCCTCTGCCTGCCACTCTGATTACTTGTGCACTCTCTGTCTCTCCGTCAAATAAATAAAATCTTTTTTTTTTAATGTGATAAGTGTCATCATATCCTTCTAGAAGACTGTCCTCAAGACTTTCTGTTTTTTTTTTTTTCTTTAAGATTTTACCCATTCACTTGACAAACAGAGATCACAAGTAGGCAGAGAGGCAGGCAGAGAGAGAGGAGGAAGCAGGCTCCCCGCCGAGCAGAGAGCCCGATGAGGGACTCGATCCCAGGACCCTGGGATCATGACCCGAGCCAAAGGCAGAGGGTTCAACCCACTGAGCCACCCAGGGGCCCAAATAAATAAAATCTTAAAATTTAAAAAAAGAGCATATGACTCCTGATCTTGGGGCTCATTGAGTTTGAGCCCCATGTTGGGTGTAGAAACTACTAAAAATAAACTTGAAAAAAATACCATTCTGTGTCAGGCAGTAGGCCAGGTGCTGAGGAGACAGTAATGCACACAGGAGCAGGAAAAGGGACTGTGACCATGACTGAAGAAATGGAGGTAAAAATATATTATCTAGGTCTACAGAAGTAACCATTAAGAAATACCAAAACAAGCCTAGTAGAATGAAGTTGACTATGAGTCACGGTATTAACAACTGAGGTGGGCGGTGTGTGGAGAAGGAGGCTTCTTCTTTCCCCGAAATGCTCTCTGTACCATCTAAGAGGCTACTGTATCTGAAACTGCCATGTGGCCCCTTCAGTGACAGATGTGTGCCCTGACTGCTGGGAGTGCTGCTTATAGACTGCCTTCTGCCATCAGCCCCTTCAGTAACTGTCTCAGCTGCAAAAGCCAATCTTCCCAGAGTAATACAGCTTCCAGATAGCCACACTCAATGACCAACTGATCCTGAAGTTTTGCTTGGCCATCTCATCCCAGCTTGGAACTGATAACAATTCAGAGCCTCTCTAGCTCCTGAGAGTCAGGGATACTGTCATTGGGCCTTCCCTTCTACATGTTTCTGCTTCCCTTCATTCCCTTCCACAAGGATTAATCCCAACGGGGTTCAGTGATAATCTATACACTACCCCCTGTCTCAGAAACTGCTTCCCAGGAAACCCATCTCTATGACAACCATTTGGTAGAGGTATTATATTAATAAATACAACTTTAAATACCAGCAGGCTACCAGTGATGGCTTATTCACTGTACTGTACAACAAATGAATAATTAACCAGTAAAACAGATTATTTGTGACAATAGAATTTGCCTTCACTTTAATTAATGTAAGTTTCTCTTTGTTTTATTTCACTTTGTTCTCTTTTGTATTTTTGTAAAGGATGGACTACTTTTTACCTAATATCTAACCCCAAATATAAAACTGGAGTATTACTTTGGATACACTGTAAATATTACTAGTTTTTTTTTTATTACTGTGCATTTCCTTTCTATTATGCACTTTAATTTCATCAATACTTTTCCTCATGACAAGATATTATTTCTGATTGGGCAAAAAACACATTTCAGTTATGAAATCTATTAATTCATATGTATGTATGTAGCTTTACCACCAAATGATAGTAAATCCTTTTTTGCAGTGTCTCTCTCTGCAAGGCAAAGATTGTAGCTCCATTATTTATGTATCTGATTCCTAAATATTTCATATAAGGCAGATGACCAATAAATTTTTAAAGCATGAGTGAAAGAATGAATGGACTTGCTTCATATAATATTTCATCCAGAAATCATTATACAACTATTAGCATATACTGACTTCTTGCTATGTTACTCATGACATTCTGAGTTCTAGGTATGTCAATCTCCTTGCAGCTCCTACACACTACAGATCTCGGCTTCTCAATCATTAAATCCATAAGTACTTATTAAATAGCTACTCTGGGCCAGGCAGTATATCAGGTGCTGGTGTTGAGGATATAATAATATTGGTGCGGTAGAAGTAGCAATGCTTGAAAAGCATCTCATTTTTCACTCTCTCCCTTCTGCCTGAAATACTTTATGGTTTGATTTTCTGGCAAATTTTTATTCTTCCAACATAAAGTGGTCATTAAAAGCATGGATTCAGACCATGCTTTGAAGCATGGAATTCAAAGCCTTGTTCCACAGTTACTAGTTACGTGATTTTGAGCAAGTTCCATAACCTCTAAGTCTGCAATTTTTTTGTATTTAAAACATGGGTAATAATTCTATCTACTTCATCCATATTATATTTACTTCTTATAGTTGCTGAAAAGATTAAGTGATGTAATGTATGTAAATGTCTCAGGTTAGTTCCTAGTTCCTAACTGTTTAATAGGTGTTAGCCATTATTGCCAATATTACTGTGTCCTACTGCTAGAAAAAGTTGAACACTGATAACAAATTCTAAGATATATCAGCAGCTGCCAAAGTACAGTGACCTTTAGATCACCAACAAATCTTTAACTATTTTTTACAAAAAATTTGTTTTATAATGAAAAAATAAAAAATTATCTAGTATGTACAACTGATCATTAATAATCAAGCTAGCCCACCATATTATCCAGGAATCATTACAATGTTATGGAAACAGTGGGAAAAACAGCAAAATTTGGAAAGGAGCAAAGGAAGAGAACCCACATTGTTCTAGATTTAAGGAAGAAAGTCTTTCAAAGCATATCCATGTTGCTTTAATTTCTTCTTTCATCACTTCTGTGAAGCAAGCAAAGCAAGCAGAGTTCCTCATTGGAACTCTGAAGACCCAAGAGTTGGAGACATTACACTGGTCTCATAGTTTTCTTTTATTATGAATATAAACCAGTACTAGAAACGAGAATGTATAGCTTCTCGTCAAAGGTTCTACTATCCAAAGTTCTTATGCACATGCTGGATTTTAAATCAAAGCTTTAAAAGGTTCTTTCCTGGGTCAAACTTAGATGACCTAGTTGGTGGGATGCTTGGGTGGGTCAGTCAGTTAAGCGTCTGCCTTCAGCTCAGGTCATGATTCCAGTCCTGGGATAGAGTCTGGCATCAAGCTCCTTGCTCTGCAGGGAGCCTGCTTCTCCCTCTGCCTGCCATTCCCCCTGCTTGTGCTCTGTCTTTCTCTGACAAATAAATGAATGAAATCTACAAAAATGATCTAGATATTGGTCACTGTGGTACCACTTACATGAGTGCACAGATGTACAGCCTCTCCATCAACACAACACAGAGTTCCACAGGAGGGGATGATGTGGGAACTGATCCACATCACCCACAAAGGATGATGTACTACTCCTTTCTGACCCCTTTTCCAATCAGGCAATCAATCGGCAGCATGTATTAAGCACCAAAAATATACTCATTCTGTAGGTAATCCAGGATATTGAACCTGATCTTAATTTACCTGCAATTTAACTGAATACCAAAACTCTTCCTATGGAACAGTGAGTATTATGTGGATGAATAATAGTTTTTCTACTTGGTGGTTTTGGATTCAAGTTCCTTATCTGTAGTAATATCATAACTTGTTATGAGGATCATTAGAGTTACTATAGGAAAGTCACTACAGCATTGTCTAACACATAACAGGAGCTTAGGAAATAGTAGCTAGTGCTATGGGTAATGGGGGTACCTGTAATAATGGGCAGTTAAATTTTGAATAGTTTAAGCCTATGGGTTCGAATTCTACTGACATGCTCATGGAAGATTAATGTGCATTAGTATGATGTAGATTTCCAGAGGAAGAGCTAGTATCAGATTTTTATTTTCCTGAAAGAGCCTTCTGTATCCCTTTTTAGGGCCACCATAACAAAATACCAGAGACTGAGTGGTTTAAACAATAGAAATCTACTTTGTCGCAGTTCTGCGGACTGGGAGTCAAAGTTTTGATTTGATTTCTTCTGAGGCTTCTTGGTTGTCTCTCTGTGCATGCATGCTTCTGATGTCTCTGTGTGTCCAAATTTCTTCTTAGAAGGAGTATTGGATTATGGCTCACCCTCAAGACCTCACTGAAATCTAATCACCTCTTGAAAGAATTTACTTTCAAATATGGTTACATTCTGAGGTACTAGGGGAAAGGTCTTTAATACATGAATGTGGGGAGGACAAAATTCAGACCATAACACCTTTGCAAGGTAGAACAGCTTCGCAGAGATGGCTTATGCACAACAAGCGTTATTGCCTTATCAAAGAACCCCAGTGGAAAAGAAAGCGTAAGGGAGATATGGGGAAAGTCTCTGACCATTGTCAAAGAATGTGGCACACACCTAAAGTAAGGAAAAGAACACTGACATGGTGTGGATGGATCTTAGATTTAGTCCCATTCTACAGAGGAAGGAGGAATGGAATTTCCCTCGTAAGGTCTCAGTAGGTGTAACTGCAGGGCACAGAATGAGAACATGTCCTCATACCACAGTGTCTGGAGAAATGATCATTGGAACAAGCCATCTCCCTCTTAAAGGCCAGCATTGCTTTCTTTCAGATCCACCAGGCAACAGAGAAGAGGGTGCCAAATGGCATTTGTGGTGTCCATGCTCTCAGTGTCTAGTAATGCCCAAGGCATTTAGAGTATGCCAAGACTTTTAATATATACTTATGTTTCTAAGAATGCACAATTATGAAAGTGTCACTGCAGGTGTCACCATCAAGTGCTATTTTCCGGAGTAACCTTAGGCACCAGCAACATGGTGGTCTTACACAGATGCTATAATATGTAATGGTTAACACTCCAGGCTCTTGCTCAGAAACTGCTGGCGCAGCGTCAGAAATGATACTTACTACTGGGTGGCTTTGGGCAAATTCCTTGACCACCGCTTCCAACACCTTCATATCTTAAATGGGAATAATACTGATTCTTTCATCACTGGGTATAGCCTCAGAATTACGTAAATTAAAATGTGCAAAGTGCTAAGAATATTTCATTACCAAGAAATGCAGAGTGAAGAACCTCATCTCACTAAAGGAGGGAAGAGCTCCAAAATGTTCATTGTTGGATACAGCAAATAAAAATACTGGATGCCCAGTGAAAGTTTATTGTCACATAATAATGACTATTTTTAGAATAAGCATGTCCCAAATATTGCAGGGACACTCTTAAAACCATTTGCTTGTTGTTTACCTGAAATTCCAACTAACTGGGCATCTTGTATTTTTTATCAGGCAACCCTAAAGGAAACATACTGAGTGACAATGGAAAAGGACATCAAAAAGCACAATACCTTGAATGTCATAGTTGTTTAAAACACACATGCCTTAGGGCTGCCTGAATGATTTAGTAGAGCCAAGGGGCTGTCATTTAGAGAAGCTGTGATAGAAACAGAGCATTTGGATTGATGATGCATCAGGAAAACTCAGTAATTACTTAAGAGTCGAGGAGAAAAATGAATTAACTAAGCATCATGAGAGTAGCCACTGAATTATTATTTCAGTTCTCCAGTAGAAGTTATGTATTTAGAAGACATTCATTAAAAGCATGAAATATTAGTGAATGATTAAACAAATAAAGAGCAAATACTTGAATAAATGAAATATATGAGGAGACTGAATTAGAAAGTGTAGAGTAAGTGAAAGGAACCATGGATTCAGTGAGATAAGTCAGGAGTGGGAATCTAGCTGGAGGGCATGAAGAACAATCAAGAATAGGTGGAGTTGAATGGAGAAAAAAGATGCTAAAAACATTTCAAGATAAAAGTCACAGGACAGGGGAACTATGCACAAGCTTTATTATTGTCATCCAGCAGTGAATACTCTCCTCAGAAATGTTTTGGCTTAGTTTCCTCAGACTGTGTATAAGATACATTCTAGTGGGAAAAAAATTTCATGTGAATCCCACAAGATTTTTCATTCCAAGGATTCTGGGAGGAGAACAATAACAAATCAAATCAAAACAAACAAAACAAAAGTTGTTGCTGTTGTTGTTGTTTGTTATTTTTAAGCAGAAGAGAAGTTTAATCATAACCAAAAGTAAATATTCATCAGACACTGAAGAGTCACACTGTCTCTTAAGAGGACTTCTAAAAGTAAAGGTAGATGTGTGTACCCTCGCATTTGAGAGTCCCGATGTAAATAAGCTTCATCTAAGACCGTTGTTCCACTATTCTGATCTGTACTCATACCAGACACTTCCAAACAGTCTCTTCTCTTGAATATAATACAATAGAAAAATATAATTTAACCTACACAAAATGGCAAATCACAAAGGATTTTCTCTTCTTTTTTTTTTTTTTTGAAGATTTTTATTTATTTATTTGACAGACAGAGATCACAAGTAGGCAGAGAGGCAGGCAGAGAGAAAGGGGGAGAAGCAGACTCCCTGATGAACAGAGAACCCTATGTGGGGCATGATGATCCCAGGACTCTGGGATCATGACCTGAGCTGAAGGCAAAGGTTTTAACCCATTGAGCCACCCAGGCGCCCCAACGGTTTTCTCTTCTAACATGCCCACACTTAGTGCTTATTGATGCTGTATCATCACAACTGCTGATGCACAAACCAACAAAGGAATAAAAAGAGTTGAAAGAAAGTAAAGTCATTATAAGGCTTCTTTATATAAGTGAAGTATGTCTCTCCTTAGCAGAGAGGTGTTGAATTCTTCAGATTGGTCAGAAATTAGTTGACATTTCTTCAAACTTGACAGCTATGGAAATTGTGCTGCAGGAATAATTTTTATATTTAGTAAAAATAAGTATTATTATTAATAGGATTGAGTGTTTTAGAATTTATAAAGAAATTACAGTGGTTTTTAAAAAATATTTGATGGTTTTTGGTATATCACAAAACAGTTCTTAAAAGCATTGTTCTATACTCTTCAAACTCATTTATTTAAAAAAAATGTAATCATGTTTCTGATGCAATTAACCCTAGCTCAAATTTTTGAACACTAATTAGTCTCATTAGAGCAGATTCTTTACTTTTAACTCAGAGGGGGACAAAAGCCTTTCCAAAAACCCCCAAATAGTTATAGGGTTGAACTTTGAAATTTTCTCTGTGGAACTTCTAACAGAAAAGCAGGTTGTCTGATACCACACATTTAGTTGGATGGCGTGAAAGTATTGCTACAATCCTCAAAATGATCAGGCTTGACATTCACACTGTCCCACTTTCATCCCCCTCACAGTTTTGCCAAAGGATGTTGTTCTCTCACTGTCACATATTTAGAAATCCAGTTTCATATTTTCTGAGTATTTTATAATCCAGCAATTTAGGAGTACAAGTGCAGCAAGGACAGAACAGAATTAGAGCAGAGAACCAAATGGAAACACCGACAAGAGTATTTCCACCACTATTTCTCCCTCAAAAGCAGGGACCAATTAAGTCTCTAGCAGTGACAAGAAAGTGGAACGTTCAAGTTCAGCCCATATTCTATGATGACATTAAGTAGTGGATGCTAATCTCAGCCACCTAACATTAGCAATACTCAAAATGAGGAGCTAATCAAAAGAATGCAAAGAAAATAATTTCTTTCAAGTCCTTAGTCTTACAATCTCACACTTAATTAGACCCCACAAAACGCTGAGTTCCCTCAAAAGGGACTGATAATATTCTTACAAGAGTCAGGAAGCAGTAATAATAATAAACCAAACTTTGTTTTTATTAACTCAATATTTATTAAACCATATTTCAATGTGTTAAGAATATATTAAGTATATAAATAGAAGTATATTAATTAATATATTACATTAAGTCTGGTGCATAAATAAGTCTTAATGTGGTTTCAAGAAGCTATTAACATAAAAAACTAGTTAGAAATACACACATGAGAGGTGCCTGGGTGCCTCAGTTGGTTAAGCGACTGACTCTTGATTTCGGCTCAGGTCATGATCTCAGGGTTGTGAAATGGAGCCCCAGGCTACATGCTTGGCATGGATTCTGTTTGGAATTCTCTCTTTCCCTCTCCTTCTGCCCCTCTCCCCTTTTCTCTCCCTTTCTTAAAAAAATTAAAAAAATAAGAAGTACACACACAATGGTGTTCATGGGTCTGACATCATGAGTGCAGACGCTACGTACTTAACAAAGGTTAATTCTTAGCCTGTGAAAACAACATTAGTTACCTAAGTTAATGTATCTTCCCAAATTGAACAATTTATTTTCCAATTTCTATTAGGTTCTTATGATTTGAAGGACAAACATAATAAGTCACAGGAAAAAATAAATTAAAAAATGAGACATTTCAGCTTGAAAAGGGGAAAAAGCTAATATTCCATATACCTGAAATCAGAATCATAGGTCTTGCTTTAAATGACTGTACAGTTCACCAGGGTAAATGACTGGTATCTAAAAACCTATAATACAAGCTAGAACATGATTAAATGCCATAAAAGTGGACCAGAGTATGAGATGGAAGTTCAAAGAAGGGAGCGAAGGTATCCAGTTAGGAAATGTGTCATATTGCATGGAGAGAAAGTATCTGAGTATATGTTGAAGTCTTCAGGAGGGTTAGGATCCACTGGGCTGAGGGAGTCCTACATACAGGGGATGCTGTAAGCAAAGCTGCAGAAGTGAGAAATTCTGAGATCCAGGTCCAGAGAAGTGTTCTATTGGCAAAACATGCTATTTATAAAGGGGAAATAAGACTAAGAATAGTAGGGAAATAGTGAGAACATCTAGGAAAATAAAATTTCCATTATTTCTCAGTGTTTCTATAAAAAGCCTACCCTCCTAAGACATAGAAATTGAAAAAAAAAAAAAAGTTTGTTTTCACTTTCCCTAGAAACATGCTACATTCCATATACCATTAAGATTATATCAGCAGTTACTTGTACAGTTAATTGCTTTGATCCATAATTATGACAGAACTTCCCTTATCTCCCCTAGAGAGTCAAATGGTAACACTGTGGATTAGGACCCTACATTAAATAATCGAGGTATCAAGAAGACTGCTTCCCTAGGAATTTATAATTCAAAAGGGATGAAGCTCAGAATTTGCATACATCTTTAGGTCATAAAAGCTGTGGAGTCCAGCATTTACACTTTCCTTAGAAAGATGTATTTGGTTTCTAAAAGGTTGTGATAATCCAGAATACTTTCCATCCTATATAAAGAATAAGGGTTTGTTATTTGTTATGCTCCATGAATAAGTGAAACGATATGATAATTGACTCTCTCTGCTTGACTTATTTCACTCAGCATAATCTCTTCCAGTCCCGTCCATGTTGCTACAAAAGTTGGGTATTCATCCTTTCTGATGGAGGCATAATACTCCATAGTGTATATGGACCACATCTTCCTTATCCATTCATCCGCTGAAGGGCATCTTGGTTCTTTCCACAGTTTGGCAACCATGGCCATCCCTTCTTTTCACTACAACTTTGGGGGTATCTTTGGGGTAAATACCCAGTAGGGCAATTGCAGGGTCATAGGGAAGCTCTATTTTTAATTTCTTAAGGAATCTCCACACTGTTCTACAAATTGGCTGCACCAACTTGCATTCCCACCAACAGTGTAAGAGTGTTCCCCTTTCTCCAAATCCCCTCCATCACACGTTGTTTCCTGTCTTGCTAATTTTGGCCATTCTAACTGGTGTAATGTGGTATCTCAATGTGGTTTTAATCTGAATATCCCTGATGGCTAGTGATGATGAACATTTTTTCATGTGTCTGTTAACTGTTTGTATGCCTTCATTAGAGAAGTGTCTGTTCATGTCTTCTGCCCATTTTTTGACGTGATTATCTGTTTTGTGTATATTGAGTTTGAGAAGTTCTTTATAGATCCTGGATATCAGCCTTCTGTCTATACTGTCATTTGCAAGTATCTTCTCCCATTCTGTGGGTTGCCTCTTTGTTTTGTTGACTCCTTCCTTTGCTGTCCAGAAGCTTTTGATCTTGATGAAGTCCCAAAAGTTCATTTTTGTTTTTGTTTCCTTTGCCTTTGGAGACATATCTTGAAAGAAGTTGCTGTGGCTGATATTGAAGAGGTTACTGCCTATGTTCTTCTCTAGGATTCTGATGGATTCCTGCCTCATGTTGAGGTCTTTTATCTATTTCAAGTTTATCTTTGTGTATGGTGTAAGAGAATGGTCGAGTTTCATTCATGGGGAGATGGAGAGGTGAAGGGAGTTGAGGGAAATTGGAGGGGGAGATGAACCATGAAAGACTATGGACTCTGAAAAACAATCTGAGGGTTTTGAAGGGGTGGGGGGTGGGAGGGTGGGGGAGTCTGGTGGTGGGTATTATGGAGGGCACGTATTGTATGGAGCTCTGGGTGTGGTACATAAACAATGATTTCTGTTACACTGAAAAGAAATTAAATTTTTTAAAAAAATAAAGGAAGAAAAAAAAAGAACTCCAAGTCAACCAATGAATGACATCCTTGACACAAATTCAAACTGTGGAAGCATATAATACCTTCCTCAAGATATGTGAAAACAAGTAAGCAAAAGTACAATAAATAAACATATAAATGGATATGTAAGCAAAGTACAATAAGCAAAAAGTATAATAAACATATAAATGGACAGGTAATTCCATAATAACTTGAAATGTATTTTTCTTTTATTTAATTATTTCCTTTCCATTGCAGTTTCCACCAGTCTAGTTAAGGGTCCAAGAAGTATAAAATTATTGAATAAAATAATCTTCAGTTGTTCAAAAAAAAAAAAAAAGAGAATAAGGGTTTGT
This sequence comes from Mustela nivalis, assembly GCF_964662115.1. Lineage (NCBI taxonomy): Eukaryota > Metazoa > Chordata > Mammalia > Carnivora > Mustelidae > Mustela > Mustela nivalis. Next base: position 72,370,297 of record NC_139031.1, read on the forward strand.
TTGCTTGTTCTCCCCTCCTTTCAGAAAGGGGGAAGGAGAAGCTTTCTTTCCCCAGAATAAATCCATTTTTCTCTATCTCTCCTCTAGAGCGTGAAACATCACTTGCCTTGTAAAGTGTCCAGAGGAGCTTAAGTTGCCTACAGTCTAGCCGGGGGGAAGCAATGTCACAATGTTGCTGTTGATCTGGTTGAGAGTATCAATACAGAACTCTCTTCCCTCACCCAGAGGCCTTGTGTTTCTGTAATAACATATATATCCACATGCATACATGTATATATGTCTATACACACACACATATACACAGATATGCAGTACTCATGTAGACACACACACAAGGGAGAATATCTCAGAACCTTCATAGGTTTTTGTGCAAAACAAAGTCAGATCATGAAGAGCATTCACTGGCAAGCCAAAAGATTTAATTTTAAAATGCTTCCTTTTGAACTGCAGGGAACACCTTCCAAAAACTGTAGGAAAGTGGTGCCTTATCCCCACAGACATTACGACTGCTTCCGGCATAACATCATTTCAGTGATGTTATAAAAGGTCGCTTCAGCTCACAGCAGAGAATGTGGAGACAGGTGAAAATCAAAACAGCAGTTGCAGCCTAAAACAATTTAGTTCAACAAAACTCATTTCTATTTAGTTAACTCTCCTCTTGAGAATTTGAAGATACTAAAAAAAGATATTTTTCAAGATGGCTTCCTTCAAAGAACTGACTTTTTTTCTTGTGAGACAAGACAAATACACACTTGAACTAGACCAGTGCTAAGATTTTTAGTTTAGACAGTAGCTGCTAAAAATATTTAGAAAAGGAGAACTCAATGCAGTTAGGAGACCATATTTCTGAAGGAGGTGTGTTCAGAAAGACTCTTCCTTCCCTACTTCATAATGAGTCATTTCCTTATATTGTGGTTCTCCAAATGGAACTGATAATTCTATACCTACCTGCCTGCAAGCCTCCATATTCTCCCAAAGCACCAGATGTCAATGAACATAAGGATAGGAAACCCTGGGTTGACCAGATTCAGAAATCATTTATAAGAGCATCTAGAAATCGCTTAAGTTTTCTCATTCAAGATCTTTGTACCTCTTGGCTTGGGTGTGAAATAAGTTTGAGTTTGATCTTGGACAGTTTATTTAATCTCTCCAAGATACAGAGTTTCTCTTCTGTAAAATAAAGAGTCCATGTAGATAAAATGAGATGCCAGGTACAAAATGATCATCATATCATCTGACACATAGACACTCAATAAAAATTGTTCTCTGCTGTCCAGAAGCCACTTCTCCCAGATATCCTTGTTTCTAGAAATGGCTTTCAGGTGAAATGTGAGACAACAGGGATGTCATTGTGTTGGGCAGAGGTGGACAGTCAGCAGTATATAAGGACATAAACTTACTTGTGATTTTCAACTTTAGTCATAAATATGAAAGGTAACAGACATAGGAAAAATATTAAGAGCGAGTTCCCTATGGTATTGCAAGCTGTAAAATCAGGGAATACACGAAAAGCAAGTGTTAGAATTTCTTCTGCTCAATGAAAAACAATAGCAATGACAAACATACAAGTGGGGAAAAACATGGATCCAAATGAATTTTTAAGTTATGTAAACAAACAGGATTGTATTCAGTTATAGGAAAAGTACATCATCACAGAGTGTGTGTGATCAAAAATGTTTTTAAGTTAAAGAACAAAAAAAATTGGGAATAAATTCATGATCTATTTTTGAAATTTTTAATAATGTAATTGGCTCAGATTTGTAATAAATTGCAAGGTTTTTCTCAGGGGGAAAGAACAAAGAATAGAAATTAATCAGATATCAAAAAGCGAAAATTACATTTAGTTGAATAATAGCAATGAATCTGAAAATGTGTTGGAAACTCAGGGAAGTTGACCCACTGTCTAGTTTCTTGAATGACTACTTCTGGGCCAATAATATTTTCTGATAATACTCCTTTGTGTCTTTTACTTTTCAGTGTGTGATCATTGCTATCATTTGATAAAGAGAATTTTTAACTGGAGTAAGTCAGTGTGTTTTTGTGGTGCTACCTGGCTGCAAATCTGAGATGATGTCAGGCACAGGCTCAGTTTACTAATCTTAAAGTTTGGAGAAGGCAAATACCTAATTTGGCCTGAATATGTGCTTTTGTTTTTCAAGAGAGACTATTGCTGTCTGAGTTTGTTTTATATAGGTTTCTTCTAAAAATATGTTGATTTTACTAATTTAATGCCAAGATTTTGCTTTCTAAATAGGGAATTCTGAAGCTTCTTTTTTCTCATCTGATGACAGCTTCACCCATTGAGGACAGGAATTTCATGGCTCACAATTTTCCCCTATGTACCATACATTACAATTCAATAAGACTCTTGGTCAATTTCCCTTCTAGGACTTCAAGTCCCCTTAATATCTGGAATGCATCCATTCCTTCCCTCTATCTTGAAAAAATAGAAATAATAAATTCATTGTGTTAATTACTTTCTCAAGTATATTTACCAGTTTGCATAAATTTCTCAAAAAAAATAAATTTTGCATTTTTTAATAAGCTTGCAAAGTTCTACATAGAAACAATTTGCCACAAATGGCACTAGGATGCTTTTAAATGCTGTGATTAAAGAGCAGAGGAGGACCTGTCCATTGAACCTGCTTCAAATGAAGTAATAAAATTATGTAATTATAATAAAACTATGATCAGATGAAATCAATGTCAAGGGAAGCTATGAGAGATCTTAGAACATCTGCTCCCACATCAGGCATTTTTTTTTACATTTTTATTGAAATATAACATGTATACAGAGAAATACACAAATTATTAGTATATCAAAGAAATGTCATAAATTTAATCTGCCTGTGCAATAAATAGCCTCTTGTGAATTACTGTTCTGGTCACTACTCCCCCCAAAAGAAGAACCACTCTTCAAACTTTTAAACCATAGATCTTGCTGTTTTGAGGTTTATATAAATGGAATTGCAGAGTATATGTTCTTGTGTGTCATTTACTTTGCTCCATATTAGGCTTATGAGATTTATCCATGTCATTGAATATGGCCAACCCACTTTTTAGGCATGAGACTAGATGTGGACAAATCTGTATATTCTGCCTCCCAGTTGGTGGATATTCCTAACCTGCCATGTTCACATAGAATTCTTAAACCCGTAGTAATAGTTTTAAATTCTGTTGACTTACATGAAAATTATAAAGCATATACAAAAATAGAACAAAATGAACCCACATGTAGCAATCATCTAGTGTCAACCACTTCATCAACTCAAGAATTCTTTTTTTTTTTTTTAAGATTTATTTATTTATTTGAGAGAGTAAAAAAGAGCATGGAGGAGGAAGTTCAGAGGAAGCAGCTGAGAAAGCCTTATACAAACTCCATGCTGAGCGCTGAGCTACACTGGGGGCTGCATGCAGGGCTTAATCTCTTGCAACCTGAGCTGATGAAACCTAGAGATGGTGGCTTAATCAACTGTGCCACCCAGGTGTCCCTAGGAATTCTTGTTTCTTCTGCAATTCCACTTGCTCCCCCTCTTCAATTCACAATATACCCAGTATCACTTCATCTATAAACATTGAAATGTACAACTCGGAAAGCCAGGACTCATTTTAATATTTAGTTTAAATACTATTATCATACCTAAAATAATTTCTTCCTCATTTTTCTGGTTAGCATTCATCCAATTTTCTCATTTTCCCCATTTTTCTCGTTTGTTTGTCTGGTTGGTTGCTTAAAGCAGCATCCAAGCAAAGTCCATGTGTTTTTAAATGGTTAATATGTCCCATTGGATCCCCAGTCACCCCATCCTGTTTTTTCATTTTTTTCCTTGAAACTCATTTTTTTAAAAATTTTAGAAATGGAGTGGTCTTGAAAATTTTACCACAGTATGAATTTTAATGCTTGCCTTCCCTTGGTGTCTCCCCCCCCCCACCCCCGGATTAGCTAGTGGTTTATTTTGTATATTTTTCTCTCAAGGAAATTAGCTTTTACCTTTATTCATTAGTTCCATTGTTTTTATGTTTTTCAACTCATTAACTTCTGTTTTATCTTTGTTAATTCGACTCTCTTTTAGTTTACTCTTTTTCTAGTTTATTGAGCTGAGTTTAATCTATTTCCTTTTCAGTTTATTTATATAGGCATTTGTACTCTACTTTTTCCTTCGACAGTTACTCTACTGTTGTCCCATAGATTTTTGTATGTTACAGTCCATCTCTGTGAAAAAGTTTGTTATTTTATTTTTTAAATTTGACCCAGAAGTTTCTTCACAATCTTTTTCCTTTCCTTTCGAAGTTGAAAAACCTACTTGGTTTTCATTTTCTGGATGGGTTATTTTTTGCCATTAGTCTTTTGTTTTATAAGTGTGTCCCTGTATATTCTTCTTTGAATCTCTTGCATTCTATGCTTTTTGAGTTATTGCTGTGTTAGTGTACATATAAATATTAATAACTCTTAAATTTATTGTGATCTATAACCTTTAAGATTATAAAATGCATTTATCTATCTCTGATGATTTTGGTTTGACTTCTGCCACAAAAAGTATGAGATCGTGAGTTCTGCTTTCTTTTGATTTGTATTCACCTAGTATATCTTTGCCCATCTATTATTATTTTTAAGGTTTGCTGAAAGATAATTTACATAGAGTAAAATCCATCCTTTTAGGTGTACAGTTCTATGAATTTGAACAACCATAAATAGTCATGTTGCTACCACCATAATGCAAACATAAAATAGTTCTATCACCACAAAAAGTTGCTGTTTTTAGTTAATTATTAACCCACCTCCATCTTCTGCCCATTACTGACCTGATTTTACCCCTACCAAGTTTTCTTTAACTTTTTTTTCTTTTTTTTAGTTTTTATTTAAATTCCGGTTAGTTAGTATGTTAGTTAATATACAGTGTTACATTAGTTCCAGGAGTATAATATAGTGATTCAACACTTCCACACATCACCCTGTGCTCATCATAGCAAGTGCAGTTCTGAATCCCCATCACCTACCGCACCCAACCCCCGACCCACCTCCCCTATGGTAACCATCAGTTTGTTCTTGAGAGTTAAGACTCTGTTTCTTGCTTTGCCTCTGCCTCTCTCTCTTTTTTCCACCTTTATATCCATTTGTTTTGCTTCTTAAATTCCACATATGAGTGAAATCATATGGTATGTATCTTTCTATGACTGACTTATTTCACTTAGCTTTACCCCTGCTTCTACAATATCTCATAAAGCTTTTGAAGGCCATCCATGTTGTTATATGGATCACGAGTTCATTCATTTCTGGTGTTGTTATCTGTTTTATGGCATATACATTCACCAGTGGAAGAACATTAGTGCTGTTTCCATAATTGGGCAAATAGTGAATAAAGCTCCTATAAATATTCACACAAAAGTTTTTGTGTTAATATCTTCATTTTCCTTTAGTAATTACCCAGGAGTGAAATAGCTGGATCATATGGTAAGTGTATATTCAGTTGTAGAGAAACTGCCAGACTGTTTTGTAGAGTCACTGCATTACTTTGCATTCTTATTAGCAATGTATCAGAGTCTCAGCGGCTCTCAGTTGTATTTTTTCCCTCTTTTTCTTTGCTTTTCTTTATTTCCCTTCCTTGCCCTTTCTTCCTTCCCTTCCTTTCACAATGGGTGAATAGTGTTATTATAGAAATGGGTGTATGGTGTTATTGAATGATGGCTTTAATTGGCATTTCCTATTGATTAATAGTGTTGCTGATCTTTTCATGTACTGATTGGCCATCTGTAATTCTTCTCTGGTAAATATATGTTCAAATTTGAGGTCCTGCGTCATTTACTTTATATAGAATTGTGAGAGTTCTTCATGTATTTCAGGTATCAGATCTTAGATGTGTGTTTTGCAAATATTTTCTTCCAGTCTGTGGCTTGTCTTAATTTCTTAAAAAAGAAATTAGAACAGTAGATGTTTTTAATTTTGTTGTCCAGTTTGTCATTTTATTTTATGGTTTTGCGCATGTGTGTTCTATCAAAAACTCTTTGCCAAATCTAAAATCACAAAGATTTTCTCATATTTTCTTCTGGAAATTTTATATCTTAATGTTTACATATAGTTTTGATTCATTTTGAATTACTTTTTGTGTATGGGTGTGAAACATAGGTCAAGGTTAGATTTTTTTGCATATGGATGTCAGGTTGCTCCAACACAACTTATTAAAAAGACCATTCCTTCTCACAGAATTGTCTTAGAAATCTGTCAAAGGTAATTGACCATATTTGTGTGAGTCTATTTCTGGATACTCTAATCTCTTCCATTGTGTCTATCTTTTCACTAATATCACATTCTCTTGATTACTGTTGTTTTCTACCAAGTAGTGAAATCAAGTGGTTTGCATCCTCCAAATTTGTTCTTCTTTGGCATTGGGATTACACTGAATCTACAGATCAGTTTGGGGACAATTGATATATTAATAATAACGAATTTTCAAATCCAGGAGCACAATAATGTGTTCATTTATTCAAGTTTTCTTTAATAGCTATGATCAAAGCTTTATACCTATTAGTATAAAATATTTCACATATTTTGACAGATTTATCCCTACTTTGTGTTTTTGGTGCAGTTATAAATTGTACTTTTTGAAAAATTAACATGTAGTATATTATTTGTTTCAGGGGTACAGGTCTGTGACTCATCAGTCTTACACAACTCACAGAACCCACCATAGCACATACCCTCCCCAATGTCCATCCCCCGCCATACCATCCATACCACTCTCTTCCCCTCCAGCAACCCTCAGTTTTGTTTCCTGACATTAAGAGTCTCTTATGGCTTGTATCCCTCTCTGGTTTCATCTTGTTTCATTGTTTCATTTTCCCTCCCTTCCCCCATGACCTCCCTCTCCCTACCTCTCAAATTTCTCATATCAGTGAGATCATATAATTGTCTTTCTCTGATTGACTTACACTTGGTACTTTCTATTTCATTTTTTCATTGTTCATTGTTAGTGTATAGATCTGATTTTTGCATATTGTGCTTTTATCCTGTGACCCTGCCCAAGTCACTAACTCATTGTAGCATCTTTTTTCAACATCCTTTGGAGTTTTCTTACTCAATGACCACATTGTCTGCAAAGATAGTTTGATTTCTTCCTTTCCAATTGGTATTCCTTTGTTTCTCCTTCTTGCTTTATGACACTGCTAAGAGCACTATGGGATCTGAATAGAAATTGTGAAAGAAGATCTTTCTGCTTTATTCTCAATCTTGGGTGTAAAGCGCCCACAACCAAATATGATATTAGCTATAAGGCTTTTGTAGCGGCTCTTTCTCAGGTTGAAAAAGTTCTCCTTTTCTCCCAGGATAATTCCATTATGGTCATAGGTCATATTTTGTGGGATTATAATCCCTTCATAACTATTTTTTAGCAGTTCATAATATGTTCCATCTTGTTTAAGATTCCATCATGTATTTGAAAAGAGTCTGTGTTCCGTTGATACTTGTTATTCTATAAATACTGACTAGGTTAAGTTGATTCATAGTATTTTTCTACATTCTTAGTGATTTTCTGTCTATTTGGTCTACTGATTACAGGTAAAGAAATAGTACATCCTCCAAGTATAATTGTGGATTTGTTTTCCCTGGTCAGTGCTATCAGTTGTTGCTTCATATAGTTTGAAGCATTACTGTTAGGTACAAACATATGTAATGTAATTATGTGTTTTTGGTGAATTAGTCCTCTTGGTGAATTATTCCCCCTTTATCTCTAGTAATATTCCTTATTCTGAAGTCTACTTAGTCTTATATAAATACAGCCCCCAGCTTTCTTTTTATTAGAGTTTGCATAGTACATCTTTTCCATACCTTTCAAAAATTTTTATTTTGAAATATTTTCAGATTTACAGGAAACAAATGTAAAAAGAGTGCAGTTTCTTTCCCCATCCATAATGTTAATACTATGTAAAACCATAGAATATTTATGAAAGAACAAGAAATTAATGTTAGACTAAACCAACACACAAACTAACTACACAGCTCTTTCATTTTTCTTACTAATGTTCTTTTTTGTGGCATAGGATTCAATTCAGGATCTCAGATTTCAGTTAAATGCTGCTTCATTATTCGTCAATTGTGGCCTTGCTTAGCTTTTCTTTTTTCTGTGTGACACTGACCCTATTGCAAAGTACTGACCACTTATTTTGTAAAATTCATCTCAATTTTATGTAATGTTTTCTCATGATTAGAATGAGGCCATCTGTTTTTTCCAAAAACAAAACACACAGAAATCATGTAAGGTCCTACCTTACTTCACTATGCCCTCATCCTAATTTAAGTAGTTATATCTGCAAAGTCTTCATTTTCAAAGAAGTTCACATTCTGAGGTATGGAGGGTTAAGACTTCAACATATGAAGTGAGGTGTGGGGGAGGAGGCACCACTGAACAAATGACAGGGGAATCTTTTGTTTCAGATGCAGTCCATTTTTGAAGTTTTACCAAATATATTACTTTCAGGGTGATTGCTAAGTGATGGCTATAAATTTGAGGAGCTGATTTAGTTCTTTATTAAGCACCAATTTCATCTTGAGATGCAGTCTGCTATCTTTTTTTTTTTCCAAAAATAGTCAAATCCTAAAATTAAAGGATGAAGCTGATCATTAACTTCATAATGCAATGTTGATTTGTACTCATGACCTCGGAGTTACTGATATAAAGTTTAAGGAAGTTTTGCCTAAAGTATAGCCTAAGAAACAATATGCATAATACCTGACCAGGCATCCAGAGTTAAAAATAAATATTAAATAAATTATATTAAATACATTTAAATTAAATGAAATATAAATATGAATTTTATATAAATATTAAGCAAATCATTGTACATACAATTAAATAAAATTAATTTAAATTTTTGGTAAGTACTTAAATACTAATTAACAGGTTATAAATTAATATTAGAAATATTTATACAACTCTATATTGCCCATAAATAGAGAGGGGGTCTGGGAATCAATAGGATTAGCTGAGGTTTCTCCAAGTGATTGATGAAAAATATAGGTAGAAATGTTCAAAATGCATTCCTCTGTCAAGGAAGAGTCAACTTCTGTCATGAAATTTAATATTCTGTCTTAGTTCTCTGTAATATATATTTCTCCAGGCCACTGTTTCTAGTGTAGGTGAAGATTCAGGGCACAAATTAATTACCTTATGGTCATTATATATTTCACTTTCTCCAAAATACCTTCCTGCTGTCTCAAAAGTTACATATGTGTGTAAGCGTTGGTTCTGAGGTTCCTTCCAATTGAAGTGGTTGATTACTATATGGAAGTAACAGAAGTAAGGAAGGATAGAGTGGGGTCTTTTAGTCATTTTATTATGCTTCTTCTATCTATGAAGCAAGTCCTAGTACAAACAGAACATGTGGCCTCTCCGGTTATAAGCAACGCCACTTAATTGCCAAAGAAACACACTTGCGTGTACTCTGAGTCTTGCTGAACTCCTATGAATCATTTCTCCATTGCAATTATGTATTCATGGGGCATAGTGAACACTATATGGGAATGGAGAAACAGGGAACCCTGCACAGATATTATCTTGTGTGCATGCTCCCATCATTCTCTTAAAAATCACAAATTCAAAGATAAAATTAAGAATGTCAGGATGGCAACAGTAAAGCATTAAGTCAAGCATACGGTCCTTCTAACTGTGGAGTTCAGTGCAGCTGCTTAGGTCATATGCCCAAAAAATAGCTCTATACTCAAGCTGGTGGTGATATACCCCTGACATAGAGTGATGAAAAAGGCACATCATCTGTGTATTTTCTAAAAGCTCATAATCCCAGTCTAATGGTGAAAAATATATCAGACAAACTCACATTGAAGGAAACTCACAAAATACTTGACTCGCACTGTCAAAACTGTCAGGGTCATTGAATACAAGAAAAAGCTGAAAAACTATCAAAGATCACATGATATTTGACAAGATGATAAGAGATAAGATGACTAAATGGGATATGACAGATTAGATTAAATTGTGGAAGAGAAAAAAAGACATTCATCAAAAAACTGGTAAAATCCAAATAAAGTGAAATATTTAATTAAAAATAATGTCCCAAAGCTAGTTTCTTAGTTTTGACAAATACAGGTGACAATGAAAGCTGATAACACTGGGGAAAGCTGAAACTAGGTGACGGTTTTTAACAACTCTCTATAAATCTTAAATTATCCCCAAAGAAGAAGTTTATTTTTAAAAGTTACTTTATCCCAACTTCCTTGCTATCCTTCCTCTTCCTCTGACAAATAAATAATGATGATGATATTATGTTTTAAAATGAACTTTTCTCAGAAGAATTTTAATGGCAACTAAGCTACCAAATAGGAATATAAATTATAAATGTTTAAAGACACTATTAAATTATGCAGAAAAGATAATATACCACTGAAAAAAAATATCCAAAATTTTAGTTTCCATGACCCCTTAAATAAAGTCTAACAAATTCCTGATTATAGGAAAAAATAGCATTCATACAAGAAGCAATAGGTTCTGTTTAGGTAAATTCAACTCTGTACCACGTACAGGAAATTCACATTACTTAACATTCTCCCTCTTTGAAATGGCAAATATCCTGCTAATATCAAAATGTAGGAACAGTTCCTTAGACCATTTTCATCTATATTTCAACAAAAGCTGTTGAGATAACTGTAATACACAAAGAAGTACTGTTCAAGGTTAAGAAGAAAAAATGTAGGATGAGGATAAAACCTTTGTGTCACCAAGTTTTATAGCTGATAGCAGATAGAAAAATACTGTGCAGACCTTCTCCAACTGGCACCTCGGTAATCCTTTGTGTATGACTAACTGCCCTGATAAACTGCAATTACATTTGTAGCAAAAGGTCCTGGAGAGGAAAGGTATTGACCCAGGGAAAATGAAAAAAATCCCAAGGCACTCTTTGAAGGCCATTTGTAGCCATACTTAAATAATTACAGTATGAGCCTAGGCTTTTTAACCATGTACCTCTCGAATTAGTGAGTCGAATCACAGGTGTGTAACATAGGTTAATACATCTTTTACTTGAGTATAGCAAACAATTAAGGAAATGAAAATGAAACTGTTATGTAAAGATACTGTACTCGTGCAAATTTTAAGGTCAGTATAATTATTTAGATAATGCAATATAGTTTCCCTTCTTGTGAGAAAACGGCATTTACAGCTGATCATTTAAAATTTTAATTCAAAGTTTACCAATATCAACTTTACACATGCACATAGTTTCAAGAGCCAAACAGATTATCTAAGCCTGCTTATAAGAAAAACAGGTTCCTGCTTGACTCCAACCCAATCTTGGAATAACCAAAATAATTTTTTTTCAGATGATTCATTAGTATATAATCTGGTAAGGTTTTATATCTTTTTGCATTTATTTTATCTTAACGGTAACATTAGGTTTCTTTATCAGAGGCAGGTTTCTTTATCTGTTTGCTCACAGAATACCCTGCCTCAGTTCTCCACGCTCCATTTTATCTATAGACCAATCATTTCCCAAGTTTTTGTTGTAGGCTATTTTCAGGAAACCTAGTATAAAACATGGTATCCTTCACTTCACATGCAAGGGGTCTGTATTTCTCATTTCAGAAATCATGAAATTGGGAGATAATACAGGAGCTGTCACATCTGTCCCTCTCCCTTGCAGTAATAAGACAGAGATAGAGACAGGAAGCCTTTCTTAGAGGAATAAAGGAAGGCATCTACCCTCAAGTATAAGTACTGATTCCAGGGAAGATAAGAAAGGTTTTATTAACCTTTGAATGGGAGCAGATGGCTCCTTAAAGTAGGTCCAATAGACTTAGGGGTATAAAAAACAAATGAGCCTGGGTGGGGGGAAGAAGAGATATTCTCTCTCTTTATAGTGTATTGATTTCCATTATTCCCAGCAACTGCCCTACTGGGCTTTTACCCCAAAGATACAGAAGTAGTGAAAAGAAGAGCCATATGCACCCAAGTATTCATAGCAACAATGTCCACAATAGCCAAATTGTGGAAAGAGCTGAGATGCCCTTCAACAGAAGAATGAATGGATAAAGAAGATGTGGTCCATACATACAATGGAATATTATCAACCATCAGAAAATATGAATACCTACCATTTATATTAACATGGATGGAATTGGAGGAGATTATGGTAAGTGAAATAAGTCAAGCAGAGAAAAACAGTTATCATATGGTTTCACTTATTTGTGGAACATAAGGACTAGCATGGAGGACATTACAAGAAGGAAGGGAAAAAACCATTACCAAATTCTTATTCTGAAGGAACCCAATATAAAACAGGGTCTCCCTTTACCATCCTGGCAATTTTCTCCTCTTTTCCCTGGGGTTGGCATTCCAGCTCTATGGATCCTTCTCTTTCTTACCCTCTTTTTTTGTCCTTCAATCTTCTCCTGAGAAAGTATTTTCCTGAGAATTTTGAAGACATTCTCCAGAGTTTTCTGGCTTCAAATCACGCTACCAACACATTGAATACTTTATATTAGTTACTGTGTTAAATTTATTTTCCTCTCTGGAAAGTTGCGGACTCTTCCCTTTCTTATTTTTTCCCCCTCTAGGTGCTGGAATGTCAGTTATGTGGTTGTGGCTGTCATTCATTCAATTAGTAAACTAATAGGAAATTCTGCAATCTCATATTCCTATTCTAGAAAATTTACTTGCATTTGTTAATGATTTCCTTTCCTCCATTTCTTTTTCCCCCTTTCTAGAAACCCAGTCTCACAAATGGTGGGCTTCCTGGAATAGTCTTCTAGTTTCTTTACAGTTCTCTTTATAGTGCTCTTCTATTTTTCATATCTTTTAAAAAAAAATTACGTCCTGGAGAATTCTTCAACTTTTCCCAACTCCTTCATTGAAGTTTTAGTTTTTATTGTATATTTAAAATTTCTAGAGCTCTTTTCGTTCCCTGAATTATCCTTTTTTATTTCTCCATGAATAAATGTCTTACTTATGGGCTCCATGTCATCTTTTAATCATTGCATGAAATAAGAATGGGGGCAGAATGGTTTATTTTCCTCCCTGATATTGCTTGCTTAAAGCTACTGTTTTTTACTTTCTCTCTCTTTCATATGCAATTTTGAAGCAATGGAAAGCTTCAACTTCAGACAATGCAGAATTTCTTTGTTTTACTATCTCAAGAGACTAAAACTACTCCGTTCTCCCAGAATGGGAGAGGAGTAGTGAGCCCATCAGTGGAATGGGAGAAGGGATCTTGTTTACCCAACTGTTACAGAATCTCCCCTAATCATTTTAGCTGCTCCTTTATCTCCAACTCTATCAGTAACAAGAAATAACCAAAGCCTGAGCCTCTTGAAAAACTTTAGTTTTAAGTTAGTGACCTCATCACTGCTGAAATAGAATTCAGCATTCTTGCACCTGCTACGTCATTTGCCACTTTATCTGCTTTCCAGTTAATAAGCTTTTAATACTTTCTCCTCTCTCCTCTCCAAATTCTTTGTCCATGTACCACCTCACACCATTTTAAAAGTTGTATTACTGCCATTTTAGCGGTGCTTCAGGACGCGGTGATATGCAATTGTGTGCAAGATGTTAGTATCAATCGGACAGGCTATAGGTTCTTGAAATTAATAAAATGTTCTTATACAGAAATATCTATTCCTTTTTTAAATTTTCTTAAACAGGGTTAATGGTAAATCATGTTACCTTTTCTGCTAATTTCTGGCAATGTGATTTATCAAGTATATCATTTTGGCACAATAAATGAGACCCTCAAGATTGTATTTTGTAATATATGAGACCACTTAAATTAAGTAGCCCCCAATTTTTCTATTTTTTCTTAAGTTTTATACTTTTATTCTATAATTCTCTGGTTTATTTTTAACCAATCTTTGTATCTCAGTATTGACAGGATGAAATAATAATTTCTATTCTACTTCTTTTACACACAATATGGACAGCTAGAGTGGTTCTACTTTACAAAGGCATAAAGTATTTTTTTTAAAAGATTTTATTTATTTATTTGACACACAAAGATCACAAGTAGGCAGAGATGCAGTCAGAGAGAGGGGGAAGCAGGCTCCCTGCTGAGCAGAGAGCCAGACGTGGGGCTTGATCCCAGGACCCTGGGATCATGACCTGAGCCGAAGGCAGAGGCTTTAACCCACTGAGCCACCCAGGCGCCCCCATAAAGTATTTTTTAAAAAATTTTTGACAGGTACTTTGTTGCAGATCCTAGCCCTCAATTTTTCCTCTCTTGCTTACATTTTTAATATGAATGGTATTATTATGGAGTCTTTGAATAAATGAGGCCTTGTTGTACCTTAGTAACAATAATGAAGATGATGATGATGACAATGCTAGTAATAATAATAATTTCTAATACTTATCAAGGACTTATTTTCAAGTACTATTTTAAATGCCTTACATACATGTCTCATTACAATCTAACAAAGCATTACTATGATCTACACTATTGTACTGAAAAGAAAACAAAGGACTGGAGAAATGATACTACCCATTTCTAAAGTGAAAAAAAATGTCAATCTGGGATTTTACTTCCAGTCTGACTGATTCCGAGTTCTCTGTTTTCCCATTACCATGCTATACCAACTCGGCAAAGCAACGTAAAAGACGTCACAAATGGACAATAGATATCACAAAGGCATTTTTATATAATTTATCAAATTTACATTGCAGGCTAATCAAGGACATTAAGGACAAGCAGCTCAATAAAGCAGACATTGTAGGCACAGGTGAATGCATATGTAGTGGCTGAGAGTCCCCAACCCTGGAAGTCACGTCACAAAGTGGCTCCCGAGTGTTATGTAGAATTTGTTATAGAGGTTACTCCTTTCTGCCTGTGGACGCCGCCGAGTAAGCATCGTTAAAGTCTCCCCTCCCACCGCCGTCATGTCTAAGTCAGAGTCTCCCAAAGAGCCTGAACAGCTGCGGAAGCTCTTCATCGGAGGTCTGAGCTTTGAAACAACCGATGAGAGTCTGAGGAGCCATTTTGAGCAATGGGGAACACTTACGGACTGTGTGGTAATGAGAGATCCAAACACCAAGCGCTCCAGAGGCTTTGGGTTTGTCACCTATGCCACTGTGGAGGAGGTGGATGCAGCCATGAATGCAAGGCCACACAAGGTGGATGGAAGAGTTGTGGAACCAAAGAGGGCTGTCTCAAGAGAAGATTCTCAAAGACCTGGTGCCCACTTAACTGTGAAAAAGATTTTTGTTGGTGGCATTAAAGAAGACACTGAAGAACATCATCTAAGAGATTATTTCGAACAGTATGGGAAAATCGAAGTGATTGAGATCATGACTGACCAAGGCAGTGGCAAAAAGAGGGGTTTTGCTTTTGTAACATTTGATGACCATGATTCTGTAGACAAGATTGTCATTCAAAAATACCATACTGTGAATGGCCACAACTGTGAAGTAAGGAAAGCGCTCTCTAAGCAAGAGATGGCTAGTGCTTCATCCAGCCAAAGAGGTCGAAGTGGTTCTGGAAACTTTGGTGGTGGTCGTGGAGGTGGTTTTGGTGGGAATGACAACTTTGGTCGCGGAGGAAACTTCAGTGGTCGAGGTGGCTTTGGTGGCAGTCGAGGTGGTGGTGGATATGGTGGCAGTGGGGATGGCTATAACGGATTTGGTAATGATGGAAGCAACTTTGGAGGTGGCGGAAGCTATAATGATTTTGGCAATTACAACAATCAATCCTCAAATTTTGGACCCATGAAAGGAGGCAATTTTGGAGGCAGAAGCTCTGGCCCTTATGGTGGTGGAGGCCAATACTTCGCCAAACCACGAAACCAAGGTGGCTATGGTGGTTCCAGCAGCAGCAGCAGCTATGGCAGTGGCAGAAGGTTTTAATTACTGCCAGGAAACAAAGCTTAGCAGGAGAGGAGAGCCAGAGAAGTGACAGGGAAGCTACAGGTTACAACAGATTTGTGAACTCAGCCAAGCACAGTGGTGGCAGGGCCTAGCTGCTACAAAGAAGACATGTTTTAGACAATACTCATGTGTATGGGCAAAAAAACTCGAGGACTGTATTTGTGACTAATTATATAACAGGTTATTTTAGTTTCTGTTCTGTGGAAAGTGTAAAGCATTCCAACAAAGGGTTTTAATGTAGATTTTTTTTTTGCACCCATGCTGTTGATTGCTAAATGTAATAGTCTGATCATGACGCTGAATAAATGTGTCTTTAAAAAAAAAAAAAAAGAATTTGTTATAAAAGATGTATGGGGCACCTGGGTGACTCAGTTGGGTAAGCGTCCACCTTTGACTCAAGTCATGATCAAGGATCAGGTCCTGGGATTAAGCCCGGCATTGCATCAGGATCCCTGCTCAATGGGGAGTCTGCTTCTCTCTCTCCCTCAGCCCGTCCCCCACACTCCTGCTCTCTCTCAAATAAAATCTTTTAAAAAATATTTTAAAAATTTTTTAAAAAGATGTTTAACATCCACCATGATCCTTCTGAGATCAAGGCAATATGCACTTAGTAACAGTTCACAGATAACTGAAAAATTAGGGATATAAAGAAAATAAGATATATACACTCTCTGCCTACAAGGGCATTACAGTCTAGCTGGAAATATAAAATTCATATGCAAATGTGAAGAATTTTACAAGAAGACTTCTTAAAGAAAGACTTGAAAAGCATGCAGTATAGTGTTACTTCAGAAAAGAGCGCTCAGGGGCGCCTGGGTGGCTCAGTGGTTTGGGCTGCTGCCTTCAGCTCGGGTCATGATCTCAGGGTCCTGGGATCAAGCCCCGCATCGGGCTCTCTGCTCCGCAGGAAGCCTGCTTCCTTCTCTCTCTCTCTCTCTCTCTCTCTCTCTCTCTCTGCCTGCCTCTCTGCCTACTTGTGATCTCTGTCTGTCAAATAAATAAATAAAATCTTTAAAAAAAAAAAAAAAGAAAAGAAAAGAGCGCTCAGCGGGGAACAGCTGGAGCTGACGTGGCATGCAGGAGGCAGTTCTCAGGTAGGGATGGGTGGGTCATGCAGCTTTCCCATGAACAATAAGGAGTTACAAGGTTTGCTCATCATCAGGTGAAAGGCAAAAATGAGAATTATATAGAGAGTTGCAGTGCGACTGCAGGAAATAGCACAGAGAATTCATTACCTAGGGAGGGGAATGTGAGCAATACAATGGGAGAACAGAGGCAAGGTGATATAGTGTCATGTCTCGCACAGGGGGCCATTCCATAAATACCAGTCAGAATGGAAGACACCTGGCAAATGGGCCAGAGGAATCTGGGCAGTAGCTTTTGGCTAAAGGGGAGATTTCTTAAGTTCTTTCTAAGAAGAATGACATAATGAATCCTTAGGAAGAAACATCAAAGTCATAAATAAGATGGAAAGAGGAAGAAGGGCAGGAGCCTCTCAGGGCTGATACGATTATCAGTTAGAAGGAAACCACAGAAATCTGGGCTTGAGGTTATAAATGCTTAGACACACGAGAATGAAGAAATGCAAAGTGGGGGTCTACTTATCTATAAAGGAAGAATTATCAGGTGTCATGGCTAGTAAAAAAAAAAAAGAACAAAAAGTTAAAAATAGTGTTCAGGTTTTCAGATCCAGTTATCAGAAATATTTATGAAGCTCCCAACACTCAGGATATATAACATCTTAGTCATCCCCACTGAACAGGCTCCCTGCCCCTCTGAACTGAAGTAGTATTTTTGATTAGCGCCCAGCTGGTGGTTCTGGGACACTTGCCAGAGGATCTGGTGACCAGCTTAATAATTACATGTTGATTAGAATATATAATTTATGAAAACAACTTGAAAAATGAAACCCAAGACTGTCTGGAATAAAAGAAACCTTATTACATACAAAAACACATTTAATTTATTAATTTTATTCTACCCTGAAAAGGAAAGAGAGTAAATTGTCATGACTACACAGAAAATCCAATAATTATTTACTCATTTAATTAATCATTCAATTAAGCAAATAATCTATCCATTCAACAAATATACGTGAAGCACCTTCAACATGCCAGGCACCATACTAGGTATTGGAAATAGAAATAATAGTAGGATAATATCCTTCCCCAAGAGTCTCACAGATTGGCCAAAAGAATAACTCAGGTTGTTGGGGAATCACAAAGGGGTGGCTGTTTCCCATGTCACATCAGAAAATGGCAGGACTAAAAATGGGCAGGACTGCTGTGGAAGGGCAAGAAGTGTTGCGTCTTTTAAGTGAAATTAGCTTTTGTCTTTTACTTGAAGAGTCTTTATTTTTTTCTCCTAAGGTCATTCTTGAAAGAGTCCCTCTTTCTTTATACTCAACATCCAAACCATTGGCAAATTTTATTAGGTCTACCTTCACAACATATCCCAAGTTTGATTGTTCTACATACAATCCACTGCTATGTACCCAACTAGTTCAGGTTCCAGTTCTCTCTCATTGGTCTTCGTGCCTCTATCTTGGCCCCTAGCATCTCTTCCCACAACATTCACAGTGAGCCTTTTGAAGTTAAGCCAGATCATGTCACTCCATTGGTTAAACCTACATTCATTTAGAGTATAATGCAAAGTTCCAACAGGGCCCCATAGAGCCCTACACAGATTACATTTGTCTTCAACCTCCTCCCCATTCTCCAGCTCTACTTCCCATGTGTTATATGGCCTCTTTGCTGTTCTCCAGCAAACTAAGTGCACTCCCAGCCTCCAATGCTAACGATTCCCTCTGCACAAAATGCTCTTCCTTAGATAACTTCTTCTTGTACTTCTTTTTGTCTTTGCATAAATACCACTTAATGTAGCATCTTCCATAAATCTTTAGTGCTATTACTGTTTCATTCTTCTTGTTTATCACATATTTATTGTTCATCCCTCCCTGGTGAAATGAAAATGCCACAAGCAGAATAGTTGATATATTTTTGTTTGCTGCAGTATCCCTAAAATAACGTATAGCATGAAGAATACCCACAGACAGTATTTGTTGAATTAGTGAGTCAAATGTAACTGACATGGCTTAGGGCTTTTTCCTATTTTCAGACTACTTAAGTGGCCAAATAAATGAAGGATAAGTATTGAAGGGCTAACCCTCTTTTATAGTCAGTGAATCTTTAACCTGTAACCCCTGTAAGGTTTAAGGAGTCCAGAGGTTACTATTTTTTTTTTAATTTTAACATTTAGATAGGATTTTACAGAGATTTTGGACTAAAAGGTTATACAAGTCATTTTAGGAAATTTTTAAAAATAGAAAAGTATGCTTTAAAAAAAAATCACATAGAAACTCATTTCCCTGTGTTACCGATGACTGACATCTTCATGTGGGTCTCATATGGAATGGACAATTTTATGCTCTGATTTTCATTATCTGATATTTAGGTTTTTCGTAGTATTAAGCAACTAAAGTTCTTTGAAACTATGATATGTGTGTTTACACACAAATTGCTCTCCAAAAAGGATGTATCAGTATACACCTCAATGAGCACGCTTGATGTCTATCTCTCCTTACCCAGCTGGAGAACTCAGAGGAAATGCAATAGCATGGGTGAGAACTCAAAAGCCAGGGGCATCTGGGTGGCTCAGTCAGTTGAGGACCCAACTCTTGATTTTGGCGCAGGTCACGATCTCAGAGTACCAGAATGGAGCCCCACCTTGGAGTCCATGCTTAATGTGAAGTCTGCTTGAGATTCTTTCTCTTCCTCTTCCCTCCCCACCTCTTCCTCTACAGTTAAGTAAATAAAATCTGGGAAAAAAATAAAAAACAAAAAACAAAGCCAGACTACCCAAGTTCCAATGCCAGCTTCACCATATGCTAGCTTTGTGACTTTGGAAACCTGTATCACCTCTCACTGTCACAGTTTTCCTATCTATAAAGAGGAGATAACAATGATACCAAGTGCATAGGTTTATCATGAGAATTAAGTTGAATAAACATATGCAAAGAGATTAAAAGAGTTATCTAGCAAATACTTAGCATATATATATGTTAGCAGCAATGTGAAGAAAGAAAAATTCAATATTGTATATTAACATTTTAAATGTTAGGGAAAAGTGATAATATCCCATGTATCTTTGATTACAAATACATTGACTAATTTTTGACTTCTTCATTTTCTTTCTTTTTGTAATTCATCTACTTGTCCTTTTCTCATAATTTATTCATTTGTAAGGGCTATTTACATATTGAGATTAAGTCTTCACATATTTATTGAAAATATTCCTCTAATGAGTTTTACCACTGGTTCATTAATATTGTGCATTATATTTGTAATGTATAGAAAATCTTTCATTTATATTGTCAAGCCTATCAGTTTATGCTTTAAATTTTTTTAAGATTTTATTTATTTATTTGTGTGAGAGAGAGAGCACACAAGGAGGCAGAGTGGCAGGCAGGGGCAGAGAAAGAAGCAGGCTCCCCACTGAGCAAGAAGCCTGATGTGGGACTCGATCCCAGGACCCTGGGATCATGACCTGAGTTGAAGGCAGTGGCCACCCAGATGTCCCAATGCTTTAAATTTTTATTTATGCTTCTATAAATAAAGAAATATTTCATGACAAAATCTTATATTTAACTCTTTAATTTTTCTGGAACTTAGTGTATGGTAGAATATGAGAATTTACCTTAAAGTTTCTATGGAGCAAATTTTCTCAATATGATTTATTAAAAAATTCATCTATATTCACTCTTTTATAATACTTCTTTCATATTAAGTTTATATGTATGATATATACACACACATACACACCTATATACATACATCATCTCAAAATTAAATTCTACATCCTTGAGATTATTCTACATTTTATGTCAGTATTTATAGAATAAATAAATGAAGGTGAGTTGAGTGGCTAGTAAGGACAAAAATTGCATTGGCAGAGTTTTCTTTTGTCTGTCCAAGGAGGGCTAAATATTTCCTTCACAGGGAACTTTTCATAAAGGTACAAAGCAACGTGTGAAAACATAAGACTCTTAATCTCACAAAACAAACTGAGGGTTGCTGGGAGGAGGGGGCTAGAGAGAGGGTGGTGGGGTTATGGACATTGGGGAGGGTATGTGCTACGGTGAATGCCGTGAGGTGTGTAAACCTGGAGATTCACAGACCTGTACCCCTGGGGCTAATAATACACTATATGTTTATTAAAAAATTAAACAATTTTTAAAAATCCATATGGGCAGGACTAAACTATGGAGTTTAGGGGTACACAGTTGAGTGATAAAACCATAAATAAATGCAAGGAAGTGGTTATTATAAATGTCACAATGGTGAGCCTTGAGAGGTAGAAAGGGACTGTGTTAGGATGAGGCATGTGGAAGGGTTATAGGGCTGGCTGGCAATTCTATTTCTTGATTTTGGTGGCAGTTATAAGGGTGTTCACTGTATAATAATTCACTAAGCCACATATTTGTTTGGTTTGGTTTCCTATGTCTGTGTTTAATTTTACAATAAAAATATTAAAAAAAAAAAAAAGCAATGTGTGAGAACCTCCTGCAACATTTGCTGTATGCAGATACCTGTGTAATGCGAATAGCTTCCTATACTCAATGTGATTGTGCATGAGCCTGTTACTAATAAGCCCACTCAAATAAGCTGGCTAATGTATAACACAATAAATAGAACAATTAGAAATGTCACAGTGTCAACCGAAGCATTTTTTGAAATTCTAATCTTTGTTTCTAACCATTTGGGCTTGTTTCCCTGCTGTTGTTTCTAAAGCTCACACTCTCATTAACACTAAAAAGAACAGAGGCTTTCAAGAGTTATGTAGAAGGCCTGCTGCTGTTCACTGGCCCTCATATTTTTAACGAGCTTGAGCATCTGAGACTAAATGAAGTTTAAGTGTAGTGTTTGACCTCATTTCAAAATGAGTATGCAGATCTCATTTCTAGTCCTTCAGTTATTAGAAACAGATAAACGAATGACTGAATGGATTAATCCATCCATCAATCAGTCAATTAAAAAGCCTTCCATTGCCTGCCTTCTGCTGTCAGACTAGATGATTGCGAGTAACTGTTTGAGGCCCCTCCACTTGGAAGGAGGTACAGCCTTCCTCAGGGTACACAGAAGGACAGATGCTAGGACGAAGGTTACAATGCTTTGGGATCACAATGGAGACCTCAGTGAGATAAACAATAAAGTTAAGGACACTGGCATCCAAATCACTTTATCCTTTTCGATTTATTTTTGGCCAGTCTTTCCTGGTCAGTGTGGCTATAGTAAAATAAGCCTGGTTCCTGCATGACTTTTTAAGTATAAAGGCCAACCTAACACTAGTTTTTATTTTGTGGCAAAATGTCCTTAATGTTTTCAGTAGATTTAAGCATGTTGATAGGCATTAATGTTCGGTTGGTTAGTTTCACTTGTTTATTTGCAAAGGTTTGTGACCAATTTGTCCAAAAGAAATGTTGTAACAATAAAGGACTTTACTTTGTTAAAATCTTCTTGGGCTATATTTTTTGTTTAATTCAACATAACATCATCTGATTAGGGAAAAACAGAGATTTGGTTTTAGAAAATAAGCATATACTGTATAAACCAATGCTAACTTCTAACTTGCTAATCAGGAATACAGAGTCTCAATAGTCAACTTAGAGAAACACCTGTCATTCAAAACTCCCTACAAAATAAAGAAACTGCCATAGCATTGTACCACATTTAATCATCAGATGATGAAGTCTATAGACAACAGAGGGAGGTCTGTAATATTGCTGCATTATATTCAAAAGGTCCATAGCAGTTATGATGGAAAACTGGGACATTAGCAAATGTGTCAAATGGCTAGGAGTAAAAGATCAAAGTCTTTCAAGGTTGTGGAGACTTCCAATCCTGTTTTCCTTCCAAGTACAATCATATAGCTACAATGTGAGAGTATTGGGAAGGCTTGGAGTGAACTTCAAGTAAGGCTCTTACATATGAATCATATCCACAGGCTATAATCAATCAAGTATTCCATTTTCCCAGGAGAAATGTATTTAAATTATTAATCATGCCCAACCTATGAAGGACTGGTCATCAGGAGAGCTTATACAGATACTAAATTATCTCTCACCAAGGAATATTCCAAATTTAAATACCTCACATCTGAGTATCTGTTATCTTTTGCATGTTCTGATTTGTCATCAAGGCTTTCTAGGATTCTGAATATGATTGATTGTTTTAGTGGTGCTAATCATCAGGGTAACAAAAATAAGGAATGTAAGAGAGCATCATTCACAGAATCTTTTTCACTTTACTATATTAGAAATCCAAGTGAGAAAAGAGAAAGAGGAAATCAGACCTTTCAAGAGAATCTTTTTAATTAACCTCATCAATGCTGCTGTGGTTCAGAAATGTGGAATATACACAGTTTCTTTAACATGTTTTCCATATTAAATATTTAAAACAATGATGAAGAGACTTCTAGGACCAGCTATGACATGCAAAGAGGTTAAAAGTTATCACACTCATCCTTAACAAGATAAAGCTGGGCAAACTGAAAATCAATGACTTATTTTGGACCCATCAGAGAACTCATATCACAATAAACTAAAACCCCATCTTCTAAAGAGATATATATACCTAGAGACACATGCTAAATCTGCTTAATTTAAGCAGAAGCCTCTGGAGCCATATGTCAGTAAATCTGATGGCTCTCTAGAGGTTTAATCGTCTTAACTTGTTAACTAATACATATATTACTAACAACACATAGGGTTAGCTGTCAAAAAATTCACTACCAACTCAAGATCACACACAAGGATCCCCTGTCCTTCACTCATATTCCTTAGAGAGAGGTGCTTGGACTACAGAGATGGACTTGCTGGTGGAAGGAACACAGCTCCATTCCACTTTTCATGTTAATAGGCTAAGTCAGGATTGGGAAGAGAACATCCAATTTTCTATGTAACAGGAGAGCTCTTATCTCCTGACACAGGAGGTGGCTTTAAGGTACTCAAGATCTCATGGACGTCTGCACTGCTAACATTAGTCATAAGCCTTGCTTTCCTTCCTAAACACTACTGTCAAGCCAATCCGATGAAATGATGGGAAGGGGACTCATGGCCAATGAGATCAAGAATGACTCTCACCACAGGAACTTAAAAATGCATATCCATAACTTTCCTATCCCAATTAAAACAAACATACACACACACACACACAAACACACACAGTGCTCAGGATCCTCAGTTCCAACAATGATGCATTTCTTTAATGACCTCCCCAAAAGTTATTTCTTGATATTGGTCTCTCATAAAGAAAAACATTTTTTCAGAATGCCAAGAGGTTAGGGCACCAGGGTAGGTTAGTCGGTTAAGTGTCTGCCTCCAGCTCAGGTAATAATCCCAGGTTCCTGGCATTGAGCCCCGGAAGTTAGCTACTCCCTCTGCCCCTCCCCCTGTTCATACTCTGGCTTTCTCACAAATAAATAAAAATCCTTAAAAAAAAATACCAAGAGGTTAGGAACTTTTCAGTCTTTGCATACTACAATATATAACAACCACAAACAATTTTGCTTTGTGACACACAGAGAAAATCACAATACATATACATAATACAGTATACACTAGACCAAATTGGAATAAATTTTGGAATAAGTAGAGGGAGCTTGGTCTAAGAAAATAATTATATGTTCTTTATATTATATAATTATAACAAAAATACATTATAAAGAATTAACAAAGAAGTTAAGCTTTGAATTAATATAAAACTTACAAAGAAAATCTTAAATTCAAATTTAATGAGAAATGTGAGGTTGTTCTCATGTTAATAACTATTTTAATGCTTGGAATGCCTACATGCAATTCCTAATTAAATATTTTAATAACAATACCTTTAAATCCTTGGTAGTAAGGACTGGTGAGAAACTTTTTTGCATACATGATACAAACTGCAGAAGTATATTTATTGCTTTACTGTTTTGTTGCTGTATACTTCTTTTTTTCCATTAACATGATTTTGGATAATCCCAATTCTTATTTTACTTTAGAGTATGACCATTCTTCAACTTTAAGAGTTCTTCCTTTTGGGACTCAGCGCAAGATGGTGGGTAAGTAGGAGAGCCTGTTTCAACCGGTCCCCTAAAGTGAGCTAATTATCTACCAGAATGTGCTGCACACCCATGAAATCAGCCTGAGATGTACAATTATACACTTCTGGATCTCTACGGGGGCAGAGGATGCCATTTGAGAGGTAAAGCAAGTCGGAATTGGACTGATATAGTAGGATAAACAGAAGGGAGAGGGAGCCACCAGAAATGACCCATTGGAAAGCACTACCCCAATACGAGAGCGCCCTGTGATTAGGGACCAGCATTAACTGGCAGTCTGGTTAAAAGCTCTCAAAAAGAGCAAAAGAGCTTAAGGGGTAACTGGTGGAATCGGGTAGTCACAGGCATGGGTTTAAGCGCATGGACCCAGGACAGCCACCACCGGAGACCATCCATGCCAGAGAGAGTGCGGCAAAGCGTCCAGGACCTAGTCCCTGAGCGGCCAGCTTTCTGCTGCTTGCACCAGCGCTGGGCCAGGCGCCCTCCGCACATAAGGGAGTCTGATGTGTGGGTCAGCCGGCGCTCTCTAAAACCACAGCCTTTTGCACTCTGCACATGCACTGCACAACCTGGGACTGAACCATGCTTGCTCCCTGCCAGCGCCTGAGTGCTGTGTGTGCGCTCTAGCAGGTAGGCACTAGGACGGACTGAGAGTCTGAACACTCCCAGCTCTGGCTTGAAAATTTCAGCGCACTAGCTCTGGTCTACCGTAGTCCCAGCAAAGGCAGCCACCGGAGGCGGGCTCCCTGGAAAAATGTCGCTCCCGGTTTTAGTAGCACAGGGTACCGAGACAATTGGAGGTGCTTTGTGCGACCCCTGAGTTGGTGGCTGGGGGCGCACACTGCTTGTGGGAGTCTCAGCAGATTTTGCAGAGTCTGTGTGCTCTGGACCACCCAGAGAGAAGCAGACTGAGGCTTGTCTCTGAGATGGAGGTCTGGGTGCAGTTTGCTTCCCACTAAATCTCCAAAAAGTTGCAAAAAGCCACCAAAGAACAAAAACCTCCAGAGAACAAAAGCTTGAGAAACTAGTTTCCACAGAGCCCAGCCCCTTGATAGGGGGCAGGAGGACTCAATCCAAGCAAGACTGCCTGAAAAACACTGCAGCAGGCTCCTCCCCCAGAAAGCCAGGCAAAAGAATGAGAAGACAACCACCCCAGGATTCCCATAAAAATGTAAAACCCCATTATCAGGGGAAAGCAATATATTAAGCTCCTAGTATTGGCCTAAAACCTGTATATTTCATAGATACAACTTTTATTTTTAATTCGTTCTCACTTTCTTGTTGTTTTTAATCATTTTTAACCTACTTACCATTACAACTAGAAGTTTAATACAACATATTCCATAATTACCTTTTAACTTGATTTTTTTCCATACATATGCCTGTATTTTTTCTTTTCTATTTTTTTAATATACATATAGATATAAGCTTCAAGGTAATCCTCTTTCCCTAATCAATACTACCCCTATATATACCAGTTTTAATCTCCCTTTATCTCCAGAAAGTTGAGTCCTTTAACAAAGATATCAAGATACACCCAGGAAGAATCAAAATAACCTGCCTCGCCCACACTAAGGATTTATAACCGCCCTCCCATCTTTTTCTTCTGTCAGTGTTTCTGTGTATTTGTTTTTGTTCTTGTAGTATATAAATCTTATCCTTGGGGTTCATTTTGGCTGGGTTCTTTTTTTTTTTTTTTCTTGTCATTTACTTTTGTCAGTCTTTTTGTTTGTCCATTTTTGTTTGTACACCTTATAAATCTTACCTTTGAGGCCCATTATGGCTGGGTCTTCTCTTTCTTTCCTATCCCTTTCTCTCTCTCTCTCTCTTTTTTTTTCTTTTTTCATTCTTTTTGCTGGTGACTTCTGAATGCTTAGAAGCATTCCAAGGTGCACCTTGCCTGGATCACAGTTGATATATTCAGCTACACATCCTCTGAACCACCTCTCACCAAAATGACTAGGAGGAGGAACACTCAACAGAGGAAAAATTCAGAGACTGTGCCCTCTCCATCAGAGCTATGGATATGGACATAAACAGTATGTTGGAAAGAGAATTCAGCATAACAATTTTCCAGGCAATGCCTAGATTGGAGAAAACCATTAGTGATGACATGGGATCAATTAGGGCAAAAGTGAAAGCCGCCCAGGGAAGAATCTAAAAATGCTATCAATGAGATCCAATTTAATCTAAATACTCTAACAGCTAGGGTAACTGAGGCAGAAGATAGAATTAGTGATCTAGAGGACAAACTGATAGAGAAAAAGAATCAGGAGGAGGCCTGGAACAAATAGCTTAGAAACCATTAGGAAATTAGGGAAATAAATGAATGAAATGTTCCAAAGTCAGAATTATTGGCATCCCTGAGGGGGAGGAGGAAGAAAGAAGACTAGAAGATATAGCTGAACAAATTCTCCATGAAAATTTTCCCAATCCGGGGAATAGAACCAAGGTTTGTGTCCTAGAGGTAGAAAGAACACCTCCCCCAAATCAACGAATCTAAAAAGACCTTAAGGCAGTTGATTGTAAGACTGAAGAATCATAATTTTAGACAAGAGCTTTTGAGAGCAGCTGGGGGAAGAGATTCCTGATGTACAGAGGAAGGTCCATCAGAATAATGTCAGACCTGTCCACAGAAAGCTGGCAAGCCAGAAAGGGATGACAAGACATTTTCAGGGCACTAAATGAGAAGAAAATACAGCCAAGAATACTTTATCCAGCAAGGTTGACTTTCAAAATGGGTGGAGAGATAAAGAGCTTCTAAGACCGGCAAGGTTTAAAAAAGTATGTTACCACCAAGCTGGCACTAAAAGAAATACTAAGGTTTGGGGCAGTTATAGAACCCCAAAGTGTCATTGAACAGAAATTTACAGAAACAATCTATAGAAACAAGGACTTCACAGGAAACATGATGTCAATAAAAACGTTTCTTTCAATAATCACTCTCAATGTGAATGGCCTAAATGCTCCCATAAAATGGCACAGGGTTGCAGATTGGATAAAACCACAGGACCCATATACACAAGACACATTTGAACCTAGGGATACATCCAGACTTAAAGTGAAGGGATGGAGAAGCATCTTTCATGCCAATGGGACTCAAAAGAAAGCTAGGGTAGTGATTTTCATATCAGATAAATTGGACTTTATTTTTTTAAGATTTCATTTATTTCTTTGACAGAGAAAGAGAGAGGACACAAGTAGGCAGAGAGGCAGGCAGAGAAAGAGGGGGAAGCAGGCTCCCTGCTGAGCGGAGAGCCTGATATGGGGCTCAATCCCAGGACCCTGTGATCATGACCTGAAATGAAGGCATAGGTTTTAACCCACTGAGCCTCCCATAAATTAGACTTTAATCTAAAGAGTGTAGTCAGAGATAAAAAAGGACACTACAGGGAATAATCTTAGTCTTTTGGTATCAGTTGAGCCATCATTTGTGACCTAGTATGTGGTCTATTCTGGAGAAGGTTCCATGTGCACTTGAGAAGAATGAGTATTCTGTTGTTTTAGGGTGGAATGTTCTGTATATATCTATGAGGTCCATCTGGTCCAAAGTGTCATTCAATGCTCTTGTTTCTTTATTGATTTTCTGCTTGGATGATCTATTACTGAGAGGGGTGTGTTAAGATCTCCTGCTATTAATGTATTCATATCAATATGACTCTTTATCTTGATTAATAGTTTTCTTATGTAATTGGCTCCTCCAATATTGGGTGTATAGATATTTACAACTGTTAGATCATCTTGGTGGATAGTCCCTTTAAGAATTATGTAGTGTCCTTCTGTATCTCTGACTACAGTCTTTAGTTTAAAATCTAATTTATCTGATATGAGATTTGCTACCCTGGCCTTCTTTTGAGGCCCATTGGCATGAAAGATGCTTCTCCATCCCTTCACTTTGTCTGAGTGTATCCTTATATTCAAAATGGGTCTCTTTTAGACAACATAGCATGGGTCCTGTCGTTTTATCCAATCTGCAACCCTGTGTCGTTTTATGGGCACATTTAGGCCATTCACATTGACAGTGATTATTGATAAACTTGAAATGGATAATAGACCTCAACCTGAGGCAGGAATCCATCAGAATCCTAGAGGAGAACATAGGCAATAACCTCTTCGATATAGGCACAGCAACTTCTTTCAAGATATGTCTCCAAAGGCAAAGGAAAAAAGAGCAAAAATGAACTTTGGGGACTTCATCAAGATCAAAAGCTTCTGCACAGCAAAGGAAACAGTCAACAAAACAAAGAGGCAACCCACAGAATGCGAGAAGATACCTGCAAGTGACAGTACAGATGAAGAGCTGGTATCTAAGATCTGGAAAGAACTCCTCAAACTCAACACACATAAAACACATAATCACGTCAAAAATGGGCAGAAAACATGAACAGATACTTCTCCAATGAAGACATACAAATGGCCATCAGACACATGAAAAAATGTTCACCATCATTAGCCATCAGGGAGATTCAAATCAAAACCACATTGAGATACCACCTTACACCAATTAGAATGGCCAAAATTAGCAAGACAGGAAACAACATGTGTTGGAGGGGATGTGCAGAAAGGGGAACCCTCTTCCACTGTTGGTGGGAATGCAAGCC
The DNA here is from genome assembly GCF_964662115.1 of Mustela nivalis. Classification (NCBI taxonomy): domain Eukaryota; kingdom Metazoa; phylum Chordata; class Mammalia; order Carnivora; family Mustelidae; genus Mustela; species Mustela nivalis. The sequence goes on from NC_139031.1 coordinate 72,399,851, forward strand.
AATTTGTAGAACGGTGTGGAGATTCCTTAAGAAATTAAATATAGAGCTTCCCTATGACCCTGCAATTGCACTACTGGGTATTTACCCCAAAGATACAGATGTAATGAAAAGAAGAGCCATCTGCACCCCAATGTTTATAGCAGCAATGGCCATGGTCGCCAAACTGTGGAAAAAACCAAGATGCCCTTCAACGGATAAATGGATAAGGAAGATATGGTCCATATAAACTATGGAGTATTATGCCTCCATCAGAAAGGATAAATACCCAACTTTTGTATCAACATGGACAGGACTGGAAGAGATTATGCTGAGTGAAATAAGTCAAGCAGAGAGAGTCAATTATCATACGGTTTCACTTATTTGTGGAGCATAACAAATAACATGGAGGACATAGGGAGATGGAGAGGAGAAGGGAGTTGAAGGAAACTGGAAGGGGAGATGAACCATGAGAGACTATGGACTCTGAAAAACAATCTGAGGGTTTTGAAGGGATGGGGGGTGGGAGGTTGAGGGAGTCAGGTGGTGGGTATTATGGAGGGCACGTATTGCATGGAGCACTGGGTGTGGTGTATAAACAATGAATTCTGTTATGCAAAAAATAAATAAATAATTTTTTTAAAAAACGGACACTACATCATTCTTAAATGGTCTATCCACTGAGAAGATCTAACAATTGTAAATATTTATGCCCCCAATATGGGAGCAGCCAACTACATAATACAACTGTTAATCAAGATAAAGAGTTATATTGATATGAATATATTAATAGTAGGGGATCTTAACACACCACTCTCAGTAACAGACAGATCATCCAAACAGAAAATCAAAAAAGAAACAAGAGCATTGAATGACACTTTGGACCAGATGGACCTCATAGATATATACAGAACATTCCACCCTAAAATAACAGAATACTCATTCTTCTCGAGCACACATGGAACTTTCTCCAGAACAGACCACATACTGGGTCACAAATCAGGGCTCAACTGATACCAAAAGATTGAGATTATTCCCTGCATATTCTCAGACCACAGTGCTTTGAAACTGGAACTCAACCACAAGAAAAAGTTTGGAAGGAATTCAAACACTTGAAAACTAAAGACCACCCTGCTAAGGAATGTTTGGATTAACCAGGAAATCAAAGAAAAACTTAAACAACTCATGGAAACCAGTGAGAATGAAGACACTTTGGTTCAAAACCTATGAGATACGGCAAAGGCGGTCCTAAGGGTGAAATGCATAGCCATCCAAGTCTCCCTCAAAAAATTGAAAAATCCAGGAAACAGCCGCTCTCTTTACACCTTAAAGAATGGAAGAATCAACAACAAATTAGGCCAACCCCGCACACAAGAAGGGAAATAATCAAGATTAGAGCGGAGATCAATGATATAGAAACTAGAGATACAGTAGAACATGTCAATTAAAATATAAATTGGTTTTTTGAAAGAATCCATAAAATGGATAAACCATTGGCCAAACTAATCCAAAATTTAAAAAAGAGGACCCAAATTAATAAAGTTATGAATGAAAAGGGAGAGATCACGACTAACACAAAGGAAATAGAAACAATCATCAGAAATTATTATCAACAGTTATATGCCAATAGGTTAAGCAACCTAGATGAAATGTATGCATTCCTGGAAACCTATACACTTCCAAAACTGAGTCAGGAGGAAACTGACAACCTGAATAAACCAATATCTAGTAACGAGATTGAAGCAGTGATCAAAAACCTCCCAAAAAACAAGAGCCCAGGACCTAATGGATTCCCTGGAAAATTCTACCAAACATTCAAAGAAGAAATAATATATATTCTCCTGAAGCTCTTTAAAAAAATAGAAACATAAGGGAAACTTCCAGACTCTTTCTATGAAGCCAGCATCATCCTGATTCCCAAACCAGGAAAAGATCCCACCGAAAAGAATTTCAGACCAATATCCTTGATGAATACGGATGCTAAGATTCTCAACAAGATCCTAGCTAATAGGATCCAACAGTATCCAATGTACATTAAAAAGACTATCCACCATGACCAGGTGGGATTTATCCTTGGAATGCAAGGGTGGTTCAACATTTGCAAATCAATCAATGTGATAGAACAAATTAATAAGAGAAGAGAGAAGAAACACTGGTCCTCTTGATTGATGCAGAAAAAGCCTTTCAAAAGATATAACATCCGTTCCTGATTAAAATGATTCAAAGTAAAATCTATCTATGAAAAACCCACAGCAAATATCATTCTCAATGGAGAAAAACTGAGAGCTTTTCCTCTAAGGTCAGGAACACAACAAGGATGTCCACTCTCATGACTGTTATTCAACATAGTACTAGAAGTCCTAGCAACAGCAATCAGACAACAAAAAGAAATAAAAATATTCAAATTGGGAAAGAAGAAGTCAGACTCTCTCTCTTTGCAGATGACATGATACTTTACATGGAAAACCCGAAAGACTCCACCCCCAAAATACTCGAACTCATTAGCAATTTAGTAATGTGGCAATCAATGTACAGAAATCAGTTGATTTCTTATACACTAACAATGAAAATATAGAAAGGGAAATTAGAGAATCAATTCCATTTACTATAGCACCAAGAATGATAAGATACCTGGGAATAAACCTAACCAAACAGGTAAAGGATCTGTACTCACAGAACTACAGAACACTCATGGAAGAAATTAAAAAGACCCAAAAAGGTGGAAGAGCATTCCATGGTCATGGATTGTAAGAATAAACGTTGTTAAAATGTCTGTACTGCCTGAAGTCATCTATACTTTCAATGCCATCCTGATCAAAATTCCACTGGCATTTTTCAAAGAGCAGGAACAAACAATCCTAAAATTTGTATGCAACCAGAAGAGACCTCGAATTGCTAAGGAAATGTTGAAAAAGATAAACAAAACTGGGGGCATCACATTGCCTGATTTCAAACTTTACTACAAAGCTGTGATCACCAAGACAGCATGGTACTGGCACAAAAACAGACACATAGACCAGTGGAACAGAGTAGAGAGCCCAGATATGGACCCTCAACTCTATGGTCAACTAATCTTCGACAAAGCAGGAAAAAATATACAATGGAGAAAAGACAGTCTCTTCAATAAATGGTGCTGGGAAAAATTGGACAGCTATATGTAGAAGAATGAAACTCAACCATTCTCTTACACCATACACAAAGATAAACTCAAAATGGATAAAAGACCAATATGTGAGGCGGGAATCCATCAGAATCCTAGAGGAGAACATAGGCAGTAACCTCTTTGACATTGGCCCTGGCAAATTCTTTGTCTCCAAAGGCAAAGGAAACAAAAACAAAAATGAACTTTTGGGACTTCATCAAGATCAAAAGCTTCTGCACAGCAAAGGAAACAGTCAATAAAACAAAGAGGCAACCCACAGAATGCGAGAAGATACTTGTAAATGACAGTACAGATGAAGGGCTGGTATCCAAGATCTGTAAAGAACTCCTCAAATTCAACACACACAAAACAGATAATCATGTCAAAAAATGGGCAGAAGACATGAATAGACACTTCTCCAAAGAAGACATACAAATGGCTAACAGACACATGAAAAAATGTTCATCATCATTAGCCATCAGGGAGATTCAAATCAAAACCACATTGAGATACCACATTACACCAATTTGAATGGCCAAAATTAACAAGACAGTAAACAACATGTGTTGGAGAGGATGTGGAGAAAAGGAAACCCTCTTACACTGTTGGTGGGAATGCAAGTTGGTGCAGCCACTTTGGAAAACAGTCTGGAGATTCCTTAAGAAATTAAAATAGAGCTTCCCTATGACCCTGCAATTTCACCACTGGGTATTTATCCAAAAGATACTGATGTAGTGAAAAGAAGGGCCATCTGTACCCCAATGTTTATAGCAGCAATGGCCACAGTCGCCAAACTGGAAAGAACCAAGATGCCCTTCAATGGACGAATGGTTAAAAAAAGATATGGTCCATATATACAATGGAATACTATGCATCCATCAGGAAGGACGACTACCCAACTTTCGTATCAACATGGATGGGACTCGAAGAGATTATGCTGAGTGAAATAAGTTAAGCAGAGAGAGTCAATTATCCTATGGTTTCACTTACTTGTGGAGCATAAGGAATAACACGGAAGACACTGCGAGATGGAGAAGAGAAGTGAGTTGGGGGAAATTGGAGAGGGACATGAACCATGAGAGATTGTGGACTCTGAGAAACAAACTGAGGGTTTTAGAGGGGAGGAGGGTAGGAGGTTGCATCAGCCTGGTGGTCGGTATTATGGAGGGCACGTATTGCATGGAGCACTGGGTGTGGTACACAGACAATGAATGCTGGAACACTGAAAAGAAACAAAATAAAATAAAATGGGAAGAGAAAAGGAGTTCTTTCTTTTTTTTTTATTTATATATAAATGTTAAAAAAAAACCTTGAGACAATTAAAAGGATTTAAATTTCAAAAGAAGTTTTCTATATTAAATATTTAAAACAACGATGAAGAGGATCAGCTATGACATGCAAAGAGATTAGAAGTTATCACTCTCATGCTTAATAAGAAAAAGCTGGGCAAACTGAAAATCACAATACAAACAAAAACCCCATCATGTCAAGAGATATAAACACTCAGAGCCACAAACTACATCTGTTTAAATCAAGCAGAAGGCTCTGGAGACTTATCTCAATAATTTTGATGACTCGCTAGAGGCCAAATAGTCCTCGTTTGCTCATTATCCTAGTTTGTCCATTAAGAGAACAGTAAAAACTAAAATAAAATTATACAGTTTGGAAATGAAGAAATAAACCCATTTTTATTCAAAGACACTGTGATAGTTTATGTAGAACATCCCAAAAATCCCCAAAGAAACTCCTGGAACTAATAAGCAAGAATGCAAAGAATACAAAGTCAAAATACATAAGTCAGTTGTTTTCCTATATACCAGGATTAAACAACTGTAAGTTGAAAAGTGATCTGTTTTATGATAGCATCCAAAAACTGAAGTACTTCAGTATAAATCTAATATCGTATATACAGGATATATAGAGGAAACTAAAACAAATAAAACAAAGAAACAACAACAACAAAAAAACTTAAGAAATTGAAATGTCTAGAATAACCAACACAAAAATGAAGAACAGAGTTGGAAAACTTACACTACTTGATTTCAATACTTACTATAAAGCTATAGGAATCAAGATAGAACATAACTGGAGAAACAATAGATATACATCAATGGAAGAGAAGAAAAGCCCAGAAATAAAACAGCAATTCAAGAGAGAAAAGACAGTCTCTCTAACAAAGTTGCTGGAACAACTGGACATTCATAAATAAACAAATAATTTTTAAGATTGGGACGCCTGGGTGGCTCAGTGGGTTAAGCCGCTGCCTTCGGCTCAGGTCATGATCCCAGCGTCCTGGGATCGAGTCCCACATCGGGCTCCTTGCTTGGCAGGGAGCCTGCTTCTCCCTCTGCCTCTGTCTGCCATTCTGTCCGCCTGTGCTCACTCTCTCTCCCTCTCTCTCTGACAAATAAATAAATAAAATATTAAAAAAAAAAGATTTAAGATTGTATAAATCCCTAGACCTAGACCTTACATCTTATACAAACACACATACACACACACAAATAGTAACTCAAAATAACTTTTAAAACTAAAAGTCAAACCAAAATTATAAAAATTCTAGAAGTAACATGAGAGAAAATCTATTACCTCAGGTTTGATAATGAATTTTTTAAAAGATTTTATTGATTTATTTGAGAGAGAGTGAGAGAGAGAGGTCACAAGTGGGGGGTAGGAGTAGACAGAGAAGCAGACTCCTCACTGACCAGAGAGCCAAATGCAGGACTCAATCCCAAGACCCTGGGATCAGATCCCAAGCCAAAGACAGATGCTTAACTGACTGAGCAATCCAGGCGCCATGGTAGTGTGTTTGTAGATAAAATACCAAAAGCACAATCCAATTAAGTAAAACTTGATAAGCTGGACTTTATTAAAACTAAAGTATCTGGACTATGAAATACACTAGTCAGAGAATGAAAAAGAAACTCATAGATTCAACAAGTTAAAAATAGAGATACCCTATGACCCAGCAATTACACTATTGTGTATTTACCCCAAAGATACAGATGTAGTGAAAAGAAAGGCCACATGCACCCCAGTGTTCATAGCAGCAATGGCCACAGTTGCCAAACTATGAAAAGGGCCAAGATGCCCTTCAACAGACAAATGCATAAAGCAGATGTGGTCCATATACACAACAGAATATTACTCAGCCATTGAAAAAGACGAATACTGCATCGACATGGATGGAGCTGGAGGGGATTATACTGAGTGAAATATGTCAAGCAAAGAAAGACAATTATCATATGGTTTCACTTATTTGTGGAATATAAGGAATAGTGGGGAGGGGAGGACATTAGAAGGAAGGGAAAAATGAAGGGGAGGAAATTGGAGGGAGAGACAAGCCATGAGAGACTGTGGACTCCAGGAAACAAACTGAGGGTTTCAGAAGGGAAGGGACTGGGGGGCGGATGGGTTAGCCTGGTGATGGGTATTAAGGAGGGCACAGATTGCATGGAGCACTGGGTGTTATACACAAACAATTAATCATGGAACACTACATCAAAAACTAATGATGTACTCTATGGTAACTAACTTAGCATAACAAACAAAAGAAAAGAAAAAAAAGAAAAAGCAACTCACAGACAGAGAAAATACCTGCAAAACACATATTTGATAAAAGACTTTTATGCAAAATACAAAAGAACACCTAAAACTCGACAATAAGAAAGCAAGCTACTCAATTAAAACAAAGCCAGAGATCTGAACAGACACATCAACAAAGAAGAAACACAAACAACAAAAGATCATTTGTCATTAAAGAAATGCAAATCAAAATAGCAAGAGGTCACTGAACAACTATTCAACTAGCTAAAATACGTATTTTGACAATACCAATTGCTGAAGAGAATGTAGAGAAACAAGAACTCTCATTCCTTGTTGGTGGAATGCAAAATGGTACAGCTACTTTGTAAGACCATTTAAGAGCTTCCTACCAAATTAAATATACTGTTTACCATACAGTCAAGCAGTTGTGCTCCTACTTATTTACCCAAATAGTTTGAAAAAGTTTTTTCCACATAAAAATCTGTACTAGAATATTTATAGCTGCTTTATTCACAGTTGTCAAAAATTAGGAATAGTCAAGATATTCTTCAATAGATGAATAGATAAATAAACTGTTACATCCATATAATGGAATATTAGTCAGTGTTAAAATAAATGAACTCTTAAGCAATGTAAATAACAAGGATGAACCTTTATCTTCATATTTCTAGTACAAAAAGCCAGTCTGAAAAGGCTATACTCTGTAAGATTTCATTTACACAATGTTCTTAAAAAGACAAAACAATAGCATTGGTAAATCACTGTTTGCAAAGGTTTAGTGGACAGAAATGCTGAATAGGTGGAACACAGGAGATCTTTTAGGATGATGAAACTCTTCTGTGTTTTTTCTAGTAGTAGCTACATGACACTATGGATTCGTCAAAACTCATAGAATTTCACAGTCTGAAGACTGACCCCTAACAAGTATATATCTTTTTAAAAGTCATTTAAAAGGGATATCAAGATGGAATGCATCTGCTGACAAAATAATCTAACTGTATCCCAAGTGTGTGAAATAATGTCCCTGAAGTTGATAGCAAAAAAGGATGTCCACTGAAGTAATTCTGGAAATAAGTGAAGTCTGAAAGACTAAAGTCAAAAGAGATAGTACATAAGTATTGTGCTATAATTGATAGTTTTTTTTCCCTCCACAGGAATATAGAGTAACAATTTTAAAACTACTATAAATATATACTTCACTTTAATAATAATGTAAATAGATGGCAGGTGGTGGGAGACAGGTTTCTCAAGGCTGAAATGGACCATCACAAATAAGCAAGAATGAAGACTAGAATGATCCAAGTTATAATGGATTAGAGTTGGAGACATCAGTAAAACTCATGTCTAACTTCATAAAGATACAGATAAGATACACATAGAAATACAGAAATGTAGATACTTGTAAATACATGGGCTAGGAAGAAAAATACAATGAAGGCAAGTCAATGTACATGGGAGCCAAGTAAAAGAGCTCCTCATAACCAAAGAGGGAATATTTCTTTTTTTTTTTTTTTTTTCTGACAGAGAGAGAGAGAGAGGGAATATAAGCAGGGAGAGTGGGAGAGAGAAAAACAGGCTTCCCGCTGAGCAGGGAGCGTGCGGGACTCGATCCCAAGACTCTGGGATCATGATCTGAACAGAAGGCAGATGCTTAACTGACTGAGCCACCTGGGCACCCCAAGGGAACATTTTTTGCTACAAATAAATAATGTGATATTCATACTGTTAAATTGTAGCTCTTAACTATAAAATAAGTATCTATAAGCCCATACTAATAAAAATAAACTATTGACTAAAGAACTAAAATGGGAAGAATAAGGTGCTTCTCCTTCTGCCTGCTGCTGCCCCTGCTTGTACTCTCTCACTCTCTGTCAAATAAATAAATAAAATCTTTTTTTTTTTTTAAAGATTTTATTTATTTATTTGACAGAGAAAGATCACAAGTAGGCAGAGTGGCAGGCAGAGAGAGAGAGAGGGGGAAGCAGGCTCCCTGCTGAGCAGAGAGCCCGATGCGGGACTCGATCCCAGGACCCTGAGATCATGACCCGAGCCGAAGGCAGCGGCTCAACCCACTGAGCCACCCAGGTGCCCCAAATAAATAAAATCTTAAAAAAAAAAAAAAAAGGAAAGAATGGTTTCTATAGATAAATCCACATAACTTGTGTTATATCCAAGAAGCTGGAGCTTAACTTCCTAATCCTTAAGTGTGGGTAGTACAGTGACTTCTTTCCAAAGACTGAAGTATGAAAAAGGAGGGAAATATTTACTGCAGAGAAATTTGACAACCACCACCTCAACGGGGCGATCAAAGGTAACACTAAGAGTAAAAAATCATCATGATTGTATGTATCCTTGAAATGATGTAATGGCAACAGCGCTTTACCTCTGTGGTCTTCCTCCTAAAAGCCCATACCCCAGTCTAATAAGTCAAGCTTAAGAAATTGTTGCAGCCAAAAGGCACTAAGGAGACATAACCCAATATAATGTGGTATTCTGGCTGAGATCCTGGAACAGAAAGAGGATATGAAATAAAAGGTAAGGAAATGTGAATAAGTGTGGACTTTAGTCAATAAAAATGTACAATATGGTGACAGATGGTAACTACATTTATTGTGGTGAGCATAGCGTAATATACAAAATTGTCAAATCTCTATGTTGTACATCTAAAACTAGTGTAACAATGTATGCCAACTATATTTCAATTAAAAAACAAATATATTTAAAATAGAAAAACACATATGAATGTACAACAAAAATTAATGAATTTCTAAAAAATAATAAGGTACAATCCTGGTTTATTAACTGTGGTAAATATACCATACTAACTAAAGATGTTATTAACAGAGGAACCAGGTATGAGGTATATGAGAATTCTCTATGCTATTTAACAAGTTTTCTATAAATGTATAGCTCTTTTAAAATTTATAAAGTATTAAAATATTTTAGATATAAGATTAAGCTCTTTCTCAATTTACGATTTGCAAATATTTTCTCCCATTCCGTACACTGCCTTTTTTTGTTTCGGTTTTTTGTTGACTGGTTTTTCTTTCTGTGTAGAAGATTCTCAGTTTAATGTAATGCCACTTGCTGATTTTTGCCTTTGTGGCTTGTGCTCTTGGTGTCATATCCAAAAAAATCATTGCCAAGACCAATATCAAGGAGTTTCTTCCCTATGTTTTCTTCTAGGAGTTTTACAGTATAAGGTCATATATTTAAGTCATAAAAAGATTTCATGCAACTCAATAATAAAAAAAATAAACAATGTGATTATAAAGTGAATAGAGGAAGTGAATAGATAGTTTTCAAAGAATATATTTAAATGCCCAGCAGATATATGAAAAGATGCTCCACATTACTAATCATTAGGGAAGCGCAGATCAAAACCACAATACCATGTCATACCTGTTAGAATGGCTATCATCAAGAAGATAAAAGATAACAAATGTTGGCAAGAATGTGGAAATAGGGGGTGCCTGGGTGGCTCAGTGGGTTAAGGCCTCTGCCTAAAGTTCGGGTCATGATCCCAGGGTCCTGGGATCCAGCCCAGCATCATATCAGGCTCTCTGCTCGGCAGGGAGCCTGCTTCCCTTCCTCTCTCTCTGCCTGCCTCTCTGCCTACTTGTGATCTCTGTCTGTCAAATAAATAAATAAAATCTTAAAAAAAAAAAAAAAAGACACATTAAAAAAAAAAAGAAAAGAATGTGGAAATAGGAAACCCTCATGCACTTCTGGTGGGAATGTAAATTGATGTAGCCACCAAGGAAGACAGTAAGTAGGTTTCTCAAAAAATTTTTAATGGAACTATTGAAGGCTTTCATGGTTTGAAAGCCTGGTTTCATGGTATGAAACCATGGTTTCATGGTATGAAAGCCTTCATATTGAAGGCTTTCAAGGTTTCATATGGTTTAGAGGGAACAATGGCCTAAGTACCAAACCTCAGCTGGTCCCTGTGTTTTAAATGTGTTGCTTGACTCTCTCAGTTTCTAACTTAAGTCTAGAACAGCAGCTACTTCATTGGTGTTGAATAGAAGCACGTGAGTCTTGTCCCAAGCTTGGTATTGGCCATCCCTCTCAGCAAGAAATATTAGTGCTAACAATGCAGATTACAAAATGAGAGAATCCAAAACAAAAGCACATGTACAGATCTCCCAGGTGTATAAAGTGGGAGGACATTAAATGGATCAGAAACATTACAAACAAAGATTCAAAACCTACATGAATGACATGTTCTGGAGGTTGAAAAGTCAAAGATCAAGGTGCCTACAGACTGATATGTTCAGTGAAGGCCACTTTCTGGTTCACAGACATTTCTTTGGTCACTTCTTTTTCTTCTTATGGATTACAGACATGGTGATGGTCATGATCAGAAGGAAAACTCAACTATTTTTCTCTGAATTTGAAGAAATCATCTATCAAGTTCTCTGTTATCTCCTCTAAACATAGTTCATGAATGAATACAACTCTCTACCCCTCAGAAATTGAGAATAGGAATATTATTATTTTTATGAGTAATCCCTCCTTTAATTCTGTAAGTTGATTACTGCCAGTGGCTTAGACTATAATCTATACACAGTTTAAAATCATTCCATATGAAGGAATAATCACTCTCTGATACTAAGAAAGCTCGTAGAAGCAATGCTATTTTAAAATAAGTCTTAATGGGGGAAAAAAAAAACCCACCATTGATGTCAGAATCTTGTTTCTGGTATATATCCAAAAGAAATAAAAACTGAATTATTAAAAAAAAAAAACTGCACTCCCATGTTCACTGCAACATTACTTGCAATAGGCAGGATATGGAAACAACCTAATTATCCATCAACAAGTGCATACATCAAGAAGATGCATGATATTGTGATGTATGTTGTGATACACAGGTATATCACATGAAAAAGAAGTAAATCCTACCATTTGTAATAACAGATGTGGAACTTGAGGGCATTACACTCAGTAAAATAAGTCAAACAGAGAAAGACAAATACTGTACAAAATCACTTACATGAGGAATCTAAAAAATCTGAACTCGTAGAAACTGAGATTAGAATGGTGGTTACCAGGGACTGGGGGAATAAGGAGTTGAGAAGATGTTAGAACAAGATTATAAACTTGCAAGTAGTAAATGAATCAGTTCTAGAGAGCTAAGGCATAGCAAGCACAGTGATTATAATCAATAATACTGTATTATTTACTTCAAATTTGCTAAGAGATCTAAATGTTCTAATCACAAAAAATAAGTGATATTTATGTGACATGATCGAGGTGTAAGCTAATGCAATGGTGGTAATCACACTGCAATCAACACATCATACACCTTAAATTTATACAATTCTATGTCAGTAAAAAGGTATTAATAAAATGCAGACAATACTGAAACTTTCCATGTAGCTTACATAGGTTTTTTTTTCCTATAAATTTTCATAATTAGTCTTCAGGATTCAAATTCCAACTCAAATATTATTAGAAATCATTTTAACTTTATTTTTCTATAGTTTAATTTTGGCTATGAAAACACAAACCTTTTCAGTGTGTGTGTGTGTTTGTACACACACACACATGCACATACACAGTCTTTGCACTTTTCTGTTAAGTTGGATGTTCCTAAATTTCCATTAGGTCAGTCATTTTTAGAAGCCAATAGATCCCTTTCACTAATACCTCTTAAAGTGAGAATCACATAGATACATTTGCTCCCTGCCCCCCAACACACACTCACAACAGTTCTTCTTCTAATTTACAAACTCTTGATGAATTTCTTTCTTTTTTATAATCAGCAATATTTCAGTAGGAAACAATAGAGTATGGTGTTCTGATACCATTTCTTTAAATAATGCTGAAAATAGAATTGGAATATTGAAGCTTGAATTTTAATAGATTTATCATTTTGACAACATTATTAATGTGGATTCCAGAACTCCACGTAAACCTTTACATATAAGAGATTCTGTGTGAATAGAAAAATGTATTACTTCAATTTCAGAGTTTTCAAATTGAACTTAATGTGCGAAGCTTTTACACCTTCCTATCATTGCTGCAACACCATCAATATATAAACCTCTACTGTGTTTCAATATGATTTTATTTTTTACAAGGGGTTCATCTCCATGTGAATATGCCATCTCTGAAGTTTGTTTTGTTCTTCCTTTCAAATCACTTAACGTTTCTCAGCATTTCTCTTAGGAGAGTCTAAATGAGAGGTAAGAAGAGTTTAACTTTTTCAAGGCTGATCTACTCCAGACTGGGCTTTCTGACAGGGTGGTGGCTGCCAACAGAGGGACAGATTGGAAATGTAAACCACTCCACAGAAAAGAGACAGAAACAAGTACTAAGATATTTAATTCTTTAAGAATGCTAAGTCAGTAGTGGAGCAGGATTGGAAGACAAGGATTTGTTCGGTCACAGATCTACAAGGGCAAGGCCTGGACCCATGTTCCTGATCATAGCAGAGAGGCTTGTACTCTCCTAACTAAATATACTATAGCAATTCAGCTGATGGCTAAAGTTCTATCACATCATCAAATTGTGATTACAATACTTGCCCACAGTCTAGCTCATGTGATAGTGCTTCTTCTGCTAGGGGGCTAGCACTTAGAGCCTGGTATCTAGCTGTCTTATATTCCTGTGGGCTTTTCTAGAGCGCCCTTCCAAGAGAAACTGAAAATCTACTAAGCCTCTTATATCAGAAATTTCTGTCTATAAACATCATCCAGGTCTGATGTGTATGCTATTGGGTCATTTATCCTCATTCGTTTGACAACCTGGTGGAGAAAGCTAGACATAATTAGAGATCAAGAACATACCCAAGGAAGGGTAAGAAAGTAGAGTTCTAGGGATAATGGAGTCCATCAATGAAAGGGATTTGAATTGCAGGTTACTAATTTGTTACTTATCTCTTATACTGACTGTATCACAAACCAGGGATCAAAGATAACATTCTTTTGTTATTATTAATGATCTTGAAGGGATTTTCCAAGAAAGGAAGAAGCTCTATGAAGGGGAGAGAGAGATTATAGAGATACAATTTGCTAACCCACTGGGAGAAATTATCCTCTTCTGATTTCATCCTTCATTTTCTTCTAAAACTAAGTACATTAGTCCAAGACAGGATAGTACTGCTCGGGCGCTACATGTTCTGTGTAAGTAGAAATAAAAATTTAAAAGGCCTAACACACACAGCCTGCATATCTCTCTCACTTGAAAAATAGGTACTAGCCAAAGGTACCAAGTAAACCTGACAGAGTCTCTAGATACACTTTCTTAAGGAGTCTCCCAGTTGTGAGGGTGTAAAATAACTTGCAGATAAAGAAACAAAATATAATGAGACTGATGTTTAATGTTCCCAACATCAGGATTTTACATAAAATTAAATAATGGGAGGTGAGAATAGAGGCTTCCTGCAACTGACAAGAGAACTGTTGGAACTACACTAACGGCTTAACCCCTAAGATGCAGGATATCTAAAGAGAGGACTCAAAACCTCCCAAAAATGGAGACAAAAGAGACTACAAAAACTGTAGCCTCTCTCTATGAGATTAAGCTTATACAATGATTGGTCCAACAGAGTGTCGCCTGAAGTCACTAGTCAGGGCCTCTGATCTGCAAAACCATTGCCTGTCCAACTGTGGATACACCTATATAGTTCAAGCACTTGAGATACTGTTCTATTTAACATTGGCCTAGCCAGATATCATCAAACAAACAACAAAACCCTCTTCAATGACCAGGAAACAGAAGAGTCTAGTTTTAGCATGGGATCTAGTATCATGCTCTATTTTAGTAAGAGTGCAGCACACAGGAGGAACTTACTCCAAAATCCAGAAGTCTGTATTATGTTCTCTTTGGGATTAAAGAGAGGCTCCATGTAGCATTCCCTTCTACCCTTTAAGTGCTGTTAGATCTACTCAGTCAAAGCTCTGAAGCCTCGACCCATTGCAGTTACCTTATTCTAGGCCCCTTCCAAAATTTGCAATTTACATAGTAAATGAATTGAAAGAGCATCTCCAAATATGAAGTACGCTGACTCTGATATTCAAGGAAGTGCACCAACTGTGATTCTTTCTTTTTATGGGGAACTACTGGGTAGAACAACCTCTTTCACTTAAGGAACTATCCTGAGATTTCTGAGACCATTCAATGCTCACAGACTTTACCAATGTGGCTGCCTCTGCAGTTTTATTTCCCATCCTCTGGCTTAGATATTTCTTACTGAGACATCTAGGTACTTGCTCATTTCCTGGTCACCAAATCCCATTGGCATAATGTCATACATGTAATGGACCATAGTGAAGATCTAAAGGATGATTAAGGTCCCTTTATGATTATATTATGACCAAAATTAGGAGCAGTGGTTACTTGGAGCCAAAATAATAAATGTATACTATTGATTTTGGTTGACAAAAGCAAATTGTTCCTGATTATCCTCACTAGTTGGTATGAAAGAACGCAAAAAAAAAAAAAAAAAATTTTTTTTTTTTTTTACTAAGATAATCTTTGTGTAAATCTGCCTTGGGCTGTATTAATTTGATACAATAAATATAAGAAACTATAATTGTGATTGGAGTCACCACTGGATCGATAAAATACAGACATTCTATAGGACATATGTGGCTTTTCAACAACCAAAGAGACATAAATACAGATGTTTTAAAAATGACCATATCTGCATCTTTCAAGTATTAAGCCCATTATCCCTACTGAAATCAGGGAACACAATTCATGGTAGTATGTTTCACCATATTTTTATTTACCCCCTGTGGTGAGTAATCAGTACAAAATATTTCAAGGATTATGGTGCTCCATTCACCAATATATTTTTAATTCCTTAGTGAAGGTCATGTCTGCCAGACCTTCCCAGATATGTAGTTAGGGAATGACTGAACAAGTTGTATACAAATATGTGTACCCCAATATTTCTATTTCACTAATCTCTGGGACTTGGTCCTCTAAAATATTTAAAGGAAGCCCTTTCATTTCATGTCACTCAACTGTGGGCAAAAATTGTGTCCAAGCTTCAGTTAACCAACCCAGTACCCATAACTCCTCTCCCAATTGCTAGGTCAAACAAATCCCAAATTCCAGGGAGTCTATTCACTGATAAATTCAACCTGATACAAGTACATGTTTTATACTCATTAGTCTTTGTATAAGACTATTAAAATCTGTCTC
The DNA here is from genome assembly GCF_964662115.1 of Mustela nivalis. Classification (NCBI taxonomy): domain Eukaryota; kingdom Metazoa; phylum Chordata; class Mammalia; order Carnivora; family Mustelidae; genus Mustela; species Mustela nivalis. The sequence continues at coordinate 72,415,677 of NC_139031.1, forward strand.
CATATGTGTTCCTGAGTTACAATATTGTTGGCAGGAATCTATAATTCCATTGGTATGCAGGACACATAGGAGTGGGCTTTATAATTATTCCTGTGAGATACAGTGGTATCAAATACTTGCTATTGGCCGAGTAATGAATGAAATTTAAAAAACAAAATAAGGAACAAATAACTTTTTGTTAAATCAAATAACTATTTGACTGTAAAATTGTACTAAATGGAAATAGGGCTAATATTTTAGAAATAAATAAGAAAAAGGAAATGGCTTACTGAAAAATTAAAGTATATATAAATTCTCATTTTCTTGGGGGGAATGGTGATATTGTAGGCAAATGAAGAACTTAAGAGAAGAAATTATTTTTAAATCTGAGTGTTAAAAGAATGTAAGGATGGCTACCAAAAAATACAATCTATAGCATCTAAACCAGCAGAGGAAACAAAGAGTTTAAATAAAGAAAAGATCACTAGATTCACGTAACAGAATTTAGGAAAGATGAAAACAACTTAAGAGAGAGCATGGTAAACGAAAAAAAAAATCATGGTAGATATAAGTCAATGTATGTAAGTATATTCATCCCTTGGAGATACTGTTAGTTCAGTTCCAAACCACCATAATAAAGCTAATATTGCAATAAACAAAGTCAAATGATTTCTTTGGTTTCTCTGAGCATATAAAAGTTACATTTACATTATACTGTTATCTATTAAGTATGCAATAGTATTTTGTCAAAAAAGCTATTGCTAAAAAAATGCTAACCAGCATTTGAGCTTTCAAGTCATAATCACAGTTGACATATGACCATAACAAATAAAATAAAGGTATTTTAAATAGTCCAAGAATTTTTAAATGTGGCATACACATGAAGTGAGCAAATGCTGTTGGAAAAACAGTGCTGACAGAGTTGCATGACACAGGGTTGCCACAACCTTCAATCTGTAAGAAACACAGTATCTGCCAAGCACAATGAAATGGGGTATGACTATAATAAAGATAAATATAAATGAACTAATACTAGTTATGAAAGAACAAAAATCAGTAGAGTAGAAAATTATTTGGTAATTGAATTAATGAAATCTATTCTTTTGTGACATCTCTACCAGGAGATCTTAAAGCAGAGACATGACATTCATTTAAATTATATCAGCTAGGAGGGAGAGGCTATGTGCTGTTCATGTCATTGCCATTAGGGTTAAATATAAATAACAAATATAAGCTGCAATGTTCAAAGTTAGGTTTGTCTAGAAAAACATTTTTGGGAAGTAAAAGAAGAGGAGAGGAAGGGAGGAAGAGGAGAACCATTAATCAAAGGCTCATTATGTCCTTCCCAATTAGTGGCAGTCAATATAATTCATAGTTAAATTATTAAATTGAAATGCTATTTAATGGCAGTTACTACTAAATTTGGTGTTGTACTAATTTGATTACAAATCTTAGCAAATAATAATTTCCTGAATCCAGTTATAGTGTTTGTTTTTTCTTTAAACCATCCACCCATTCTTTATCTTTCATACCTCAGTTGTTAAGCCTTGTGGTTGGCTGTCTGTGTTTTAAAGTTTATCAACATCTACACATTAGCCTCTTTTACCCATTATATGTTATATTTCTTGGAGTCATAAAACGTACACTGTTGTGTGTGTGTGTGTTTCTTTCTAGTGCAGAGCTTTGTTCATAATGGATGCCTTTTTGCTGCTTCTAGAGGTGAGTAATAGGAGCAAAACTAACATTTATGGTGGGTGTCCACTAGAAAGCTTCATGTTCTGTAAAAATTGCCTTCCTTTTATGAGCAAGTATTACCACCATAATGATTTACTTACCTTGCCTCTACATGGGATTATACCCTGTGGGAATAAATATGCATTTAAAATCCTAAATAATGGCAGCAAATTTGCCTAGAAATTATGCATGTGGGTTGTATAATGTTTTGGTATGCCTCAAATTCATCATAATAGGTTTGGATACCTTTTCACAATAATTTACTTAGAAAAATACATTCAAATTTTCACATTCTTGGATAATGCGATTTGTGTCAAGAAAAGGATTACTAATTCCCTTAATGATTCATTCTATACTCAACTCCAGAGAATGCAGAAGTCTAGAAGGTATCATTTTGCAATAAATGTCAAAAACATGTTTTATCTAAATAGCTCAACATACAGTACTGACAAAATTTAGTTAGAGATAATTTATACCCTTCAGTGGCCAGAGTAATCTATGGGTCTCTTCAAATTGCTTTTGTCTATAAAATAAACTCAATTTGCTTTACCACATGAAGCACAAATTTAAAGCAATATTTCATAAATCTCTGTCACTGAAGATTAAAGTAATCTTTAATTTACAAATACTGCTATCAGCCTATGAGCTTTATGTTGCTGGGTTTTGAAAATTGAGTTAGACAACATAAAACTGATTCTCAACCTCACCTGCTAGTAAAGGCAAGATATCTAATAAAATAAAAAGAGATAAGCCACTATTAATTGTCCCTAAAGATACCATATGTGCACTAATATGGTTCTAAACTCTCATTTGTCTGAACAGGATTGTTTTAATAGAGCACTAGGGATAAGGCATTTAAGATGTGTCCACAGTTATCTGTCATAGTAATTCCACATGGTAAATTCCACATAATGTTTACATCTGCTGCATAAAGTCAAGGACTTACATAAGGTCTTTTACACATATTATCAAAAGACTCTCTCATCTAAAATGTTGGTTCAACAATATATATTAGTTACAAGCCCGGTGTAAAATATAATTAAAAATAATATCAAATTTCCAGCAAGCTAGGATCTAGCTACATCAAAAACTTCCATTTCAAAAACAAATGCAGAAAAATAGTTCAAGATGACAGCATAGGAAGATCCTGAACTCATCTCCTACCACAGACATATCAATTCCATAGATACTCATGAAATAATTTTCTCTAAAATAGACCTAAAAAGTAGTTGAACAGCTCCTTCACAATAAATAGTAAAAGGCCCATATCAAAAGGGCTAGGAGTCTTTTGGTATGGTCTCACCAAAAATCCAATTCCTGGCATGGTAACTCTAATCAAGGAGGAATCTCACAAATCTGGAGCTTCTCCCTGAAGAATAAGGGGTTGTGTCCCATATCAAGGACCTACCCAACCTTTAGGACCTATATCAGAGAGATGAGTCCCCAAAATGTCTGGCTTTGAAAACCAATGGGGATAACAACCAGGAAACCCAAAAGACTGTAAGAAACTGAGACACTTCTCTTGAAGATCTTATCTACAAATGCACTTGCCCCAACGACCAGCACAAAAGCAACAGCTTTAAAGTATTTAGATTCTGGGGCACCTGGGTGGCTCAGTGGGTTAAAGCCTCTGCCTTCGGCTTGGGTCATGATCCTGGCGTCCTGGGATCGAGCTCCACATCAGGCTCTCTGCTCAGCAGGGAGCCAGCTTCCTCCTCTCTCTCTCTGCCTGCCTCTCTGCCTACTTGTGATCTCTGTCTGTCAAATAAATAAATAAAACCTTTTAAAAAATTAAAAAATAAAGTATCTAGATTCTGGGGCACCTGGGTGGCTCAGTTGGTTAAACGACTGCCTTGGCCTAGGTCATGATCCTGGAGTCCTGCGATCAAGTCCCACATCAGGCTCCCTGCTCGGAAGGGAGTCTGCTTCTCACTCTAACCCTTCCCTTCTCATGCTCCCTCTCTCTCAAATAAATAAATAAAATCTTTGAGAAAAAAAAAAAAAAGCACCCAGATTCTATGTGGAGATTCATTTACTAACCTCAAAGCACCCGTGGAGGGGAAAGAGCAGGGATTTGTTGAGAGATTGTAGAGATGGATGTGGGGGTAAGAATCATTTCTGCATTCTTGTCCTACCTTGATGGTGCTGGCGGGAACATACTGGCCCTGTATGAGCTCTACACTGACACATTAAAGCTGGCAGGCACACCTCAGGCCTATGCTCTTCCACTACTTTGCTAAAACCAGCAGCCATATGCAATCCGCACAAAAGATGCTCCTTAATCATCTGGCTTTAATGGACAGAAGGACTTGAATTCCTGGGTCCCCCAGGGCTATAACAATTACAGACAGTTATTGGTAGTCAATCTCCAACAGGGAAATGCACAAACTACAGAATAAAACACATCTTGTTTTTTCAGTGGAAAAGAAAGCCCATTTACTTTTTTCCTAGATCTTCAGCCTGAGGGTCATATTTCACATCTGCCACACATCTAAAGAGAAACTCTCATGGAATACAGAGAGGGAGACATTATCTTTGTACTCTCTTAGTCCCACTGTAGCTCACTAGTACCTCCCAGAAAGGAGCTTATACTCTCTTTCAAAGCTCTAATTATTGCTATATCACCCAGTGGTACCTCCAGATAACACCTGGGTTATGACGTGGTCCCACAGGAACATATATATTTGCATACCTTAAAAGCTGCTGCTTGAGTGTCTGCTTTCCAATCAGCCTAAAACTAGGAACTGACTGAGAACCTCCTTTTGTAACACTGACAGATCTCAGCACACTAGCAACAACTGGGACCTGTCCAGAATAAATCAGAATGCCTAGATAATCACAAAGGTTTGAGTGACAACCAAGAACTACAGAAAAGGTGAAAGATAAGTCTCATCTCCGACACAAGGCCACTCCTTCAAGACTAGGAGAGAAAGCTATTTTGCCCAATATATAGAAACACACAGAGTCAAGCAAAATGAAAAAACCAAGGAATACATCCCAAACAAAAGAACAAGATAAAACCTCAGAAAAAAACCTCAAAGAAACAGAGGTAAGTAAATTACCTGATAAAGAGTTCAAAGTAATTGTTATGAAGATGCTTATAGAACTTGGGAGAAGAATGGATGAACATAGTGGGAACTTCAGTGAAGAGCTGAAAAATCTAAGTACCAAGCAGAAGTTACAGACCCTAAGAGTACAGTAACTGAACTGAATTGGAAAAAAGGGGGTGGGGGAGTTCAACAGCAGACTAGATAAAGTAGAAAAAAGGATCAGTGACCTAGAATACAAGGCAGTGAACCTTACCCAAACAGAGTAGCAAAAAGAAAAAAGAATTAAATTTGTAAAGGTAGTTTAAAGGACTTATGGGACAACATGAAGCAGAATAATACTTGCATTATAGGGGTCATGCAAGGAGAACAGAGAGAAAAGGAGAAACGAAACATTTAAAAAAAAATACTGCCTGAAAACTTCTCTAATTTGGGGAAGGAAACAGATACCCAGATCCAAGAATTTCAGGGAGTTCCAAATAAAATGAACCTAAGAGTGAGCCACACCATGACACATTAGAATTAAAATGTCAAAAGTTAAAAACAAAGAGAATTTTTAAAGTAACAAGAGAAAAACAATGTGTTACCTATGAGAAAACACCGTAAGACAATGAAGAGAGTTTTTAGAAGAAACTTTGCAGGCCAGAAGAGAGTGGAATGATATATTCAAAGTGCTGAAAGAAAAAAAACAAAACAAAACTTCCAACTAAGAATACTATACCTAGCAAGTTATCATTCAGAATTGAAAGAGAAATAGAATTCTCCAGACAAGCAAAAACTAAAGCAGCTCATCACCTCTAACCTAGCCTTACAAGAAATATTAAGGGACCTTCTTTGGGCTGAAAAGGCATTAATTAATAATAAACATATTAAAGTGTAGATCTCACTGGTCAAGAAAGTAAAGGTAGTAGGTAAGAACTTATAAGGCTAGGATAAAGGTTAAAAGTCAAAAGTAAAAACAAATGTAACTACAATACTCAGTTAAAAAATATCCAAAATTTTTTAAAAAATGTAAAATGTGACGTCAAAAACAGATGAAGCAGGAGTAAAAATACTGAGTTTAGAATGTGTTCAAACTTAAGTTGCTATCAACTTTAAAAAGACTGTTTTATTCATATATATACATGTGAGCTTCATTATATTTACATGGCAAAAACCTATAATAACTAAACAAAAGATAGTAAGAAAGTAATCTAAGCAGAACACTAAAGAGAGCCATCATATCACAAAGGGAGAGAGCAAGAAAATAAGAAACACAGAACTTCAAAACAGCCAGAAAACAATTAACAAATGGGAACAAGTACCTAACTATTAACAATTATTTTAAAGGTAAAAGAACTGATTTCTCTAATCAAAAGATACAGAATGGCTTAATGGATTAAACAACAGCAACAACAATAAGATTCATCTATGTAATGCCCAGAAGAAACTAATTTCAGACATAAGGACACATAGAAACTAAAAATGAAGGAATAGAGAAAGATATTCCACACAAATGGAAACCAAAGGAGTGTTGGGGTGGCTAAACATACATCATACAAAACAGACTCTGAAACAAAGACTGTGATAAGACACACACAAAAAAAAAAAAGAAAAAGAAAAGCATTAATAATGATAAGGGTATCAATCCAACAAAAGCTTGTATTTATAAATATTTATGCACCTAAAAGAGATGCACCTGAAATATAAAGCAAACATTAAGAGACATAAACAGAGAAATTGAAAGCAATACAGTAATATTAGGGGACTTTAATATACCACTTACATCAAAGGCTAGAGTATCCATACAGAAAATCAATAAGGAAATATCAAATTAAATGACACATAAGACCAGATGAAATTGATAGGTATATACAAAACACTTCCTCTAAAAGCAGCAGAATATACATTTCTCTCAAGTGCACATGGAACATTATTCAGGATAGATCACATATTAGGCCACTAAGTTAAGTTTCAATAAATTTAAGAAGAATGAAATAAAGCATCTTTTCTGACCACAATGGCATGAAACTAGAAATAAATTATAAGAAATACAGGAAAAATTAAAATTATGTAGAGATTAAACTGCATGCTACTGAACAACCAATGGGTCAATAAAAAATTAAAGGGGAGATCAAAAAATACTCTGAGATATGTGAAAATGGAAATACAACTTACCAAAAACTATGAGATGTAGCAAAAGCAGTGCTAATATAGAAGTCCATAGCAATATAGGCTTATCTCAGGGGACAAGAACCATCTCAATAAGCAATCTAAAGGAAAATCAAAAGAACAAATGAAGTCCAAAATTTTTAGAAGGAAAAAAGTAATAAATATCAGAGCAGAAATAAATGAAAATGAGGCCAAAAAGACAATAGAAAAATCAGTGAAACAAAGAACTGCTTCTTTGAAAATTTAAGCAAAATTGAAAAACTTTCATCTACACTCACCACAAAAAAAGAAAGAAAACTTTAATAAATAAAATCAGAAATGGAAGACAAGTTACAAGTAATACTACAGAAATACAAAGGATTAGGGGTCCCTGAGGGGTACAGTCTGTTGAGAGTCCGACTCTTGATTTTGGCTCAAGTCGTGATCTCAGGGTGGTAGGATCAAGCCTTGCATCAGGCTCCACATTCACTTCAGAGTCTGCTTGGGACTCTCTCCCTCTCCCTCTGCCCCTCCCCTCCATGCATGCTCAATCTCTCTAAAATAAAAAAATAAAATAAATCTTAAAAACAAGAAATACAAAGTATTATAAGATTAATATGAACAGTTATACCAACAAATTGGAAAACCTAGAAGAAATGGACAAATTCCTAAAACATAAAATCTTCCAAGACTGAATTATGAAGAAGTAGAAAATCTGAATAAACTGATTATTATTAAGGAGACTGAATCAGTAATCAAAGCCTCCCAACAAAAAATGAAACTCCCAGACCAGATAGTTTTACTAGTGATTTCTACTAAGAATTTAAAGATGACTTAATATACTCATTTTCTCCAAATATCCCAGAAAATGAGAGAATAGAATACTTCTAAACTCATTTTATGAGGTCAACATTACTCTAATACAAAAACCAGACAAGGACATCACAGAAGAAAAAAAAATTATAAGCCAATATCCCTGGTGAACATAGATGCAAATATCCCCAACAAAATATTAGCAAACCAATTTAATCATACATTAAAGTAACATACAATGATAGTAAATGGGAGTTTACTATAGTGATATAAAGATGAATTAACTTCTGTTAATCTGTCTACTGATTTACCACATTAACAAATGAAGGATAAAAATTATATGATCATCTCAATAGATACAGAAAAAGAATTTGATGAAGTTAACAACATTTATGATTTAAAACTCTCAACAAAGTGGGTAAATGTACCTCAACAAAATAAAGGCAATATATGACAATCCCACAGCTAACATCATACTCAAAGTGAAAAGCTGAAACATTTTACTCTTAAAAAAAGGAAAAAGACAAGGATACCCACTCTTGCTACTTTTAGACAACAAAGTACTGTAAGTCTTAGCCAGGGCAATTAGGTAAGAAAAATAAATAGAAGGCATCCAAATTTATAAATTGTTTGTGGGCAACATGATTTTATATGTAAAAAAGCCTCAAGACTGCCAAAAACCTGTCCGAATGAAGAAACAAATTAGGTAAAACTACAGAGTATAAGATCAACATGCAATAATCTGTTGCATTTATATACACTAGCAACAAACTATCACAATAAGAAATTAAGAAAAAAATTCTGTTTACAAATGCATCAAAAAGAATAAAATACCTTGGAATAAATTTAACCATAAAGTTGAAAGACCTATACACTGAAAACTGTAAGATACTAATGAAAGAAATAAATGGAAATATATTCTGTGCTCACTGACTGGAAGAATTCATATTGTTAAAATATTCATATTACCCAAAATGATATTCAGGTTAAATGCAATCTCTATCAAAATCCCAATGACATTTTTTACAGAAATACAACAACCATAAAATTTGTATGGAGCCAAAAAGATCTCAAATAGCCAAAGCAATTCAGAGTAAGAACAAATGCTGAAAGCAGCATGCTCCTTGATTTCAAACTGTATTATAAACCTATAGTAATCAAAACAATATGGTATTGGCATATTGGTATCAAAACAATATGGCACACACACACACACACACACACACACACAAGACACACAGATCTATGGGACAGAATAGAGAGCCTAGAGCCTAGAGGTAAATCCATATATGGCCAATTAATTTACAACATGGTAGCCAAGAATATATAATGGGGAAAGGTCAGTTTCTTTAATAATCAGTATTTAAAAACAAACAAACAAACAAACAAAACAGTATTTAAAAAAAAAAAAACAGTATTTTAAAAACTGGGCAGCCACATGCAAAAGAATAAAATTAGACTAACATCTTACACCACACACAAAAATTAATTCAAAATGGATCACAACTTGAATTTAAGACCTGAAACTGAAAGAATCCTAAAAGAAAACATAAGCAGTAAGTTTCTTGACATCAATATTGGCAATTTTTTAATAATCTGACTCTAAAATTAAAGACAATCAAAGCAAAAATGAACAAATGGGACTATATCAAACTAAAACTTTCTACATAACAAAGTAAGCTATCACTAAAGTTAAAAAGCAATCTACTTGAATGGGAGAAAATATTTGCAAATCATATATCTGATGAAGGGTTAATATCCAAAATATATAAAGAACCCATACAACTCAACACCAAAATAATCTTTTTTAAATAGCCAGAGGTTCTGAATAGACATTTTTCCAAAGAAAACATACAGATGACAACAAAAAATTTTCAGTTTCACTAATTATTACCAGAAAAATATAAATTAAAGCACAATGAGGTTCTATCCCACACCTACTAAAATGTCTATCATTAAGAAGAGAAGATATAACAAGTGTTTGTGAGGATGTGGAAAAAAGGGAAACTTCATGCACTATGGATGGGAATGTAAATTGGTGCAGTCACTATAAAAAACAGTATGGATTACTTCAAAAAATTAAAAATAGCACTACCATATGATCCAGCAATTCTACTTCTGGATATTTATCCAAAGAAATTGAAAACACGAATTCAAAAAGATTGGCACTCCTATTTTCATTGTAACATTATTTACAATATACAAGATATGGAAACAATGTAATTGTCCATAAATGGATGAATGGATAAAGATGTGAGATATATATGTGTGTGTGTGCATGCATGTGTGTGTGTGTGTGTGTATCATATATATGTATAATGGAAAATAAAGATGTGATATATAGGGGTGTGTGTGTGTGTGTGTGTGTGTGTGTGTGTGTGTGTGAAAATATATATATATATATAATGGAAAACAACTCAGCCATAAAAAAAGATGGAGTCCTGTCATTTGCTACCACATGGATGGAACCTGAGGGTACATGAGGTTATGCTAAGTGTAATAAGTCAGACAGAAAAAGATAAACATGATTTCACTCATATGTGGAACTTAAGACACAAAACAGATGAGTAAAGTGAAAAAAGAGAGAGAAGCAAACCAGGAAACTGACTCTTAAGCAAAGAAAACAAACTGATTACCAGAGTGGAGGGAGGATGGGTTAAATAGATGATGGGGATTAAGGAGTGCACTTGTGATGAGCACTGGATGTCATATGGAAGTAATGAATCACTATATTGCACACGAAACTAATATTACAATGTGTGTTAACAAACTGGAATTTAAATAAAAACTATTTAAAAAATGGTTGTACCATTTTTTATTCCCACTAGCAAAGAATTAGAGGTTCTTTTGTTCCACATACTCACCAGCATTTGGTGTTGTCTTAGATTTCATTCATTCTATTAGGTGTATCATAGAATCTTATTGCTGTTTTAATTTGCAATTTCCCAATGAAATATGAAGTTGAGCACCTCTTTTTTTTAAGATTTTATTCATTTATTTGAGAGACAGAGTGAGCAAGACAGAGAGTTAAGGATCAAAGGCAGAGGGACAGGGAGAAACAGACTCCCCTGCCGAGCAGGAAGCCTGATGTGGGGCTCAATTCCAGAACCCTGGAATCATGACCTGAGCTGAGGGCAGATGCTTAAACAACTGAGCCACCCAGGGATCCCTTGAGCATTTCTTTATAAGCTTATTTGCCATCTGTATATCTTCTTTGCTGAGGTGTCTGTTCACGTGGTTTGCCAGTTTTTATTTTGGGTTGTTCATTTTCTTAATATTGAGTTTTTAAGTGTTTCTGATATACTTTGGAGACAACTCCTATATTACCTATGAGTATTGTGAAGATTTTCTCCATATCTGTGGCTTATATTCTCATTTTCTTAAAAGGGTCTTTCACATGGGCGCCTGGGTGGCTCAGTGGGTTAAGCCGCTGCCTTCGGCTCAGGTCATGATCTCAGGGTCCTGGGATCGAGTTCCGCATCGGGCTCTCTGCTCAGCAGGGAGCCTGCTTCCTCCTCTCTCTCTCTCTCTGCCTGCCTCTCTGCCTACTTGTGATCTCTGTCTGTTAAATAAATAAAATCTTTTAAAAAAAAAGGGTCTTTCACAGAGGAGAAGATTTTAATTTTAATGAACTCCAACTTACCATTTTTTTCTTTCTTGACTTTGGTTTGTATATAAAAAGGCATTACTAAACCCAAGGTCACTTTCTTTGTATTTTCTTTAAGTGTTATAGTTTGCATTGTATATCTAGATTTATGATTAATTTTTAGTAAACTGTATGAAAGTCTAAGATTCTGCTGTGCTTGCTTACATGAGAATGTCCAGTAGTTCCAGCACCACTTACTAAAGACTAACATTTCTCCATCAAATTTTTTTTTATTTAAAGATTTTATTTTATTATTATTTATTTGACAGAGAGAAATCACAAGTAGATGGAGAGGCAGGCAGAGAGAGAGAGGGAAGCAGGCTCTCTGCTGAGCAGAGAGCCCGATGCGGGACTCGATCCCAGGACTCTGAGATCATGACCTGAGCCGAAGGCAGCGGCTTAACCCACTGAGCCACCCAGGCGCCCTCTCCATCAAATTTTTGTCATGAATTGTCTTAGTTCATTGTCTTAGTTCCTCTGTCAAAAATAAGTTGACTAATTTCTGTGGCTGTCTATTCTGTTTCATTATTCTATTTGTTCTTCCACCAGTACCATATGACCTCATTGACAATGGCTCTACAATAAGTCTTGAAGTCAGGTAGTGTCAGTCTCTTTGACTTAATTCATCTTCAATATTGTCTGGCTATTCTAGGTTTTTACATTTATATACTAAATTTCAAATAAATTTGTCAATATCCATAAAATAATTTTCTGGGGTTTTAATTGGGATTGTATTGAATCTATACATGAAGTTAGGAAGAACTGACAACAGTACTGAATTTTCTACCTATGAACATAGAGTATCTTTACATTTCCTTAGATATTCTTTGATTTTCTATGTCAGAGTTTTCTAGTTTTTCTCTTATAAATCTGGTATTGATTTTGTTAGATTTATATCTAAGTATTTCATTTTTGAACTACAATTAGTGTTGATTTTTCATTTCCATATAAATAATTTTTTCTTATTAATTTCAAATACAGTTTGTTCATTGCTGATATACAGGAAAGCAAATGACTTTTTTATATTAACCTTGTGTCCTGCAACTTTAATCACTTATTAGGTCTAGGGGTTGTTTTTTTGATTCTCTGGGATTTTATACATAACCAATTATGTCATCTATGAACAAAGATAATCTTATTTCCTCTCTCCCAATCTGTATACTTTTTATTTCATTTTCTTGTCTTATTGCATTAATTAGAACTTCCTAGTTAATGTTGAATAGGAGTAGTGAGAGGAAACATCTTGCCTTTTCCTATTCTTGGGGAGGAAGTTTCTAGTTTCTAGTCATTAAATGTGGTGCTAGCTATAGGTTTTTTGGAGATGTTGTTTATCAAGTTGGAAAATTTCCTCTATCTTCCTAGTTTGCTCAGTTTTCATCATAAAGTGATGTTATATTTTTCAAATACTTTCTCTGCATCTATTGATATAATTATATGATTTTTCTCTTCTAGCTTATTGTAAGTTAATATTAATCAATTTTGGAATTTTGTATACCTATGATAAATCCCACTTGATCATATTAAATAATTCTTTTTATACATTATTGGGTTAAATTTGCTAATATTTTGTTCAGAATATTTGCACATAAAGTTCATAAAACATATCGGTCTAGAGTGTTCCTCCCTTTTAATATGTTTGTTTGGTTTTGGTACTGAAGTGTATCTTAAAATCATAATCTGATTTCAGAATCCATGATTTTAACTACTATATTCTACACCTAAATGGGGCTGATACTATATTCTACTATCCCACTAAGGAAATGGATTTTCATTTTAATCAATTCAAATTTAAGTACTATACTCTACCATCTGAATGGGTTGAGTTTTTTTAATTTTTTATTTTTATTTTTTGTAAACATATAATGTATTTTTAGCCCTAGGGGTACAGGTCTGTGAATTTCCAGGTTTACACATTTCACAGCACTCACCATAGCACATACCCTCCTCAATGTCTATAACCTCACCACCCTCTCCCTTCCCCCCTCCTCCCGAACCCCCTCAGTTTGTTTTGTAAGATTAAGAGTCTCTTATGGTTTGTCTCCCTCCTGATCCCATCTTGTTTCATTTATTCTTTTCCCAAACCCCCCACGTTGCATCTCCACTTCCTCATATCAGGGAGATCATATGATAGTTGTCTTTCTCCGATTGACTTATATTTTTTTAAAGATTTTATTTATTTATTTGACAGACAGAGATCACAAGTAGGCAGAGAGACAGGCAGAGAGAGAGAGAGGAGGAAGCAGGCTCTCCGCGGAGCAGACAGCCCGATGCGGGGCTCAATCCCAGGACCCTAGGATCATGACCTGAGCCGAAGGCAGAGGCCCTAACCCACTGAGCCACCCAGGTACCCCCCGATTGACTTATTTTGCTAAGCATAATACCCTCTAGTTCCATCCACTCATTGCAAATGGCAAGATTTGATTTCTTTTGATGGCTGCATAGTATTCCATTGTATATATATATACACACCACATTTTCTTTATCCATTCATCTGTTGATGGATATCTAGGTTCTTTCCATAGTTTGGCCATTGTGGACATTGCTGCTATAAACATCCGGGTGCACGTGCCCCTTCAGATCACTACGCTTGTATCTTTAGGGTAAATACCCAGTAGTACAATTGCTGGGTCATAGGGTAACTCTATTTTCAACTTTTTGAGGAACCTCCATGCTGTTTTCCAGAGTGGTTGCACCAGCTTGCATTCCCACCAACAGTGTAGGAGGGTTCCCCTTTCTCTGCATCCTAGCCAGCATCTGTCATTTCCTGATTTGTTAATTTTAGCCATTCTGACTGGTGTGAGGTGGTATCTCATTGTGGTTTTGATTTGTATTTCCCTGATGCCGTGTGATGTGGAGCATTTCTTCATGTGTCTGTTGGCCATCTGGATGTCTTCTTTGCAGAAATGTCTGTTCATGTCCTTTCCCCATTTCTTGATTGGATTATTTGTTCTTTGGGTGTTGAGTTTGCTAAACTCTTTATAGATTTTGGATACTAGCCCTTTATCTGATACGTCGTTTGCAAATATGGGTTGAGTTTTAACACAACTTTCTATCACGAACAAGGCATTATTAAGTGTTTTCACATATATTGTCACATTTTGTTGAATCACATAGGAGGAGAAAAGATAATCCCAAAAGAAATAAGCAAATTTATCTTAATTCTAAAATGAGTATAATAATAATATCCATCTCATGAGGTTTTTTTATGAGGAATAAACTATGTGATGAATGATAAACACTTAAAGTACTTAAACACTTGTGCTCTAAATCAGTATCTATACTATTAGACATTTCTGCTTAGATGATGGATTAGTTCTTCAGAATCTGTCTTTTCCAAAGTTAAATCTCTATTTCCATTCCTAAAACCTTGATACCTTTTTCTTCCATATTACCATTCTCTTTTAAAAGTTTATAAGCTGACCTAGACATCAATCTATAAAGAAAGTAACTATGGAGTTACTTTCTTTATTTCTCCTTTACTCAAAACCAATTGAGGAAATCCTGCCTTAGTTTCTTCCCCAATTTTCTAGAACCCTACTCATATGCTCTATTGTGGTGCCATTTGTTTTAATTAATTTGCTTTATTTATTTTGATTTAATTAAATTTTAATTCTCCACACTGTTTCCCTTAACTATGGAAAGAACTACCTAGGGCATCTCATTACTTTCATTTTTTCACTCAACTGATATTATACACTGCTGCCAGAATTGTATTTCTGACTAAGGTCAAGACTATACTTCAGTAGTATATTAATTTAATAGGTCATCTCATCATCTATTTTAATTATAGCATTCAACAGCTTTAGCAAGCTACACAGCCTGGCCACATATCTAGCCACTTATCTTCTCACCTTCATACCTTCTACTCAAACCAAACTATAATATCCAACTTTCTAGTATATACTCCAAATATATATTCATGCTACTTATTTTATACAGCATGGCTTTGCTTTCTCTCTCGCTTTTATTTTTTATTTTTTTTTTTTAAGATTTTATTTATTTATTTGACAGAGAGAAATCACAAGTAGATGGAGAGGCAGGCAGAGAGAGAGAGAGAGAGAAGCAGGCTCCCTGCTGAGCAGAGAGCCCGATGTGGGACTCGATCCCAGGACCCTGAGACCATGACCTGAGCCGAAGGCAGCGGCTTTAACCCACTGAGCCACCCAGGTGCCCTCTCTCTCGCTTTTAAAATAGCCTATTCAGGGGCACCTGGGTCATGGAATTTGTTCAGCTTCCAACTCTTGATTTCAGCTCAGGCTGTGAACTCAGCATCATAGGATCAAGCCCCATGCCAAGCCCTGAGCTCAGTACAGAGTCTGCTTAAGACTCTCTCTCCCTGTCTCTCTGACCCTCCCCTCCTTCTCTAAAATAAAGAAATATATCTTCATAAATAAATAAATAAATAAAATAATCCCATTCATCTATAAAAGCCTGAAAGAGATGTCTCTTCTTTCCTAAAGATTTAATAGACATTACTCTAATACAGCTCTTCGCTCTTTTGCTATATTTTTTCTTGAACAATATAGCATTTAATACTCTGCTTTATAGGTTTATGTGCCTATCTTCCTGTTACACATGAGTTCCTTGATATAAGGAATTACATAAACGATTTTTGTATCCACAGTGCTTAGCATAGCTCTTGGCACATAGATGAGACTCAACAAATCTTGTTAAATTGAATGCATAAATATTATAAATAATACTCTTAAATTTTATTTTCCTGTTTTTAGAGGAAGTTGAGATTTAAAAATTAACTATCACTATTATTAATGGAGATGGCCAAAAGAGAAATAAAAAATCAATTATATTAAAGAAAGAGATGATCACATTTTCATGAAGCAAAGTATGTACATGAATTTCAACTGTCACTGTTAAACATCAAATAAGACACCTTTTTAAAGGAACATAAAGACCCTATAATTGATTCTACTTTACCACATCAAAGATGTTGAGGATGACTCTTCAGATTAATTACAGTGAGACTGTAACAGAGCATAGAAACTTTTCATTCATACATATTTTCAGTAATATATTGATAAATGTTATGGATGAAAAAATTTATGCTTACAGAGCAGTCATATTATATTATAATACATTTTTCTCAAGTTCTGCCATCACTGAAGTAAAGGATATGGCACTGCTCACCAGTGCACTGTAGAGGAAACTCTACAGACCAAATCACATTCTTTAGTAGAAGCAGAAGAAGACCATGCCACTCATTGTTCTTCCTGAAGTTTCAACATGAGACATAAGTACCTATTTTAGGATCAAACAAGAAATTTTACCCTTAAACTAATTCTAACCTCCAGTCTTTCCATTCATCAGAAAAAAAGAAATGAGATACTCTAGATCAGTGAGGGCAGAGGAAAACCAACTATGTCCAGCCCGTAGCCTATTACTGTATAAGAATGCATGAGCTAAGAATGCTTTTACCTTTTTAAAAGTTTGTAAAACAAAGAAAAAAAAAAACAGTAAGAGGAAAAGGAGGAAAGGAGGGAGAGGAGGAGAGTTTAAGACATAGACCGCACATGATCCACTAAGCCTTGAATATTTACTATGTGGCCCTATGAAAAAAGTTTCCAACCCTTCCTTTTGAACAACAGTGTCTAATAAAACTTCCTGTGATGGTGGTTATGCTCTATATGTTTGCTCTCCCAATATGGTAGTCACAAAACTCACAGAGCTAATGAATACTTGAAATGTCATTAGAGCCGTATCTGTCTGGGGGTTACCTCAATGGACAGCATAGCTCTAGAGCACACATCTTCCTGTTCCAATAGTTTTTAGCCTTCCATGCCATGAACAATGAATGGAATAGAGAAAATCTTTTTTTTTTTTAAGATTTTATTTATTTATTTGACAGATCACAAGTAGACAAAGAGGCAGGCAGAGAGAGAGGTGGAAGCAGGCTCCCTGCCAAGCTCTCTGCCGAGCAGAGAGCCCAACACAGGGTCGATCCCAGGACTCTGGGATCATGACCTGAGCCAAAGGCAGAGGCTCAACCCACTGCACCACCCAGATGCCCCAATGAATGGAATAGAATCCAAGCCACTATTACCTGATCAGATGATCAGTATTTAGTTATTTAGATAATCTCACTCCTCCCAAAACATTTTCCTTTCCTTCCATTTCATAACTTTGATTATTGCATCTCACCTAATTCCTTCCAGTGCATCTCTGGCCACCTTGCTATCCCATTTTCTTCTTTTATTTTATTTTTTTTTTTAAGATTTTATTTATTTATTTGACAGAGAGAAATCACAAGTACACTGAGAGGCAGGCAGAGAGAGAGAGAAGGAAGCAGGCTCCCTGCTGAGCAGAGAGCCCGATGCGGGACTCAATCCCAGGACCCTGAGATCATGACCTGAGCCGAAGGCAGCGGCTTAACCCACTGAGCCAACCAGGCGCCCCCATTTTCTTCTTTTAAATTGGAAAACAGAACACAAGAACCACCCAGGATCCTACTTCAAAAGCCATATATACTTCTATAAGTCTAAGTCAAAACTCAAAATCATTGCCCTTAAAAAAGTATAGTAGATGAAGGTTAGTTTTTTGTTTTTGTTTTTGTTTTTTTTATACTTGGTTGAATGATACAGATTTGACAGACACAATGTTAACTGGCCTAAGACCCGACCACCACATATAATGTAATTCCTTTGGAAAATCTGATTCTGAGTTCTAAATACCTGATCTGGAAATTTATTGCAAACTTTATGACAAATCAGGAATAAATTGTGTATAATGTAACAATAAAAATCACTTACCAGTTACACATTTCTATGAGTCATGAAGAGTATTTACTTAAATCCTATGGAAATTTTTACACAACTTCATACATAATACATATACTCTGCATTTAGAACTACCTAGTGCCTTAGTACTTGCTTGCCCTTGACAATCACCTCTATACCAGGCAGTTTTATTCTATCAGAGTGACATTTCCAAAATCAAACAAATCCTCCTCAGCCCAACAGGTAAAAACATTTATTTCAAAAAGAACTGGAACATAATAGTACCCTTAAAACATTTTCCAAAGCTGCATTCTTTTTAATATTTTACTTTATTAATTACAAGGTTCAGGACAAGATTCTCTGTGTAATAAATGTGCATTAGTTCTTAGATTTTATGAGACTAATGCGCTGCCTACTGTGCTAAGGAGTCACCTTAGTTCTTAGATTTTAGAATTATAGTTCCAGTTTGCTGATTCCCAAATCAATTAATTCAGAAAGTGAAAATTAATTCTTGTGTCGGAGTAAGTGTTTTTGTTAGATTTTATTTTGAATTGTAAGTTAGCCTATCTACAGTGCACTTCTTTGTTAGACAATACATAAAGTGGGCAAGAGACAAATTTTGAGAATATCATTCAATCTTTTTTTAAGTAGCTGTCAAATGCTCTCTTTAGAAAGCTTCTCAAGGGGACATGGCTATGTCTATGATAGCAAGCATCATAAAAATACACCAAATGATTTTTATCTGTTAAAAATGGCTAGTAAAGGGAAAGAATAATTTCTGTTGGAGGTGAGAAGACCTATTCCACATAATCCTTTATTTTATTTTTTTTAAAGATTTTATTTATTTATTTGACAGAGAGAGAGATCTCAAGTAGGCAGAGAGGCAGAGAGAGAGGGGAAAGCAGGCTCCGTGATGAGCAGAGAGCCCATGTGGGGCTCGATCCCAGAACCTTGAGATCATGACCTGAGCCAAAAGCAGAGGCTTAACCTACTGAGCTACCCAGGTGCCCCCCACATAATCCTTTAAATGAGAGGTTTTCGTGCAGTCCAATTATATGAGAAAATGAAGTGTGTACTTACATGGATGGGAACTCCAGAGTCTTTTTCATTAGAAAAACAATGTACTGGGGCACCTGGGTGGCTCAGTGGGTTAAAGCCTCTGCCTTTGGCTCAGGTCATGATCTCAGGGTCTTGGGATAGAACCCCACATAGGGCTCTCTGCTCAGCGGGGAGCCTGCTTCCTCCTCTCTCTCTCTGCCTGCCTCTCTGTCTACTTGTGATCTCTGTCAAATAAATAAATAAAATCTTAAAAAAAAAAAAAAGAAAAACAATGTACCCAGACAATTGGCTGATTTTTTACTTTTTCAGGATATTAAACTATCATTAGTATTTAGCCAAAGTGTCTAAAAAATGCTTAACAAAAGAAAATATTAAAAAGCCAACACAAAATCTTCTGAAAGATATAAAAACTACTAATCACTGGCAAAATTATTGGGGAAAACAAGGTATATAGAAACATATCAATGATATTTTTGAGTTTAATATTTTCTTAAAGTCATGATCCTAGAGTCCTGGGATTAAGCCCTGCTCCCTGCTCAGCCCAGAGTCTGCTTCTCCCTCTCCCTTTGCTATGTGCTCTCTCTCTGTCAAGTAAATAAACAAAATCTTTAAATTAAATTAAATTTTCTTGAGGAACCTAAGGTCCTTCAAAGTTCCCATGGTTTTATATTACCTGACATTTAAGAGATTTCATTAAACTGTTTATTATTTGGGTGAATAGAAGAATTCTTATTTTTGTTTTGCATGTGCTCTGGACAAGGAAATTCAAGGCATAATACTTCATTTAATATTCTCTCACAGATTTTGTTCTATAAAAATGAGAAATTCAAATGAATTATAACTAGCATTCAAGGAATAATAACTGAGTGGGAAAGCTATAATAACTTTGGTTGGACAGATGGCAAATCTAAATACTCTGAGATTAAGAAGAGAATTAAAAAGGACCTCAGAGATCAAATAGTCTGTTTTTGTTTTACACAACTACATTCATTTCTTCCATTATATCTTTACATACAAATTCACTTTCTACCTTCTAAGGAATTCTCTACCTCCTAAGTCAGTCAATTCTACCTTTGGAATTTTCTAAATGTTAGAAAAGTCTTTTTGGCAAAATTATAAACTATCCATAGTTTTCTCCTCATGTTTCTCTCTTTAAATTCTGGTTCAGCTCTATCAGGTGGCAGTAGTAATTCAAAGAATTAACCTGAAGGCTGAAATGGAGTGTCATATAGGTCTACTAAGAGGCCTAAAAGTCCACCATGAAAATGATGGGTTCTGAGGACTGGGGATACAAATACGGTCCATTTCATGATAGATTAACCCATTAAAGAGTATGAAAACACATTCAATGGATAAAATTTCTTCTGTGTCTATAATTTTGGTTTTGACTTTAATTTTCATTTACAAAGTTTTCTGAGGAAGATTTTCTCTTCCTTCACAACATACTATTATATGAATTTGAGAAAATTAAAATTATTTTGAAAATAGGTACTATAAACCCAATGACATTGCTATTCACTAAGTTATAGTGGTAGTGGCAGTGATGGGTTTGCTTTTTAAAATGAAGATTTTCAGAGGAATAGGAAATGCATTAACCAAGATGAGGGGTTGGAAGAATAAAAAAGCTAGGACCGGGGCACCTGGGTGGCTCAATGGGTTAAGCCGCTGCCTTCGGCTCAGGTCATGATCTCAGGGTCCTGGGATCGAGTCCCACTTCGGGCTCTCTGCTCAGCAGAGAGCCTGCTTCCTCCTCTCTCTCTCTTTCTCTCTCTCTGTGCCTGCCTCCCTGCCCACTTGTGATCTCTCTCCGTCAAATAAATAAATAAAATCTTTAATAATTTAAAAAAAAAAAACAACCTAGGACCAGTGCATCTTAAATCATAAAGTACACAGAATTATTGGGGACCTTCTTTTGTAAGGACCTATTTAGCCAGAGGCTTCCATCTGGTTAAACAATAACTTTGTTGTTTAACCCTTAAACTGTCCCTGCCCCTCTTCCCCCAGGGGACTTACTTAAAAACAAGTCCCGGAAACCAGTCCCAGGTAACAAAGCCCAAATACAAATGTGGGTCAGGCCAGGTGGAGACATCCAATCAGTGTGGGGGGGGTGCATACTGTCTCCCTAGTTACCAAGGAGTATGGGCCCCACCCTTTGGGAGCCTTTTGGGCGCCAATTTTGACCAAAGTGATAGGCCAGTTCAAATATCTACTAGGGTAAACTGTAATTCAGTTGGTCACTTATGTGTGACCTAGCATGACTGTGCAGATTTCTCTGTGTGTTACAATTTCATTGGCCACCTGTGCATGGCCAGGCCCAACCACATGGCCTTTGCCCTTAAAAGCTAATCTGTGAAGCAGAGAGAGGTCACCCTTTCTGTAAGAGGCGTGGCCCCAAATATTCGGTTTGTTTCTTGATGCTTGGCATGAAATAAAGCTTTGCTTGACCTTCGCTTTGTATCAGTCTCACTCCTTTAATCACAGACCCATTATTGGGGCAGCTAACACTTTAAATGCACATTCTTTGCACCCCCCCACCCCGACTGACCCTCATTCATTAATATGTATTTCTATACTTTATTCGCAGTAAAAGTCCACATTTTGGGAATCATAGGTTTGGCTCCAAAATAAGAGTCTAAGTCTAACATAAAACAAAAATGTTAATATTGAAATGTTAATGATGAATATTATTTTGTAAACACTAGAAATAGAGGAGGAAGGGATGCCCGGGTGGTTCAGTCAGTTGTATACGACTCTTACTTTTAGCTCATGTCATGATACTGAGATTGAGCCCTGGTGGGCTCCAAGCTCAGTGGGGAGTCTGCTTAAAGATTCTTGTCCTCTGCCCCTCCTGCCACTTGTTCATACTTTCTCCCCCTCCCCCAAATAAATAAATAGATCTTTTTTAAAAAGAGAGAAGCAATTTGGGAAACATAAAAGTCTGTTGATAAGAATAAATTTACACATATGGTTGTACAAGAATATAAAGAAATATAAGATTGTCTATCCATTTACAGATTATAAAAATACATAAAGAGATCAAATGTCCCTTTAATTATCTTAACACTTGACAGGGATTTGAAAAGCCAAGTACACAAGCAATTAGGAGGAACATCCAAAAGAGAGGAAGAAGGCTAATGCTGGCTCACTTACTTGGACAGTATTACTTCAATAATACGACAGATTTTTCTCAAATGCCCTCAAAAAATAAAAACAATCCATGTGCTTCAAAAATCACACTTTGGCTAAATTGCAAGTAGTACTACTTGGGAAAATTTTATATCAAAGTCTGGATGTAGTAGAAGTTAGTACTACTATTTGCTATCTATGTGACCGTGGGCAAGTTGCTTAGATCCCAGGAACCTCAAT
Source organism: Mustela nivalis (assembly GCF_964662115.1). Taxonomy (NCBI): domain Eukaryota; kingdom Metazoa; phylum Chordata; class Mammalia; order Carnivora; family Mustelidae; genus Mustela; species Mustela nivalis. The sequence goes on from NC_139031.1 coordinate 72,438,182, forward strand.
TTTCTAGTCTTGTAAAAAGAGAATCATAGTTTCTGTCCTTTTCTGCTTCAAGATGCTGTTGTATGGATCAAATGAAAAATGAGTGTACTTTGGAAATGTAGAAACACTACCATGTAGATGGTATATGGGTATATTCAGATTTAACAACAGTTAAATCCACAGAAAGGCAATGGCTTTGGGAGAAATAATGGCAGGTTTTGGAGACACCTTTAATCTCGAACATTTCTGTAAAAGGGGTGAGAACCATTGAGAAGTATGACTTAAGATATACAGGCACAAAATAAATTTTCACCTTCTGGGTTTTGTTATGACTTCTCAAGTGCAGTTAATGAGTCTATCACCATAACCATAACTGACTCTGGGAACAAACACTGGGACACCTTGGCTGCTAAATTCTGAAATGTATCCTAACCATCTGCCATTATTATGAGGTTCTCATTATTCTTATCAGTTGTCACCACAGAGTCCTAGTAATTCAGGTGGTGAACACAGCCTTAAAGTGCTCACCTTAATTCAACTTTAGACAGGCTTATTCCTGACCCTAATACCTAGTTAGATCTTCCTTTTCTTGGAGCATTTACTTTAAAAACTTTGAAACTGCAAATTCCTTCTCTGCCCCCTTTGAAATGTAAATTTACAAAAAAAAAAAAAAAAAAAGCTACTGTCAGTGTTATAAACCAGGACTACCTGTCTAGGGGATCTGACAGCCATCCCTCTTGACATTTCAACATCAAGGAAGAGAGTTCTCCTATCTCCCAATCTCTGTGGGAGGACAGGAGCCGAACTTCAGTGTAAATTTTACTCCAGCTTGTAAAATTACCTCCCATCACAAAAACTGGAGAAAATTTACTTTTCTTTGGGAAAAAGCAAATTAGCAAACACAGATGGCCTGTGTTTTCTCTCACCCCAGTGCTTACAAATCTCCTTACCCTTTGTTTCAGAGGAAATGAGTTCAGAGTTTAGTCTGATCTCCCTCTTGACTACAATAAATAAAACCTTGAATAAAAACTTCCTTACCTCTTTAACTTCGTCAGAGGCAGTTTTTGCTTCGACACTCAAGAACCTGTTTAGGACAGAAAAGAAAGACTTGCAATCTGCAATCACGGAAACAGCAGACCAGGAATGGTAGCACTTGATAAAGATATAATGTAAACAAACTCTATGAGAAGGTTGCTGTCAGTCGTAGGAATTTGCATGAAGCTTGGAATCAATACATTTAAACAAGGTCTAAAGATAATTGGTCTTGGGCAAGGAAAATTTTTGTGCAAAATTACAACACTGTCTAATACAACCCGGACTGTGTATTCCAGATTGCCGAAACTCATTCAACACATGGCTGATAGCTGGGGCTTTGGCAAACACGAAAGAATGCTAAAGAAAATGTTGCCATCTGGTAAAAGAGAGAAAGGTGGTGGGCTGCAGTCTTTTTCTATTTTTTTTTTTATGAGACTTTACATATTCTGTTAGACCAAAATGAACATATCCAGATAGAAAAAAAAATCTTATTTTTTTATTTTAATAAATTTAAATATGAAGGACTTCATTAGGTTAATACGCTCTCACCACTCTTCCATTACTATTTTTAACAAGTTACATTTCCATGTGATATGTTAATGAAGACATGATTTGGCATATGCACTGGTCTGTGTGAACACAGAGTGTAGCTGTAACTGTTTCTTGTAGCATGTTGCCTTTCCATTAAGGCAATTGTAGATGATCCTTCAATGAATGTATTCATGTATTACATGGCTGATGAGTTTTAAGCAAGCCTAAATATAAATCTCAAGTCATTTTTAAATTACCCTGTAAATCATCTATCCTGTTTTTTAAATTAGTGCCATACTGTTCAATCTCATTACTAAGTAATGGCAGTTTGTCCACTTGAAAGTCATTTAACTTTGCCTCCTTCTGTCATGTCTGACAGCTACAGAGAGTCCTAGTTTGCCATTAAGGACTGTGTGTGATTAATATCCATAATTATAAGATATGACTGAATTAAAATCAATAACCCCTTTATTTGCAGTAGATATCTCTTAAGCCTTAATTGCTGATTTAGTAGTTAATTGAGAAAATCCTTGTTAATGATCTGATGTAGCTCTGAGGGAATGTTGAATGAGTGAGAAATTGGTCTCCAGTAGGCATAATTTTCCCAACTGCGTATGGCTGACCAGGAGAGAGAGGAACAGAATGGGTCATGGAATCAGTGGTTCAATTTCTCTCAGTCATACAGTCACGCATGACCCACACGTTGAAAATAATTAGGAATTATTCATCTTTGTGAGAATCCTGATCAGTAACCCTCATAATATACAGGAAAAAAACCCTATAAAGAATAATATTCCCTAGAATTTATTTTTTTAGGAGCCCACGGGATATACTTTACTACAGAACACCTCTTAGTTTGTATTTTCTAAATTCATCTGTCTTTTGCTTGTCTACTTCTTGCATGTGTGTCCCTCAGTGCTTACTTTGCTGCTGAGATAATTGCTCCTGGAAAGGAGATTGTTAATGGTTCTGGCGACATAAATTCTCCAGAATTAAACATCTCATCTCATCTGCATTAGCCTCCTTCTGCTAATTTAAAAGTCATTGCCCTTCACAGCCTTTACAGAAGGCTTTCTCATTTCAAGTATGTGTTATTCAGAAAAGAAGTACAGTCAATTCCATGAGATAGTCTCTCTTCAGAGAGGAAAGAGGGAAAAAAAAAAAAAAAAACAATATTAGATGAAGCCCCAAAGGCACCAACTGTTGTCCTAGGTAGTTCCAATACAACATTTACACTAATTCTGACAGGCACCATGAAAAGTGCTTATGACTATTTCCACGGAACAGATTAAAAAACAGGAAGACACTAAGGCTCACAGATGTTGGGTAACTTGCCCAGAGACCAATTGCCAGTGAATAATGAAACAAGGATTTAAACATGACTTCAAATCAGCATCAGGATGCATCTATAAAATCATCTGTATTTGGAATAAAAACATCAGAGTTGAAAAACATGTTTTGAATTAAATATGCTTGGATGCAAATTGTAATGTGTCTAGGTCAAAACTCTTGGTATGTGGCAAATAATGTATATGCATGTTTCCCAAACTAGTCACCAGGCACTAGGGAATACCTTAAATTTTTAAGAGAAACACAGTGATTGTCAGATTGCCGCAAACTACTGGTTTGAAGTAGTTGAGTTTCGGGAGTACATTGTGCTAAAATCCTTTCAATGGCATCTCTTGGTCCAGCATAGCTGGATTTTCAGTGACCGATCAGAAGAAAACCAAGTACTAAGCAAAAAACCCGATGTGCAATACAGGTGAAATGAGGGTCCCTGTGATGTCTTGGGCAGTGCTAATATCTTAGAGGTGTGCCATACTCAAATCCCACTGGTAATTGTGCTTACATAAAAATTAACTGATTTTTAAGTAATTTATTCATATTATTTTCTTCAGACATCTAATATTAGTTGTTAGGACATAAGTACTGACTGAGTTATTTGGACTTCTCTGTGTAATAAATGGAACTTTTAAGTATTTCTTTTGGTCTGAGGACTGTGACAACATGAGTGAGGATGAAGGACCCCAGGAAACAAGAAAGTCGGGAATCTCAGAAAACATTTAATATCTTCTTCCTCTGTAATAAAGAGGTCTGGTACATGTCACTTAATGATGTGAATAAGACAGAAATCAATAGAGATTTTTCTACTCACGCTCATTTGTCTTACTTTAGAGCTAACGTCAAGGTAATCTCAGAGAAGACTGCATTTCACAGGAGTATTTAGGGGCGCCAGGGTGGCTCGGTGGGTTAAGCCTCTGCCTTTGACTCAAGATCCTGGGATCAAGCCCCACATCAGGCTCTCTACTCAGCAGGGAGCCTGCTTCCTCCTCTCTCTCTGCCTATCTCTCTGCCTACTTGTGATCTCTCTCTCTCTCTGTCAATTAAATAAGTAAATCTTTAAAAAAAAAATAAAAGGAATGTTTATTTCAAAACAGGTCTCAAGTTGTACATGTGGCCACATATTCTGAGGCTTTGTGACTGGCCAACTTACCTTGTGAACTGGTAATGGGTACTGCTATTGGTGCTGTGTAGTGTAAGGACAGAAGACTTGAAACCCAATTCCAGTTGTGTCATTTGCTGACAAAACTGGTCAAAAATTAGTCATGCTGCCTTCATCTGAGAATGAATAGAATTCAGTGAGAAGCCCTACTTCCCATACTTCTGTTGTGAGAATTAAAAATCATACGAGCCCATGTTAGCTCTAGGCACAAACTAGATGCTTCATAAACATTACCGCCTTCCTTCTGAGTTAACCTTGCCATTGCAGAGAGGATCAATAATTAATATTTACCCCTCATATTAAAGGATTGCCAATATTTCTTTCAATTTTATTCTACCCTGAATAGGTACTACAGATTAGAAAAACTTGTCTCAGAAAGTCTCCCAAACATTTCATTCATTATTCAGTAAAGATTTATGTTGATTCTTGTTGGGTCTTTTCTAGCATCTCCCAAATGACACACCATTCTTAGTCTATTTAATTATGTCCATCCCACAAATATTAAACCAATATCCCCAAAACACAAATTCAAATATATCATCTACCTCTACTCCAAAGTCTTTAGTAGCTCCCCATTGTCTATAGAATTAAGTCCAAATTATTGAGTACAACATCATTGGCCCTCCGTTAGAGATCTCCCTATTTTAAAGCAATATAGTCCAACTGTTAAGAGCAGACTCAGAGTTACACTGCCTAAAATCAGAGCTTTGTGAATTTAAGCAAGTTATCTATCCTTTCTATGCCTCAAATTCCTCATTTGAAAATGGGAAAAACAACAGAATGTACCTGAGATTGTGATTGTGGAGAGTAAATGAGTAAAGGCAAGTACTTAAAACAGTGCTTGGCACAGAATAAATTTTGTCCAAGTGTTAGATTATTCATTTTACTGCTCATACACACTTAATTTCAACAAACAAAACTGCATGATGGCCTCTGAACAAAGCCCACATTTTTGGATGTCTGTGATGCTTATGTTTTCCCTGTATTTAAATTCCCTTTCTCAGCTTATCTCCAGCCCAAATCTTTGCAAATTATATCCGCTTATCAAAAGGCTCTCCATGAAGCTTTCCCATATTTCTTTCTTTTGCCTCTTAGGGGGAATTAATTTCTACCAATCATTTTACTGATCATTTTCCCCCTTGTAGTGTTATGTTTATTTTCTTCGCAGCTCTAATCATAATTTATAAGCAAATATTTCCTTGTTGGCTAACTATAATTGTATTATTGGTATATTATTAAAATTTCAGAAATCTTTGGGTGTGTTTTGTTCCCCTTGTACATACTTGCACATAGCTATCTTACAGCAATACCAAAGTAGTCTTGTGCCTTCTGGTCAATGGAATGTGAACAGAATCAAGTGTAATGCTTCTAGAACATGCCCTTTCTGCTGGCTGAAATGGGGATGCAGTATTAGAACTGGAGCAATCATCTCCTTTCATGAGATTATTCTGGGAATTGAGGTTATCATGTGGTTTTCAGATTCTGTGGAGTATCATAGTATGTTTCAAGTGACTACTTCCAGACTTCAAGAAAGAAAGAAATTTCTTATTCTTATTAAAACCAAGGCTATGGAGCACCTGGGTGGCTCAGTTGGTTAAGTGACTGCCTTTGGCTTAGGTCATGATCCCAGAGTCCTAGGCTCCTTACTCAGTAAGGGGCCTGCTTCTCCGTCTCCCTTTATCTGCTGCTCTGCCTGCTTGTGCACTCTCCCTCTTATTCTGTCAAATAAATAAATAAAAATTCAAAAATAAAATAAATAAAAATAAACCCAGGCTATTTAAGGAGAACACGTGATGTGATGAGCACTGTGTGTTATAAGCAACTGAGGAATCATTGAACACTACATCTGAAACTAAGGATCAACTATATGTGGACTAATTGAATTTAAATTAAAAAAAGAAAAAAGAAAACCAAGGCTCTGTGGGACCTTCTGCTACTTGTAATCAAACCTAATTCAATTAACGCACATTTAATTCATAATCAATCATTATTTTATTTTACTTAGAGCTTTGTAAATCTAAGATCAAGAGAGATTTAAAAGTCCCCTAAATTCTTACTCATGATGCAGTTATTACACAAAATCCCAAAATATAATACAGTTGGCCCTTAAAAAATGTAGAGATTCAAGGTGCCAACTCCTTGCATAGTTGAAAAATCTGTATATAACTTTCTGACCCTTCCAAAATAGCCTAGTGTTGATTGGAAGCCTTACCATAACATAGAGTCAATTAACACAAATCTTCTGAGTTAAATGCATTTTTTACTGTGTTCTTACAATAAAATAAAGAAAATATTAAGGAAGAGAACATACATTTAGAAGACTATACTGAATTTATCTAAAACAAACAAACAAACAAACAAAAACCACATATCAGTGGTCCCATGCAGTTCAAATACATGCTATTCAAGGTCCACTGTATTTTAAGATTCCATTTGTTTTATTTTTTATTTATATATTTATTTTTTCATCTTTAAGATTCCATTTGTTTTTTTTTTTTTTTTTTTAAGATTTTACTTATTTATTTGACAGAGAGATCACAAGTAGGCAGAGAGACCGGCAGAGAGAGAGGAGGAAGCAGGTTCCCCACTGAGCAGAGAGTCCAACACAGGGCTCAATCCCAGGACCCTGGGATCATCACCTGAGCCAAAGGCAGAGGCTTTAACCCACTGAGCCAGCCAGGGCCCCAAGATTCCATTTGTTTTAAACATGGAATATATTACCAACCTTTGGAATTAAAATGAGATTACTTTGCATTTTATTTAGCATACATTAAACGTATTTTGCCTATTTCAGTGGCATTTAGCAATTTTATTTGGACGAAATATTGACTCCTGGTGATCTAAGCTGGATCAGTCATAGTCTTTTCCCAGCAACCAGAAGGCTGAGCAAAGGTGCATAAAGTTAGAAAGTGGTAGCTGAGTCATACCAGGTCAGCACTGCAGCAAATGACCCCAAGTTCCTGCTGCTGAGATCCCAGGATACTGATGCTCCTGCTGGCAGGAGAAATTTTTAGTAGCCTTTCTAAATTCATCTTCCCTTCCCAAGTGCTAACAGTATCTTAATGCCCCATTCATATAATTGGGATGCTAATATCCGATCTCTAGTTCAAGATGTATCCTAATTTGCTGAAGCCAACAACATAATTCATCCCCATGCACAGTTTCAGAATTAGGGGTGGGTATGTAACCTAGACCCCAGGCTAGGTGGGCTAGATCTAGCTCACAGCAACTCTCTGGAGCCAACTGCTAAATTTCTTCAAAGTTTGCAAGTTAGTAGTCAGGACTAATACAAAGAGTTGAGTCATTATTAAAAACTAAATTATGAACTCATACGTAAGTTATATGAAAATACTTAAAATACACCAATTCCTAATCATTTTATATTACCTTACTGTACTTTATTAGAATTGATGTTCTTCAGATTTTGACACTTATTGAATCTGTATGGTGGGAATTCTATGTAATGTTGTGCTACTACATACCTTTTCTCAACTCTGGTCAGCGACATCATGCTGATAGCTAAATAATATATATTTTTCCAATACTGTAAAACTATTGTCCAAATGAGCAAGTAATTCACTCCCATCACCAATGAATGAATTGGTGGTTTCCCAACAGCTAGGATATTTTCAAATCATTACTGGATTGCAACCATAGGTTGGCTACAGATATGAGAGTTTGGCAAAAGTTAGTAATTCGGAGAATTAATTGGTCATATGGAATTTACATTGAAGAGTGCTGTGTATTTTTTTATTTGTGAATTGTGGGCCAAACATCTTTTCCGTGAGCAAAATTCATAATGATCTTATGTACATAGTTACATGGTTATATGTTTTTAGAGAGCTGATTTTAATCATTTAGCAGCAAACCAATGCCTAAGCCAAGTAGTTAGTGTATGATTTTCCATGAATGAACAAGTGCTAAAATTAGTCCAATCACAGGGAAGCTTGGGACTTTTATTCAGTGATTAAAATAGACAAGCATCTCTCTCTCTCTCTCTCTCTCTCTCTCTCTCTCTGCCTCCCTCCCTCCCTCCCTCAAACACACACACACACACACACACTCTTAATATAAGCCAGGAAGAATGAACCTCAGAAGCCCATGGCTGCAGTCCTATGACACAACAGAAAGAGTCAACTTTAGAGTAGTACAAAGGCAGGAGAAAAACAGAAAGAAGCTAATTTCTTAGTGAAAGTTTTGAAGTGCTGGATCAAACCAACACTGTAGCAGCCATATAAGTCAATGAGTTTCCTCTTGGTTTACAGCAGTTTGAGTTGGAATTTATCCTTCCTGAGACCTAATTATCTAGCTATTTAACTTTGTAAATGATCTCATTTTCTTTTCAAGAAACATTCCTATTTTTCCTTCTTTTTTTTTTTAACGAAAAAAAAAAATTTTAACCGAAGTTTGTGACTCAATCTTCTAAAAGAGTAGGCAGGAGTTTTAGAGAAGGAAAGAATTGTGATATATTGTTCTCATAGAAGGTACAAACTATCCTGAAATACACAGAAGTACACTCTCAAGAGAATGGACTGGGAGGCACAAGGGTCAAGGATTTGGAGCAAGTCCTGTTTTTCAAGAGTCTCCAGGTTCTTGTGGACAATACACTTAAGTTGGTAGAGACTTTATTCTTGTACTCAGGCCCTAGATCCCAATAGGAAGGCTTCCTAGTCTTCCTAGCCTTTTATACCATCAACTTTATGTCTCTGAAATTATAGCATAATAATATTTTATGATTGTGAAGTCACTTAGCAAGGCAGGTCACCTGTATCTAACACCTATGTTTCATATACAATTTTTAATTATGCCACTGTCTGCAGATTATAAAATAATTAAAATGCATATTATTGTGTTTACATTATATACAGCAGAGCCACCTCATGATGGCCAGTGTGTGGGAATGTAGTAGCATCAGAAGGTCTAGTCAGGTACCATCAGAACTGTGTCAACTGCTTTCATCCATAGACACCTTAACAAACACAGAATTAAATAATAGGAGTAGGGCAAGGGCCACAGATCCTTATAGAAATTTATCTTTTTTTCAATGTGTTACATGGTTAACATGCAACAAAAGTAGTAGGATACTTTCCCATCTTCCAAGAACAGAAAAGTTCTAGCCTATGATGGTGCAGAACAGTGAATTAGTCAATCAAGTTACTGATTTTATTTACTAGAAAAACCACAAAGGATGAAAAATTCTAGGAATATGACAGTATCTTTACCATATCTAATGGTACAGAGTAATTTAAAGTAAGACAACCCTAAAAACAACCCTAGCCTACCACAAGATTTAGATGTGATCCTCAGTTCCTACATTTTACCAAGCTGAAACAAAGAAAATCTTATCTTTCGTCACCACATAGCTGAAGCTAACTAAATATCAAATCTAGAAATTTATTCTAGGGGGGGCACCTGGGTGGCTGAGTGGGTTAAGCTTTTGCCTTTGGCTCAGGTCATGATCCCAGGACTGGAATCCAGCCCACATCAGACTCTCTGCTCAGCAGGGAGCCTACTACCCCCTGCTCTCTCTCTGCCTGCCACTCTGCCTACTTGTGATCTCTGTCTGACAAATAAATAAATAAAATCTTTAAAAAAAAAAAGGAAAAAAAAAGAAATTGATTCTAGGGGAGCTTAACTAAAATAGCAGTTAAATTCACAACCTCACTAATTCTTTTATATGGAAGATATACTGAGAGGAAATTAAGGAACCCTGATCATTAAAATAAGGGTATTCAGGAGCATTCAAAGGATCTGGAGCCTCCCAATTCCTCAAACTACTCTGTAATGTTTCTGCTGTGTCTTTCTTGCTGTACAGATCTAAAAATTTACCCAATTCAATAACATTTATAGCCTCTCAACTGCTCCAATTAGTGAAGTACAAAATCAGAATAAAGAATAAAAGCACTACACCCAAAGTAAATTTTGTAGATTTAAAATCTTTTATTATAAAAAATGAGAATTTGTAGAGGATTACTTTGCATACACTCAATCATGAAGAGCAGAATGTGATTTTGGATCAGGCTTAAGTCATTGCTACAGGTGAACACACAACAATTTGGAATTCAATAGCTTGCAGAAACTGTAATTCTAACAATTTAGTGGTTTAGTCAAAGCAGACCTAGATCAAAATGTGACTTATGCTAAGTAATATCAAAAAGCCAGAACCCTGATATAAAAGAAGGAAGTCAAAGACTATAGGAGAAAGTAATGTTAGATTATACCATTTACCATATATACTTTTCACCCACGTATCTCCTCCCTATTTTCATTGCCAGGGTCCAGACAACTCTTAACCATTCTTTCCAATTAGGAAATAACTAATGATGGAAGTCTAGTTTCTCTGAAAAGTGCTTTACCGCGCTGAGAATTCTAGGGAACGAGGATAGAATAAAACTGTGATCCATGATCTCATGAGGGATGAAATAAGCCATGCCCAGCAGGGCTAAGTCTGTGTTATTTCCCTCCAGAAACAAGATATCACCTGCCATAAGATTACACTGTTCCTATGACCTCCAATCTTCCAGATGTCTCAGCTCAAATTAAATCCCAGTGACAGTAAATTTGATTATTCAAATGTGGCCCTTGTATCTGCCTGAGAATTTATCATTCAGTCATGGCTAGCAACAGGGCTTGATTACAGTCACTGGGGCGTCACTTTGAACATGATGGATCACTGTACTTTGATCTATTTTGTTCTTCTTTACTTGATTCTTAACCCCCCCACATACACACACCGTTGTTCCCTTAATTCAAAAATGTCCCCACCTAATAAGATTTAAACTGTACCATGCATATGTACTTCCTTCCCACCAGAGAACAATTTCCAGTTACATCATGCAACCCAACCAGAATTCTTTGCCCTGGAGAAATAACCCAAAATTTCCACTTTGCCTTCCCAGTGTAATAACTTGTACTAAAAACTAAAGGGAGCCAGTATAGGCATTTGTCATTTTCCTTGTGCTGGTAGATTATTAACAACAGTGCTCTGGGGGAAAATATATCTTGATTTGTAGTGTTTGTTGATTTCCATAAACACTTCCACCGTGGCCACCTCCGAGCTACCAAAGCCAAGTCACTGAACTGCAGAAAGGGATGTACACCATCAACTCTGTAAGGAAATACAAAATGGGTCCAGCACACCTCTATAACTTTACAATCAGGAATTGAGGAGATCCTGGAGTTTGATATCCTATTGATTCTTGTCTTAGGCATATTTAGCTCATTTTCATTTACCCCCTTACCATCAAAATCTCCCTCACTGGTAGAATTCACTGAGGTTCTGTAACAACAGGAATTAGTGCAAGTATCAAGCCAGGATCCAAGAGTCTCCCCCAAACTTTTTTATCTCTCCTTCCCTATAATATTTACTAAATTAACCCACTCCATTTGAAGAAATATAGGAATGATTTTCATAGTATAAACATTTATTGTTATAATAGCATCATTTTCTTAATCTTCCTCTTCTTTAAGAAGGGGGTAGCTCTGTTCAGAAACATAGGTGATATAGGAGTATCTGGTTGAGTCTCAGATCTCTCTGTCAGACTATAATTCTTAAGGGCTTTTCTGAAAATCCAGTAGAACTTAATTAATTTAATCAAGTAGGGAGAGTCAATTTTATTTCCTTTGACTATATGACTAACTGACTGCAGCAGACATCTTTTGTCAGACCACGCACTACTCTGGGAGTATTGTCCTGATCTTATTCTCCATCCCCGTTATGTAACCATATACCCTTATGCTTCAGCTTATGATCAATATAACATAAGCCACATAAAGGCACAGGTGTTGTATGTTTTGTTCCAAGAATAGTTTCTGGCATCAAAAGGGAGGAGCAAAGTAAAAAGAAAGGGAAAAGAGAGGGAAAAGTGTAAAAAGAAGATCTAACGTGATAGAATCATTTAAACCTTAAAAGCTTCTGATGTTATCTAATCCAACAGCTTCATTTAGAGATTAAGAAATGCAATCCTGGAGAGATAAAAATATTTGTTCATGGATGGTCCATCTATAGTTGCCAAGTCAGAATATAAGGCCTAGAACATAGGTATCATTATTACAAAAGGCAGAAAATTCTGCCTTTGATAAGGCTATAAAATTGAGATTTAAAAATGGACAACTGCCATGGAGATATACAGATAGGTACAGACAGGACAAGGAGAAGCCAAAGAGATTATTCTCTTACACATCCCAATTGGATAAAAGTCATGTTATTTTTCAAAATTCTTGGATTATTGCTTTCAGCTTCCTTATTCTGAACAGACCTTAAAGTGAAGAAGTTGACATAAAGATTCTTTTATCAAAAACACAAATGACGTCCCTCCATGTGGCTTCCAGCACATTCTGTGGGGAATGGCCACTCCAAACTGTGTTATTTTGGTATTGCCCGTTTGGAGGGTCACAAACCATTCACAGAAGCAGGCTGATTCTACATATGTGAAAGGCAAATTTTTTTATTCTGTTACCGCCTACACTGCTCTTACATGATCCAAACTTTTACCCCACAATGGAAAGAAGAATGAATCACCTAATTCTATTCAGCAAGATCATTTTTTGAAATATGAATAATCTAATACTAAAACATCACTAATAATGATAATAATAACAAAATAAAATGAATTTTTTCTTATATTTTGATCTATGAATCAAATTCTTTGTCTCAGTGTATGAACTGATCTAGAAGTATAAATCTTGCTTTATCAAAATGCTAAATTAAAGGGAAACAACCAAGTAACTTTGAATATCAGAAAAGACTCAACTCTCTCGATCTCATCTGATCATGAAATGAACCGTATTATCATTGCCGAGTAGAACATCCAATTAAGCTTTCTTAGAATTTGGAAGCTTCTGTTCTGGGGCATAGTTCTGTAATGACACTCAGTAGATGAAGCTTTCACTTTCCCTAGCTGAAAGCTGCTTTTTCTTGGAGAGGAAAATCGTGCCAATCAAATTTGAATTTTTCTAGAACAAGTAGGTGATTTAGGAAAAGACCAATGCGTATCATTTGTAGCACTTAAAAAAATTACGTTATTTCAGTCGTCTTCTCAATATAACTTTAGCTGTAAATGTACACAAAGGATCTAAAAAAAAAGTTATAAAAAGGGGTGGTTGGATAAGCCCAGGGAAGGAGTAAGTTATGGCTAACAAACTGACACATTGGAAAGAGTTTGAAAATTTGGATAATAACTCACCCAGTCTACTATGATCAAAGTAATCCAGTTTTTCATTTATGGAATGATGATGAAGAGAAGGAATGAGAAAGAATTATTAACCAAACACGTACTCTGCAAGGCACTGGGTAAGTTACAAATCTCTCTGACATTAATACAATATTATTGAGAAGATATGTCAGAAAGATAAGATGCTAACAAAGAAGGAGCTCTGTAGGATGAAGTCTTTAGAAAAATATTAACAAGATATATAAGACTGAATTAGTCCTTGAAAGTTCAGCAGGATATTTAAAACCAGTGAAGCAAAGGGAAAGGGTCATAATATTACAGCTTGGAGAAAAATAAAAAGGATACTATAGATCACACTTTCATGGATTTGGAATCAGATGCAACTAATTTTGCCCTAAAATACAGGAACCTAGGCACTTAACCTCAGTGTAAAATCATAACAATAATAATACTGGTTAATAAATACTAAGTGCTCTTTACCTGCCAGTGATTGTTTTAAAGGTATTTAAATGCATGAATCATGAAATCTGTGAAGCTCTAGTTATAATTACCCCTTTTGTTCAGATGCTGGAATTGCAACATACAGACATTAAAAGTTTCTCCCCAAAGCCCATTTGGCTAGTAAGTGGTACATCAGGGTCTCCAACACTCAATAAATTCAAAGTTTTTTTACTTAAAATACTTGAAAATAGACTAAAAAGCTCTGTAAAACACTGGGTACAACAGCTTTTCAAATCAAACAAACTTTGTAAACTCATCATGTTTTTATTGCACTTTTCCCATTTACTTCACTGAGATTAGTGTATTATACATCCCTTATATAATGACTATTCAAAGGTAGAGCAGGTTACATAGAAATGGAAATCAGCCGAAAATATTTGTTAGGCAGGAATCATTGTTCTACTTGAAATTACTGGATATAGTAAATTAACCCACGGCAGTATTGTACTGCTGTATCAAAATGGTAAAAAAAAAAAAAAAGTGAGTAATTTCATGAGTCATTTATCAAATGCAGCTGAATAAATTACTGAGAGTTCAAACAAACTATAGGCAACACATGTTAGGAAAAAATTAACAAAGGCATAAGAAAGAACACATTTAATATTACATGTACATGTATACAATATTATATATACATGGGTAAGTACATGTATGTGTAAATTCACAGCAATCTATATGTCCATTATGATCTGTAAACTTTCATATTTTAAATTCACTATAATATACAGTGTTTTGCGTGCTTGCCTCTGAAGTGCTATTTTGTTATTTTCCACCACATAAACTAAGAGCATTAAGAGAAAGCAACTTAATGATATAACTCAATTAGATAAAAGTATGCAGAAAATATTCATGAATACCCTGGCTATCTTCATCAGTTCTGAACAAGAGCTCCAAAAGGAGTAGTCTGCTCTTTTAACTTTCAAGTTTTATTCTTAACAAAGCTAAAATTTGTCTCTTCATTTAGGATACTTTTCATATTTAACGCAAGGAATATAGTAATTTCCTAGGCACACCAACTATTATAGAACAGAAGAGAGGTTATCTCTTTACTTGATGAGTTCTAAAAAGGAATTCACTGTCTCCCTATAGCCTTCAAGATAAATTGTGTAATCCTTATAACTAATACCCCTCCAAGATTTGGTCTTCTAATGACCTCTCTTAGTTGCAGCTTCCAATATTCTCCCACAGTCACTTAGGGCACCTGCTTTGGTGTATTATTTATACCTTCAAGTGTGTATGATGAGTACTGGTAAATGTTCTAGGACATTCGAAAAATTCTAAACTTCTCCCTTATTAATATAGCTAAGTCATTCTCATCCCTTTACCAGAGTCACCTTTTCCCAAAGGTCTTTCTTCATCAGTACAGAAGGATTCTGTCTATGGTTTTAAATAGTCTTATGTATCATACCACTTGTACTATGTAGCACCATAATAGTCGATTTTTGGCGTGGGGTTGGGGAGGGTGGTCCTCCTTTGCAGAACTAAACTATCCAAGGACTTATATCAAGGGCTTGCCCTATGGGGCACCAGGCTGTTGCAGAATGACGTCTTGACCTATTTTGATGATTCATTGTCTTGTTTAGCTCTTTATAACCAATCTACAGGGTTCAAGTTATCTAAGCATTTTTTTAATGGCAACTTAGAGGTCCATTAACTGGGTATGTGCATGAAAAGAGAAAGAGAGAAATGGTACCACATCAATTCCTCAGTCCTTGCTTTTCCCCCATAACTCCATTTCACCCTCTTTTATCCTTGGTCTCTAATGAACCTGAGCATGCTCTCTGAGGAAAAACTGTAACTACGAGTGGAAGTGACTTCAGTGGCTCATTCTTGGTGCAAGGACTCACCTTCCTAACTGTGAAGAAAGTAAAGTTCTTTCATGAAGTATCACCGTAATGGAATACTTGTAATGCCAAAGGCAGCTGACTTTTCTTAGGACCCCTCAGAATTCTTACACATAAAAGTAGAATCTCGGGGCTCCTGGGTGGCTCAGTGGGTTAAAGCCTCTGCCTTCGGCTCGGGTCATGATCTCAGGGTCCTGGGATTGAGCCCCGCATCAGGCTCTCTGCTCAGCAGGCAGCCAGCTTCCTCCTCTCTCTCTGCCTACTTGTGATCTCTCTTTGTCAAATAAATAAAATCTTAAAAAAAAAAAAAAAAGTAGAATCTCAACCAGCCTCCTGACCGATAGTTACCCCAGAAGTAGCAGCTGAGATGCTTATTACTTTTTAAAGCATTTCCTTTTAAGATCTATTGGTTCAAAAACTTTATCAGTGACTTTGAGAGGCAGATTTGAAAAAAAAAAAAAAATGGGAACATTCTTCCAGCTGCGATCTTTTGAAACAGCACAGCTATATTTAGTTTCTGAACACATTTAGTCAAAGTATTATTACTTAAATGTTAATATCTTTTCTTCTGTCTTGCCTTTCTATCTTCTACCTTCTTATCTTTCAGAAAGAAATGCCTTACACAGGCTGATCACTGTCAACTTTTTCTCTGTAACCCCCAGAGTAGGATCATCAAAAACAAAATACACAGAAATATTATTTTCCCTACACATATTAGATACTATTACTTTCCTAGATAATTTCTTCAGTTGTGGATAGAATTTTAATACCTTCTGGAAAATAGTATAAATTTGGCATCCAGACGATTCTTGAATCAGTGCTTAATCCCACACCCTAAGAAAACCATTCTGAACAATTGTTAAAACAAGTCTCACCACAACTCCTTGTCAGTAATTTTGATATGGTTAGTATTAAATTATGCCTCTCCAAATAGAAGTGTATTTGCTCAAAAGGTATATTATGAAAGATGCACTCAATAAATTTTCTTGAGTAAAACCTGAGTAAATTACCAGATAGATTATAAAGGAATTGCACTATAATTCCAAACCTAATATATACCATTTAATATATTAGTTCTTAAAAATGCCTACAATTAAATTTAATCATGTATGTTAAAGAAAATAAGGGCTTTTCAAAATTAAATTAATGTTTTTATGAAGCCAATAACTAACTACTCTCCAATCTGTTTCTTTTATTTAACTTCTAGTCTCCATTCTTACATTTATGATTGCTCATTCCCTCTGTTCAACACTAGGGGATAAGTATAACCACAGGGGAAACAATTTCTGTTTGTCTGGTATAATTAGGTCAAGGATAGAATAGTCATAAAGTTTAGGAGACGGCTAAAAAATATATATTAACATGAGCACTGCTCTTCTTTAGTGCTTGAGGACATGAAAATAGAATTTATGGTATTTGGGTTATGGATCAGGACATCTTTTTTCTGAATAGGTCAATATGCATCTTTGAAAGAGTTATAAAATTCGGGGATTTGAATGTCTCCCAAATGTCAGAATATTATCAGCTGTTTCAAGCTTTATATACTATAATACTTTTTCTTTTACATAATTTTACAAGATAAAACTCTGTTACATCGCTGTCAATCATTTTAAATTCCAGTGGTTATCATTCAGTCTCAGATTCTTACATGAAATTTAAGCAAAGATTAACTCTTGCCTGTCTAGAAATTTGTTATTCAGAAATGCCATAAAGCACACATAATGCTTTAAACAATTTACTCCAGAATAGGAGAAGAAAGGACGTCACTAATTAAAAGCTAACAAATCACTTTGTTATATTGCTTAGTGTAAATACTACTAGTGGCTCCCCAGGGAAAAAACGCTAGGAATAACTTTTATTTTTTATTTTTTTATTTTTGTCATTTTCTTTAATCAAAATTACATCATTTTTATTATTCCTCCTCTTTAATAAATTATTTCATTTCATTCTATAATGAAAATTTGAAAATGTATGTTTTAAACAATGATCTCTTGCATTTAGATGATGAAAAGCAAACACAGGGTTATTGCCTAATTTTTATAAGTGAGATGACATATTTCAAATCTGTAATAGGAATATTGGCAGGGGTCTTTATCATGCCTTTGACTGACACTATATACACTGAGACACTAGAAACCATGTGGCAGACACTTGTACTAAAAAACCATCTACTGGTAAAAAAAAAAATAGCAATATTCAAGAATATTCAAGTGCAAAGTGAGTGTCCTTTGCAAATGTGTCAAGGTGACAATTAAGTGGCCAAAATGCTAGGTCATTTTGAGTTTAGAGAAATGTTGGGATCATTATGGCCACTTTAATCATTTTAACTCATATAAACTATAAAGAGTTACTGCAGCAATTGTAACTTTTTTTAACTGTTCATATTACCAATTCCTCACTCTTGGGTATCAGTGGATTTATGTAAATGTACATAGTTAAGGATTTAAAGATATTACTAAGAAAGGAAAGTAACATTTTAAGGGAAGTCCATGGGTCTTGGTTTCTAAACAGAAAAATCAAAAGCAAGCATGGAGTTCAGAAAAATTGGTGAAGCTAAAAAACATTAAAAACAATCAACTCTGGAAAGAACATAAAGAATCCCGAGGGGTATGAAAACTATGTTTTTAAAAGAGAATAGAAAGTTGGAGGGAGAAAAAAAAGTCCTAAACAAAAATTAAACATTTTCTCTTGTAAACAGAGAGTATAAGATACTCCAAAATTATTTATTCATATAATAATGGAATACAATGATGAAATTAATTTTCCCCAACATGTTCAAATGGAGTGAAAGATCGTAACATTAGCTTGTTTTACAGCAAGTACAGGTTTCCAAGGGGAGTGAGTTATGGCTCTAGTCCACAAAAATGTCTATCTATTAAACTTGTACTGTCAAAGTTGTTTTATCACCTTTTTCTTTCCAAAATTAAACTCTTCTGGCACAACTAAACCCAAATAGCACACATAGAAAGTGATTGATTTTAGTGTCAGTTCACATCTAAATATATAAAGCTATGAAAATAGATGAAGAAACAACATATAGAGGGTGGCCTGATAGGTATAATAATGCTAATTATCACCTCCCACTAAAAATAAATAGCACCTAGAAACCTTCTACAATTCCCCTATTAAGTAATATGTGAGATAACTATAATAGATTTTTTTTCTTCAGACCCCACTTAGCATGATGTAGGCTTAATCTAACATAATCAGTGGGATCCTTGAATGTTTAATTCGTGCTGTCAGAAATTTATTAGAAAATAAATGAAGTGTGATAATAGTTCCTAAAGTAAATTTGACAGGTATCAAAGAGAAAAGGTAAGATCATTTAATTAGTGAATTAAACATCTCAAAATTATAGAATCATGAGTTTTAGAGCTCAGAAGGACTTTAAAAATCACTTGGAGTTAGTCCCTATTTTCTCAATGAGATAAAAGCCAGAGAGGTAAATTCACTTTAACCGGAACACACAGTAACATTTTGTGCTTCCTGTATACTAAGACATAGTGATAATCAAGAAGAAACTAGTCATATGGAAGAGTCCCTTCTGATGTATCACATTTGTTAGTTTATCTCTTTTTTAAGTTGAAGTCATATTTATAAACACCTACTTGATGGTTGATATCACACAGATCATGATTAGAAATTTCAGAATTACCTAAGAGTAGATCTTGCGAGAATGAACCTCTAACAGGAAAATCAATGTGACCTAAGATCAAGATGCTTCTAATCCGAAGGCATCCTTTTTCATGTTACCTGTCTCTTCTGTTTATTCAAGAGAACCAAAGCTAATTGTTGTAGGATGTACTATGCACTGCTTTAAAATATCAAGTCCCACCAACAAGTATTTGTGAAAGTACAGTCAAAGAGAAGCCTGTGTACTGGGGCCCAAGCTAAGATTGTTTTTGTGAAGTCAACCACCTCTCAGGAATCTAGAAACACTAACAATTTGCTTAAGAGGAAAAAGGATCAGTGAGAAGGTTACTGCACAGGTTCTGTGTCCAGAGAAGAAAAAAGGGAAATGGAGACAGCATCCCAGCCTCTATCCAGAGTTCAGTCCCATGGACTGAGTCTGAAGTCTCAGGAGGAAAAGGCATTTATAAACTAGTTCTGATGCAGGAACTTGCAGGAAACACAGCACAATTTTTGCATATCAAAGGTCTACAGCTTGGGAGCTCTGGAGTTGCAGGAGACAGTAGGTGGGGGGAGGCAGCTGTCAGCAATAGCAAAAACTCTGTTGCATATGGTACAGCTGAGTGTCTGTGAGAGAGGTGTGGTGAGGAGCTCTGGTCATGGGGAAGACCCAGGAACTTCCAGAAATACATGGGTAAAATCTTCAAAGAGCTGAGATCTATTATGGAAAACCAGAAGAAATATGTTCAGTGAAATCTGGATAGAAATGCTAAAACAACCTCATCTGGTGAGGCTGGTGAAGGAGTCAAATCCAAGTAAAGTAAAAAATACAGGTTTATGACCAGGTTTTGAGAGCTGCAACAGGATTTACCTGTCACGTAGTCCAGCCCTATCCGACTTCAGCTGAGGGAACTGGGGTGTGGAGACATTACTCCCTTCTCAAGTTCACACAACTTAACAGAGCCAGAACTTCGTATGGCTGCTTCCAGTGAATCACGCAGCAGCTTTCTTTCACTGTTGGTCTGTTTCCTTTATTTAAAATAGCTTTGCATTTAGCATCTAGGGGTTCTTTAAATTTCTGAGAAGTGAGAATTTTTTTAATAGAATGTGAGCTTTGCAGTTTTAGAAATACTAGTTATTGTAAATACCAAATGTTTCCCCCGAACTAGCTCTTTGAAAGAGCTTTGATATAAAAAGTTCTTTCTAAAATAACTCCTTTGTAATACCACAAAGGGCGTCTGAGGACAATTCATCTTTTCTATGCCATTCATCTAATATCTTTACATTTAAAGTGCCGGTACAGAGTTTTGATTATAAGACAAAAATGTTAAAATCGAATGCATCATTGAGTTGAAAATGCGTCCAGTTCAATCTTGCCGCTGCCTTGGGCCTTTTTTTATACTTTCAGAATGAAATGGTTTAAAGTTAGAAAGAGGAATGCCACATGCCGACTGGGAAGTTAATGATAATTTCAAATTAAGTATCGTATGCTAATGTGTAGTTAAATATTGAACTGAGAAAGATGTGGCCACCACTTATATATAGAAGCTCAGACTTCCTCTGTAATATAAAATTAGAAGAGACCATCTTCTTTATCACTATTAGAATAAAAGAAAGAATTTTGAGATTTAATTTTAGCTCACTTTCTAACTGCTTGGTTTTCTAGAAGAGTATGCATGTAGAATTTCTTATCTAATATAAAATACAGTGCTGCCGATACTGGTCCTGATGTACAAAGGCAAAAGATGAGTGACTGACATTCAATATACTAGGGACTGGTATCATCTCAATCTAATTAAGTGCTGTTTTGGGTAACCAGACCATAAGTAGTAGGTGTACTTTTCTTACCATATATATTTACTTCACAGCTCAAGAGATGTGTTAACCATCAAATTAAATAATATATATGGAAGCTCACTTTAAATTTTAAAGTTCCATTGAGATGTAAGTTGTTACTGTTATTCTTCTTAGGAGCTACTGAATAAATGTTCCCATAGAGCTTTTGAGGCTACTCTGCCAGCAATCCCTTCCTTCGGTGTGCTGTGGTTCGCAGGTGGATAGCATTGCTCTGAGGGTAAAGGAAAGTATACGTTATTTCTATTTCATACTCAGTTTATGGGTTGCTGATAACTTGGCCAATTTTATCTTGTCTGAGAGACGCCTCCACTCTCCTTGGATCAATTCTGTGGTCACTTTTTTCTCCAAATCCTAAAATCAGCAGCAGGGTTTGAATTTTTAAAATTCTTTTTTGCAGCACTCAGGCACCATAGGGGAAGGGAGGGAAAACTTAATGGGAAAAAATCAGAGAGGAAGATAAACCCTGAGAGATTCTGGACTCCAGGAACCAAACTGAGGGTTACAGAAGGGAGGTGGGTGTGAGGTGTGGGGCAACTGGGTGATGGGTATTAAGGAGGGCATGTGTTGTGATGAGCACTGGGTGTTATACACAACTAATGAATCGTTGAACACTACCTCAAAAACTAATGCTGTCTATATACTGGCTAATTGAACATAATTTTAAAAATCTGTAAAAGCCAAAAAATTCCATTTTGGATAAATAGCTAATAATTTTATACAAAAACTACTTAAACACTGAGCAAAGGCAAAGATGGGCCCCTCTAAAAGGAATGCATCACACCCTGTTGAGCAGAACAATAATACCCCAACACAACACAGAAGGCTATAAGGAGAGAGAGAAGATATATCATCTATTGTTTTATAATTCCTGGTTCAGAGGAAAGATGGTCCATCCTAACTCCCAACACACACACATACACACAATATGGTAAATCCAAACAATCAACAACCTATGGCCCCCAGACAGCTGACCACAGAAGTTCAGAACTCTCCTGACAGAATTCCAAACTGACTAGGATCCATGTTTCTCCTCCATTTTGGAGTTGTCAGCATCCTTCACATCTCCCACCTTAAGTACTGGGGTAAAGTCCTCTTTGGGGATGCTCCTAGAGCTGCTAAAGCTGGTGGGCTATTTTTTCCAATAACATATAATTAACAGACAGCATTATATTAATTTCAGGTATACAATATAGTGGTTCAACAATTCCATACATTACTCAGTGTTCATCAAAATAGTATACTCTTAATCCCTCCCTTTCGTCTATTTCATCCATCTCCCCCACCCACCTCCTCTTCCGTAACCACCAGTTTGTTCTCCGTATTTATGAACCCTTTCTTGTCTTTTCCTTTGTTTGTTCATTTGTTTTGTTTCTTAAATTGAACATTTGAGTGACATTATATGGTCACTCTTTCCCTTTCCCTGACTGATATTACATACATGCATGTATACCTATGCATGTGCACATATATGTATATATATACATGTACCTACGTATGTGTGTATATACATGCATATACATATACACATACACATACATATACAAACACAAACACACCACATCTTCTTTACCCATTCATCTATGGACAGACATTTGGGTTGCTTCCGTGTCTTAGCTATTGTAAATAATGCAGCAATAAACATAGGGATGCATATATCTTTTCAACTTAGTGTTTTCATTTTCATTGGGTAAATACCCAGTAGTAGAATTACAGGATTATATGGTAATTGTATTTTTAATTTTTTTGAGGAAACTCCATACTATTTTCTACAGTGGCTACACCAATTTACTTTCTCAGAAAAAAGCACAAGAGTTCCTTTTTCTCCACATCCTCACCAACACTTGTTACTTCTTGTGGTTTTTTAAAAAAATTTTGTTTTAGCCATTCTATCAAGTGCAAGTGATATCTTATTGTTCTTTTAATTTGTATCAGCCTATGACACAAATACATGAAGGATAAATAACATGCTACTTAGCAATGAATTGGTGAGTGAAGAAATCAAAGGGAAAATCAAAAATTATAGGGAGGGGCGCCTGGGTGGCTCAGTGGGTTAAGCCGCTGCCTTCGGCTCAGGTCATGATCTCAGGGTCCTGGGATCGAGTCCCGCATCAGGCTCTCTGCTCGGCAGGGAGCCTGCTTCCCTCTCTCTCTCTCTGCCTGCCTCTCCGACTACTTGTGATTTCTCTCTGTCAAATAAATAAATTAAATTAAAAAAAAATTATAGGGAGATAAATGAAAATGAAAACACAATGGTCCAAAGTCTTTGGAATGCAGCAAAGGCAGTTTTAAGAGGGAAGATTATAGCAATTAAGGCTTACTTCAAGAAACAAGAAAAATGTCAAAGTTGTTCAACCTAAACTTATACCTCAAGGAGCTAGGAAAAACAAATAAACAAAGCTTCAAGCTTTGTTCTAAAGCTTGTAGAAGAAATGAAATAATAAAGACTAGAGCTGAAAAAAATAAAATAGTGACTTAAAAAAAATAGGAGAGATCAATGAAACCAAGAGCTCATTCTTTGAAAAGATAAACAATAGTGATAAACTTCCAATCAGACTCATCATCAAAAAACAGAGAAAGGACTCAAAATCAGAAACAAAGGAGAGGAGATAACAACACCACAAATACAACAGATTATAAGAGAACATTATGAAAACTTATATGTCAGCAAATTGGACAACCTAGAAGAAATGGATCAATTCCTAATAACATAACTCCCCCAGACTGAATCAGGAAGAAACAGAGACTTTGAATGGATGAATTATTAGCAATGGAATTGAATCAGTAATCAAAAGATTCCCAACCAACTAAAGTGCCAGACCAGATTCACTTGCAAAGTGAATTCTATAAAGAGGAATTAATACCTGCTCTTCTCAAACTACTCCAAAAAACAGAGAGGAAAGGAAGCTTCCAAATTCATTCTATAAGAACAGCATTACCTTGATACAAAGACACTACAAATAAATCTGCAAGCCAATTCCTCTGTTGAACACAGATGCAAAAATCCTCAACAAATTATTAGCAAACGGAATCTAAGAACACATTTTAAAATATCATTCACGAAGATCAAACAAGATTAATTCCTGGGATGCAAGTGTGGTTCAGTCTTTGCAAAATAATGTGATAAGTGACAATAACAAGAAAAAGGATAGAAAACATATGATCATCTCAAGAGATAGATAAAAAGCTTTTGACAAAAATACAATATCCATTCTGGGACACCTGGGTGGCTCAGTCAATTAAACATCTGCCTTCAGCTCAGGTCATGCTCTCAGGGTCCTGGGATCAGGTCCTGCACTGGCCTCCCTGCTCAGCAGGGAGTCTGCTTCTCCCTCTGCCTGCTGCTCTCCTGTTCATGGTATCTCTTACTCTCTCCCTCTGACAAACAAATGAATAATTCTTTTTTAAAAAAACACAATATCCATTCATAACAAAAACTCTCAACAAAGTTTGTTTCAAGAAAATAAACCTCAATATAATAAAAGTCATATATACTCAAAGGTGAGTGAGCATCATACTCAAACGTGAAAAACTGAGAGCTTTTCCTCCAAAATCAGGAAAAAGACAAAGATGTCCACTCTCATCACTTTTAGCCATAGCAATCAGAAAAGAAAAAGAAATAAAAAGCAACTGGATTGGTAAGGAAGAAGTAAAGCTTTTACTATTTGCAGATGACATGATCCTATAGACAAAAAACCCCAATGATTCTACCAAAAACTACAAGAACTATTAAATGAATTCAATATGGTTTCAGGATACAAAATCAATCCACAGAAATCTGTTGCATTTCCATTCACTAATAAGGTGGCAGAAAGAGAAATTAAGAAAACAGTGTCATTTACAATTGCACCAAAAATAATAAAAACCTAGGAATAAATTTAACCAAAGACATGAAAGACATGTCCTCTGAAAACCATAAAACAGTGATGAAAGAAGTTGAAGATGACACACAAAAATAGAAAGATATTCCATCCTCATGGGTTGAAGGAAGAAATACTGTTAAAAGGTCCATACAAATCAAAGCAATTTTTCAAAGAACAAGAACAAATGATCCTAAATTTGTATGGAACTACCAAAGACCCTGAATAGCCAAGGTAATTTTGAGAAAGATAAACAAAGCTAGAAGAATCACAATCCCAGATTTCAAGATATACTACAAAGCTAGAGTAGCTTTATATATAGTTGTATAGTATGGAGAAAACAGGCAAACTGAAGTTCTCTAAAACAGATATTAGGTATTAGGGTAGAGCTTGAATTCAACCTCTGAACTCTCTTGACACTCATTCTACCATCCACTGTATTCTTATAAGGCTCAGTTCCTTGTATACTTACTTTGTCTCATTTACCAGCCTCATAGACAGAGAGCAGGCATCTATCATCTGGGTACGCCTGGACAGCAACCAGCAGGCCAGGGCGCACAGTAATTATTTGATAGTTACAAATTTAACCCTTTGTACTTACAGTGAGTTCATGGATAAACAACTCTTTATATTAGATTTATAACAAGGTCACATGTAAAATTATCCAGCAAACTCTCTTTCTTAAATAAACAATATATAATAACTCAGGTTAGCCATATTTCCATCTGAAATGGCCATTTTATATATTTCCAACTGTGACGTTCAGCCAAGGATACCTCAGCACTGAGAAGGAGATACTCTGCATTCAACAAGAGAGCCGTTCTACCCCCTTCTCATCCATACAATCAGTGGCAATGGAATATCCAATGGAGGGGAAAACATAAAGCGTGTTTGGATCCTGCCATAAATTCGATTAGATTACCACCAAATTAAGCCTATTTTCATTTTGATATTATAAAAAAGCAGCAGGAGGTTTGACTAGAGAACTCGCTTTTACTTTATTAAATTCCTTATGCTACAGTCAGCTGGATTGAGTGCTCCCTAGGAGTGAATTAAGAACATTGGGGCCTTGTCTTATTCAAAACAGTGTGGCTCCAAGTCAGGATTTTACAATTCACTTTCCCGGGGGGCTGCCAGGGGGAAGTTAAGGAGAGCCCCCTATTTCCTTGGCTGTTCATTGCCTTCTTTATGCAGGAGGGGTTTCCTCCTCCTTCAGAGCATGAAATATCACGTGTCAGCATTAGGCAAAGAGAATGCTGACTTGTCCCAACAGGGCCATCTTGGTTGTCCAGGATGAATGTTAAACAAGCATGAGTTGTCCGCACCTCTGGCCATGTTAGAGGGTCCTAAAACCTGGTAGCCCTTCCTCCTCCCTCCATTCAACACATATTTATGGCTGTTTCACTCCACCTCAACAGTGTTAATTAATTAAATGTTTGCTTAGTGGCCTAGAAGGTTTGGTGTACTTTCCAAAGCTTCAGACCAACACTAAGAGGATTTAGAGTCTGGCTATAAAGGAAAAAGTCATTTCTAAAATGTCAGAATCCTTATTTACAATGCAATACTGGTAAAAGGGCAGGGGGGGGGGAGGGGCACCTAAATAAAACCAAGTCAACTTGAACAGTCCTTAAACGGTTCATCCAGCTAACATCAAGTGTATCTCCATCGTCAGCCAAGTCTACAAGACCAGTGCTCTAACCCCTGAGCTATGGAGCCAATCGTCAGCCAAGTCTAATGAAAGCTCAAATGTGCAGCTTTTGAATGATTCTGCCACTTTCCCTTCTTGGCTTCTTGTTTCTCCTCACATTGTGGCGCTCAAAATCTATTTCTGTAGTTGGTTTGGGACATTTCATTTCAGAGCAGTTGGCACATTCTGCCTGAATGCAACCATGTTATGAAGTCAGCCACACATTATTCTGTCGTCAACTGCCGGGGACGTGAATCTTCTCATCTATTGTTGAGGATTTGATTTCCTCTAGTAAAATGCACTTTCCTGTGGCAGCTGTGAGGGAGCATTCAATGCAGCTGAAAAGGGAAGGCTGGGAGGCAGGCCCACCTACCAGCCAGAAAGCAAAGGGAACACTGGTGAGTCCAATGGGACACCCGTCATCCTTACTAAGGCACAAAAGACATTTTTCTCCATGTGTTCCCTCTCAGTGCATGCCTTCTAGATTGTCTGCAGGGCCAAACTCTGGCCTGAAGAAGAGGGAGAATTACCTTTCTGTTCAAGAACAAAGTGAGAACAAATTTCTAAAATCATTGGTCAAATTGCAGAGAAAAGTCTCCTGAAACCTAGTTTAAGATAGTCCATAAACTTAATTGGAAGAAGCACAGAAAAAGCAACCCTCAATTCTTCACAGCATATTTTATACGTTTGCAGGTGGGACGCATTTAACCAGGAAAAGGAGACATCACTGATTTCAATAAACATCAAAAAATGATTATGCATTGATGGGATACTTTGGATATATTCCGAACTGTGTCGTGTAAGAATATTGATTGACATCCACATTTTCACATTACACAAGAAAGTAAAATGTTCACTGTAATTGCTAATCACTCCTTTTCATGCCCCCTCTACTCTCTTGTTCTCTGTCACACCCGCTTGACATGATGTTAGCTCTGCTTACATCCACCTGTCCACTAACCCATGCCTGTCCCAGGGCATTAGAGAATTGCTAATAAGAAGCATTCAACCCAGCTGACAGATTTCCTCTAATATTTTTAAGCACAAATCTCAAGTAAACCCTCAACGTGTCTCCAGTCATTTGGTTCTCCTACAAACCAGATGTTACTTCAGATTTCTTTATTCAAATTGCCAATATTCTTTCCCCATTCCTTCCTCCCTCTCAATTAAAGCCATCTTTCCAGGGCTAAGCCTGTTAAGTGTCTGACTTCGGCTCAGGTCACGATCTCATGGTCCAGGGATGGAGCCCCCGCATCAGGCTCTCTGCTCAGCAGGGAGCCTGCTTCTTCCCTCTTGCCCGGCTCACCTCTCTCTTCCTCTCTCAAAAACAAAACAAAACAAAACAAAAACATAAAACCATCTTCCCATCAGATTCTCCCTGTGGGCCTCTCTGCAGGTGTATGCAAACACTCTCCTTTCTGATTCTAATAAAACTTACTGTCATTCATCTTGTGTAAGTCCAAACACACTTCACCTGCCCCATGCTCACCTCTCTTCCCTCTTTCATTCCAGGACTTCGCTGCAGCATTTGACCTCTCCTCCGCCATCATCCTTCTCTCTTTCTCCATCTCTGTATTACTCAGCCCATGATTTCAGTGTGTCTATTCAATGAGGATACAAAACACAATTACACAATTTCTTTTCTCCAGCTCTGATTTCTCTCCTCAACTACATAGAGTTGTCTAAAATAAGGAAGAGTCATATTAACTGTATTAACTAAGCATCTTTTGTACACAATGGGTAACTCTCAAGTATTATAATCAAAAAAGAATTATGTATTCTCCACTTCTCCCCAGACATCCTCCCCACTACTATTTCTTCTTGTCAGAAGATGGTACTGCCAATGTTCCTGGGATTCACATTAAAAAACCTGGAGTCATTCTTTACAATCCTCTTTCCTCAAAGCCTAAGTCCAATTTGCAAGCCAGAACTGTGTAGTTATGCAAAATACTGTCTAACAGCAGCTGCTCCTTACCTACCACTTAAGTTCCATTTGTCATCATTTTCATCTAGAATAACTTTCTAACTGGTCGAGCTTTTCTGCTTTTGTTCCCAAAGGTCACTTCTGCACAGTAGCCAAAGGGATCTTTCTGTACAATGTAATTCAAGTTCTATCGCTCATATGGCCATATTGTCTGATGACTTCATACTTGTAGAAATGTTAACCATTTAGTTGTATTTTTTTCTTTTTATAGTCATGGTCCTATGATACATATTGCTCTTCAGTGGTTTTTCAGATTAATTAATTCATCCATTCAGCAAGTATTTGTTGAATGCCTACAATATTCCAAACATTATTCTGGCCTCTGGAGATATGGGGATGGGGAAGAAAAGAATCCTGTAAGAAGTTACCCTGTTTCCTTGGATGTCCCACAGCACATGAACATTTAATTTTCCTGTTGCCACAAATAGTACATGTTCACCATAAAAAATTTGACAAATACAGAAAAACAAACAGAAGAAATGTGCTACACTACAAGCTTCTATTAATATTTTGTTCATTTTCCTCTCTTGCTTTTCTGTTTTTACTTCCTGTATTATTCCTGTGGGCAGAGCCTATGTTCTCTTTACTCATTAGTATCCTGGTCAGGACACTTCATCCCTTTTGCATTTTGGAATTTATTTCATCCCTAAGCTGGCTTCTCAATATTTAGATCATTCTTTTCTCATCAAGGTCTCCTACTCAGAAGGCCAAGCACATGTTTCTGCCTGCCTTTCTCGAGAACCTTCCCCTGAGGTCTGAATCACATCAAGCACCCAGCGGCACACCAGATGTATCTCTACATCTCCCTCAGAAAAGCAAAAGCATCTCCAAACTTTACGCATGTATCTTATAGTTATATTCAAGGAAACTCCAGAGTAAGCAAACGGAAGGACTTAGTAGTAGTTGTTCTTTAAAGGGAAAACAAACTAACAAACAAAGAGCCAAATCAGAGCTCCTGGGGAATTTTTCAGTTGATTCTAGAAGTCAGCGCTTTGTGGTGCCATTCATAAATAGGAAGAAATTGAAAACTCAGGCAAAAGCATGAAAACTTCAAATACAATCAAAAGCCCTGTGAGCATGTAGTTTTACCACAGAAGTACTGCGCACACAAAGAGAAGCACCAGGGAGCTGATTAACTAGGACCATGGTGATAGTAAGCTAGAAAATACATTTTCCCTTCAAACGCAGAGCACTTGATGTTCTGCATGACACAGCGCGATGCCACACACCTCAGGGATACCAAGTGAAATCCAAGCAAGGTCATTTGTCAAAGCAAAAGTCACTTGTGCCTAATAGCATTTTATTAGCCCATGTGAGATGTTTCGAAGTTCTGAACCTCTTTCTTAGGGGATATGACTACATTATCAAGCGTATTACTCAGTTTGCTCCCACCTGCTACCTCCAGTGATAAACCATGTCCACGCAACACAAGAGAATACACGAGCACATAACGGGTATCAGAGCAGCTCGACTTTATAATAATTATCACAGCAACAGCAACACGAGCACCTGGTATTTGGATAGCACTGTACATTTCACAAAGCACTTTTATGTGTACCATTCAACTCTTTTTTTTTAAAGGTTTTATTTATTTATTTGACAGACAAGAGATTACAAGTAGGCAGAGAGGCAGGCAGAGACAGAGAGGAGGAAGCAGGCTCCCTGCTTAGCAGAGAGCATGATGCGGGGCTCTATCCCGGGACACTGGGGGATCATGACCTGAGCGGAAGGCAGAGGCTTTAACCCACTGAGCCACCCAGGTGCCCCTACTGTTCATCTCTTTTAACAACTTTATGAAATTAACTAATTTACAAGGTATCACCATTTTGTTTTAGGCAGAAAACTGAAGTTCTGATTTGCTAAGTAACTTGAAACCTTGATTTATCACTGGAACTCAAATCCTAACCATCCATAGAAGTGAACAAGGACTCTAAGCCAGACTTTTGGATTTCAGGTCTATCATCGTCTCTCCAACAACATCTGGTCTCTTTTTAAGAGTCTCCATAACAACTAAATTCTTTAGAATAAAGTAATTTTATTTCAGTGATCAATTTAGAAAATTAATGGTGGTCCAGATGTTTTTTGCTGGTGTAGAAATATATTATTTCATAGTAGAGCAATTATGTGGTATTTTTTAGAATAATCAGTTGAGCATGCTAAGATTATTCACCGTGAAAGACTCTTCGCTCTTCAAGTTATTAATAAAGCTAATAATTTAATAGCAGCCAACAATTATTGATTACCTGACACGTGACAATCTTTTTTCTTAAATCTCATACCAACTTAACAAAATGAACATTAACCCCTATTTTTTTTTTAAGATTATATTTATTTGTTTGACAGACAGAGATCACAAGTAGGCAGAGAAGCAGGCAGAGAGAGGAGGAAGCAGGCTCCCCGATGAGCAGAGAGCCCGATGCAGGGCTCGATCCTAGGACCATGGAATCATGACCTGAGCTGAAGGCAGAGGCTTTAACCCACTGAGCCACCCAGGCGCTCCAACCCCTATTTTTCAAATAGAAACTCAGGTATAAAAAGGTTAAGAAATGAGAACAAACCCAGAGAAAGAGTGGAACCCCTGGGATACAATTCCTACCAATCTGGCCTCAAAGCATGCACTCAAATTACACTTTTGCCAAGAAGACAAGAAGCACACAGCAGAATCATTAAGGAACCTTTATCAGAGGAAGGTACAAGACAAACCAGACATCAAAAACCTGCGTGACTGGGGGTACCTGGATGGCTCAGTGGTTTAAAGCCTCTGCCTTCAGCTCAGGTGGCGATCCCAGGGGCCTGAGATCAAGCCCCGAGTCGGGCTCTCTGCTCAGTGGGGAGCCTGCTGCCTCCTTGCTCTCTCTCTGCCTGCCTCTCTGCCTACTTGTGATCTCTGTTTGTCAAATAAATAAATAAAATCTTTAAAAAAAAAAAAAAACCCTGCATGACTTTTTTAGGGTTTATTTGATCTAGAAATACTACACAATACTGTTTTCTCAAGTATTATACTATCGTTCCAGGAAAATTATCAAAGGGTATATATTTTACAAACACAATTACCATGATATACTAACACAGAGAACAAATACAAGCATGATACCCATTTAACAGCAAACATTCAATGAGTTAGTATTGACTGCAAAATACTCTGAACTCTGTGGTCTTAGCCATACAAGGAATTCAGGATTTTTAAAAAAGCTTTTATTTATTTATCTGCTGGGAAGAGGGAGAGAACACAAGCAGGGGGATCAGCAGACAGAGGGAGAGGGAGAAGCAGGCTCCCGGCTGAGCAGAGAGCCCGAAGCCAGACTAAATCCCAGGACCCTGGGATCATGACCTGAGCCGAAGGCAGACACCTAACCGACTGAGCCAGCCAAGCATCCCAGAATTCAGGAATTTAAAAATAGGAAGAATAGACACACCTGCAGTCTTAGAAAGCCCTCGATGGAATCATTGCAACTTACAACAAGCTGCAAATCAAATACAAGTAGTGAGAGCCATGGTTCTCAAACTTCAGTGGGCACTGGAACCCCTGGGAGAACTTACTACCAAGTAGAGTCTTGGACCCCATCCCTCTAAGTTTCTGATTCTCTGGTTCAGAAGGCCTGGGAGGGGTGTGAGTATTTGCATTTCTAACAAAGTTCCAGGTGATGCTGATGTTGCTAGTGTAGTGACCACACTCTGAGAACCACTGTGACTGAGCGTCAGCAGAATTCTGAGAGCATAGAGAAAGATGTAATAAGTCTTACAAAGCAGGGGGAAAAAATTCGTGGAGAGCTTAGTCTTTGTTTTTGTTTTCAA
Organism: Mustela nivalis; assembly: GCF_964662115.1. NCBI lineage: Eukaryota > Metazoa > Chordata > Mammalia > Carnivora > Mustelidae > Mustela > Mustela nivalis. Next base: position 72,470,558 of record NC_139031.1, read on the forward strand.
GACTTATTTATTTATTTATTTGCAAGAAGAGAGTGCGTGCACATGCACATGCTTGTGGGAGGCGGGGGTGGACAGAAGAAAAAAAGGAGAGAACCTCAGGCAAACTCTGCACTGAGGGCAGAGCCGGACTCCGGGCTCAGTTTCACAACCTTGAGATCATGACCCTGAGATCACAATGTGAGCCCAGACCGAGAGTCCAGTTCTTAACTGACTGAACCACGCAGGCGCCTAGAGAGCTTAGCCTTTGTACTGAGCTTTGACAAAGGAGGAGAATGTCAGGTATTGAAGGATAATGTGTTTCTATCTCAAAAGGAGGCATAATCCTTCAGACTTATCCTTCTCTCATTTTAGTGATTTGGTGGCCTCACTCTACTTTTGCAGAATGGAATGAAAATGATGACTCCATCTCTCTTCATCCAACAACTCAACAATGATATTTTCTTGCCTTTCTGACATTTCAGAAAGGAATGAAAGAATAATTTTAACACACTTTAAGCCTTATTAAATTCCTTCTTTGTTCCATTACAAATGATTTCAATTTCCCCTGAAATCTTCTCCTAAACCTGACTTTCACATCGTAGGGATGATCAAGAATGTGAATGAGATGTTGGTCAAGTTTTCCTTTGCAGATTTGTTTGATTGATTGCAATGGCTGAAATAAGTCACAACTTCCTGAGTAAGTATCCTTCCTATTCTTATCCCAAAAGGCAAAAGAATAAATGGAAACAATTCTAAAAGCATTTTAACTGTATGCTGGAGTTGGAGAACATCCAAAGGGATAATGTACTGACTCATGAGAATAGTTTCATTCCCCATTCCTCGATCATTTTACCACACGACCCTAGAGAAGTCATTTAAATTCTCACTGCTTTAATTTTTGCATTTGTAAAATGGAGATAATATTTGCCATGAGGTTTAGTTAATGCTTGAAAATGCTTTTGAGATCCCTGGAAAAGGAGAGAATAAAATACTATTACTCTACATTGGACTTTGGAACCCAAACTATAAAATTAAAAAGAATCTACACTCCGGTAGCAACCAGCCTGTGGAGAAGGAATTTTCCTACAACTGAGCTTTTTGCTGTCATGACAAGTGTATATTGGACTCCAATATTGTCAAGTGCTTTACAGTCATTCCTTCTAATGGTTTTTATTCCATTGCTCTTGCAGATGGAATAACTAATGAGAAGATAATTGAAATGCTATCTGTCATTCTAAGAGTGAGGAAAACCTTTTCCATAAGAACCAGGTAGTAAATATTGTAGACTGCAGGCCACATATGTGCATCCAATCACATATGATCATGATTATGAGTCATGCTTAAAACTGGGACAAATAATCATTGCTAATCATTATCATTTTAAAATTTCCCCTTAAAAGCATCGGCCTTCCTACCCTCTTTCATTTGAGTTTATTATTTATTCAGATTGGGTCAGTAATAGAGAGTTAGGGAAAATCTGCTACCTGAATATTTGGGTTTTCAGTTTGAAAATGGACCATCTTTTCAAATAATACTGTTCATTTCAAGTTCTGTTTTCCCAAAAATAATTTATTAAATCAAGCTAGTTGATTTTAGGACCCCCAAACACAAACCATTCTGTCTCATTCACATTTTCTATTTTGTTTTGCCTGCTGCTTCATTACTTGTGTTTCCTCATGAGCCTTTAGAGAAAATAATGTTATTCCTTCAGTCGTGCAAATTGAAAACCTATTTTTAAAGAGCTGTGCTTCAGCCATTTTGATTATCCTACATTCCATTCTCCTCTTCACTTATTTAAAAAAGAAAGAGGCTATCTATAAGTCCCCATGTCTCTCCTGGGAGTTATAGAAGCCTGTTTTGTTCTTATTAACACACACATTTACACACATTTTGTTTTCTTATTGCAATGACAGTTTACCTTCCTGTTTACTTTTCTGTTTACATCTCCATTAAGAAGTTTTGTCTAAAGTGTTCTATATAAAGATTCCTAATCAGGTCTCCTTTTAAAACTATATAAAGTAGAAACAATGAGTTTCCCAATTTAAAGTTACCAGAGTTTACAAAATGGGAAGTAGTTTAAAGATTTTTGCTTTCTTGTGGTTATAATATTTTTTTAATATTAGGAGCTTCTCTTTTAACTGAGGTGAACTTGCACATAAAGTTCCTCATAATCCATGTTAAGTCAACCAAATGTTTCATATTATAGGTTACTAAGGTTTCTTCTTACAGGTTAATAAAGCAATTATATTTAGTTTTCTGTGATAGAAAATGAGAACGGCAGTTATTTTTTATGTAGGACTATAATCTTACAACTTAATATATTTAAAGCCATTCTTTTCTGGTTTTCTTTCCCTGTGGTATGCCCTTCTGAAATAAGCCTATTAGTCTTGACACATGGAAGTTGCACTATTCTGTTTTCTTCAGATTCATGCCGTAATTAGAAATCAATCCATCATAGAAATGTCTTTATAGACTATGATTTAGCATTATGTCCTCAGTTTTTATTGAGGGCTGATATAATAAAGGGCTCTATGAAATAATTCTCTGTAGTTTTGATAAAACTGCTACTAAAGACACCACCCATTATATTATTCAATACCCCAACACGAACACCCCCATTTTTCTCAAGATTCCAAGCAAGGAAAAAAAGGTTTCCTCTTGATTCTATTTGCTCTTTTATAATTTTAAAATAGTTTTAAACTAATAAATTCAGCACTAAGTCACAGGATACAAAATCAATATAAAAATTAGTTGTATTTCTCTACACTAACAATAAATAATCTGGGGAAAAACAAGAAAACATCCATAGGGAAATACAATTCAAAACCACAATGAAATATCACCTCACACCCGTTATGTCTTCTACTACCCCCCAAAAGGCAGAAAATTGCAAATATTGCAAGGATGGGGAGAAATGTGGATGGGGATAAGGATGGGGAGAAATGGAAATATGTGCACTGTTGATAGGAATGTGAAATGGTGCAGGTACTATGGAAAACAGTATGAAGTTTCCTCCAAAACTTACCAATAGAACTTAACTACCACATTATCTAGCAATCCCACTTCTGAATAGAGAGCTAAAAGAATTGAAAATAGGACTTTGAAGAGATATTTGCACTCCCATGTTCAGTGAGGTGTTATTCACAATAGCCAAAATGTAAATGACCTAAATATCCATCAACAGATGAGTGGATGATAAAAATGTGGTGTACACAAACAATGGAATATTATCAAGCCCTAAAAAAGAAGGAAACCCTATCATATGCGTAAACATGGAAGAACCTTCAGGACATTATGCTAAGTGAAATAAATTAGTCAAAGGAGGACAAATACTGCATGACTCCACTTATACAAGTTACCTGTAAGAGTCAAATTCATAGAAGCAGAGCAGAATGATGGTCATCAGAGACTAAAGGGAGAAGAAACAGGTGTTGTTAAATAGGTATGGATTTTTAGTCAAGCAAGATGGAAAATTTCTAGACACTAGCTATACAACACTGTGCTCATAGTTAACAATACTGTATTGGACATTCAAAGATTTGAGAGGTGAGATCTCATGTGTTTTTCACCACAATAAAAAAATTGAACTACAAAACTTCTAGAGGGAAAGCATAACAGAAAATCTTTGTGACCAAGAATTAAGAAAATATTTCTTAGATACAACACTAAAAGTATGATCCATAAAACAAAAAATTGATCATGGAATTCCATCAAAATTATGTACTTTGACTCTTTCAGAGACAGTTAAGGGGATTAATAGATAGGCTGCCAACTGAGAGAAAGTATTTGCAAATCTAATATAAGACTTGTATCTTGAATATATAAGGGATTCTGAAAACATAAGAAAAAATGAGGGAATGGTTTGAACAGACAGTGTACTAAACAAAATACACAGGTTTAAATGGAAAGTGCATCATATATACATACACACACACACATATATAACCATATATATATATATATGGTTATATATGTTGTTATAGATGATTTTTTATATATATATATATCCATCTGTGTGTGGACATATGTACACACACACAGGCAAAATAAGCACATAAATAAATACTCCAAAGCCATGAAACAACACTATATACTTACTAGAATTTCTTAAATTAAAAATTCCCACTCTATAAAGTAACAGTGAGGCTGTATAGTAACTAGAGAAGTAACTAGAACTCTCATAGGCTGCTGGTGAGGATGTAAAATGTCACAAACACTTTTGAAAACAGTTTCTTAAACCATTAAATACATGACTTAGCTATTCCAGTCCTTGTATCACCTAAGAGAAATGAAAAAAAAAAATGTTCATATAAAGATTTGTATCTTTTCAAATGTAGTGATCTGAAGGGGTATGTGCGCCCAAATGTTTAAAGCAGCAATGTCCACAATAGCCAAACTACGGAACAAACCTAGATGTCCATCAACAGATGAATGGATAAAGATGATGTGGGGTGTGTGTGTGTGTGTGTGTGTGTGTGTGTATGGAATACTATGCAGCTAATAAAAGAAATGAAATCTTGCCATTTGCGACGATGTGGATGGAACTAAAGGGTATTATGCTGAGCAAAATAAGTCAATCAGAGAAAGACAACTATCATATAATCTCCCTGATATGAGGAAGGGAGATGCAACATGGGGGGTTTAGGGGGTAGGAAAAGAATAAATGAAACAAGATGGGATCAGGAGGGAGACAAACCATAAGTGACTCTTAATCTCACAAAACAAACTGAGGGTTGCTGGGGGGAGGGGGGTCGGGAGAAGAGGGGTGGGGTTATGGACATTGGGGAGGGTATGTGCTACGGTGAGTGCTGTGAAGTGTGTAAACCTGACGATTCACAGACCTGTACCCCTGGGGATAAAAATACATTATATGTTTATAAAAAAATTTTTTAAATTTAATAAAGGTAAAAAAAAAAAAGATTAGTATCTTCTCATTCAGAGAAGTTTTATTAAGTCGAAACTTAAAACACCCCAAATGTCCATCAGCAGGTCAATGGATAAACAAAACTGGGTATATATAGAATGGAATATTACTCAGCGATAATAAAGAATAGACTCCTGGATGAATCTTGATAAAACTACGGTGAGTGAAAGAAGTCAGAATAAAAAAGACTATATACTGTATGATTCCATTTGTATAAAACTCTATGGAATGCCAACTAATCTAGGAAGCAGAGCAGTGGTTGCCTGGGAATGGGAGTGGTGTGCACTGGGGTAAGAAGGGCTAAAATAAGTGATGATAAGGGGGGACATAGGGGAACGCTTTGTCAAAGGGTTATTGGAGGTAGTGGTTATGTTCATTGTCCACATTCTAGAAGAATTTGCAGAAGTATACATATGTCAAAACTCATCAAATCTCACACTTCAAGTATGTTTAGTGTGTGGTTTATCAATTACAATTTACAAAGCTGTTAAAAATGTTCCTTGTGCAGCTAGCTCTGAAGTGATCTGAGTTGCACTTTGAAAGGCTGACTATAAGGCAACATTCTCTAAGATGAAAGAAAGGCTTAGGTTAGGACTTCCACAAGGAGGTATCTGTAATAGTGATAATGAGAGTTATTAAGAGACGGTTGAATAAATTGTGTGGGAATGGAGAAGAATGAATGATTCAGTACTGTTGGCTCATCTGTGATGGTATTCCCTTACTCCAAAAACAGAAGCTGAAAATTATTTGGCCTCCAAAAGCCCACTGTAGTCTTATGAAGCATAACGATTTCTCTCCTTCAAGTTCAGTCTCAAGATTAAGACTGTTCTCAGAGTCCAGAAAGGCAGAGGAATACTACATAAGCTTCACCATATTAATTAGATTTTCTATCATGTATTCAAGCAACAAGTATCTTTTGATCACCTTCTAAGTCTGTGCAAGGCTCTTGATTAGTCACCAAGATACAGGGAGCTCCACACATACAACTGGGATTGCCAATATATTTAGCAAGATGAATGACAATTAAATGATTGCATTTCAGAGCCAGAAATGACTTACTGGCCTGGTGTTAAGACCCAAGGTTTCCAGGTTTGGCTTTTAATTTGTGCCCTATATAATTATACATATAATTTTTAGGGTATCATGCATGTACCAATTACTGTGTTGACAGGTATAGTCCAAAAGTCCAACATCTATCTTGAGAGAAAACTTTGTGCCCTACATCAACCTTTGTTTCTCATAGTCAGGCTGGCCTCAGGACAAATAAAATTACATATAAATGCACCCTGACTTTTATTTCCCCCCATAGGTTCTAAATAATTTGGCTGTAACTCTTTGGGGATGACATTCATGAAAAACCCTATAATCTTTGTTATTGTGTTTCTCAGCTGCAGGTACTTCCAAAGCTGTGATTTATCTAAATTGTATTTTTGTGAAAGGGTTATAAAGGGGATAATGTGGAAAGTCTATTGGGATATTGTTAGTAAATTTATAAAATTACTTTCTGTATCCAGTTAGAGCAAGTAATTTTTTCACTCGCTGCTTTTAGGGCAGGCTTATGTATCATCGAAGACATCAAGGGAATAAAAGTTAAGCACCCAAACTAAAGATTCTTTGTCTAAAACCATGTCTGTTAGGACAAGTTCATCATTTATGAAGCCCAAACATAGTCTTCAGATGGGTGAGCCACCTGAGCCCAAAGCTACAAAACTGTACACAGATATTTCCAGAATTCTTCCTCTTGCCCACTTTGTACTGCTCCTTCAGATGTAGGAGTGAGTTACTGGTCTCAGTGCCATATACCTACCACAGGAGCACATTCTCATGGCTGCTTGATGCAACCAAGGCAGCAGTCCCTACACAGGGCTTGACTCCAAAGAGAAGTCTGTCTTATATAATGGGTTCTCCTGAGCACTGCTATGCCCTTCTGTGGCTGAAAGGAGCTGACGGTACAAAATGCTAAGGAGGGTCTGACCTCCTCTGCTCTTGTGAAGATGAAGTCCTACTCTATTCACAATGCCACAGCACTAAAGAATTTTGGAATCTCACCTGACTTCTTGGTGTTAGGTTGAGCAGTCAGTGAGTATGGAACATTTCAGTTCCTTAGTTCTGTAACCTTTAATCATATGTCTGGAACCTTTCCATCTTAACCATCTAGTTAATTTCTATGGATCCAAGAGAAATGCAAAGAGCCTATGAGCCAGAAGTCGCTAGCATGAAGTCCAAAGTGAAAACTAGCTGGGATTAGCGGCCGATAACAGTGCTCTGCAAGGAAACAAAGTTTTAGCAACCATTAGAACATCCAGCTGGGAAAATAGCAAAGTGTGGGATCAGAACTATCAAAGCCCGATTAATTCATTGCCTAATTTCTAAGCTATGTCAAATGTAGTGCATTTAGTTGCTGGGTCACAAAACTGCATAAGGAAAACTGATAACTTGCCCCGGCTCAGCAGAGACTACGGAGACAAAGAACTAAATGCAATGTGATATCTTGGGTTGGATTCTGGAACAGAAGGAAATTCATGGGAAAACTGGTGAAATCTGAATGAAGTTTGAAGTTTAGTTCACAGTAATGCATCAGTGTTGGTTTCTTAGCTCTGACAAATACACTGTAGTAATAGAAGATGGTACCATTAGGGAGACTAAAATGGGCAGGAGCTTGGGAACTTTACAGGGATTCTCTATGTTGTCTGCAACTTTTCTGTAAATCTAAAATTATTTCAAAATAAAAAGTTTAAAAGTGAGTAAGACAAGATTCTTATCCTGCAGTAGAGCATAATGGGAAAGATATTATAGTAAAGAGAACAACTCCATTCTAACACTAAATGATTTAACAACAACAACAAAAAATTCCTAAGGCTCAATGGTGCATCGGACCCGCAGAGCTCCTTATCCACACTAGAGTTTAATGAGAGTACCTGAGATCGATTCTAAAGGCCTGGCAGGAAAAGGAAATGTTGGCCAGAATTACAGGTAGGAGGAAAGGCATGAGATGTATGGCGAACCAACAGATAATTTGGAAGGGCAAAGGGTAAGACTAGAGATGGGACCGGATCCAACTGTGCCAGGCTCACGTGCTGGGCTAAGGACCGGGAACTCCACCTGGGGGTGATGGTGAGTAATATCATCAGATCTGCAACAGCATGCATTTTTGGAGGCAGAGCTGAAAGTAGGGAGAAAAATTAGGAACCTTTTGCAATGCTGTGAATGAGGCAGAAATGGTACATAGGGAGAAAGGAACATAAATTTGAGAATTACAAAGGAAGTAAAATAAGTAGTATTTAGTGAACCTGACTTGAGGCCATTGAGTGCAGAGGGAAATAATCTAGCAGACAAAAAAATATCTTTGGATTATCACTCTACTATGACATGATACAATAATTAATTTTCAAACACTAATAGCTGACTTGTGAAAAACAGTTGAAACTCTGCTTAGTTCCTCTGCTGTGGATATGACACAAAAACTTGCAGTCAACAAGGCACCATAAATTCATGCTTTTAAAACCCATATGCTTAAAACAAAATAGTAATTGATAAAATATTAAAAGTGAAACCAGAAGCACATAGCTAACTTGAATACAAGTTAAGATGTCTGTGAAGCAGAATGAAGACCTAAAAACTTTTCTTTTAAAAAATTTTCTCTAAAATACAAAATTTATATTTTAAAAAAAGGATATAGGAAAATGAACCTAAGCGAAAACAATAAATCAGAACATGGGAACCAAAATCACAAATGCATTTTTAAAAATAAGAAATGAAAGAATACATTTTCAAATTTCATTTTAAAATAGTTGCTTCTGTTCTTAAAAAAGCAATGAGGTAGGTAAGAAAAGCAAATCCAGTTACGAAATTGGCATTTTCAAATTTCGAACAACACAACACTTGACAAAAGCAAATAGAACACCCAGGTAGAAAATGCTAGCCACATATGTGAGCGGTCATATTCTGTCTGTTTATTTCTTTGGGAAAGTGGCCGTTTCCATATGCGATCATTCTTTTAAGAAACCATTGGTACCAGGATATCTAGCTGATCATAAATAAATGGCTTCAGCAATAAGTCTCCTATCCCTTCTCTTGAAGAAAGTTTAGTTCCATGAACATAATAATGCTGTTATAGGGTCATTTAAAATATTCCATTGTGTCTGGCATACAGTAAGCCCTCAGTAAGTCCATTATTATTCCCCAAAGCATCAATGATGTAATTTATTACTAGTATTGTTATCATCATTATTAGGCACTCAGATAGTGTTAGAGATGATACAAGTTGTAAACGATTTCCCCTTTCTCTCCTTTCAATGAAGACCTACCAGCTCTTCCTTTGTTCTGATTTCCAAAGACCTCTGAATAGTTCCTTATTCATTATTTAGTTTTCCTTTCCAAAAACACTTTCCTTTTTTTCCCTTTATCTCTTATTTTCTCAATCATGGAAACCTCTTTGATTACTCTGTTTCTGTAAATAGTATCACCATTATTCCAGGCTTAAAACCTCAAACTAATCTTTCAATATTCTATCTTCTTATTCAATTCAATTAGCTATCATCTGGAAAAAAAAGAAGAAGAAGAAGAAATGTATCCTTTAATTCTCGCTCACATCTGTCCATTTCTTTGCATCATCATCACCAGCTTTAAGGTTTTAGGAGATCATAGCTAGCTAGCTATTATTACATCGCATCTGATTTGATTCCCCATGTCTCCTCATAGTAAGCGTTCCCCTTTGCACACCAATATGTAAATACTGTATTCAGCGAGTGGGACTCAATAGGGTGCAAGTGGTAAACTGCATTATTCTTTCTTCTATATTCAAACGTGCTCGTGCACTAATTCCCTGCATCTGCCACGAGTCACAGGCAAATATACAATGGAATGAAAGAACAAAATCTTTCCATTTGCAAGAATGTGGATGGAGCTAGAGTATATTATGCCAAGCAAAATAAGTCAGTCAGAGAAAGACAAACACCAAATGACTTCACTCATACGTGGAATTTATGAAACAAATGAACATAGGGGAAAAAAGAGAGAGAGGCAAACCATAAACCAGACTCTTAACTACAGAGAACCGAGGGTGATGGGGGTAAGGTGGGGGGTTTATATGGGGGATGGGTATTAAGAGGGGCACTTGTGATGAGCACTGGGTGTTGTCTGTAAGTGATAAATCACCAAATTCTACTCCTGAAACTTATATTACACTATATACTAACTACCTAGAATTTAAATAAAAACTGGAAAAAGAAAGAAAATTTTCTAGGCCCTTTTGGTCACAGTCTCAATCTGGTCCAAAACAATTTAAAAGTCTTCCCCTCCCTTCTCCAACCTCCTACTAGCCCTGACAGAGTCTGTATCAGATGTAAGCCTGCAATGAACAGTGGGGACTTATTTTATTTCTCCTCTGTTCCTCTGTCACGTTCTCCTCCACTATTGGCTCTTCTAACAGACACCTCAAGAGCCAGGACACAAGAAAAAGGTGATGAAAGATAAACAGAGTTGTGACAGGTGGTTAACTAAAGGCATTCATCCTTCCGGATATGACGAAGGCACAAATACTGCTTCATTTCCATTCATTTCTCATTTGGGGAGCACTTTTTTTTCCCCCCTAAGACAGAGCATGCAAGCAGCAAGGGATAGAGAGAGAAGGCGAGAGAGAATCTTAAGCAGGCTTCACATCCTGCATGGATCTCAATGCAGGGCTCACTCTCACAACCCTGAAATCATGAACTGAGCCTAAATCAAGAGTCTGACACTTAGCTGACAGAGCCACCCAGGCACCCCTCATTTGGGGAGCATTTTCGTGGGCTTTCCAAAGTGTGTCTCTTAGGACTGCTGACTGCAGTTATCAGGACATGGTCCATAATGATCCCCTGCAAGGGTGATATAGACCTAAAGGTGGCCCTGTCCAGAGAAGCTCCCTCTGATCTGTTCACCCCCCACGCATTTAAGATAGAAGTGAGCATTCACGACACTAAAACCAAAGTTTTCCAATCTGCTAGCATGCTTTCCATAGTCCTACAGGATTCAACATACATATTCAACCCCTATTATTCTCAATTTCTACTAAAATTTGGTAAGAAGAAATCTATCTTTTACTGTTAAAACTGATGTTATCGGGACGCCTGAATGGTTCAGTCGGTTAAGTAGGTTAAGTATCTGCCTTCGGCTCGGGTCATGATCCCAGGGTCCTGGGGTCGAGCCCCACGTTGGGCTCTCTGCTCAGCAGGGAGTCTGCTTCTCCCTCTCCCTCTGCTCTTCTACCTGCTTGTGCTCGCTCTCACTCTCTCTCTTTCAAATAAATAAATAATATTAAAAAAAAAAAACTAATGTTTTCAACTCACACTTCTATGAAAAGTCATCATATGCTCATAAGGCCCATAAGGCTATTTTCTTGGGCTAAGATTCTTAAACTAAAGCTCTCTCTAATCTTCTCTGACTGGTCATTCTAATCTATTCCCTACAACTAAGCCAATCCAGAAATCCTGCACTGCTCCAGATCTAATCACTGCTTTCTGAATTCTGGCCTTTTTGTACCTCCAGCCTTTCCTCCACTCTCCACCCACAGACAGGACTCTTTTCCAATCTTTATTTTCAATGAAACTGTGAATTTGATTAATTCACACAGTAAAGGAACTAATTGAAGGGATAGTAGAGAGTTCACATAATCACCTGGAAAGCCAGATAACTCTATGTGGAAGGAAATTGAGAAAGGAAAAATCTATCCCTTAAACTTATGAGTAAGGAAAATAACAATTTGAGATGACGCCAGAATCTTCACTGCTAATGTGAGATGAATTTGTGACTGGATACAGGTTGCCCCTAAGCTGATCTGCCTACTTGGTATCATGCCTGGAGTCACGATCTGCACGTCCCCCTTTAACACTAAAAGAGTAGACTGGTACAAGCTAATAATCAAGACTGAGAAGGTGCTTGTTTCCTCTAAGTAATAAACACGGTTAATCCAAGGAAGGAAGGGAGGGGCGGAAGGAGGGAGGGAGGGATGAAGGAAGAGAAGGAAAGAACCCAAGATTATTTCATAGGAATGATCTGTTGGGGAGACCCTCAACATTATCAATCATTATTACACCACTGGGCCCTCCAGTCTTCTGCAATCACAGCAAATGATCTCTCTCCCTGGCCTTTCCCTTTGCTTTATTTCCAAAAGGTTTAAAGTTCCAAGCAAGCACACAGAGTTAGTCATGGCTGACTCACACGTGCACAACTCAAAAACCACAGGGCAAGGGAAAGTTACTTAGCATGGAAGATTAGTCAAATATATGATGTAGGGCACATATCATTGTTTTTATAAAATCCCAAGAGAATATATTAAAAATAATTTGAATTCAAGGGAGATATCCACAAAGCAATTAGGCACAGACATATACGCAAAAACTCAATGTCTCCCTTATACAAAAACAAAGAAAACTGCAATGCCAAAGACATCAAACACTTAAAAGGGAAAAACAAAATATAGACCCTTATGAAGAAAACTTAGGGGTACCTGAGTGGTTCAGTCAGTTAAGCATTCAACTCTTGATTTTGGTTTAGGTCATGATATCAGGATCCTGGAATTGAGCCCTGCATAGGGCTCCATGCTCAGTGGGGAGTCACCATGAGGGTTCCCTTTCTCTCTCTGAACCCCCCCGACTCATGCACATTATATCTCTCTCTCAAATAAAAAAAAATCTTTTTTAATTTAAATTCAATTAGCCAATATACAGTACATCATTAGTTTTAGATGTAGTGTTCAATAAATCTCTAAAAAAAATAAATAAATAAACACTAATTCAGATGTATAATGGAAGAATTGAATAAATAAAAACATTCATTATTTTTGGGTGGAGAGACTGAGTATTTTAAGGTAGCTTTATTTATAATCCAAGATGAATCTGGATTAAGATTTGTAGCCACACCCCTCCTTACTGAACAACAGGAATTTAGTGTTAAATTTAGTGTTAGATTTAATTAATTTGATTGAACCTATTTATCTTTTATGTGGGGAAGGAGTGGTGTGTGGGTGTGTTGGGTGTGTGGGTGTGTGTTTGTGTGTGTGTTCTGGAAATGATTTTAAATTGGCCTATAGATAATTTATAGATACTTAGGTTAATATGTTTGATATTAAACATGAATAATTAAACAGAAAAAAGTGTCTAAGTTCAAGGTAGAGTCACAGCATCCACATTTCTACCCAAAGAAGTGTTCATATTTCAAATCTGAAATCCCACTAAGGAAATCATGTTAACTTTTAACTTATCTTCCAACCTGTCAAGCATTAAACATGGTCACTTATTCATGGACAGATTCCATTGTATCCTCCATCTAGTTCAGAAACTAGAAGGTTAGATTATTCTTAGTTTTTTTTATATTCCTTTGTCCTACTATTAGGAGTCTGAACAGATGAGTAGATAGGATCTAAGATTGCATTTTACAGAGTCTCCTGTCTAATTATCAGGTTATACTCCAGACACAATGTTATTACTGATGGAGATTTGATGAGGGTTGGAAATTAGAGAAAAAATAAATAAAGCTGAGAGCACTCCGGGAACTATCATCAAATTGTTGGCCAGTACAGAGTATTCTATTCAGTGGATATCTAGAACAAGACTTGTTTTTTACTCCCCTGATCTTAACAGCTTCCTTTACCAACTCCTATGACTGGAGAATATCAGAAGGTCAGAAGTCCTGTGTAATAAAATAAAATGCTGAAGCCCTTCCTGGTATCAATATTCCTGTTGTCAAGTGCCTTTGCTGTACCTCCAAATCTCCACCCATTGTCCACTTGGTCTAGAGCCACTGGGGGAGGCTACCTAACTTGTTCCACCTCAGTAGTCCCCAGTCCTTGTGTGTTCTGAAGAAGAATATGTCAGTGTGCTCTCACTAGTCACTTTTTATCTTGAAGAAGTGAGGTGTGGATTTGTTTACAAAAAAAAAAAAAAAAAGAAAGAAAGAAAGAAAGAAAGAAAAGAAGGAAGGAAGGAAGAAAGAAAAAGACAAACAAATAAAATGGGAATATTATTCACCCAAACATCTTCCCCTCAGATACAGAAAGACTCAAGTGGATCCATTGGTTACTTACCAGGTCCTTCCTGGTAAATCCCACTTGACTGAAACGATATTTCCTACATTAACTAAGAACATTAAAGCTCCTTTGGTTTGGAAAGAGAATATAATGTAAAAAGTTACCAGAGCCAAGTCCCTTTCCAGTATTTCATGGTGGTCAAAGCAGGCCCTCATATAGAAAGGACATGCTGCCACCCACTCACCCATTCAGAAAGACAAGGCATTCATTCACTCATCCAACAAGTATGTACTAAAAAAGTACTAATGCCAAACACTGTGAACTCAGGAGTGATAAAAAAAATAAAAGACAAAGATTCCTGTCCATGGACTTTTATATCCCAGTGGGGAGAGACAGCCAATAAACAAAATAAGTAATAGCCCCCTTTCAGGCTCAATATTAGCCTGTTTCAACCACATTGTTCCTTGAGGCCACAAAGATTGTGGTGTCAACTGACTTTTGGCTGGTTGGAATCTTGTTTCTAGTCATTTCTCTGCTACTTTTCTTTCTTGCTGGTTATTTCCACTCCAAGGGTTTTCTTTTGCTACTACCTCCAATCCAATGCCTGCAATTTAATGAGTCTCTGCTAAAAACAGTACTACCCCCAGCAACGCCCATTACACAGAGATGCAGTGACTGGAAAAGAACCACTATTTATTACATTTCAAGAAGAAAAAAGCTGGGGTCGCACATTATTTATGAAATGTTTATGTCATCCAACAAACACAGCAGCTCTTCCCTTAGCCACTTCACTGTTCAAGTCTTTTTTTTTTTTTAAGATTTTATTTATTTATTTGAGAGAGGGAGAGAATGAGAAAGAGAGAATATGGCGGGGGAGGGTCAGAGGGAAAAGCAGACTCCCTACTGAGCAGGGAACCCAACAAGGGACTGAGTCCTGGGACTCCAAGATCATGACCTGAGCCAAAGGCAGTCGCTCAACCAACTGAGCCACCCAGGCACCCCTGTTCAAGTCTTGTAATTGAGAGTTCAGGTTTTCAGTTTTTCATTCTTTTATTTTTTTTTAAAGATATTATTTTTTTTTATTTTACAGACAGAGATCACAAGTAGGCAGAGAGGCAGGCAGAGAGAGAGGAGGAAGCAGGCTCCCCACTGAGCAGAGAGCCCGATGTGGGGCTCAAACCTAGAACCCTGGGATCATGACCCGAGCTGAAGGTAGAGGCTTTAACCCACTGAGCCACCCAGGTGCCCACAGTTTTTCACTCTTTAACCTTTTATGATACTGCTTGACCTAGTAATATGCTAGTCAATCTTCATGCCAGATCTCATTATATACAAAATACAAAAAATCATACATTCAAGATATAAAAAAAAAACACCTATTTTTGAAACAACTTTGTTAGGAAGGCAAGTTAAAAAAACTTTATTGGGCTCTGCAAATAAATTTGGTAGGGGTGAAGGCTCTAAGCTCTGAACTCCAAAGTTAAATTTCTAATTTGGCTTTTTTTGAAGTGATGGAGCTCCTGTCTATTTTAACACGTCTGGTGTGAAGATAAGTCTTCACAGATTTAGAGACAAGTGAACGTGCTTTGGAAGTATTTGCACTTTATCTCTCTGATGAGTGTCTTTTAAGAACAATAAAGAGATTTATTTCTGTCAGGTAGTAGTGAAAATATTATGAAGGCCGTTACTGCTTTGATATTTCATGAAAGGCATGGAGCTATGGCAGCTGAAGCCTGAAAAAAGAGGAACTGGACAATGTCTATTGAGTTGAGAAACAGAGAGTAGGGCAAGGAGGGAGCAAAGGGAGATGACATGTCCTCCATTTAGCTTTTCCTAATAGATGACATATTTAGGGAAATCAAAATAACCATACATGTAAGAGAATGTCTATTTAAAAGATTCATTGATTGGGGCGCCTGGGTGGCTCAGTGGGTTGAGCCTCTGCCTTCAGCTCAGGTCATGATCCCAGGGTCCTGGGATCGAGCCCCACATTGGGCTCTCTGCTTGGCAGGGAGCCTGCTTCCCCCTCTATCTCTGCCTGCCTTTCTGCCTGCTTGTGATCTCTGTCTGTCAAATAAATAAAGTCTTTTAAAAAAAAAAAAAAGATTCATTGATTATGGTACTTTTTATAGTTCTAGCATGAAGGGCAACAATTTTTCAGATTATAATTCTGTACTAAGAACTCTGCTTTACTGAAAATATGAACTTGTCATAAAATGTTAACTGTAAATTTATCCTGACTATAAAATTAAGCACGTTAATGATTTATGATAGAGAAGCTACCAATAACCAATAAACTATTTAGGAGTTGGAAATGGGAGAGTAAATGTCATTCTAAAGAATGAGTTTGGGGGCACCTGGGTGACTCAGTCGGTTGAGTGTGTGCCTTTGGCTCAGGTCATGATTTCAGGGTCCTGGAATGGAGCCCCAAGTTGGGCTCCCTGCTCAGTGGGGAGTCTGTTTCTCCCTCATGCCCTACTCCTCTGCTCATGATCTCTCTCTTTCCCTCTCTAACAAATAAATACAATCTTTAAAAAAAAAAAAAGAAGAAGAAGAAGAAGAAGAAGAATGCATTTGTTCAAAATTTTCTTTCTCTTCTGGGACACAAACTTTCAAAATACATTAAGAGTTGGTGTAAATCAGCACTACCCCCCCCCTACTGCCCATGACTAAGAGCTACAGGTCCATAACAGGATAGAAGAGGAACTGAGATGATGTGTTTCTAAGCTTCTAAAGTTATTTGGGAGAGTAATGTTATATCTGTTTAACCTAATAAAATCTATGGATTTGAATTATTTATTTTGTGCATTTCATTTTTCTATTAATTTATTTTACAAAAGTATCTCTCTAAAACATACAGAAATTAAAAATAAAGAAAATGAAGAGAAAGGACACACCTTCACTGAAGTTAGAAAACAAACAGAAAAACAGCAAAGAAACAAAAAGAGTAACTGAAATAATGGAATGGAATTTTGGCTTTGTTTCCTTTAATTTATAAGGGAAATTATTTTTTTAACATAAGAGAATGCTTATTTCCTCTGCCACTACCTGCAATGACTAGTATCTTTCTTTTTCAAAAATGTTTTATTTATTTATTTGACAGAGAGAGAGAAAGAGTGAGCACAAGCAGGGAAAGCTGTAGGCAGAGGGAGAAGTAGACTCCCCGCTAAGCAGGGAGCCTGATGCGGGACTGGATCCCAGGACCCTGGGATCATGACTCAAGTCAAAGGTAGATGCTCAATAGACAGAGCCACCCAGGTGCCCCTATAAAAAAAATTTTTTTTTTTGACAAAAATTCTGCCACATAGGTTAAGACAACTTCTTGGAGGGCTTATTTTTTTTATTTTTTATTTTTTTTTTTAATTTCCTCCTCTCAAGTCCCTGATTTCCTTTAGAGTATAGGCAACTTGCTCTGGCATTGATTTGACTGGGTCAAATATATTGCTTCCATCAGCTTCAATAAAGCAGATTTTTTTTTCATTTATTTCATTTGTTAATAATCTCAACAACTTCCCTTTAATTTTTTTCACACAGCCACATATTTCTAATAGAATTTTCAGACTTAACTAGAGCCAATTTCATATCCTTGGTATTACAGTAGGTAATTGGTTGCTTATCTCTCTTTTTCACTCCTGCCATAGATTTATCACTATTCAGTGAGTGTCAGTTCCAAAATATGGCTGCTCTTTGTCAAGCTTTCTTTTCATAGGCTTTCTGTGGATTAGCATTGGAACTAATGGAAAAAGTCTTACAGTCAAGGGACCATCCTCCCACCATGATCACATCGGCTTCATGACAGAGGCAGACAGTCATACATGTTGTTCCCGCCTCTTCTCCATTGTGTGTACTGCCGCAGCTGTCTGGACGTGGTCAGCATATTCAGGGAGCAAAGGAAAACAACAAGTAGGGAAAGCTAAATATTTTCCACCACATGAAATAATCAAGTTCTTTACCTAATGAGCAAATTCCTGTTGTAGAGAGGACAAGCAGAAATTAAACTTCTGAAGAACAACTAAGAAAAACACCCTGAGACAGCAGATCCTAATAGATGAAAACTCAGGGGAAAAAAATCCACTTATAATTTTTTCTCACTTTGTCTAAAACATGCTCTAGGTTGGCTTTACACTTTTTTTTCCTGTTTTATGACCTATTTTTGTTTTTTATTTTTTATGTATTTTTTCAAGTTTTTGTTTTAATTCCAGTTAGTTAACATACAGTATAATGTTAGTCCAGCTGTGCAATATAGTGATTCAAAAATTCCATATATCACCCAGTGCTCATCACAACAAGGGCCCTCCTTAATCCCATCACCTGCCCCACCTCCCTCTGGGAACCATCAGTTTGTTCTCTACAATTCTTGAGTTGGCTCTCTTTTTTTTCCCCCTTTCCTTTTTTGTTTTGTTTCTTAAATTATTGGTTTTGCTCTTGAGCAGAGAAAGAATTACAGGGGCTTTCAAAAGGCAATTCTTTAGTATTGGCAATAAAGAGTGAACTACTGATACAACAACATGAATGAATTTCAGAAACATTGCATCAGTGAAGGAAGGAGACACAAAAGAGCATACATAGACTGAATTCATTTATATGAAGATCTACCCAAAACAAAAACAAAAACAAAAACAAAACTGATCTCAGTAGTGAAACATATCACCATAATGAGTACATCCTGAATGTGAGGGGTAGAAGTAGGTACTGACTTAGAACAGAACTCTCTGGAATCACGGTAATATTCACTATCTTCCCAGGAGTTTGGATCACACATATCTGTCAAACCTCATCAAATGGTATGCTTGAGATGTATGCATTTCCCTGTGTACAAAATGTACCTTAAAAATAGAAACAGAACAACTAAGAACCCTTTAATTATATGCATGTTGAAGTGTCTAGAATTAAGTATACGAATATCTCTCTTTGAAATTTCATTCAAAAACTGAGATAGACTGATGGCAAGACAGAGATAGGTACAGATGGATAGATAATATCAGTAAGCAAATATAGAAAATATCAATCATAACATCAATGAGAACTATGGGTATTCACCATACAATCCTTTCAAACCTTCTGTATGTTTGAATTTTTTTCATAATAAAATGTTTGTTGGGAGAAAAATGGTTTTTTCCTCTCTGAGTCCAAATGTATCTCCCCAAAATTATGTCAAGTCCTCTGAAATGGCCCCCATTAAGTACTATAAGACTTGTTAGATCATTTTCCCAGATCTTGAAATGAAAACTCAAATGGGATGTAAAAAAAAAAAAGAAGAAGTACTGAGAAGAAGAAACCCCACAATTAAACAACTATTCATATACCTGGTACTGGCAATATCTCATTTAATTCTTGAGAGAACTTAAATTAGGTATTGTTTTGGGTGCCAAGATCATGTTTTTTTGTGACAATGGCCACTTAAGTTCTACAGTCACTTAAAAGAAAACAGAAATTAGTGTTTCACACAGCACTCTAGATTTTATTAATGTCTTGATGGCTTTGGGGGCAAAGGAGGCAAAAAAAAAAATTAAAAATATCCCAAACAGACATTCTAAAGAACCATTTTAAAAAGAGTAAAACACCTCCCCCATCTTTCCATCATAATCAATCCCTTCTCTTTGATAGGGAACATAGTAGGAGACAATTTTCTGCCTTTTGATGAGCCTCGGCAGTATATAACATTTAAGCCAACATCTTGGTGCTTGATGACCCTAGTCAAGTCAAGTACTGATCTTTAAGATACAAGAATTACAATTGTACAATGTCTTTCCACTGTCCCAAACTTAGACACTGGAGAATCACAACTGGCTCCAAGCAAAGGAGAAAAGGGAATGGAAGAAGTGATGTTCTGTGAAAAAAACAATTTGGTTTGGGAGGTAAAATGTCACATTCTTGGCTTAAGCTACTAAACCTGGGGTAGATGATAGATCCTGAAGTTCAGAGCTCTCCAAGCTGGGTCTCTAGAAGGGTTTACCCTCTTCCACCATAAGCCCATAAACAGGTTTCACACAAAAATTTACAAAGAAATCGTAGTTTAGAGAGCTTATGATCTTGCCTAGAGACACACAGCTAGCGTAGGAAACTGCAGGTCAAATGCTGAATGGTTTTCCTCTACACCAAGTCAGGAGCTATATAGTGTGAACTGGTTTACTAGAGAAGTTTCTAGATACGTTGCTAAAAATGAGCCCTGAGGTCAAGAGCAGCCTTCCTCTGAAAAGAAAACAACATTGGAACGTGAAGCCCTGCCTGGAGATGGCAGGACCGGATGGAGTGTCGGGAGAGCTGGGAGAACAATGAGAGAGAAAACATCAGAAAAGGTCTCAAGACCATAAACAGGAAAAGAGAAAGGCATCAAAAATCTATGTCACCCATTCACCAGTTACACATTATTCTAACTGGTTATTTCCACAGCAGAGATGGGGGTTACCATATTTCACGGTTTGTCTGGGTTTGTCCTGGTTTGTTCCTTTTGTTCTGTGAATTGTAAATTTCAGACACCTTCTTTAGAAAGCAGAGATTTATACTGAGAAGTGATTGATTAGGAGGGAAAAAAAAAAAAACGTGTCTTATGAGAAGGGGTCTTTTTTTTTTTTTTTTTTTTTTTTAGAAAGGGGACTTTTTTAAGTTGAATGTGATTATAATTAAATTATAGCTGAAAATATTTTGTGTAGCTACCTTTTTAGTAACCCCACTGTTGACTCACGAGCTTATTACCTCTTAGAGAATCAATCCAATTCAAATGACGTTTTATGCAGAAGCTTTGAGTTCACAGAAATTCTGTTATTCTTCTTTCAAAAAGTGGTCTCTCTGGTCTAGGCATATTGCTCAGATTCCCAGGTAATCTTTCTCATCTATCATACTTATATTATTACATAAATGTCTATTTCATGTTCAATATGAATTTTCATTTACGCTTTCAAATATGATATGAAATCTGTTTAAAGAATGGGAAACCATCATCTCTGGTTCTTAAGTTTTAGTCCCCAATTTACTTTGTACTTAGTCTTATTTTATATATGTGGTGAAATAAATAGTCATGATGTGTCAAAGATGAAATGGACTGAAGGAAATCTCATTTAACTCCCTGCAAAAGCTAGATAACATTTCTAAGTTTGTTGAGCTATTACATAGTGAGAGTTTATTACAAGCCTTTTATACTTTGTCCAGTTGCTGCAAAGATGTGGGTTATCTGCAGCATGCAAAAGGATTCCTCTGGCAGAGTTCAAAATAAATTTGGATTGTGCATGCTGTGTCACTGATAAGATTGATAGATGAAGGAAGGAAACATGGGTGTGTCTCCTCCTAAGGAATCTTAGTAGGAGCTGGGGCCCCTCTCCTGTATACATCACAGCATCAACTATGTAACCATGAACATATCATCTGTGTCTCTAGACCTCAGTTCCTTGTAGAATTAAGAGGCTGGGGTTAAGACCTTCCCAGCTGTGAAACAATATAATATTTGGATCACAATTTGAAAAAAGACTTTTGAATCTTAAACAACAAAAAAAGTAAATATAACTTTAGGACATACTGAATGCTCAGTGTGACCAAACACTATGTAAGTATTTTCCTTATGTTGCAGCATTTGATGTTTAAATTAATCCTGTGAAGAAGCTGAGGGGGAATGGCATACCAAAGGACAAGATGCTGAAGAACAAAATAGAACAAAGATATTTAAAAAATCATCCAAGACCATATAATTAGGAAGTAGGAGAACCAAGGGTCAAGGCCAGGTCTCTCAATTCCACAGCACATATTACTAATCAATATGACATCCTGCTCCCCAACCCCCAGTTGGGATTCCAAAGAAAAGCTGCTTTGACACTAAGTAATTAAATAAACAATAAGACTTTTCCACTGGGGCCCCAGTTTTCTAATGTTTAAGTGATGGACTCAGCGAGATGGCTTAGAAGATTTCTTATTCCATGGCAATCATTTTCCTACCATGTCTAATTTCAAGTCCTTCTTTGATGCCCATAAAAACATTACTTAAGAAGTTTCATAAATCAGGGCACAAGGGTGACTCCATCAGTTAAGCTTCCAACTCTTGATTTCAGCTCGGGTCATAACCTCAGGGTTATAGGATCAAACCTCATGTAGGGCTCCACACTGAGCTTGTCCCTCCCCCTCCCCCTGCTTGTTCTCTCTTTCTCTCTCAAATAAATAAATAAAATCTTTTAAAAAAGAAGCTGCATAAATCACTTCCTTATGGCAATGACCCAAGCAAATAAGTAATAGTAGTTCAAAACCGATTGTTTATAGGGGAGATGGAGAAGAGTAAAGAAATTTGAAAGATATTCAGGAAAAACAAAGTCTACAGATTTCAGTTACAGATGGCTATAATATAGCAGGAGAGAAATGGGAGGAAGAACCATGGGTTTCTTACTTTTATAAAAAGCTGATGTAGTGTGATTCATAGTTGGCCAAGAGTATTTGGTAAAGGGACAAGAGTATTTAGTATAGACCTACTTTTCAATTTCATAGTTAAAATTTTGCATCTAATACAAATACTGCTCCTTCACAGTGAGAGAAGAGCAGGTCTCATGAGAAAATAAACTTGCACAAAAATCAGCAGGAATAGAGCAGTAAAGGGGACTTATGAAATAAGAAAGAAAAGGTGTCTTCGTCCTTTCTGCTCTATCTATAGACATGATTATACAGATAAGTACAGATCACATATACATGTCAAAGATCCATCATCAGAACCCTAGTCACATGGTTCCTGATCTCAATCTAGATTCTCTCTACACCTCAGCCATCCTCCCGTGCTGAGTACATTCTTTGAATCTGACACAGCCTCACTCCCAGCCTGTCATGAAAGAAACGGGATTAAAATTTCACTAACGACAGGCACTTACTGGTGCTTGCATTTTTTTCCACACACCTCAGCCTACATGTTTCAGATGTCAGTTCATAATCTCAAATCTGTTTTCATGGGATGATGTTCTGTTGAGGAATATGCAAGAGGAATAAGAAGGTTGGCCCTCAAAAAATAGGAAAAATCTCACAATAATGATAATACTGCCAAAAGCCCTAAGTTTCTATTTTAGAATTTCTCCATAAAATTCCTCATGAACATTTTTCTTCAATTCCATTCTCTTACTACATCTTTTATTTGGGCCATGCATAATATGATAATTAATATTCAAACTTTCCAGCTGCTGTGGAAGGAAGGATGATTTTACTCTATAATTCGACAGCTGTTATAATTGCTGCTACAGCAGTTTACTATTCCTGATTTTCAGCAAAATAAAGATTCAATACATAGATCATTGTCTCTTAGTTTTCAAATGTCCCTTTTCATGGTATCTAGAGAATATTTTTGAATTATACTTTTTAGAAGTTATTAACAGGCAGAACCTGGTGGCTTATGATTCTCTTTTCTATTAACAGCCAAGAGAGCATTAATACCAGTAGTGGAAAGCAGGACATAATGTTAACACACACAGCATCATCGATACAGACTCATTATTTTCCAAGTGTATATAATTTATACCATTGTCTTGTTTTTTTGCAATATTCATGTATACCTTTCTTATTAATATTTCTTTGACTTGATATCTAGTTCAATATATTTATTTATAAAGAAAATTATATCACTATAGCTTAAATGAAAACATGAGTTTTTTTTTCAAATATGTACTAAAATAAATTTATACCTATTTGTGTTAAACTGCCTTTAAAGATGGCCCTGGGGAGCCTGGGTGGCTCTGTCTCCGGCTCAGGTCATGATCTCAGGGTCCATGGTTCGAGCCCCACATCGGGCTCTCTGCTAGTGGGAAGCCTGCTTCCTCCTCTCTCTCTCTCTGCCTCTCTTCCTATTTGTGATCACTCTCTCCCTCTCTGTCAAATAAATAAATAAAATCTTATAAAATTTTTTTAAAAAAAGATGGCCCTCATTGATCCCTAGCTCCTGACATGCAAGCCCTTGTATAATCCCCTCCTCTTGAGTATGGATTGGACCTAGTGATTTGCTACTAATGAACAGAATACAGCAAAGTGATATGATATCACTTCCATGACACCCAGGCTGAACCTTGACTGGCACAGTTAAACCTGAACCTTTAGGGGTGGGACCCAGGCATAAATACTTCTTTTTAAGGTTTCTCAGTAATTCTACTTGCAGCCAAAGTTGAGAAACACTACCTGAAATTTAGGACTGTGCCAAGGAATGGCCCCTGAGCCTTCTCTTTTCTCTATCAACCATTATTCCTTTGGTGATCTCACTACTTCAAGAACCACATAGGTGCCTAAAACTCATATTCCATACATCTATATCTAACATGGATTTCTCCCTTGAAATCAAGACTCCTATACTCAGCTACCAACTCAATTGAATACCATTCTAAATAAACATTTTAAAACTGTGCTCTTGACTTCACCTCCAAATTTGTTCCTCCATTTTCCTCCTCTCAATAATCAACAATCCCACCCTTCAAATACTCAGGGGGGAAAATATGTGTACCTCATATGTAATCAGCAAATCCTGTAGGTTTTTTGTTTGTTTGTTTGTTTGTTTGTTGCTGGTTTTTTTTTTTTTTTTTTTTTTTTTTTTTTTTTTAGGGAGAGAGGAAGTAAGAGAGAGGACACAGAGAGAGAATCTTAAATCTTAAGCAGGTTCCATGCCCAGCACATTGCCCAACACATAGCTTGATCTCACAACCCTGAGACCATGACCTGAGCTGAAATCAAGAGTTAAAGGCTTAAATGACTGAGCCACCCAGACACTCCAGTATAGGTTCTATTTTTTAAATATATCCAGAATTCAACCTTCTCCTGTCACCTCTGCTACTACCACCCAGGTCCAAGCCATTATTATATATCATTTGATATACAGCAAAAGCCTCTTAAATGCCTCCATTGTTTCCTTTATTTCTCTTTACATTCTATGATCCATTCTACAACCAGAGCAATCTTTTTACAATGTGTTAAATAATTTTACTTATGAGATCAATGGTTTCCACTCTCACTAAGAATAAGTCAAACTCATTACAGTGAGGTATAAGAAACTATGATATCTATAATATCTACTCTTCCCAACTGTGACCTCCCTGAACTCATGTTCTATTACATAACTCCAGCCACAGTGGTCAACTTGACATTTACCACACATTCCAGGGTTACTGCCACCTCATAGCCTTTGCATTCTACAGTTAAACTGCCTGAAACTCATCCTTCAGAACTCTGTGTGGGCATTTTCTTATTGGCTTCTAATCTTTGCTCAAGTGTCCTCTTCTCGGTGACGCCTTCACAAACCCTATTTTAAACTGCAAAACCCGCCCATATGATCGTTTCTTATTTGCTTCTTCTTAATAGTTCTTATCACTATTTAAACATGCACACACACATATAAACCCACACACTTGTGTGCATATATATGTATAAACACTGTTGGGGAGAAATAATTTTCTTTACCCTTGAAGGTTCTTTTGTCTGGAATAAAACTTAAACTGACACAAGACAGATTAACTGGAGAAAATCACATTTAATTACATACAAATGGGGAATCCACATAAGCAGGAGAAATTTCAAAAACATGCAAAATGAGGTATGTATGTTATTCTGGACTAAGGGGTACGGGGGGGGGGGGGGGGGTTCTAGGGCTTCAAAGAGAAGAAAGGAAATTCACAGGAAGATGAAAGTAAACATTTGGGAAGAAAAATGTTCATTGGGTCATCCAGAAACAAGGGAACACAGGACTTCAATCAAACAGGTCTTGCCGCATTCCTTCCTGTCTATCACAACTAGATCACATTGTACTGTTGTAATCTATGGTGAGCTCCTGCCTTGAAGCATTTTCTCTGTGTAAATACTTTTAGGCAGTTAGGTGGGAGGTACCAAAAAAAAAAAAAAAAATTCCTGAGTCTTCTGTTTCTTAAAAATAATCAGCCCAAAATAAGCCACAAGCCAAAGAGGGACATTTTGGGATAGCAGATTTCGCTCCCTTACAACACACATATAGACACATAAATCAATATTGTCTGCCTCTGTCCATGAGAATGTAAAGTCCTTAAGATAAGAGATTTCTGTCTGCTTTTTCACTGTCTGTTTTGCTCACCAGAATAGTCCTTGACATACACTAAGTACTTTATTAGTATTTGCTGTATTTCTAGTGATAAATCTTGTTTGCTTCAGGAAAAAAAATGTGATAAACATAATTTTACCATCCCCCTAAAGAATGATAATTATACAAACTTTAGGGGTAAAGGTATTTTAGAATTTAGAAATAGATTTTATTACATTTTACTCAAAATCATTCACGAATTTTTATTAAGCTTTTCATTTGAGACTGTGGTCATAGATTTTGTGGACAACTTCTCATTCTCAAAGGTGTTCTTTATAATAGTCTTCTGCCACAATTTATATTGCTAGGGTCATCCATGGAGACAGGCATTAAAATAAATCTATATAAATATGTAATTACAACCAGCTTCCCATTCCTGTCTTGTGAAGTACATGTTTTCATACAGTAAAGAGAAACGGTAACAGCCACATACTTTATAATTAATCACCATTGATTCTTTTGGGTTCCTTACTTGTCAGTAACATCATTTTTCAACCTGATATGGTTGTACTCCAAGTAACTAAGCCATCACCTAGAAACCCACTGCTATTTTTCCAAGGTTATAATCTTTAAAAATTAACTAATTAAACTTCTACCAACTATGAGCTAAGTCAGGGGGATCTGTTTCTTATTCATTTAAATGGTATTTCTCATTCTGTAGATTAATGTTTAATAAGAACATAAGACCTTTTTCATCTGAAAAGCAAATTTTGTGATATAATGTTATTGTCAAAGATCTATTTTAACACACAGTTAAGTGGTAGTTTGCAATGATAGGTTAGAGAAAATTTTCCCAAGATAAATTATTCTGAATAAAAGAGGTTGATGGAATGATTGCATCTTTGCAAACAGACAAAGAGAACTCTCATTTATAATATTATAATGGTTACAATTCAGGTAATGCTACAAATATATCAGAAACTTCATATATATTTACTCATATATCCCACACAATATTCTATGAGATGGGTCTCATTATCCTCCCTTATAACCACAACAAAACAAAACAAAACAAAACAAAAGGCTTGCCAAGATCACACAACCTATATGAAGTCAAGATTCCAACAAGTTTTCTTTCCCAACTGCTTATCTTTAGACGTTATGTTAATTTCATTGTCAAAATACAAATATTTCAAAAACAGCTAATGAAAGACTTGTTTACTCAAAATAAAATGTATGACTGTGCTGTTATTAGAATGATTTAGACCAAAAAGTTCCCCACTAATTAAGAGATTTTGAGTCTCTGCATAATTAAAGGTGCCACAATCCAAGCAAAATCAGCCTCGAACTTGGGAACTGTTTCAAATCAACTAGTTTGGTATTTTCAAAATACAGAGAGGCTCTCCGCTTGTATTGACAATGTCCTTACCATGAGGCTTTCAGATCCTCTATCTGAATTCTCTCATTGATGCTATCTGAATTCCATCTAAATCTCCCATTTATTCAACTTCCTAGTAGTATCTTCCTTGGTACTTTTCTCATCTATTTCTTTCTCATTTTAATGTTTATGAAGCCAGAGTCAGTTGGAATAGCAACAAAGAATTGCAGTTTTGAAAGCATATTTAAAGTGGGACTAATTTTTCCCATCATGTGGTTATTAGTTGAAAGTAACAGAATGACAGAATGAAGCAGGTGGTCATTTTGTTTGGCACTACAAATCTCACCTGCATGTAGGCCCATAAATTAAAGACCCAGTTCTTACTAACAACACAGGTTTGGGAGAGTAAGAATTTATACCAGAAAGACAAAACACCAAAAAAACCCCACAGTTCCTTCTTAAGGATTTCTATCAACCACAGAGATTGCTATATGATTGTCACTGAGCTCTGGGAAGCTTTAATCACAAAGAATGCTGAGGTCTTGAAGGAGGAAGCCAGATTCAAAACAGAAAGAACTGTGACCCGGCTAAAGAGTTGGACTCCAAGGTGGTGGCCAGGAACCCAGTATTCTGATAGTGTTCAAAGAAGCATAGTGTCTCCAATCAAAGAAGTATAGTGTCTCCAATCAAATTCATGGGTACAAGGTGAAGCATCCCAAGAAGGTTTAGCTAGTCTTGTCTCATGGTTTTTATAGAAGGAAGTTCTTCCTCATCACAGAAAGTATTATAATCTAACAACAACAACAACATGAAATACTTACAATGTGCCAGATACTTGACATGAATTCTCTCACTAGAGGGTCACAACAGAGCTCTGAGCTAAATATGGGTAACATCTCATTTTACAGATAAAGAAACCAAAAGAGCTTGTCTAAGTTTATAAAGCGAGGAAGTAATAGAGGCAGACTTTGAAATGAGGCTATCTGACTCCAGAGCTGAATAATATACTACATGAGAGTATACTATCCTTATTCATTCCTATCACTAGATTCACAGCATCTGACAACAAGCCTAGTAAGGATTCAAGAACAACCAACTGAACACATAAATGACAGAGGTAATATATGGACC
This sequence comes from Mustela nivalis, assembly GCF_964662115.1. Taxonomy (NCBI): domain Eukaryota; kingdom Metazoa; phylum Chordata; class Mammalia; order Carnivora; family Mustelidae; genus Mustela; species Mustela nivalis. The sequence continues at coordinate 72,498,960 of NC_139031.1, forward strand.
ATAATAACGTGTAAAGTGTCAAACCTTCGTTCCCTTAAACAACTTAACTCCACTAACAAGCAAGAAGAAGGCAGCTAAACATATACTAACATAATATACCCAGGGACCACCTCTAGACCAGGGACTGGCAAACTTTTTCCATAAAAGGCCAAAGAGTAAGTGCTATAGGTTTGCAGGCAATACAGATCTCTGTAGCACTCAATTCTGACACTGTAAGGAGAAGCCAGCGAGGAACAATACATAAATTAATGAGAGGGTATGCCACAATAAAATTTTATTTATGGACACTAAAATTTGAATTTCATATAACTTCCACAGGTCATGAAATATTCTCCTACTTTTGATTTTTTTTCTACCATTAAGTCATGGAAAATTCATCCTCAGCTCATGGGCCCTGTATACACAAGCCAGGCAGCAGTCTGGAGTTAGCACACGGGCTAGAGTTGGCTGGCCCCTACTTTAAATAACTTTTGCAGTCTCCTTATAAATAGTGAGATTTTGAAAGACAAGGGAGTTGTGATTCCGAATACAATGAGACTCACCCAAACATGCGGTGTTGTTGCGGGGTTTTTTGGGAAGATATGCAGAACCTCAGAGCCATTTAAACCTCAGAGTTGTGACAGATGAACAAGGCAAAGAGCAATGAAGTAGTAAAAATGAAAGGAAGAATTCTGGTATCCAGTTAACTAGCAGAAATTATGTCATTTATAAGATAATGAGAGAGACAAAAGGACACTTATTTTAAGCACCAGACACATTCAGAAACAGACAAGTCAGAAAGATAACATCAGTCACCTAAAACCTAACTAGATCTCCTTCAGTCAAGATGGCAATTAAAGAATCCTTTTTAAATGAGCTAATTCCAATTTTTCATGCTTGGTCGTTAAAATGTACCTCAGTAGTTAAAATGTATACAAAAAGAAAGACTAAAATCTGGGTCTATGTTCCATCTATGTCAGAAGACTGCAGAGGCCTCCATTTCTGTCAAGCCAGATTTTTCTCCCCGTCCTTTCAAAAGAATTTCTGCACTCAGCCCCGATGGCTGACTGGGATGAGGAAACCGCCCTTGCCCTACCCCCACCACAAGTATGACAAGGCAAAACCTTTTATTCTATCCCACCCCCTCAACCCTTCATCCACCTGTGGGGGCCCACCCCAGCAGATCCTTCTTCCTGTCCTCACAAAAGCTAACTGAGTTCTTCACCTTTCTCAAGTGCTAACCAACCCTCTCCTTCCCTCCAGCTTTCCTCTCTGCTGATAACCTTAATTGCTGCTTCACAGAGAAACTAAAGGTGTCAGGAGCAAGAGCCTTCAACCTCAGGATCTAATGCTCACTCCTCCTTTCAAGTATCAGAAGCTGAAAGAAGCTGAAATGTTCCTTTGCCTTGTTTCCCTGGGACCTCCACCCACCCACCTCTCCCACCCCCTTCTCATCTGGAAGGAGAACTTTGTTCCATCTCTCTTACCCTGTCTTCTGTATTTGCAAATGTCCCCTCTTTCCCTGCTCCTTCTGCACAGTCTATAAACACACCTGTCTCTCTCTCAGATTGTAAACAAATTCATGAACCCGGATCCTCTCCACCTGGTGTTGGCCTCCAGCTCCTCTCTTACCTCACGTAGCTTTCACATCCAGTCCCTCAGAACTTTCAACCTTCTGTCCACATCCTCACCTCCCATTCCCTCACCAAACCCCCACAGTCCAGGCCCACTATTGCATGGAAACACCTTGGGTAAATATCTCTAAGAACCTTTCCTCCACCACATTAAATGTGTAATTTCTTATCTATGTTCAAGGAAAACTGTTAACATAATCTCCTGCATTTTTAATTCTTAGGTTTAGTTATACTACTTTTAGGTTCTCATGAAATAATTTCTAACTGAATATTTCATTTTCAGGGAGTCCTTATAAAATCTCTCATAAAATGTTATCCAGTGAGAATGCAGGAAGTCCATTTCCATGTGTTTAAGAGAAGTTGGGGTCTAAGTTGACCCAAACTTGGACCGCATTAGTTTTACCATAAGAGACAGTCAGTCACTCATAACACCAATGTTTCAAACACAAAGCAAACAAAACATACTGGTTTATTTTCTCCTTTTTTGAATTCTTCATTTTTCTGGGTTTTTTTTCAGTAATAATTACAATTCATAAATGCCGGAAGTAAAAACCTTTCCATACTCTTACCTCCCCAAAACAGCCCTTATTATAGCTGCCACTAAGCCACCTAGACCTTCATCTATAAAGAATACATGTATATGTAGGCATGCATAACCTGATTAAAAATTTTAATTCTTTTCGGGTCTCATTTTATTCAACATCTTCTTAACACCTGACACAATTGATTCCTTCTCTTTTCTGGCCACACTCACTTCTCTTATTCAATGGAATTGATTTTAAACTCTTAAACTCCTTCTTTCCTTTAGCCCCATATTTCAAACACTGACCAAAATCTGCCAATGCCACCACTGACTACTCCTCTTACACATCGTATTCTAAGAGGTTAGTTCAGGCAGTCACGGTATCTCAGCTGGACAGCTACTTTCAACTTCTCACTCGTCTCCCTTCCTCTATTCCTGTCCCTCTCTAATATATACTTCATACTGCCACGAACACAATATTTTTCCAATGAAATAGGATCATGTCACTTCTCCAACTGAAGTGTTCCACTGACTTCCTGGTACCTGCAGGATGAAGTTCATACTTCCCAACACAAAATGTCAGATCATATGCGATCCAGCCTCCAACCAGCTTGTCATCCTTAGCTTTCACCAAGCCATCCTCTCATAATTCATGATCCAGAAGATGAAACTATAGTTCTTTGAACTTGTTCCTTCTACCTGGATGGCCACGATCATATCTTCCCTTAGCTCTACAGCCTGTGCGAGACAACATATCTTTCAACAATCGGTTTAAGCATCACCATGTTGAGGAATGCTTCCTCTTCCCCAAGCCCTCAAGGAAAACTAGCTGTTCTTGTTTTGCAGTTTCTTATATTTTTCAAACATTTTTAAGCCTATCCATACCTAATGAATTATAAGCTCCTTAAAGGAAAAGACTGAGGCTGAGTTGTTGCTGTATCCCTAATAAATTATTTTAAGGATACTGTGTTCATCTTTCTAATAATGGAGACTATTTATTGGGCATCTAGAATGGTTTAGATATTATTCTAGACATTTTATATTCATTATCCCTTCTAATATTCACAATAACCCCATCTCTATAGAATTTAAAACTGAGGGATTATATAATCTATATAACTCCACCGAAGTTACACAACTAGCAAAAGGGGAGCCAGAGTTCAAGTATGACAGCACCAGCACCGTTTCTTCTCCCACAAAATAGCTCTGACTTAGCATTTGATACTATTACTATTTATTCTGTCCTACAGGATGCAGAGTAACTGAAACCATAGAAACCTCTCTTGACAACCTTCTTCATCACTTACTGATGTTTACTCAGTATAATTTTTCTAAAATTATATATTATCATTCTTTTTATGCCATTTAAATCATTCATACTATTGTCTATACATGCATACTTCCACACTGGACCGTGATACTCCAGCATGGACACTGAATGTATTTACATTTATGCTACCAAAAAAAAAAAAATGAAGAAAGTATTTTTAAGGGCACCTGGGTTAAGCATCTGACTCTTGATTCCAGCTCGGGTCATGATCTCAGGTTCGTGAGATCAAGACCTAAGTTCAGCTCCATGCTTGGCTCTGCATTCAGCATGGAGTCTGCTTGAGATTATCTCTCTCCCTCTGCACCTCCCCTGATTCTGTCTAAAAATAAATAAATACATAAATAAATAATAAATTATTTTTTAAAGAGAAAGTATTTATATTTGCAAATGGGAATTACAAAAGAATCGCCCATTTCCAATAATGCATAACATCAGTGTGCAAAGAGAACACCAATTAATATCTAAGTGGAAAATATACTGAGTTGGGCATGAAAACAATCCACTTTATTAATAAGTATAAAATGAAGTACTTTTCTTTAAAATATAAAATTAAAAAGAAATTAACAACTCTTCTTTTATTCATAAGAGAAGTTAACTAGGTTGTGTGTGAAGACAGTGGTTCTGGTCAATCCTTACACAACAATGGTTGTTTATATGTTACGTATGTTACATGTAACAATAAGTTGTTTGTATGTAACCCCTTAGCCTCAGGCTCTGGAGAGACAATAAACACTGCCAGAATAATCTGTTTTCCATTACTGGATCTAAAGAAATCATTAAAAATTCCTTATCCTTAAAAAAATGGCTTCCACATTCACTGAATAGTTTCTTATATACGTTTGACTTATCATTCAATACATTACCCACAACAATGACTACTGAATGCCCAAGTGTCTGGAATATCTAAATCAATGTTTCTGTGTATTTCCAATGACTTGATGTCAACTTCTAATTTTCTTTGATGTTGATGGAATGTCATCTCAATAGAATGTTGTCTCCATAGAATGTCATCTCATAGCCAAAAGCCCCTTGCAGCTAAAACACTGGGGTCAAATTATCCTGCTTTGATCAACCCCTGTGCATGGACTAAAGGCACTAAATATTATAAACCTACTATCCCAGAGCCTTTAGTGTTGTGGGCGTGGAGAAATAAGGGATAATGGAAGTTGACTTTTACACAAAGAAGCAACCCAGATGCTGCTGGGGTCCTCTAGAATCATCAGTCATCAATTTTACTGAGCAAGAAATTCTGAACTGTAATAAGAAAAATATGAGGGATGCCTGGGTGGCTCAGTTGGTTAAGCAGCTGCTTTCGGCTCAGGTCATGATCCCAGTGTCCTGGGATCGAGTCCCATATCGGGCTCCTTGCTCAGCAGGGAGCCTGCTTCTCCCTCTGCCTCTGCCTGCCATTCTGTCTGCCTGTGCTCGCTCTCTCTCTCTCTCTCTCCCTGACAAATAAATAAAATCTTTAAAAAAAAAAAAAAAGAAAAAGAAAAGGAAAAATATGAAATAAAATAATTTTAAAAGCCACAATTATAGTCTTTTTATAGTAGTCTATTTCATGAGTTTCATTCAGCATCTACCATCAAATCATTTACAGATCAAGAATTCTAGAAGAACTTTCTTAGTGCATGGTATTAAAAAATTCTACTTTTTTAGTGATCTAATTTTAAGAATGTATCTTTCATGCTGAGTAGAAAACATTTACTTCTCCTATGTGTTGCTCTTTTTCTTTCAAACTATGAACACACTCAAAACACTTCTGACACCAGATGCGTGGGGTTTTTCCCCCCATTCTCTGTGACAGCTTCTGATTTGGCTCTGTCTTTCCAGGGATGAACTCACATCCAGGAGCCCACCAAAAGTTACCTCATTAGAAAAAAAGACACTGCTATCACCCAGGAAATTTGGTCTTTCTGGGAATGAACTGACAATCAGGAGCCCACCAAAAGTTACCTCATTAGAACAAAAGACACTGCTATCACCCAGGAAATTTGGTCTTTCTGGGGAATGAACTCACAACCAGGAACCCACCAAAAGCTTCCTCATCAGAACAAAAGACACTGTTATCACCCAGGAAATTCCAAGGGATGTAGGAACTCTGTGTCAGGAACCAGGGGCAAGGATCACCATGTACACCTATTTCTTATTATTTCACACATGCCTAACAAATTATTTTTAAGTCTCAAATCCATCAACTAACACATATACAGTTCATACAAATTCTTTTTTTAATGGGCTTTATTTTTAAAGTCACTTGGGACACACAGCAATATTGAGCAATGTACAGAAATTTCCCATATACTCTCTGCTCCCACACATGCACTATCCCACACTACCTCCTATTATCAATATGTCCCACCAAAATAAAACATTTGTTATGACTTGTAAACATAACTTGGCCCATCATAATCACCCAACCCATAGTCTATATTAGGGTCTACACTTAGTGTTGTACATTCAATAGGTTTGGGCAAATATAAAATGATATGTATCTACCATAACAGTACCATACAGAATATTTTCATTTCCCTAAAATTTTTCTGTGCTCTGCCTATTCATTCCTCCCTCCCTTGTAACTCTTGGCGGTCACGGGTTTTTTGTTTTTGTTTTTACCATCTCCATGGCTTTGCTTTTTCTAGAATGTCATACATTTGGAATCATATAATATGTAGCCTTTTCATATTGGCTTCTTTCACTTTGTAATATTCATTGAAGTTTCCTCCATGTCTTTTTCTGACTTAATAGATCATTTCTCTTTATTTTTTAAATTTAATTTATTTTCAGTGTTCCAAAATTCATTGTTTATGCACCACACCCAGTGCATACAAATTCTTAACCACAATTTTAAAAAAATGTAAAGAATATTTATTCTGTTCCCAGCTCTATGTTATGAGCTTTAGCTGTAACTGCATCTTTGAAACCCTATAAGAACCATATGAATTGATACAAGTACAACACCAATTTTACAGATAAGGAAACAAAAATGGTTTAAAATTTGAACACAAGAAATCTCAAAATTCTTTTGAAAATTTGAGGGAAACTCAAAGCCCATGCTGTTCATCAATATATTATTCTAAGAGCAATTCAACAGCCAAATGAAGAATATATAGAATGAATGAGTTATATGATAGACAGATAGATAGATAGATAGACAGACAAACAGACAAACATGACTTCCAGGCCTTTAAATTTATTTATAAATTTCTATCTTATACACTGAGTTGCCAAGACATCCAAAGATGTTTTGTTCCATGTATTGTTCCCCTGACTGAAATTAATATTGCGAATGGAAATGTTAGTAAATGTGAGTTTTGACTCGCTCTTACAATGCCTCAAATTTCTTTAAGAACCTACTAGAACAACTGAAATTTTGTTCTATTTCTTAGAGTCCTGTTTCAAAACCCTGTTGCCATTGCTGAAATTAACAATAGCCCTTCTAAACCTCACAGCCATCATCTAAAACAGCAGCTCTCAAAGTATGCCCTTGAGGCTCCCATGACTGTATATGGCGGTCTGAGAGCTCAAAACTACTTTCAAAATAATACTAAGACATTTTTTGCGTTTTTCATTCTCATTTTCTTCCAAGTGTATAATGGAGTTTTCCAGAGGGCGACACAATGTGTGTTACCACGACAAACTAGTGCAGAAGGTAATGTGAAAATTCAACTATCTTCTGTTAGCCAGAGACATTAAGCAGAGCTACAAAAATCTAAAACAATACCTCCATTACCATTGTTTCTTATTTTGAAAGCTATACTTCTTTTTAATAAAAATGTTACTGATGTTAACAAGCAATGAATGTATTATCATTGTAAAATTAATGAACAGGGGCTCCTGGGTGGTTTAGTCAGTTCAGGATCCAACTCTTGATTTTGGCTCAGGTCAAGATCTCAGGGTTGTGAGATTGAACCCACATCATGTTCCATGCTGGGCATGGAGCCTGCTTTAGATTCGTTCTCTTCCTCTCCCTCAGTACCTACCTCCCCCTGCTAGCATGCTTGCTCGCTCTTTCTCTCTCTCTCTCTCTCTCTCATAAATAAATAAGTAAATAAATAAATATTAAATCAATGAACATATAAATATATGTGAAATTCTGTTTCCATTATAATACAGCAAACATAGATAGTTTATAAATAAAAACTCTTTGAGGTCTTCAATAATTGTTAAAGGGGGTCTGAGAACCACTGATCTAAAGTACCCATAAAGCACCCATCATTTGCCCTATTCTAATTTCTTACTCTTTATATTCTCTGAGTTTAGCTTATTGACTATGATCATCCCTGGTGTGTTGCCTATTTTTTTGTTGTTGTTGTCTGTTACCTTACAAAATCTAAGATAGTACAAAGTCTTCTGATTCCACCTGCTGAACAGACAAATTAGTCTCAGTCAGTAACTCCATCTGATGCTACGATACATCAGATGGTGCTATTCAATAGATAGACTTGACAGAATCTGTTCTGAACAACGACATGCTTTATCTGGAACATACCACAACATCATGGAAGTCTGGGAACTTATTGTTTAAGAGAAACTGATTAAACTTTATTGCTAAACTTCTTGATGTCTGAGATTTTTCATGTTGCTATTGTGTAAGGTGATAAAATCTGTCAAAATTATAATTGTAGACCCTCAGCATATCAGACCATACTGGGTCTTCCACAGGTCCAATAGGGGCTAAGGACGATCCTAGACCATCCATATGCTCTACTTGGAACCTGGCCTGAGAGGCTCAGATCAGTAAAGTAATACCTCTCAGCAGCTCTGAATACTTTTTGCCAGTCTTTCCATTTTGAAACATTCTCTCCCTTTATGATTACCCCCCTGGTTCTACTCCTGTCACAAATTATAATTGTCCATGCTCTAAACAAAAGTCTTTCATGGTGATTTCTCCTTAGCTTTTTCACCTCATCTCACAGGATGAGAACTTTCATACTCAAGTGTGCAGCTATCAGCTATATACAAGTGACCCTCAAATCACAAGTCTAACCTTGACTTTGCTCATGACTGCCAGGCCTCAGTTCCTACAGACTATGAAATAACTCCAGATGGATGTTTTGCTAGCTCCCCTCTTAACATGCAAAACCCAATTCATTATTTTCCCCAGCAAATAACAATGCTTAAAATTGCTCCTCTCCCTCTGTTTTACTAGATCACAGCCACTAGTTCATGATTTTCCCAAGAATCATTTATAGATGTCCGGAGACATTTTTTGGTTGTCACAACTGGGGAAGGGATCCTACCTGCATCTAGTGGATAGGATCACGGACATTACTACATTAGCACCTTATAATGCACAGGACAGCACCCACGAAAAGGACTTTCTGGCCCCAAATGTTAATAGAGCTTAAGTTGAGACATACTGCTCTATATCCATCACTTGTCCATCTTCCCTCCAGCCAAACAAGTCGACCCGTGGCTCTGGCACAGATGTGGCCACCAGGAGCCTCATAGCTCAATTTGAAACTGAAGCAGCTGGAGGTCATGGGGCAAAAAAGGGCCTGAAGAAAGCAGGATCGTCCCTAAGGTGAAGCTGGGCTCAAATATGGAGCCAACGGTAACTGAAAGCAGGGTTAAGTTGGAAAGTTCATCTGAAATAGCAACATCTAATAAATGCTGCATTGGAAACGGGATGCTAGACTATATGACATTTTTCCAAAAATTGAGTTAATTATTGATCCCATGATTCTTTCAAAATATCTCAGCCATTCTGAAGGTTAAAAATAAGCATGAGAGTGAAAATAGCATTTTGGTGTGGAAGATACCTTAGGGTACTATGTTTTTACCTGGGTCCCACTCTTGAGGAGCAAGTGAAGGTGGGTTCAAATCCAATGGTGAGAAGGGAGCTCACAGGGATGACACAGAGTTCAATATGTCTTCTGTATTTGTGGAGATGCAGGAGCTTACTCTTTGACTCCTACTTGGGCAATCAAGAGGCTGCAATGGGCTAGATAATAAATAAATAAATAAATTTGTTCTCCCAGAGCCTTTCTGGGCCAAGAATGGGTTCGTGTTTCCCAGTTACCAGATGAAGGTCAGCCAGCTCTAGTACAACCTGTCCTGTAAAGACTTCCTATGATGAGCTCTCAGCAGACACATGCTCCAGATGCACTAAGGAATTGCTATGAGTTGTAGACAAAGGAAGACACTAGCTGGAATAGAGAAACTTGTATCTGCATAAGGGGAATTATAGGTGAGACACTCCAAGACATGCAATGGTCTCCAAAGACCCCATAAAAGTGTTTACAAGAGAATCAACCTTAATCAACTGACAGGCTGAAAAGGCAGAGTCATATTATAATGGTAGCAAGAAGCAACAACTTTTGTATCTCTCTTATATCGCCTCCCTCTCCATGGGTCTAACAAATTAAAGGAAGGGAAAGAAATGCCAGGGGTGAAGCTACCAGCAGCCATTGCAAAGCAGGCCCCCAGCTTGGCAAGGGATAGTGGAAGGTTTTCACTGTAAATCATGTTCTGAGTTTCATCATAATTTTATTGCACATGCTCCATATTGAATTGAGACAAATTATTTAAAGGAACTATAATTGTTTCCTCTTACCTAAGAATGAACAGAGAAGTTATGCTATCTGCCCATGTTTGTATCCAGAGACAGGGAGAATACTATCCCTACTGAACAATCAAAAATATCAGTGGGACAGTCTTTTAGTGGGGTTACTTTTATGATCACAGTTTCTGCATGTAAATCAGTTCTGAGGTGTGGACAGTGAGAGAAAATCTAGATTTACCTGAAGTATCTGGCACCAGTCAGTCCAACAATACGGATGCATTTGCAAGGAGAAAACTAAAGAAGGGATCAGGGACATTCCCTGTATTTATGGGGGTCAGTGAACAACTACTAGATGAGTGAGTGTAACCTTAAAATGCAAAGATTTAGACATCACCCAAGTTAAATCACCCAGTCTCCCCCTCACACTCCATCTGTATCACCCACCAATCAAATCTACCTCCCCCAATATTCGACAACCACTTCTCTCCATTTCCACTATGCTCATTTCACTTCTCAAGTTCTCATTCTTGGATGTCCCAGCTGTTCTCTCTTCCAATGGCTCTAACCACAGTCATTCTTGAGTCAGATTCAAAAGAGTAGAAATATGGTTACTAGGGAGGATGGAAGACAGAGGAAATGGGAAAATGCCAGTCAAAGTATCCAAAGTTGCCGTTATATAGGATGAGTAAGTCTAGAGATCTAATATACAGTATGATGACTACAGCATATAATACGGATTGCACTGGAAATTTGCTAATAGAGTAGATTTCAGGTGCTCTCACCACACACATTCAAAAATGTGAACAAATGAAATGCTAATTAGTGAGGCACCTGGGTGGCTCAGCCAGTTAAGCTTCTGCCCGCAGCTCAGGTCATGATTTCCAGGTCTTACTCTTTCTCTCTCTCTCAAATAAATAAATAAAATCTTAAAAAAAAATGCTAATCAGCTTGACCGTAGTAGCTATTTCACTATGTATATCAAAACATCATGTACACCTTACATATATACAATTTTGTATAAAAAAAAATAAAATAAAAGAGCTATACTCTTAAAGCACAAGTCTGAACATACCATTTTCCAATTTGACAACTTTTGGGGGCATTTATTTTGGAGAAAAAAAATCTAAACACCTAAGCATGACATTCAGGGCTCTCCATCATGTAGCCTCAATCTGCTCTGCTATACTTATCACCTATTTCACACACACACACACACACACACACACACACACACACACTGCGATGCCCTATCATTCTGGACTGTTTACCATGGCCCAAATAGTTCACAGATATTCTTGTCACCATCCTTCTTTTCATATTTTGATTTCAATCCCAAATACTCTTTCCCCAGCCCCACCTTCCCCTCTCTTCCTCTCCAGCTTGTGGAACCATACCCATTGTTCTGGGTCCAGCTTATGGTAGGGCTAGTGAAACATTATCTGGCCTCCCAGTCAGAATGAGCCCTCCTTCTACTGTGCCCCAGCTATTTTTTTTTTAACTACACTTATTTGTGCCACTTGTTTTTACTCTAGCTTATAATATAGATCTTTTTGTCTGTCTCCCCACCATTTAGTAAATCTCTTGATGGCTTACATACAACAATCAATAAATATTTGGTGAACTGAATTAAATGCCACAGACCAAAGTAGTTTCCTCCACACTTTTAATTTTTCTAGAATATACCATTCTCAGATTTTATTATCTACTGGTCCTTCCTGTTCCAGCAGAAATGACCTAGAAGAAGCAATACATTCTTTTTGTAAAAAATTCAGGACTAGTTTTGTTTGTTTGTCTGTGTTTTGTTTTGTTTTTTTGTTTTTTTTTAAATATTTTATTTTTATTTATTTGACAGAGAGAGATTACAAGTAGGCAGAGAGAGAGAGAGAGGAGGAAGCAGGCTCCCTGCTGAGAGGAGAGCCCGATGCGGGACTTGATCCCAGGACCCTGAGATCATGACCTGAGCCGAAGGCAGCGGCTTAACCCACTGAGCCACCCAGGCGCCCTCAATTTTGTTTTGTTTTTTTAACACATGGAGGTGAAACAGAATTTTTTTAAATCTACCTATTTTAAATCAAGTACTGCTAACGGTAAATAGATGACTTTCTAAGAACAGTGACATGCTTCTCTTTTTGAAACAAAGGTCTGTTCTTAGGAAAAAGCACCTTCAAAATAAATTATCTAAACTTGGTTTTAAAGAATCCCATAGGGGCTCCTGGATGGCTTAGTGGGTTAGGCCTCTGCCTTCAGCTCAGGTCATGATCTCAGGGTCCTGGGATCGAGGCCCGCATCAGGTTCTCTGCTCAACAGGGAGCTTGAATCCCCCTCTCTCTCTGCCTGCCTCTCTGCCTACTTGTGATCTCTCTCACTGTCAAATAAATAAAATCTTAAAAAAAAAAAATCCCATAACTCTAATTGCACAGCAAAACAGAATCAACACATAGCCTTCTTTCATTTCTTCTTCTTTTAATGGCTGACATTGGTGTTACCTGTTAAGTGAATGAGGCAAAGGTTTTGTAATTAAAAAACCAATGATTTTAGGGCGCCTAGGTGGCTCAGTGGGTTAAGCCGCTGCCTTCGGCTCAGGTCATGATCTCAGGGTGCTGGGATCGAGTCCTGCATTGGGCTCTCTGCTCAGCGGGGAGCCTGCTTCCCTCTGTCTCTCTCTGCTTGCCTCTCCATCTACTTGTGATTTCTCTCTGTCAAATAAATAAATAAATAAAATCCTTAAAAAATAAATAAATAAAAATAAAAATAATAAATAATAAAAAACCAATGACTTTAGAACTCCAAAATCCTCATGATCTACAGCCCATTTCATATGTGCCATTATCATTCTATCCCAGCCCTATCTTCTGTCACAAGCATAGACCTGATCTCATCACAGTAGAGTTGTCTGTTCTTTTTTTCTACTGAATTTTGGATGCCTTGAGGACAAAGATATCCCTATTCACATTTGCACCCTAGCTCAGTGATTAGCATTTTATAAGCACTCAACAAATATAAGTGCTAATTAAATGGAAGAACAAAATGATGACAATGAGGTTGAACAGCAATCTGACATCATGGATAAGAAAGGGTCTTTGGGTCAAAAGACTTGAGTATAAATATTACTTCATAGTTTACAAAGCATTTTTATATACAAAGCCCAAGAATCTTATGAAGTGAGAAGCACAGCCATTAGTACTGTTGGTAAGGTATTTCTCTCTCCTGTATTTATAATAGAATTGCATATCCTGGCAACCACTGGGTTGGGTGGGACCATATGATGGGCCAATGAGTTGAGTACACAAGTGACATTTGTCATCTCCACACTAGAGCACTTAGTTCACAATGCAAGATTCCTGAACCCTCTTTTTTTTCTTCTGACAGAGAAACAGGTAGCATTCCGTGTGCTCTGTCAGCTCGGGTCCCTGAGTGATTATGACAAGAACAACCCCATCCTCTCCTGCCAGTCTTTAAAGAACATGTTGCTTAGGTGAGCAAAAACTTTAAAAAGGTTCTCAAAAGCTACTGAGATTTGTAGGTCATTTCTTGGCACAACAAAACATGCGCTATCTGACTAATCCAGGCACACAAAACAATCACTGGTCTCCACATGTAATAAACAACAAAACCGAGTTGCAGAGAAACCAAGGGACATTTTTTAATTGCATTAGTTAATAGTTAGAAGGGTAGTAATTAACAGAAATAGAATTCATTACGAGCACAAATAGAATTCATTACCTATAAATGTAGGCAGGGCATTTGTATACCAGTTTTAAGGGAAAAAATGTTTAATGTATTTATTTAATTGAACATAATTGTGTATATATGTATGTGTGTGTGTGTGTGTTACATATATAAACACTTGTGTATATACTTTTAGAACAGATGTAAGATAAGACAGAAGGAATCGGGGCACCTGGGTGGCTCAGTCATTAAGCCTCTGACTTTGGCTCCCATCATGATCTCAAGATCTCAGCCCCCAGTCAGGCTTCCTGATCAACTGGGGACCTGCTTCTCCCTCTCCTCCCTGTTCATGCTCTCTCTCAGTATCTCTGCCTCTATCTCCTCCTCTCTCTCTCAAATAAATAAAATCTTTTTTAAAAAGTAATCAAAATAATAAATTCTAGAAAAATTACATGAAAATATTGTTTAATTTTAGTCTTCTTCAGTGAAAACTTATAAATTTATTTTTAAACTTAAAATTGTTTATAATTTTAATTTACAAAAAAGACTGAAATTTTAGAATTGTGGGTACATACCAACTCTCTTGAGTTTAAAAAAAAAGATTTTTTTTGTTTGAAAAATAAACTTGATTTCTAATTAAGCTATCTTCAGATACTTCAGTAGATACATTATAATTATATATTCTTGTCAACATTGCTTGCATCTTTTAGAATTATTACCAGAATAAAAAAAACCATTTTATATATTTATAATTATTAAAGTAAGTATTATATGGATTATGAACTAAAATATACTTTCTGGTTTTAATACATAATCTCAGAATTTGCATTTCTGTTGCTGAAATTCATTATGATTTTCTTACTCATTAACTGTGATAAATAGTACATAAACAAACTAATCTTTCTCTTGAACAATAAAAAGTATTTTTTGGGGCGTCTGGATGGCTCAGTGGGTTGAGCCGCTGCCTTCGGCTCAGGTCATGATCTCAGGGTCCTGGGATCGAGCCCCGCATTGGGCTCTCTGCTTGGCAGGGAGCCTGCTTCCCTCTCTCTCTCTCTCTCTGCCTGCCTCTCTGCCTACTTGTGATCTGTCAAATAAATGAATAAAATCTTAAAAAAAAAAAGTATTTTTCAAGAATGCTAATTAAATATCATTAGTATTGTGCTGCATAGGCTACCATGGATGTCCTTCCTTTTTCCACCAGCAATTTCTATGTTTAGGCAACTTAAAACATTTCCTCTAGTTTTCATCTTATTCTTCAAGTACATTATACAAATCAACTGGGGAGCAATGACCATCAATGAGAAACCATTTCAATTCAAATATATCCATACACAAAACCTGAACCCCTGAATGGTGATTGCACTGAAAAATCTCACCACTTACTGACCTAGGATCAACTGACAAAGTACCTGTTCAGATACTTGAGAGAGAAAAAATCTACAAAACAGTAATTAACAAGTAAGTAATTTATACTCCCTCCTACAATAATCATCCCCAGATATACCAATGTCAGAATGCTAGAAAAGTATAAAGGATGGCAGGCTGAATCAGTTAAGGATCTGTGACTGAATGTAACAGAAAACAACCCTTGTTAACTTAAGCAAACTGAATGCATTGGAAAGATAACAGAGTATCTCACAGAATCCCAAGGACAAGTTAAGGTCTCAGGAAAAACAAGAACTGGTGGTCTGGGGTGCTTCCAGCCCATAACAAAAGGAGTTTGTGAATGAATTGGTTCAAAATGTTTGCTTCTTTGTGACAAGGTCAAGATTCTTACAAGGAAAAATCTAATTCTTCTAGCCTCAATCACATGCACAAACTCTGGTCAGGGAATGGAGTATGCCTCCTCCACTGGCTGTCCTACCAAGACCAAGCAGGATGATATGGGAGTCAGGGGGTGCAGGCGATCCTTTTTCAGGGGACAATTGGCATGTTATTAGCAAAATAAGACGGGATGGAGGCTGAGCATTCAAAAATCAGATGTCCAGCTGTTTTAGAGTCAAAAGCTGAAAGATGGGGGCTCTATTTATGTTCCCATCTAAATCCCTCTGAGATAGCGCAAAGTTTTGAAAAATAACACGGGATAACAGATAGGGTTCAGGTACAGAGCAGGCTCATTTTCACACATACCTGCCCAATAAGATTCCACCTTTAGAATTCCTTAAAATGTGAACAAAAGATGTGATGGGTAATAAAGGTTTCTTTTCATTGGGTCTGTTTATCTAGTAGACTCTGGGATCCCAGCTGAGGAAGCACCTTAGTTTACTGGCAATGATCCTATTCCCAAGCAAGATCACATTCTAAAAACCTGAGAGTTAGGGGCACCTGAGTGGTTCAGTCCATTAAGCGCCCAACTCTTGATTTTGGTACAGGTCATGACCTCAGGATCATGGAATGAGGTCCCAAGTCGGGCTCCATGCTCAGCGGGGAGTCTGCTTGAGATTCTCTCTCTTCCTCACCTTCTACCTCTACCTTCCTCAAATAATAAATAAAGAGATCACTAAGATAAA
The DNA here is from genome assembly GCF_964662115.1 of Mustela nivalis. Lineage (NCBI taxonomy): Eukaryota > Metazoa > Chordata > Mammalia > Carnivora > Mustelidae > Mustela > Mustela nivalis. The sequence continues at coordinate 72,515,116 of NC_139031.1, forward strand.
TAAATAAAAAACCAGTAGTTAGGACTTCAACATATGAATTTGGTGGGGGGGTTACATTTGGACCCAGAACAGCAAGATACTGGCCTCATGATGTACCAGAACTTATTTTGCTCATTATTCAACATGTAACAACTAACCTATTCTGACAGCAGATAATCTGTGGCATCCTATTCCCTGTATTTCTGACTGGGCAGGAGCCACGTATAAACATTTTACTCCTTCTAGCATTCCCACATTGCAAATTAACGAGTCTCCCACAATGCTTTGTTGGTGCACATACACTGGTACCCTTTAACTGCACCAGTTAAAAGCAAAGAGAAGGGTTAGGACTAGACTCAGGGAAAAGTATTCAAATGCTTAAGTGATGCTAAGAGAGATCTGACGTCTTGCATACAAAAAATGTCTAATTCTCCACAGTCTCACACACATAGACATCAGGTGTTCACTCCTCTGTTCATGTACAAAAACTACGGGCATCTCTGCTGAGAAATGCCCTGTTTCCCTGTCATAGCTGATGTTGTCACAGACTTCATAATCTCAAGGGCTGTCCAGGGTTTTAAAAATTACAAGGCCTTCATGCCAGGTCTATAAACTATGAGAGTAGCTTCTCTAGAAAACAGCACATTAATATAGAAGAACATCATGAACACAGACCAAAGTATATTCCCTTTTTATTGATATTGACTTCACTGCAGAGAAAATTCTTCAGAAGTCCATACTTGGCTGTTTAATTTATTTACTTAGTTCTTTATCTAATCTCTGCTTCATAACATGTGAATCTCTGTACTGGTATTGGGATGGCATCTCTAATAATATTGTCTAATTTATTCTAGTTGCGTAGACATGGTTTCAGTGACCAATCATATTGGGAAAAAAATTTTTATTTCTATTTTGATGTACTGAATATCTTCCAGGAGAACTTTTCCCTCCAATTTTTTAAACTTAATCTTATAAAATCACTTTTGAACTCCTTTGTGTGTAATTAATATTATGTTCAAAATTTGTGTGGCCTCTTCCAGGATTAGAAAAGAAAAAGGAGAAACACAACGAAGGAAATATTCTACTAATTAGATCCCAGGGAAACACTTGCACTAAAACTCGGATTACTTGAAAAGATCCTTGCTTTGGCTTTGTAGCTGAATTTGAAATCAGGAAGACTGCTTCTGATTAGTTTTAAAATAAAACTGCAGGATTAACTGCTATATTCACTAGAGTTTTCAAATGGGAAAAGTTCTGCCAAATTACTCTAAAATGGAAAAGCCTATGAAATAGCATATATTCTACAGGTGTCATTTAAGGGACAGTAATTGTAAGTCATCCTTGTCACACACAAACATGAAAGATATTGGGGTCACCTCAAACTGGCAATAATTTCATCCAGAGGCAATAAGAATTAAATCATATAAATATACATATATAATTTGGTTAATCAAATACTTTATTTTTGTGAGGTCACAGAGAGGTAAAGTATATATTTAAACCTATTACCTACTTCATTTTATGGTTTTCAAAGTGTCTTCAATAATTTTCCATATTCTTTGCTGTTTAATTGTATAGAATTTAAATGCTTTCAAATTTACCTTTTCTTAAAATAAATAAGGTTGACAACATAAACACGGAGTAAATATTTTAAGTTTCATCTTCCTCTCCAGATTCACTGTCTATTCATTTTCACTCTGATTGTGCAAGTAGGGGTCTGGAAGAGAGGTCACTGCCCTGAATTGCTGCGTTAGCATCTTCTCATAGACTGGGGCAACATTAGGCACCATCAGGAGATGGCAGTGGAACCAGTTGCAGTACTTATCCCCCTAGTTCCCTCCTACACAGTTGCAAGAGCTGGCAGTGTCTGTCCAACAAAAGCCCAGTTGCTCCCTCCACACATGTACAACTATCTTTCTTTCCAGGTGCTGGTACTCATACTCTCTCTGCACACTTGCAGGTCTAAGATTACTAAAGATTCTCCTTGTTCTTAGCTCCAGCATGCTGTCCTCATCCTTCCATATCTTTGAAAATAGCCTTTTATGAGGCACCTGGGTGGCTCAGTCACTTCAGTTTCCAACTCCTGATTTCAGCTCAGGTTATGATCTCACGGTTATGAGATCAAGCCCTTTAGCCAGCCCTGCTGAGCAGGAAGTCTGCCTGAGATTCTCTCTCTCCTTGCCCTCTGCCACTCCCCTCACTTGCAGCTGTGTGCTCTAAGATAAATAAATAAATCTTTTAAAATAGAGAAAACAGCCCTTTATTAAACTCTATTCAAAGTATCCTAATTTGAGTATCCCATCCAATCCCTTGTTGGAACGAGGACTATATGCTGTAATCAATCTAACAAGATATATATGCTGAAAAACTAGAGGAAGAATGGTTACTCATTTAGGAAAGTTAAGAAAACTGAATTATGAGCTGCCAGTTGAGTAAATGAAAAAATAAATTGGCATAGCAGAATCTTGAAATGTAGAAGTAAAGATGACCAAAACTAGAGAGAAAAATTGACAAATTTGTGAAAGAAGCTATTGGACTGCCAGATCCAGTCCTCCCTCTCCCTGGTACGTGGTAGCTCGCACTCCTCAGCCCAGCAGACTAGGGGTTTATGGAGATCACAGAATCTCACTTAAAAGCATGTAGCACTTTACACTAAACATAAGAATTAAGGAAAGATTAATACCCTGAATAATTAGGGTATTTCTTCTACAATTTGCGTACCAAACCCTTCAGGCAAGAGTTTAGAAAATCATCAAGAGACTCCAAAAAGCTCCAGACATAGACAAACAAAGACACTGAAAGCAGGAATTTCTTTAAAAATTTTTTTCAATTTTTAAAATTTAATTAATTTAATTAATTAATAATTATTTAAATTAATTATTTTTTTAAATTATCCTATAGAGAATTCCATGATTGCCAAGTCCCATCCATGAGAACAGAGCTACGAATGTTTTTTTTAATAATATACCACTATTAAATATGAATACAGAGGGGAGGAGTCAAGATGGCAGAGAAGTAGCAAGCTGAGACTACATCAGGTAGCAGGAGATCAGCTACATAGCTTATCTAAACATTGCAAACACCTATAAATCCAATGGGAGATCAAAGAAAAGAAGAACAGCAATTCTAGAAACAGAAAATCAACCACTTTCTGAAAGGTAGGACTGGCGGAGAAGTGAATCCAAAGCAACGGGAAGATAGACTGCGGGGGGAGAGGCCGGCTCTCTGCAACTAGCGGAGCAAGGGAGCACAAAATCGGGACTTTTAAAACTCTGTTCCACTGAGGAACATCGCTCCAGAGGCTGAACCAGGGTGAAGCCAACACGGGGTCAGCGTGGCCCCAGGTCCCGCAGGGTCACAGAAGGATCGGGAGTTTCAGAGTGTCGCAGAGCTTGCAGGTATTAGACCGGGGAAGCCAGCTACAGAGACAGATCTGAGGAGTGAGCTCTCACCTCAGGGTTACCTTGAACTGATAGAAGGCTTGGTGAGCTCGGAGCGCAGCCGAAGGCCAGGGAGACGGGAGTAATTGGGCGCTGTTCTCTGAGGGCACACTGAAAAGTGGGGCCCCAAGCTCTCGGATCCTCCAGGCCGGAGACCAGGAGGCCACCATTTTCATTCCCGTCCTCCGGAATTCTACGGAAAGCGCTCAGGGAACAAAAGCTCCTGAAAGCAAACCCGAGCAGATTACTCAGCCCAGCCCCTGGTAAGGGCAGTGCAATTCCGCCTGGGGCAAAGACACTTAAGAATCACTACACCAGGACCCTCCCCCAAAAGATCAACAAGAAATCCATCCAGGACCAAGTTCACCTACCAAGGAGTGCAGGTTCAATACCAAGGAGAGCAGTGGAATTCCAGAAGAGGAGAAAGCAAAGCACGTAACTCATGGCTTTCTCCCCATGATTCCTTAGTCTTGCAGTTAATTTAATTTTTTTTTCTTCTTCTGCTAAATTTTTTTTAACTTTTACACTTTTCTTTTTTTAACGTTTTTTAACTACTTTATCTAATATATATATTTTTTCTTTTTTATATTTTTTCTTTATTTGTTTTCTTTTTTTAATTGTTTCTTTTTTTTTTTTTCTAAACCTCTTTTTATCCCCTTTCTCCCCCCATGATTTGGGGTCTTTTCTGATTTGGTTAAAGCACATTTTCCTGGGGTTGTTGCCACCCTTTTAGTATTTTATTTGCTCCTTCATATATTCTTATCTGGACAAAATGACAAGGCAGAAAAATTCACCACAAAAAAAAAACAAAAAATAACAAGAGTCAGTACCAAAAGCTAGGGACCTAATCAACACAGATAATGGTAATATGTCAGATCTAGAGTTCAGAATGACGATTCTCAAGGTTTTAGCTGGGCTCGAAAAAGGCATGGAAGATATTAGAGAAACTCTCTCAGGAGATATAAAAGCCCATCCTGGAGAAATAAAAGAACTAAAATCTAACCAATTTGAAATAAAAAACGCTATTAATGAAGTGCAATAAAAAAATGGAGGCTCTCGGGGCACCTGGGTGGCTCAGTGGGTTAAAGCCCCTGCCTTCGGCTCGGGTCATGATCCCGGGGTCCTGGGATCGAGCCTCGCATCGGGTTCTCTGCTCAGTGGGGAGCCTGCTTCCTTCTCTCTCTCTGCCTGCCTCTCTGCCTACTTGTGGTCTCTGCCTGTCAAATAAATAAATAAAATCTTTTAAAAGAAATGGAGGCTCTCACTGCTAGGATAAATGAGGCAGAAGAAATAATTAGTGATATAGAAGACCAAATGACAGAGAATAAAGAAGCTGAACAAAAGAGAGACAAACAACTACTGGACCACAAGGGGAGAATTCGAGAGATAAGTGACACCATAAGATGAAACAACATTAGAATAATTGGGATTCCAGAAGAAGAAGAGGGGAGCAGAAGCTATATTGGAGAGAATTATTGGGAGAATTTCCCTAATATGGCAAAGGGAACAAGCATCAAAATCCAGGAGGTGCAGAGAACCCTCACTCAAAATCAACAAGAATAGGTCCACACCCAGTCACCTAATAATAAAATTTACAAGTCTTAGTGACAAAGAGAAAATCCTGAAAGCAGCCCAGGAAAAGAAGTCTGTAGCATACAATGGTTAAAATACTAGATTGGCAGCAGACTTATCCACACAGACCTGGCAGGCCAGAAAGAACTGGCATGATATATTCAGAGCACTAAATGAGAAAAACATGCAGCCAAGAATACTATATCCAGCTAGGCTATCATTGAAAATAGAAGGAGAGATTAAAAGCTTCCAGGACAAACAACAACTGAAAGAATCTGCAAACACCAAACCAGCTCTATAGGAAATATTGAAAGGGGTCCTCTAAGCAAAGAGAGAGCCTAAAAGTAGTAGATCAGAAAGGAACAGAGACAATATACAGTAATAGTCACCTTACAGGCAATACAATGGCACTAAATTCATATCTCTCAATAGTTACCCTGAATGTTAATGGGCTAAATGCCCCCAATCAAAAGACACAGGGTATCAGAATGGATAAAAAAACAAAACCCATCTATATGTTGCCTACAAAATACTCATTTTAGATCCAAAGACACCTCCAGATTTAAAGTGAGGGGGTGGAAAACAATCTACAACACTAATGGGCATCAGAAGAAAGCAGGGGTGGCAATCCTTATATCAGATCAATTAGATTTTAAGCCAAAGACTATAATAAGAGATGAAGAAGGACACTACATCATACTCAAAGGGTCTGCCCAACAAGAAGATCTAACAATTTTAAATATCTATGCCCCTAACATGGGAGCAGCCAACTATATAAACCAATTAAAAACAAAATCAAAGAAACACATCAACAATAATACAATAATAGTAGGGGAGTTTAACAATCCCCTCACTGAAATGGACAGATCATCCAAACAAAAGGTCAATAAGGAAATAAAGGCCTTAAATGACACACTGGACCAGATGGACATCACAGATATATTCAGAACATTTCATCCCAAAGCAACAGAATACACATTCTTCTCTAGTGCACATGGAATATTCACCAGAATAGATCACATCCTGGGTCCTAAATGAGGTCTCAACTGGTATCAAAAGATTGGGATCATGCCCTGCATATTTTCAGACCACAATGCTCTGAAGCTAGAACTCAATCACAAGAGGAAATTTGGAAAGAACCAAAATATATGGAGACTAAACAGCATCCTTCTAAAGAATGAATGGGTCAAGCAGGAAATTAAAGAAGAACTGAAAAAATTCATGGAAACAAGTGATAATGAAAACACAACAGTTCAAAATCTATGGGACACAACAAAGGCAGTCCTGAGAGGAAAATACACAGCAGTACAAGCTTTTCTCAAGAAACAAGAGAGGTCTCAAGTACACAACCTAACCCTACACCTAAAAGAGCTGGAGAAAGAATAAAAAAGAAACCCTAAACCTAGCAGGAGAAGAGAAATCATAAAGGCCAGAGCAGAAATCAATGAAATAGAAACAAACAAACAAAAAATAGAACAAATCAATGAAACTAGGAGCTGGTTCTTTGAAAGAATTAATAAGATTGAAAAACACCTGGCCAGACTTATCAAAAAGAAAAGAGAAAGGACCAAAATAAATAAAATCATGAATGAAAGAGGAGAGATCACAGCTAACACCAAAGAAATACAGACAATTATAAGAACATACTATGAGCAACTCTATGCCAACAAATTTGACAATCTGGAAGAAATGGATGCATTCCTAGAGACATATAAACGACCACAACTGAACCAGGAAGAAATAGAAAACCTGAATAGATCCATAACCAGTAAGGAGATTGAAACAGTCATCAAAAATCTCCAAACAAACAAAATCCCAGGGCCAGACGGCTTCCCGGGGGAATTCTACCAAATATTTAAAGAAGAACTAATTCCTATTCTCCTGAAACTGTTCCAAAAAATAGAAATGGAAGGAAAACTTCCAAACTCATTTTATGAGGCCAGCATCACCTTGGTCCCAAAACCAGAGAAGGATCCCATCAAAAAAGAGACTACAAGGGGAGTTATCGAGGAGAAAGGAGTTGAGGGAAATTGGAAGGGGAGGTGAACCATGAGAGACTATGGACTCTGAAAAACAATCGGAGGGTTTTGAAGGGGCGGGGGTGGGAGGTTGGGGGAACCAGGTGTTGGGTATTAGAGAGGGCATGGATTGCACGGAGCACTGGGTGTGGTGCAAATACAATGAATACTGTTACACTGAAAATAAATTTAAAAAAAATTTTTTTAAAAAGAGAGAACTACAGACCAATATCCTTGATGAACACAGATGAGAAAATTCTCACCAAAATACTAGCCAACAGGATTCAACAGTACATTAAAAGGATTATACACCACGACCAAGTGGGATTTATTCCAGAGCTGCAAGGTTGGTTCAACATCCGCAAATCAGTCAATGTGATACAACACATTAATAAAAGAAAGAACAAGAACCATATGATACTCTCAATAGATGCTGAAAAAGCATTTGACAAAGTACAGCATCCCTTCCTGATCAAAACTCTTCAAAGTGTAGGGACAGAGGCCACATACCTCAATATTATCAAAGCCATCTATGAAAAACCCACCGCAAATATCATTCTCAATGGAGAAAAACTGCAATCTTTTCCGCTAAGGTCAGGAACATGGCAGGGATGTCCATTATCACCACTGCTATTCAACATTGTACTAGAAGTCCTAGCCTCAGCAATCAGACAACAAAAGGAAATTAAAGGCATCCAAATCAGCAAAGAAGAAGTCAAACTATCACTCTTTGCAGATGATATAATACTATATGTGGAAATCCCAAAAGACTTCACTCCAAAGCTGATAGAACTTGTACAGGAATTCAGTAAAGTGTCAGAATATAAAATCAATGCACAGAAATCAGTTGCATTTCTCTATACCAACAAGAAGACAGAAGAAAGAGAAATTAAGGAGTCAATCCCATTTACAGTTGCACCCAAAACCATAAGATACCTAGGAATAAACCTAACCAAAGAGGCTAAGAATCTATACTCAAAAAACTATAAAATACTCATGAAAGACACTGAGGAAGACACAAAGAAATGGAAAAATGTTTCATGCTCCTGGATTGGAAGAACAAATATTGTGAAAATGTCTATGCTACCTAAAGCAATCTACACATTTAATGCAATTCCTATCAAAATCCCATCCATCTTTTTCAAAGAAATGGAACAAATAATCCTAAAATTTACATGGAACCAGAAAAGACCTCAAAAAGCCAAAGGAATATTGAAAAAGAAAGCCAAGTTGGGGGCATCACAATTCCAGACTTCAAGCTCTATTACAAAGCTGTCATCATCAAGACAGCACGGTACTGGCACAAAAACAAACACATAGATCAATGGAACAGAAAAGAGAGTCCAGAAATAGACCCTCAACTCTATGGTCAACTAATCTTTGACAAACCAAGAAAGAATGTCCAATGGAAAAAAGACAGCCTCTTCAATAAATGGTGTTGAGAAAATTGGACAGCCACATGCAGAAAAATTAAATTGGACAATTTCCTTACACCACACACAAAAATAGATTCAAAATGGATGAAGGACCTCAATGTGAGAAAGGAATCCATCAAAATCCCTGAGGAGAACACAGGCAGCAACCTCTTCGACCTCAGCCACAGCAACATCTTCCTAGGAACATTGCCAAAGGCAAGGGAAGCAAGGGCAAAAATTAACTTTTGGGACTTCATCAAGATCAAAAGCTTTTGCACAGCAAAGGAAACAGTTAACAAAACCAAAAGACAACTGACAGAATGGGAGAAGATATTTGCAAACGACATATTAGATAAAGGGCTAGTGTCCAAAATCTATAAAGAACTTAGCAAACTCAACACCCAAAGAACAAATAATCCAATCAAGAAATGGGCAGAAGACATGAACAGACATCTCTGCAAAGAAGACATCCAGATGGCCAACAGACACATGAAAAATTGCTCCACATCACTCGGCCTCAGGGAAATACAAATCAAAACCACAATGAGATACCACCTCACACCAGTCAGAATGGCTAAAATTAACAAGTCAGGAAATGACAGATGCTGGCGAGGATGCAGAGAAAGGGGAACCTTCCTACATTGTTGGTGGAAATGCAAGCTAGTGAAACCGCTCCCGAAAACAGCATGGAGGTTCCTCAAAATGTTGAAAATAGAACGACCCTATGACCCAGCAATTGCACTACTGGGTATTTACCCTAAAGATACAAACGTAGTGATCTGAAGGGGCACGTGCACCCGGATGTTTATAGCAGCAATGTCTACAATAGCCAAACTATTGAAAGTACCTAGATGTCCATCAACAGATGGATGGATAAAGAAGAGGTAGTATATATACACAATGGAATGTTATGCAGCCATCAAAAGAAATGAAACTTTGCCATTTGTGACGATGTGGATGGAACTAGAGGGTATCACGCTTAGGGAAATAATTCAATTGGAGAAAGACAACTATCATATGATCTCCCTGATATAAGGAAGTGGAGATGCAACATGGGGGGGTTAAGGGGGATAGGAGAAGAATAAATGAAACAAGATGGGATTGGTAGGGAGATAAACCATAAGTGACTCTTAATCTCACAAAACAAACTGAGGGTTGCTGGGGGTAGGAGGATTGGGAGACAGGGATGGGGTTATGGACATTGGTGGAGGGTATGTGCTATGGTGAGTGCTGTGAAGTGTGTAAACCTGGCAATTCATAGTCCTGTACCCCTGGGGATAAAAATACATTATATTTTTATTAAAAATAAACAAACAAAAAATATGAATACAACTGGTAAGCAAAACCAGATTTAATAAATATCCCTACCACAAAAGGCAAGGATCAAAACAATCTACAGAAATTACCAACATGGATATGACAAAAATGATGTATAGAAGTACACTTTATAAGAAATAAACTGATTTCTGTTCATTTATTTTGTAGTCTGCCACATTACTGAAATGCTATATGAGTTCTAGTAGCCTGGGGGTGGAGTCTTTTGGGTTTTCCATATAAATTATCACGTCATCTGTGAAGAGAGAGAGTTTGACTTCTTCACTGCCAATTTGAATACTTTTTATTTCTTTTTGTTGTCTGATTGCTGTTGCTAGGACTTCTAGTACTATGCTGAACAAGAGTGGTGAGAGTGGCCATCCTTGTCATTTTCCTGATCTCAAAGGAAAGACTGTTAGCTTTTCCCCATTGAGGATGATATTCACTGTGGGTTTTCATACATGGATTTTAAGAAGTTGAGGAATGTTCCCTCTATCCCTACACTTTGAATCATTTTAATCAGGAATGGATGCCGTATCTTGTCAAATGCTTTTACTGCATCAACTGAAAGGACCATTTCGTTCTTCTCCTCTTATTGATTTGTTCTATCACACTGATTGATTTGCGAATGTTGAACCACCCTATCATCCCAAGGATAAATCCCACCTGGTCATGGTGGATAATCTGTTTAATGTACTGTTGGATCCTATAAGCTAGGATCTTGTTGAGAATCTTGGTATCCATATTCATCAGGGATATTGGTCTGAAATTCTCCTTTTTGGTGGGGTCTTTGCCTCCTTTTGCCTCCTTTTTGGTGGGGTCTTTGGGGATCAGGGTAATGGTAGCTTCATAAAAGAGTCTGGAAGTTTTCCTTCTGCTTCAATTTTTTGAAGGAGCTTCAGAATACGTATTAATTCTTCTTTTAAAGTTTTGTAGAATTCCCCCAGGGAATCCGTCAAGTCCTGAGCTCTGTTTTTTGGGAGGCTTTTGATTACTGCTTCAATGTCGTTACTAGATATTGGTCTATTTAGGTTGTCAATTTATTCCTGATTCAGTTTTGGAAGTTTATAGGTGTCCAGGAATGCATCCATTTTGTCTAGGTTGCTTAACTTATTGACATATAACTGTTGATAATAATTTCTGATCATTGTTTCTATTTCCTTGGTGTTAGCCGTGATCTCTCCCTTTTCATTCATAATTTTATTAATTTGGGTCCTTTCTATTGTACACTAACAGTGAAAATATAGAAAGGGAAATTAGAGAATCGATTCCATTTACTATAGCACCAAGAACCATAAGATACCTGGGATAAAGCTAACCAAAGAGGTAAAGGATCTGTACTTGAAGAACTACAGAACACTCATGAGAGAAATTAAAGAAGACACAAAAAAATGGAAAAGCATTCCATGTTATGGATCAGAAGAATAAACATTGTTAAAATGTCTATACTGCCTAGAGCCATCTCTATTTTCAATGCCATCCTAATCAAAATTCCACTGGCATTTTTCAAAAAGCTGGAACAGACAATCCTAAAATTTGTATGGAACCAGAAGAGACCCTGAATTGCTAAGGAAATGTTGAAAAAGGAAAACAAAACTGGGGGTATTACGTTGCCTGATTTCAAGCTTTACTACAAAGCTATGATCACCAAGACAGCATGGTACTGGCACAAAAACAAATACAAAGACCAGTGGAACAGAGTAGAGAGCCCAGATACAGACCCTCAACTCTATGGTCAAATAATCTTTGACAAAGCAGGAAAAAATTTACAGTGGAAAACAGTCTCTTTAATAAATGGTGCTAGGAAAATTGGAAAGCTACATTAGAAGAAGGAAACTCAACCATTCTCTTACACCATACACAAAGATAAAATCAAAATTGATAAAAGACCTCAACGTGAGGCAGGAATCTATCAAAATCCTATAGGAGAACATAGGCAGTAACTTCTTCAACATAGGCCACAGAAACTTCTTTCAAGATATGCCTCCAAAGGCAAAAGAAACAAAAGGAAAAATGAACTTTTGGGACTTCATCAAGATCAAGAGCTTCTACACAGCAAAGGAAGGAGTCAACAAAACAAATAGGCAACCCACGGAATGGGAGAAGATATTCACAAATGAAAATACAGAAGGGCTGGGGCGCCTGGGTGGCTCAGTGGGTTAAAGCCTCTGCTTTCAGCTCAGGTCATGATCTCAGGGTCCTGGGATCGAGCCCCGCATCGGGCTCTCTGCTCAGCAGGGAGCCTGCTTCCTCCTCTCTCTCTGTCTGCCTCTCTGCTTACTTGTGATCTCTGTCTGTCAAATAAATAAATAAATCTTAAAAAAATGTTTAAAAAAAAAAAAGAAAATACAGAAGGGCTGATATCCAAGATCTATAAAGAACTCCTCAAACTCAAATCACACAAAACAGCTAATCACGTCAAAAAATCGGCAGGAGTCATGAACAGACACTTCTCCAAAGAAGACATACAAACAGATAATAGACACATGAAAAAATGTTCATCATCATTAGCCATCAGGGAAATTCAAAATTAAAACCACACTGAGATAGCACCCTATACCAGTTAGAATGGCCAAAATCAACATGACAGTAAACAAGTGTGGGAGAGAATGTGGAAAAAGAGGAACCCTCTTACACTGTTGGTGGAAATGCAAGTTGGTGCAGCCACTTTGAAAAACAGTGTGGAGATTCCTTAAGAAATTAAAAATAGAGCTACCCTATGACCCTGCAATTGCACTACTATGTATTTATCCCAAAGATACAGATGTAGTGAAAAAAAAGGGCCATCTGTACCCCAATATTCATAGCAGCAATGGCCACAGTCGCCAAACTGTGGAAAGAATGAAGATGCCCTTCAACGGATGAATGGATAAAGAAAATATGGTCCATATATACCATGGAGTATTATGCCTCCATCAGAAAGGATATATACCCAACTTTTGTATCAACATGGACGAGACTGGAAGAGACTATGTTGAGTGAAATAAGTCAAGCAGAGAGAGTCAATTATCATATTGTTTCACTTACTATGGAGCATAAGGAATAACACGGAAGACATTGGGAGATGTAGAGGAGAAATGAGTTGGGGGAAATTGGAGGGGGAGACAAAACATGGGAGACTGTGGACTCTGAGAAAAATACTGAAGGTTTTGGAGGAGATGGGTGTGGGGTGTTGGGGGAGCCTGCTGGTGGGTATTATGGAGGGTACGTATTGTATGGAGCACTGGATGTGGTGCATAAATAATGAATTCACAAGTAGGCAGACAGGCAGGCAGAGAGAGAGGAGGAAGCAGGCTCCCTGCTGAGCAGAGAGCCCGATGCGGGACTCGATCCCAGGACCCTGAGATCATGACCTGAGCCAAAGGCAGCGGCTTAACCCACTGAGCCACCCACTGGACGCCACCCAGGCGTCCCAAGAAATAAAATTTTTTAAAAAAGAAGTAAACTTTTAAAAAGCCTACCAGTAATATTTTCCAGTAGGTAAGAAAAGATCTTACATCCCTGTGCAAGAACAGAATGCTATAAAAAGAAACATTTGGGAAACAAAGATATGAACACTTGGATGTTTAAAATACAATGGCAGAAATAAAAACTCATTTGGAGAATGTTAGAGGATGAAATTGATAAATTCCCCCTGAAAGTAGAGCAAAACACAAACTAATTAAAAATAGGAGAGGAGGGAGGTGCTCAGTGGGTTGAGTGTTTGCCTTCAGCTTGGGTCATGATCCCAGGCTCCTGGGATGGAGACCTGCAACACACTCCCTGCTCAGAGGGAAGCCTGCTTTTCCCTCTCCCACTCCCCCTGCTTGTGTTCCCTATCTCTCAGTCTCTCACTCACTGTCAAATTAATTAATCAATTAAATCATTTAAAAAAAAAATAGGAGAGGAGGGACCCCTGGGTGGCTCAGTTAGTTAAGCATTTGACTTTAGATTTTGGCTCAGGTCATGATGTCTGGGTTATGAGATCCGGCCCCGTGTCAGCGTGCTTAAGATTGTCTCCCTCTCCCTCTGCCCCTCCCCATCCCAACTTTCTCTCTCTTCTCTTTAAAAAAAAAAAAGAGAGAGGGAAAATTCAAAAGAAAGCAAAGACAGGACCAACGCAGGATGTCTAATATCTCCATAGTAATAGTTACAGAAAACAAAACAAAACAAAATGCAAAAGCAGAAATCATCAGAGAAATAATGCAGGAAAATTCTCTATAACTGAAAGATGTGGTTTTTAAACTAAAAGGAATGCATTGAGAAACCATATCAGTGGATAAGAAAGAAATCAAAGAACATTTAGAACACCAGGGATAAAAAGAAAACACTACAAGCTTATAAAGAGTGGGGGAAAGCAGTTATAGAGATCTCAAATATTATGTCATAAGACTCCTCAACAGCAATCCTAGATACCTGAATATAAAAAACCAGTGCTTTGAACAATATACAGGAAAATATGTACAACTCACATTACTCAGCTATAAAAATAATGAGATCTTACCATTTGCAAGGACGTGGATGGAACTACAGGGTATTATGCTAAGCGAGGTCAGTCAGTCAGAGAAAGACAAACACCATATGATTTCACTTATATGTGGAATTTAAGAAAAAAAACAGATGAACACAAGGAAAGGGAAGGAAAAATAAAATAAGACAAAAATTGAGAGGGAAGCAAACCGTAAGAGATTCTTAAATATAGAGAACAAACTGAGGGCTGCTGGAAAGGAGGTGGGGAGGGGGATGGGGTAACTGAGAAATGGACATTAAGGAAAGCTCTTGATGTAATAAGCACTGGGTATTATATGCAAGTCATGAATCACTAAACTTTACTTACCTCTGAAACTTACTAACTAATAAATAAATAAACAAATAAAATTCCATATCTAGTCAAAATCAGACATTCAACTGTCTATGGACGTCAACTAGTCTGGGTAGAAGCAGTTCAGAATACTCTGAGAAAAACCTCAACAGGTTTTTTTTTTTTTTATTGCTGATGTACCTGAAGAGAATGAATACCTTGAAAAGAGGATTACATATTTGGCAAAGAATTTGAGATTGAATTATTGATAAATACAGTCTTCAAAAACTAAGCACAAATGATAGAATCATTAACACTAATAGAGTAGGTGAGGTTGTATTGTGATATATATGTTTTTATAACTAAGCAAAAACAATATAATTAACTACAAATAAGCAAAAAATAAAAAGTAATCATAGTTTGCTACATGGCTCCACTCTAAATAATTTGCATATTCCAGGAAGATACACATGAATATTAATAAAACCAAAATGATGACAGAAATATATTGGGTCACTGGAGAAATGGGAAGTGAGTATGTGAGTAGTGGCAGAATACAGGAGAATTTGGTAAAACAGAGCTAAATCCTTAGTGGAAAGTCAAAAGATAGAGCCTACAGCTTTAAAGACAATAAAATAGCAATCTAGACATGCTATTTTATCTAGAGATACAGAGGTTACTATCAAAAGTATCAAATAATAAATCATTAAAATTTCAATAGCTGATTCATTATTCTCACTTTGAAATCCTGAATTAATTACTGTCTCAGCCTCTCACTGCCTTCAGCCTATGCTACCACCTTTCTGCCCTTCAGAACATGCAATGGTTAATTCAACCCACACTTTCCAACCCAAATTTTATGAGCCTACATCCGCAATGAAAGTGATTTAATTGAATTTATTCATCATTAATATATTTGAATTATGAAAACGTATTTCTTCAACCTAAATTAGTCTCAGTCCTAGTCAAATATGGAGAATCCTGCCACGATTTCTGCCCTTTCCTAAGCTCTCCGCCATCTGACTTTTCAGAGTTAGTATAATGTGATTTGGGAGTTGGCCTTGATGACACATTTTTCATAATTTCCTAAGTTGTGAGAAAAACTTATATCAGTCCTTCTTTAAATGTAAACATTTTTTGATGTTTGGCAAAGTTCTATCGCCCTTCATTTAAAAAAACGTGTCAATATCAGAACGAGAAAGGGATGGTTCCTAATTCCCATACAAATCAAGTATCATGTCCTCTATGAAGGGTTTTAACCAAGAGTCAAAAGATGAGAGGTTTCTTAAGAGACCATACACAAGTTATTCAGTTCCGAGGCATCAGGTAGGAGTCTGACCATGGCAGACTTCATGAGCAGAAGATGAACAGCCAGGAATAAGCAATGCATAAGAACTTTCCCAGATGTATAGTCAACCCACTTTCTGCCTGCCTCTAATTTTACATATCTTTCCATAACTCTAAGACCTGAATGTAAAAATGCACAAGTCAGGGATATGGCATGGATTTATTGTCTTTTCTGGAGCACTGGGGGATTCATGTCCTGGCCAAGGATTATAATCCTTCATATGTGTAGGGTTTCTTTTTCTCCCTCTGTGGCAGATGTAACATTGACTTCTTATTTCAGGAAGTCACTTAAACATGTTTGAAGTCAAAAATATAAGAAACATATTTAACTATTTCTTAGCCCAAGTACAAAAAACACGCTGAGTGAAATGGGGGATGTAAGATGGCTTTTGTAGCAGGTGGTAAAGCCTTTAATGAAGCAGCGACATCATGGTTTCCCTGGGGGCAATTACTGTCAATGAATACTCTAACATGGGGTTATGTACTTTAACTCCTAATGATAACAGGGATGCTGGTGGAGATGGGAGGGGGCAAAAGGGAGGGGGAGGTGGTAACTTTGGTGTTCACCCAAGTTCAAAACAAGTTCAAGTTCAAACCAAATCCAAACAAGCCACATTTCATGATACTCCCCTAAAAATCCCTGAGGCCACATTTACTGCACTTGTACATTCATGATACAGTGTCCCACCAAGAAAGCAAACACTGTATTATTTAGTCCATTACGATCCACTCCGATTCCTCAACTGATGTATCAACACCAGGCTCTGATCTGGGCACTTCACATACATTATCTCAAGTAATACAAAAATATTTGAGGTAGGTACTATGATACTCTCTCTATGTATAAGAAAAATCAGTTTTGTAGAGTTGCTTGTAAGTGTCAGAGCCAAGATCAGAAACCACTTTGTGGAGTGCGTGGGTGGTTCATTCAGTTAAAACATCTGCCTCTTGATTTAGGCTCAGGTCATGTTATCAGGGTTGTGAGACTGAGTACTGTGTCGGACTCCATGCTAGGTGTGGAGCCTACCTAAGATTCATTCTCTCTCTCTCTTCCTCTCGTTTTCACTCTCTCTCTCTCCCCCTCTCTCCCACTGCCCTATCCCTCCTTCTCTCTCCATCTCTTAATAAACAAATAAATAAATTCTTAAAAAAAGAAAGAAATCATTTTGTTATATTGCCAACTCCTCACACATTGGTGATGTAATCACTATGGTCAGTGACATAATATGGAGGACTTTTTTCCTGAGAGGAGTCACATCTCCACAGATTGTTGCCTTAGAAACTCACCTTAGAAAGAGATCTTCTTAAAAAAAAAAAAAAAAATCTTCTCTCATCCCTGGGTATCATCCTTCTTTTATATTACAATCATCAGGAACATAAAATATGAGAAATAGAAGGGGAAAAAAGGTTGATGGATACCAAGGACAGCAGAAAGGAGATGAGGGAGTAGGACATTAGGTTTTACTTAAAAATATGTACATAAAATAAAGATATGAAGAAAATATGGGAAACATTAACAAATGCTACTTCTAAATAGGTGGCATATTGGTTTCTGTTACATAATCTTTGTACCTGCCTATATGCTTAAAATGTTTTATATTAAATTTTAGAAAACTTTTATTTGCTAAATTGGAACCAAAATGTTAACACTGCACTGATGATTTAGACTGTGGTCTAAAAGAGGTAATCACTGACGTTTTCTTAGAAGGAAATGACAGTCTTGGGACTCTGATCTCTCTCACAGCTGAAAGAATGTATTGAAAAGGGGAAAGATGAGGGTCAGGGAAATAAGTGACCAAAGCCACCGGCACAGTTATGAAAAGAGGTAACAATGTGAGGCATGGAGAGAGGGCAGCGGGAATTGAGAGGGAAGGACAGAAGCGAGAAATTTCCAGTAGTGAGCTCCCTGTGACTTTATGACTGATGGACTATCAAGGCCAGGGATAGACAGAAGATTCAGACAGAATCCCAAGCTTCCCAGGATAGTTGGTTAAACTGACATAAAACCAAGGAGAAAGTGGCACAGGTCAGGAAGGAAAAGTTATGACTTCAGTTTGGCACTCCTATTTAGAAATAGTGACAGTCTCTCAGAAGTAAGACAGCCACAGGCAATTAGGAATGAGGTCCCAGAGCTCTAGAGAAAGATCAGGGCTGAAGACAGATAATCAAGGATCTTCCGTACAGATATGCTCATCTGAGCCATGAAGCTAACTAAGCTGTTCAAAAAAGAGAACAGTGGAAGAAAATGATAGGGAATGGGGAAAGAGTACAACACAGTAAGAAACACCTGCCTCGTGTGAATATACCCTCAGCAAGGAAATTCTCAGGACCTTGTACACATCCATAGGGAGTCAGGGAAGGAGAGAATTCCCGGTATATCCATTATGTCCCAGGAACAACTCTGAGTATTCAACAGGATGTTACTTTTCCCTCACCACAGCCCTCCAAGGTAATAAGATGGATGCCAGTCTTATAAAAGAGAAACCTGAAGTTCAGAGATGGGTTGGAATTTACCCAATTTCACACAGCAAACAAGGGGCAGAGCTGGGGCTTAAATCCACATTGGAATGATTCCAAAGCAGGTATTCTTTCTTATGAATTCTGAAACAATCCATCTGGGGAGCAGTTTATGTGTCTGATAGGTCATAACTCAAAGTGTACTAAACTTATAGCATGGTTAAAATACTTTAATCATTTGTTTGGATTTGAGTGAGCCTATGACTTAAGTCATTTCTCTCTCTCTCTCTCTCTCTTTTTTTTTTAAGAGGTGGACAATTATACAAAAAATGTTCACATTTGGTCCAGATATTTGTTTCTCTAACAAGAGATTCATAGCAAAATATCTGTTTCAAGGAAGTTTTTCTTCCATGCTGAAGTGTTCATTCAGTCAAAGCAGTAGGTTAGCAGCAAACTTAGAAGCCTTAGCTCAGTACGGGCTGGCTGTGCAAACGTAAGTGAAGAGTGAAGAGAGTCAAAACCAAGGTCTCTGAATCAGGAAGAGGAAGTGGATGGACTGTGGTATAATCCGAGCTTTAGCAGGTGCCCACCAAGGTTGCCAGCTACTTTAACACGCCCTCAGCATGCCCTGCGATCCTCAGCACAGAGAACTGGTGAGAAATGTGCTTTAGAAACAGCAGTGTTAAGTGCTGCTTCTCACAAATAGAACCCATGGTGCCTAGGTTTAAGCCAACAACTACCATTTACAATTCTGAGTCTCAACCCCGTTCCAGGTGGCTCCCTGGCAGCTCATAGTAAGTGCAGCAAAGGAGGTAAAACAAAAACCAAAATCAAAATCAGGACCCTTGCTACGAGGCTGTCAGTAGAGAAGTTATACAGAAGATGAAGGCTCTGAATAATCAAAAGACATAAGGGAATGAGTTACATTCCAAATCCGTGGTTGGTCCGTGGTACGGCCCAAGAGGTGGATAATACGGACCAGGTCTGAGCTCTCTCCTCATCAGCTTCAATCAGTGACATTGTTTTTATAGCCCCAATGTAAAAGAGTTCACTAATTATGTCCTTTTAAACATAGGTCACACTCTGACAATGACTCCTCAATACTGCTTTGTCCTAAATACCCTGAAATACTGTGTCACCTGTGTGGCTCCAGAAAACTACGACCCTTAGCCGACCTAGGTCCAGAATACATTTTGCATGCAGAAGCAGAAAATACCCTGTACCTTGGTCGTTGACCTTGAAGGATATAAGTTATGAGAAAAGTAAAGTACTCCATGGATTGCTACCAATCTACATTTGTTTACTGCCATTCTAAGTCAGCCTCATCACAAATAGCCTAGAAAATATTTAAAGGACATGGAATGGATCTGGCAGAAGACTATAAGATTGAGCTGTTGCCAACATGATGTTAGTAAAGTACACAAATCTTTCCAGACAGACTAAAGAACTATGCAAACGTCGAGTCATTCTTTTCTCTCATCTGGTGTGGAAGTGATAAACAGACTGAAAATCAACCTTGTGTTGATTCCTCGCTTTAATGCGCTGACTTGTTAATCTAATAGCCTAGTTTTATGGGCCAGCTATTTCAAATCAAGAGTCGCACTCCACGAGCCCATATTTCACAATACCAACTGTGCACCAGATATAAACAAGTACAGTAAGCACATGAATCAACGAGACACATGAATAAACATGTCCATGTGGCAGGAGACTACTGTTAAAAGAAAAGGAAACAGTAGTTGAAGAAAAAAAAAATACCTCTGCTTACTAGAATTTATATTCAATCTTCTTCTCTTTAATGGTTTTGAAAATTGAAAGCAGAAAGATATGACACATTACCAAAATAGTAAATATTCCTATGTGATGTTTTGCATAAATTGTATCTATTCATTTTGGTTCCCTTCAATCTCTTATTCTTATAAACACTGGCTTGAGTCAAAGGAAATACTGAGCCATTTGAAGTGTTTTGCAGAGCTTATTTTAATATTTTAGCTTTAAATTAATTAAGTAGTTTCTATAAACTTCATGTTCTGTTTGAAGCCAATTCAGTAAACAATAGTGCATACTTACCCATGAGCACATGTTTTGAATATTTAAAAAAAAAAAGTTCAGTTCTAACTGCTGGTTCCTTAGAAAAACATCAGAATCTGAATTTGGATTGAAATTCAGTACTATATTGGTTTAGTTTCAGGATATAGTACATGTCCCTGATCAAGGAACATTTGTGTGGAATGTACAGTCCATACTAATTTTCCAGATTTGGCTGATTTGAAGCAGAAGCCTATTGGTACTGCCAAGTAGGTCTGGGAAATCATTAATACAGCTCAGAAATATGGATGGTCTTGCCTGCTGCCTTTCTGGTTTAATCTCAAACTATCCCAATTCATGGGTGAAGGAAAAAATCAGACTCATCGATTTTATTACCATATTTCATCAATTCTAAGACATTTTTACATATTTAACCTCCTGAAATTGTGATGTGTCTTTAATCTATAGCATCTCAGAATTAATTAGAAACATTTTTCTCTCTTAATGGCATATAAAATAAATGTGTATGCTACTACCGTTGGCATTTTGGATTAGATGAAATATGATATGGTTACATCTCACTATTTCCTAGTGTAATAAATATCATTTCGAATTAGTGAAAGCAAAAAATCTGAATGGTAGAGTGTTTTTAAAACACAGTTTTATTACTTTTAACTAGCCCTAATGGCAGTTTGTGACTTACAAATCTTAGAGGAATTTTAAAGTATGAATTTGCTAGAGGGATTATTTTTAAGCAATAACAGTAAATGTGATATGTTTCATATTTACCAAAGTCTATATTATAACTTTCCAAATGCATTTTTCTTGTTTAGCCTTCTTAGCAACACTACTTGTCAGCGGACTTGTAGGGAAAGAAAAACCTTTTCCATGCCTAAGTTATGAAGCAAAATGAACAGTAAGAGAGATGGGTGATCCAAATACTACCTTTGCTGTTGATAGGGCCAATGGGTGAGAGTATGGCCTACAGGCACATAACAGAGCTCACACAGAAAGAAACGGCAGGGCAGGAAAATACTCGCTAACACATATGAGGCATGGATAATATTATTCCCATGATAAAAAGGACAACTGAGGTACAGAGATGTCTGTCAGATGCTAGACTGTAAAAACAAGAGTGACTTTACTAAAATCCAGTCAACAGGCTCTTCAGTTATTAATTTGTTCTTTTTCTTCGCAGATATGAGGATGACTCTCATGCCTGCCCTCCTCACCACTGAGAACCCTGGGCAAGTTGCTTAACCTCTCTGTGTCTGTTTTCTCATCTATGAAATGGAGAACAGTAAAGATCTACCTTCAGGTGATGTTATAAAGAAGATGAGAGATAACAGATAACATGCATAGAAGAGTCTGACAGGAGTAGGCACTTGGTACCTACTGGCTACTGGTAAGTTGAACCATATAAACTTGCCTTTTTCGAGTCAAAAATGGCCAACCATGAACAATTTCTTAGGTTTCAACCCCCTGTCACCACATTTGGCTAACATTTCAGGGTTAAACTTGGATTCACTGGAGAATCTTTAACAAAAATATCTCATATTTACAAAATCACTTCCGTTCTCTATAGTTCTTCAGAATAGAAACTGGCAAAGTCAGAGTTCAAACAAAATGAAAGAAGTTGTTCTGATATAATAGAAACACATCCAAAGCCCTCACCAGATCATGAAGCTATTGTGATGATTCAGGGGGCTGGCGTGAAAAGATGTGCAAGAAAGCCACTGTCCATACTGTATTATAAACCCTAACAATTCAGTTAAAGCACTAACAAGCAAGCATCACCTTTCCACTGAAAAGTTTTTAGTGTTTCAAGTTTTGAGAAATAATCAAATACAAATGAACATTTATTTTCCTTATCTTCCTCAAATGTTCAGAAATAAAGTAGTAGAAATAAAAACATTTTTTAAATGTTACTAATGTACTTAGACTCCCTCCCCTCAACCACCCTTTTGTGCAAATAATGCTTGATTTTTAAAAATTTACTAATGTCTACTTGATCTTCCAGGTATTTGTATTTCTTGTTTTTTTTTTTTTTTTAGAATTTAGAGACAGGAAACAACTCTTTTGTGATTTCAGTGAGCATTTGCATCTTTGACAGCTTAAGAAAAGGGTATGCTCATACTATTTTCCTTGGCACAATATTTCTTTACCTGATTTTATTTTCATTAATTTCTTCTCCTATTTCATTCATCTCATTTGTTGGTATGGGGTAAAGTGTATTTTAAATTTAAATACTGAAATACACAACAATTTTTTTAAAAAATTTTATTTAAATTCAACTTAATTAACATATACTGTCTTATTAGTTTCAGGGGTAGAATTCAGTGATTCATCAGTTGCATACAACACCCAAGTGCTCATTACTTCAAGTGCCCTCCTTAATGACCATCACCCAGTTACCCCATCCCCCACCTACCTCCCTTCCAGCAGCCCTCAGTTTTTTTCCTAAAGTTAAGGTCCTCTTATGTTTGCCTCCTTTTCTGATTTTGTCTTTTATTTTTCCTTCCCTCCGCCTATGTTCACCTGTTTTGTTTCCTAAATTCCATCTATGAGTAAAATCATTTAGTATTTGTCTTTCTCTAACTGACTTATTTCACTTGGCATAATACCCTCTAGTTCTACCCACGTCATTGCAAATGGCAAGATTTTTTTTTTTTTTTTTTTTGTGATGGCTGACACAACAACAAAATTTTTTAAGCATCCATTCCTTTGTGACTAAATTCAGTATCAATGGAAAGGAATTCCATTTTTTTTTTAATACCTCACTCCTTGTCATTCTGGTTGTCATTAGCCATATTTAGGTATTTGGGAATAAATGCCAAGGAAAATATTACAGGAATACTCCCCCTTTTCAGTCTTTTAAATAAGTACGTATTTTTTGTTTTCTCTCCGAATACTTATCACCCTTCATTATGGAAATATTTAAAAGTGGAGGCCCCAGAAAATTCATATTCCCCCTGGAAATGAGCACAGTTACAGCATATTTCATATACTCAAAGCATAGTTATATGCTCAATGCATAGTTGGTGAATGAATTATCTCTTAAAAGATTACACACAGCTGTATCTGTTGGAGAATTTCACCCAATATCAGTTCTGACTTTACAAGGTGACTTGGGGATTGCTTTCCTGGCAGAAATGACCTTTCAATAGATTTTGAACATCTGAAGAGGAAACTGAAAGCCAAGCATGTGAAAAAGAGGAGGAAACCATCTAATGAAAAAGTAACGAGAAAGACAATATAGTTATGAAAGAGTGAAACATCATATTGGAATGAGGTGGCTGGCCAAAAGGGTTAAAACCAGGGCCGTTATTTAGGAACAAATGATAAGAGGCCATGGAAGGTGATGTGACAGGATCAGACAACCTTACCAGATACCTAGAGTACTTAATACTCAGCAAGCACTATATTCCTCCAGCAGCAGCATCCATACACTGGATGAATGTTGGGCTGATTGGAACAAACCCCCATCCATCTTATTGGAGTAAGAACATGGCATTGTTGGTGGGTGTGATTGATGGGTGCTGCCATCTGGACTTTACCACCGTTCATTCATTAATAATTAATAATTGTATCTTTCTATTAATAGTTGTGTTTTTCTGCTGAACTCTCTCACACATTTTCTAGTTTGGGAGTGTTTACAGGGGAAATTTTAGGAGAGGACCACGTCTGTACAAGTAAATAACAAATTAGGTTTGCACATGGGACTTTTTTAGATACAAAAATGCAAACCAGATCCTTTGGAAAAATTCTAGATATTAAGGCACTTACTGGTGTTGTAAAAGAAAACTTCAAGTTCCAACTTGAAACTAGATTTTCTTATAGAGCATCGATATGCCAAAGTACTTCTTATAATCAATTATCTAGAATTATCTATCAATGCTTCTCTAAGGACATGTG
This sequence comes from Mustela nivalis, assembly GCF_964662115.1. Taxonomy (NCBI): domain Eukaryota; kingdom Metazoa; phylum Chordata; class Mammalia; order Carnivora; family Mustelidae; genus Mustela; species Mustela nivalis. Next base: position 72,539,381 of record NC_139031.1, read on the forward strand.
AGACATGTCCTTAGAGAAGCAATATGAAAAAACACATTCACCCAGTTAATAAATATTTATAAATCATATAGTCTCATAAATTTGAGACATTTTACATAGAAGGGTTCTCCACACTAGGAAGAATAGCATTTAAAGTATTCCAAGAAAAAAGCTATTATTGAGAGCACTTTTTTTCTGGTTGTATAGTTCAAAATAACATGTAAAATAGTTAAGAAGTGTTGCTTACATAATGAACTGAGCCAAAGACCTTCAGAACCTCCTTCCATGTTAATGCATTTGGCTTTGAGGACTACTCATATGTCTATTACCAATTATATCCCCTAAATTTTGTAAGGAAACTTATTTGTCCAAATACATATACTAATTAATAATGACAGCATAATTCCTTCATTATTTGCTTATAATTTAAATATAGTAATCCTACATGGTATGAGACTAAAACAACAGAATTTTGAATGCAACTGAGATGGTAAATTTGAGAGCCAAAACCTTTATGTATTATTTTATTTTTGTCAAACACAAAAATAGCAGAAGTAAAGTTACTCATGGCCTTAAGAGATGTTTAAGGGTGTCAAAGGAAACAGGATTTTGTAAAAATCACTCATTGTTCAACATCTATTTCCGTCTTTGTACTTAGTTTGCTATATAACTTGGCCAAGTTATTTAAGTTCCTTTCACTTTGGCTCTTTCTCCACCAAACAGAAAATTGGCAATTACGCTGTGAGCTAGTAGTATGTGGTCAGCAAGAGAATTTGGGTTAATAAGTAGAATTTTAATCCTAGATAATCCAGTGTCCCTACCTTGTGTATGGAGATTTTGCGTTAGTATAAGGAAGAACAAGTAACTTACAAAAGACACATGGTATTAGATTACAAATAACACCAGACTGCCCTAAATAATACACAGAGGTTAAATGAAAAGAAAGCACTATTTTAATTCTGATAGATTAAAAAGTCTCTGGAAATTATGTGGCCAGAAACAAATACCAGACACTTGTTTGAAATTTATATATTTTGGGAAACCTCAAAATACACTAGACTTCAGAGTTACTTACTTGGTGTTCTTTACTCAGAGACACTATGCAGTCTGTCTTTCGGATAGACCCTGTTTCTACTGACTCCAGGTCCCCAGCCTTGGTGTGAATGAATGTCACCATGGGATACAAGCTCCGAATGGGACTCTCACGAGCCCCACTCATAAGGGCATGATCTTATGGCTCCCTACCCAAATGCAAATTAAGAACCTACCATTCGCCAGGCCCTAGAGACGCCATAGTCAATAAGGAGCTCACCCTTCAATAGTTTCTTATGTATTATTTAAGACAGTACTTGCCCTCAGGGAAGTGCCATGAAGAGGCTTCTAATAGCTGAGTGTAGACTGATATGAAATAATCTGAAACAGTTAAATCAAAGTAGGCTCACTAATCACTACCACTGATAAAAAGGTCTCTCTGTATGGTCCCCCCTTCCATGGGGTCATGCTACAACTTGGGGCTCTCCATGGCAAAATTGCACTGAAGATTCCTATTACTTTATAGGATCCTTGAATATCAATACTGTGTCCTCCGTGATTTTAATATGTTTCTTCCAAGCCACATACAGTGCTGCTGACACTAGATTCTCCACATAGTCATTTTATAAATATCCATAGAGAAACTATGTGCAAAGCATAGTGCATATGCCAGGTCTGAGGACAGGGGATGCAACAGGAGTAAAAGTGAGACCCGAAATCCTAAGGGAGTTACATTTAAAAGGGGAGAGACAGATAAACAATTATGTAATACAAGCTATTCATTATGAGATTATAGAGGAGAAGGTAATTGTATTAATTTGTGGGGATTTATTTGTGGGGAAGAGTTATGAAAGCCGCACTGAACTGAACATGAGAGAAAGGGCAGAATTTTGCTAAGCAAATGAAGAAGAAGGACATTCCAGGCAAACAGAATGTCATAATTATATTCGTGGAGGTAAGATAGCACCAGATGTTTCCAGAGAATAAGAAATACCATATTTCCTTCTGGCTGGTTAGCAGCAAGAATAGAATGAGATAATGCTGGGAAGGCAGTTTGGAAGCAAAGCAGGAAAATCTTTGAATGTCATGCTTAGGCATATGTATTACACTGTACAGGCACCAGGAAATCAAAGCTAGAATCAATCCCTTTGCTGGGAGCTTTCAGCCCTACCCCTTGTGATGGAGATGCGGACAACTAAAGTCAGAAAAGGATCTGGCTGACTTCACACAAATTATTAATAGTGGAACCACTGAACATTTTTTAGTACAAGGCCATATGATCTGGTTCTGTTACTGGAATGTTATTTCTAGAATATATAATGGAATGAGGTAGAATAGAGAGAGACTGAGAATGGGAGAAACCAGTTAGAGAGATCTGTCAGCCTCTAAACAACACATAATGAGAACCTGAAATAGAATATGTATGGAAACAGAAAGTACATTATAGATGACACTGAAGATGATGATAGCAGTGATCACTGGGTACTATTTGAAATGTGTTACATGTTAACACTTTTCATTCTCATCACAACCCAACAGGTAGATGCTGTTATTGCTCTATTTTATAGAAGGGGGAATATAATCACAAGAAATAAAGTGACTGCCAAAAATGACAGAGATTCATTGGAGGACCCAGGATTCAAACCTGGCATTCTGGCTCTGAAGTCTAATTTCCAGACCAATGGATTTGAGAAACTCCATGGAATACAGTCCACAGACAGAACTAGGTACTGCTATAGGAGTTGAAAGAGGAGGATTCAAAAGCATGATAAAAGGTTCAAATCTGGACGACTGGAAAAATAGTATCTCTTTAAAAATGAAAATAGCATTGTCCTTAAAGGAGTATTTGAGATATGTTTAGTTTTACATGCTGGTGTGATATCAAGGGAGAAAGGCAAGCGCTAAGAAACATGAGTTGAGGCGCCTGGGTGGCTTGGTCAGTTAAGTGTCAGACTCTTGATCATAACTTGGGTCATGATTTCAGGGTTGTGAGACTGAGACCCATGGCAGGCTCTGTGCTCAGCTGGGCATCTGTTTCTCTCTCTCTCACCTCTGCCCCTCCCCCTGCTCATGCTCTCTCTAAGATAAAGAAATAAATCTTTAATTTTAAAAAAAAAGAAATGTAAGAGTTAAGTGTAAGTGATTTAAGAGGAGTATACACTGGAAATGGCAGAAATAAACATTGGAAGTCAACCTTGGAGAGGTTCAAGTCCCAGGCATGAGTGAAATCCTCAAGGAAAAAGAACTGAAAAGAACTTACCACTAAAGAGTGAATCATAAATGAGGTCATGAAAGATTCTGAGACCCATTTAGAAAATCGAGGAAACCAAGCAAGTATGGTGTCATGGAATGCAGGAGTAGAACATTTTGAGAAAGGTCTTGTGTTGAGCAGAGACCAAACAAAGAAGGGGAGAATGAGAAAAGGTGACGTGAGTGGTAAGTAGGAGTCACTGGTGACCTCTGATGGGGCAGAGGTCAGTATAGGACAGCTATGGAGGCAGAAATCTGATAGGGACTGTTTAGAAGGGATAGGGAGATGGTGATATTGGACACCCTGGTGATAAAGGGAAGACAAGGAGGAGACTGATAACTTGAGAGCCACAGAGAACTAAGTGAGATTTGAGAAACTGCTGAGAGCCATTCATACCCGTAATGTCTATATTGGTCATGTGATTTTTTAAAATATCAGCATTAAGGGGCGCCTGGGTGGCTCAGTGGGTTAAAGCCTCTGCTTTCAGCTTAGGTCATGATTCCAGGGTCCTGGGATCGAGCCCCACATCGGGCTCTCTGCTCAGCAGGGAGCCTGCTTCCCCCCCCTCTCTCTGCCTGCCTCTCTGCCTACTTGTGATCTCTCTCTCTCTCAAATAAATAAATAAAATATTTTTTAAAATAAATAAAAATTTAAAAAATAAAAAATAGTAAATAAATAAATAAATAAATAAAATATTAGCATTAAAATAAATCCTAAAGAAGGTACCCAAATCACTGAATGAATTCAGAGAGAACCTAACATATCCAGAAAATTAAATAATTGTTCAATCAAACCACCAATGAAGTAAGGACAATATTAATGTACTGCTTAAATGCAAAGTCCCTAAAGGAATTTTAATTCTGGGTCCATCAGTATTGTTTCCGCACAAAAGAGGATATCAGGGACTATAATAGAACATGAAAATATTTAAGGAAGCAAAACTAAAATGGCAAATCATCGTACCGTCATCAGTAATACCACACCCAGCACCAACCTCAGAAACTGTCATCTGTCCTCTCCACCTTCAACATTCTTGTAATACTGCACTCACCAACCATTCTACTTCTATTAGATTCTTGCTTCAAGCAAAAATGTCTTCATTCCCATTTAGATACTTAAAGAACATTTGCTAGATTGAATTGTGCCAATTATAACAGACTAGAAAAGACCAGCTCAGTGCTTGGGCTAGAAAATGGAAGAACCACAATCCCACCTTGCTGACGGCTTTTATCCCATGGAAAGAAAAGATAGCGTAGAGCATTTAGGGGTATCAGATAGAGCATCAGAAGGACCTGGCCGCAAATGGCACCTCTTTTGCCTGTGTAAGCAACCCTAGAAAAGTGATTAAATTTCAATAAGCCCCTAGTTTCTTTATCTACAAAATAAGGCAAATACAGTTAATGATAATGTCTTTTTGATAGGACTTCTGTGAGGACTATATGAGGTAGTCATGTATAGTGTTGAGCACAGACCCTCACATATTTTATTTATTTATTTATTTATTTATTTATTTATTTATTTTTAAGATTTTATTTATTTATTTGACAGACAGAGATTACAAGTGGGCAGAGAGGCAGGCAGAGAGAGAAGGAAGCAGGCTCCCTCCTGAGCAGAGAGCCCGATGTGGGGCTCGATCCCAGGACCCTGGGATCATGACCTAAGCCGAAAGCAGAGGCTTTAACCCACTGCGCCATCCAGGCGCTCCCCACCCCTGACACACACACATTTTAAACTCTTATCACATTCATTATGTGATGTTTTCTATGTTTTCCTCTTCATCCTGAGAGTAATACTGGAACATACACTGCACATGCCTTCAGTGAACCATCTCATCATGTTTTCTTGTTCTTTTTTTAAAGATTTTATGTATTTATTTATTTATTCATTCATTCATTTATTGAGGGGGAGAGAGAAAGAGAGAGAGAGAATACGTGAACCAGAGAAGGGGCAAAGGGAAAGAAAGAGAATCTCAAGCAGACCTTCCCCCCAAAAACCCTGCCCCTGAGCACTAAGCCCGATTTGGGGCTCAATCTCATGACCTTAAGATGATGACCTGAGCCCAAATTAAGAGCAAAACGTTTAACCAAAGGAGCCATCCAGGCGCCCTCATCACGGTTTCTTCTATCTTCTCCTTGTTGCTGCTCCTCTTCTTCTTCCTGTCCTCCTCCTCTTCACGCTTGTCCTTTGTTCTTTCTCCCCCACACTCCCAGCCCCATTTTTCAAAAGGAATGAATATCATATTCATTTATGAATATCATATTCATAAAACAAAGTGCCTTTGTTGGCTCAGGCTACTCTAACCAAAAAATCACAGACTCAATAGCTTCAATCAGAAATCCATTTTCTCACTGTTCTGAAGGCTAGAAATCCAAGAACCAAGAAATCCAAGGTGTTGGCAGATTTGTTTTCTTCTGAGGCCTCTCTCCTTGCCTTGCAGATGACAGCGTCTCATTGGCCCTTAGAGAAATGTGGCCTTCCCTTTCTGCATGCATCCCATGTCTCTCCTCTTTATTAGAAGGACATTAATCATATTAAATTAGAACCCACTCCTAGGACCTCACTTAACCTTCATCTCCTTTCTAAAGACCCTATTTCTAAATATACTCACATTCTGAGTACTGGGAGTTAAGACTTTAACATATGAATGGGGGGCACACAAATCAAACCATTACAAAGAGGAAACAAATATTTTCCATTCTTTAGATCCATATATTACTTAAACAAGCTTAGGTAGGAAGAATGACACTTATAAGAAATAATGTTAGAGGTGGTTGGGTGGCTCAGTCAGTTGAGTATCTAACTTGATTTTGGCTCAGGCCATGATCTCAGGGTCCTGGGATCGAGCCCTGGATCAGTCTCCATGTTGGTGGGGAGTCTGCTTGAGATTCTCTCTCCCTCTTCCTCTCTTCCTCCTCTTTGTTGATTAGTGGAAAGAAAATGCCTATGTAAATACATTGCTTAAATATAAAGCATCAAAAAGGATTTTTTTATGTACAACAACTGGCAAAGTGTAAACACAGAATGTTGATGTTTTTCATGTTTCTCTTAAAACGTTGACTCAAGTTCAGTGCCAGAGGCAGAGTGCCAGGCTATCGGCTTTGAAAAGCTCAGCTGAAGTAAAGCCTGCCTTCCAAATGGGAAGGGCAAGGAGCCCAGAAAAATACCTCATCCCTGAAACTCATGAACACTTTAAGCACTTGACTTTTTCTTTATGCTCATCAGCTTTGCAGTGTATCTAGAGAAATTATTTTAATATATGAATACGCTCCTGTGAATCTCATAAATGTTCTTTGTATTTTAGTAAAGACCAGGCATTAAGTCAGTGGGGGGGGGGGTATCCTTTTAACCTGAATGTTTAACCTGAATGTGAGAAAAGAGATCTTCAATCCAACCTTTAAACTCTTCCATTATTTAATCAAAATTAAGTTTTTAATTCACAGCTTTCTTTAAATTATACCTTGACTATATTTAGTACTATATTTTGAAGAACAACTGAAAAACAAATACCAGGATATCACAGAGGACAAGGAGAAATCACAAAATATGTTACTCTTGTTTATTAATGTCAAAAGAGAATGTGGCATACAATCACAACAACAACTAAAGAGAATTCAGCACAAAGCAAATTTAAAAAGGCAAGTGTAAAGATGATAACTTGATGGTAGGCCTTTTAAAAACTTGAACATCCACCAAGAATCTTTTTTAAAAAGTAGGAAGGTCTTAATCTGATCCATTTCCCACGTAAGTAAAATCACTCTACATTCAAGTGAAAAAATGGAAGAATAATATTAACTGACCTAAGATAAAGCTCAGCTGGAATGAACAGTGTGCGGCAATAAAAGCTACTCCTATAAATTCAACTGTACCGCGAGAGCAAATTCAACCAGGCTACACATCTCCGAATAATAATGGATATTGAGAGCTCAATTAGCAAAGCAGATCAATTATTTAGGAGAAGAGTTAGCCCCTCATAACCACATTATCTCACCTCTCTACTTCCTTTCACTAAAGCACTGAAGCTTTTCAAAGTTATTGGACTCCCCAAATGAGGAACAGGAGAAGCCACCTTTACTGACAGGTAATAATCAGCCAAAAGGGGATTTCCAGGTAAAAGTTTACCAGCCTCCGTCACATCCTTGACAGAAACACATGGTCTTGCAGTTTGTTTCACCAACCCAGCTATTGGGCCAGTAGAAAATGGAAAAGGAAAACAGAGTGGGAGATAAAGAGAGGAACAGAAGGCAGAAAAGAGAAAAGGTAAGGCCAGTCAACTCCAAATACCCAGAGCAAAATGACATGTTGAAAGCGATGGAGTCATCCCCAGACTTTGATTTGTACATTATCCAGATTTGCTATGGTTAACATCTACAGAGTTCCCATTCGTACGTTGCCAAGAGGCAAAAACTGAGCCTCCCGGAAGCAATCTCTAATCAGCAATTATGCTCAGGAATGTAAAGAGGAGGGTATGTTAAAGCAACCTAGCTAATAACATGCACTCGCTCAATGATTTATAATAGACCAGTAACACACAACACCAATTCAATTTGTTTAACTGTCTGTGCACCTCCTCAGGGAGAGGAAGACTTATAAATTTTGGTAGGCTGATAAATGATTTGTACTTACTTGGAAGGCTGTGTTAAGTTGTGCATCATTATTTCCTCAGCTATTCCAGCAGAAACGCCCTAAGCAGGGGGAATGCCTAGAATGTTCTTCCCATCTTACTCATATGCATCCAGGCTAGCTTGAAATTTGGCAAGAACAGTAAAGTAGATTAAGCCATAAGGGAATTATTGCAACAGTGACCCTGATATACTAAATTTAGCAATGTTATATTTTCAAATAAATTTTCTGAATATGTACTTATACACACACACACACACACACACATTTACATAAGACATTTAGATAAACATATACTTTCTTCATTCAATAAACAACTACCAAACATCTCCTAGGTGTCAGAGGAAGTATTACTTGCTAGGAATAAATTAACATGATTTTTGTCTTCTGAGAAGATGAAAGAGAAAGGGAACTATAATTTATTGAGCATCTGTCATGGGCCCAAGGTGTATGATCGCAACACGGTTGTGAAGTTCATACTATTTTCCCCATTTTACTAATAAACTAAGGTTTAAGGAAACTGCTTGTTTATTAATAATTACCCACTTAAGTAGCAAAGTATTTCAACCAAGATCTGTCAAACTGCAAATTCCAAGCTGTCTCCACCAGACTGCCAAGAGTTTCAGAAGAGAAGACAGGAAAGTAAACACTAGTAATAAAGAATTTATAGTATAATGGAAATGTGTACAATATAAGTAATAGCAAAAATAGGGTAGTAAATAGTGCTTGGGGTAAAGGAAAGGATAAAGGTCTGCTAGATCTTTCCCAAAGAGACAATATTTGAACTTTGTGCTTTAAAACAGACTGAGTTCTCTGCCACTATTGGAGCATACAGTGCTATGCCCCTATTAAACCCTTCACAATCCCCAAAATACACCATATGCTTCACCCTATTTTCTCTTGGCCCATACTGTGTGCTTTATGAGAAATATCTCATCTTTGTCTACCTGGTGAATTCCTGCAATAAAATCTAATGGATCTATAGATGGGAAAATTTATAGAAATTTGCCCAACGATTTATTCACCCAGCAGATATTTATGAATCCTTACTTATATACTGAACATTTCGAGACAAGAACCAACAAGTCCTGACCTGTTGAAAATCTAGTCAGGCACATAGAAAATTTAAATGATGATTATAATAAAATACTTACTATCTTAAAAGGAAGCACAAGAGACAGGACAGAACAGTGGAGGTTACCAAGGGAGGTGCCCCAGAGAAAACCACCCTGGTCTGCATCTTGAAGCTTAAGTAGTTGCTGATATGCAGAGAAAAAGAATTAAAACAAAAGAAAGCTAGCTTCTTGGTGTGTTTGTATTGTTGGAAAATATCATTAAAGTCTTGGCAGCACTGCATTGAATTGTTAATTATGGAATGAACAAAAGAGTTGATTAAATGCATGAGACCAGAAAAGCGACGTACAATAACAGTCCCATAGTGTGATTCATGTCTTCCCTATTCTCCAGCCAGGTGACATCTGACAATGATATGTTCATTGGAGGATAGACAATTCTGAACCTAAGACTCTATCACACTCAATTTGCTAGCAGTATCGATTTCCTGAGATAATCTGCAAATGAAGGGAAATGTAGTTGATTGGCATCAAAGAGGAAAAATAATCATGACTACACTGACAAATAGAAAGATAGCCCCATTCTCACCTGCAACATATGTTTCTGGGAAGGACTTTTCTAGAACAGGTTAGCCCAACAGGAGGATATTTATTCTACATTCTGTGTTTTTTCTCTTCCTCTCCTTCTCTTTCTTTCTCTCCTTCCCCCTCTCTCTTTAATGCATAGTATATAACACATATATTATAGATACACACAGACATGCACACACACATATATACCCCTTTCCTTCTTCATATTCACTGAATTACTGTGTTGAGTACTTTTTAAAAAATTCAATAGTAAATAAGAAGTATTTGGGAGGCACTACCTTGTTCTAGAACTTGTGTTTATTATTTTAATCTACACAACCACCCTATGAGGTAAGTACCACTATGATCCCCATTTTATAAATAAGGACCTGAGCTACAGAGAAGTTAAGTGATTTGCCAAAAGTCACACAGCATTCCATAGGAAAAAAAGAAAGTAAAAAAAAAAAAAAAAAAAAAAAAATTGGCCATGGTGTTCATTGTCTTTCCCAAGCACTAAGTTCACCAAAGAGAAGTATAGGGACTTCGTGCTTTTTAAGGTGTTAAAAAGGAAAATGACAAGCAATATTTTAGAAAGATAACATGTATCCTAACAACAATTTCCTTTGGATTTCTCTTATCACAACCTAATGGGAAACATTTTAATTTTCAACATGCTCAGTCCCAAATAGCTTCTGGCTCCTATATATGAATTATAAGAACGAGCCTGTAATTCACCTATCTTTGCAGTGAGACATAGCTTAGCTTTGAGGCTTCTTACTTCTGGGTTTAGATTTTCAAATATGAGGATCTTCCATTTTTTAGTTTTTTTTACTATCAGTGAACACTGCATTATTTTTCTGATCAAGCACTTTTCCAAATAATTGTGCAAACTTATTTGCAAAAACACCAGTGTGTTATGACTATGGTAATACCATCTCACTTATATTATAAATATCAACATCAAGTAAAGAGTCTATATTCATGTCTATGCTAACAAAGAAAGGTATAGTTATAAATTAATTAGTAAAACTCAAAAAAAGAAAGGGAGTGAATAGCATATAAGTGCTAGAAGGGTCTTGAAGAAACACTTAAACAAAAAAAAAAAATGCACACTCTGGATAATTAATTGCTTCAAATATTTGTTTTCATTGCTAACACAGACCTGCCCCATATCTGTAAGATCATTTCATATGACTTTTCATGAAACATCCCGGACAAAATTCTCATTATTAATGTGTATTTTTTAGATTTTTAAGCAAAAGGTAAAAATGAAAAGCCTCAATTTTAGTATTTCAGAAGGAAAAATTATCTAAGTTGTCCAATTAAACAAGAGGTTTATTTTACATTGTTATATTTTAATAATGTGACACCTTGTTTAGAGAAAAATGTTCAATTATCAAAGGGCATTAAGAAACTAGTACAGAATTTAAAATCTGTAAGAATTTCCTTAGAAAACTGAATCTTAATAAATAATGCTGGTATATTTTCCCTTATAATTTTAGCACCAAAGTGTATTATATACTCCCCAACATCTTCTGAACACTTAGACCCACATTCCTACTGCTGTTCTTCAGAAAGACAAACTGAGACACGGGCTGGCAGCTTCCTGGAAAGATGAAGGAGGCTTTGTAGCCCAAGCTGTGTGCTGGCCAGATTCCAGATGAGTGGTTTCTTCCTGAGATGAGGCTGAGTCAGCCAGGAATAGCCTAGAGGCAGGAACCATGAATGGCAAATAAATAAAATGCAGTAAAATGACAGAAGATTAAGGGAAAACATAATTTTTGATCCCTGATTTTATACCAAAGACTTGTTAATTATGAAAATCTGGTCCTTTGATTGTGTTTGTTGCATTTATGTTCAGAAGTGGTCCAAGGGAATGAGAAATGTGTGTTATGCAGCAAAACTCAACGAGTTTTCTTCATCGCTTCAACGTCCTTTCCTCTCAAAATGGAAAGGTACTCATTCTGAGAAGCAAACATAAAATTGGTTTATAGGAATAAACCCATGGTGCCAGAAGAGTTTGCCTTCATTTTCCAAAATGGCTGCTAAAAAATCATCAGCATGTGTATTAGTTAGAGTTCTCCAGAGAAACAGAGTGGTACACATATACATGCATATGCATAAAGAGCTTTATTATAAAGAATTGGTCCACACAATTGTGGAGGCTGACAAGTCTCAAGATGTGCAGTCAGCAAGCTGGAGACCCAGGAGAGCCAATAATGGAGTTCCTTTCCATTGACCTGCAAACTTGAGACTCAGGAAGAGCCATTGCTTTAGTCCAAGTCCAGAGGTGGTGGCGGAGGGGGGAGTTCCAGCTCAATAAAGACAGGAGAAGGAAATTCCTTCTTATTTGTAGGAGAATCAGGTTTTTTTGTTCTAGCCTGGCCTTCACCTGATTGGATGAGGCCCACCACACTAGGGAGAGCAATCTTCTTTACTCAGTCTACTGATTCAGATGTTAATATCATCCAAAAATACCCTACCCAGGATAATGTCTGACCAAATGTCTGGACAGTCCATGGCCCAGTCAAGTTGACAAATAAAATTAACCATTACAGCATGTTAAGACATAGGAAGAAAATAAGACATCTCACTTATTCAAACCTTTTTTTTTTTTTAATTTCTGAAAGCTGAGCCACTAGCATATCAAAGGATTGAACCTAAACTCAAGTCACATATATGCCTCAACTCATAGAACTATGGAAATTACCCCACACAAGCTTTCAGAAAAAAAGTACACTCAAAACTCGAAATGTTCCCTTTTTCTTTTTCCTTTCTTTCTTGATTTGTTCTCATTAAATGTCAGAATGCTTTTTCTAGCAATTTGAAACAATTTTAATCTGCTTTCTAAATTCACACTGACCATCTTTTAAAACTCAGAAGATAAAAACTATTGACGAACAATCTCATTAGACTGCTCCCAAACATCTCCTCTCACTAAGAAAGATAAAGAACTCTGACACTACATATAAAAAATGTTTGAGTTTAGTCTGAGGTGGTCTGTTATTCCGAAAAGATCAAGAGGCTCACAGGAGACAGAAAACCAATTTCAATATTTGTCTTTTGCAGATGAGAAACAAATGATGCAAACCCATGTGAACAAATGTCTTTATCCAAGCCTTGGCCCTTTCTCTTCCCTGGACGATCACAGGGAGCTATCTTATGAGAGGCGCGGTAGGCCACGGCCATGCTGACTCGAAGGAAGCGGCCCACAGCTCAGAGGGCACGTGCTGAAATCTTACCCTCATGTGTTCAGTCTTCTCCTTTCTGCTGTCTACGAAGACCATCATTAGTTCTTAAAACTGTCTAAAAATGACCGGCAGGCCTAAAGGCCCCTTGTGCTATCTGGACCTGGGATCTACTGCCCCATTCTATGTGCCACCCCTAGCTACAGTGACACCGAATAGAAAAGAGTAAGCATATCTCTAACCCAGTAACCCCCACCCCATAAATTCCCTCGCATCTACCCAGGTTGACCGTGCACGGGCTCCCATGTCAGCATTCATTCTGTGCTTACTGCATAGAAACCTGAACGGTATCAGCTCTCAGGATGAAATAAAGTACAAAAGGATGCCCAAGAGAGGAGGATGTTTTTTGTTTTTAAGATTTTACTTATTTATTTGACAGAGAGACAGAGATCACAAGTAGGCAGAGAGGCAGGCAGAGAGAGAGGGTGAGTAGGCTCCCTGCTAAGCAGAGAGCCGGACGTAGGGCTGGATCCCAGGACCCTGAGATCATAACCTGAGCCAAAGGCAGGGGCTTAACCTACTGAGCCACCCAGGTGCCCAAGGAGGATGTTTTTTGTTACTGTTTGTATATTTTGAGGAACCAGAAGAAGGCACAGCCTTATTCCTTACCTGGACATGGAAGACATTTTCAACAAAATCCCCTTCACATGGTCTAGGGGGATTCATCATCTGGTCGGCTTCAGCTCCAGCCCAATCTCTTGGGAATCTCACTGTCCTCTTCTCCACTGCCACCACACTGGCCTCGCTCCTTCCCACGTCAGGGACTCTACATGCTGTGCTGGCTGCCTGCAATGTCTGCCCCTCCACTCTGTAGCAACATGATATATTTTTAAATATTCCCTGATGACATTTTTCCTTGTCTACAATTTGAATTTTTCTTTTCAGCTTCTGTTATTAGGACAAATATGATTTTAGTACGTGTTTCTATTGGGAGCGGAGGGCAAATACCTTCCTGGAAATCAGAGGGAAATGATTTAGGATCATCCCTGCCTAACAAGAAGGGGAAATGAAAAGAGAAGTCTGAGGGGAAGAGGCAAAACCTTACAAAACCCCAGAGTCAAATGGGGACATAGGGGTGAGGTGAGGAGGAGGGAGAAAAAGTTCTGGTTGTGAAATATGCAAATAGTTCAATAGAATTCTAGAATAAAGGGGTTTGTGTGCCTACCCTGACACAGCCTCTGAAGACACATGCCTTTCAGGGAACGCTGAGTTGTCGTGAGGCCACCGTGTGGAACAGGGTGCCTGAATGATAAGAGCAGAAATGACTGAGGGGAGGGGCTGGGTAAATGGGCCTGAAATAGCTCCTGCTTCCTCTGGGTCCATGCATGGCTTTTAGGGGGTCCAGAAATCCCTCTGTGACCTACTGGTGGATTCAGAAGACAGCTGAGCCGCAAGTTCACCATAAAAGCTGTGACCTTCTAGCAGAAGGACACATGGTCAGATCCCCAAAGCAGAAATTGAAAGAGAGAGCTCTGGGAGCATGCAGCATCAGGGAGAAGTGGTGGCTGGTCTATCCAGGAGCAGTCACTGTGACTGTCTGTGCTGAGGGAGGACAGTACAGGTCAAAGCAGCCATCAGTAGGTCAGCACCAAAGGCAGCAAGGACAGAGAGCAATATCCAGAGAGCTGGCAAGAGGTCAGAGGTCAGCAGGAGCCAGAGAGCCCCACTCCCCATCGCTGTCATGTTCTATGACATGACATAGATCCTGAATGAAATGGGGCTCTGGTGGCGGTGGTGGTGGTGCTTAAGACACAGGCCAGAAGTAGAGGGAGGGATGTAAAAAGGCCAAAGGGAGTGATGCTGAGAAACAGATCATTGACACAAGAGACTGAATTCATTAAAGACAGGCTAAGTTTTAAACTTTAAGAGACTCAAACATGTTCAGAGACAAGACCTACTAGGTTTTTCTCCATTGTTGCTAACAGCGGCTAACACACAAGTCAAAATCAGTGAGGGGAAAGAAAGGAAACCTCAGCAGCAAAGAATTCCTCATGTGTAAATTTCAGACCAGCTCTTACTGGAAACCTTACTCAAGTTCTGTAAAAATCTATGTGGGACATGTTAACTTGCACATGGGCTATTCACAAAACCTGGCATGGGAACCCAGCTATCTTCAGAACAGTGAGGTGACCCAGTTTAAAAAAAATAAAAAGCAGACATTAAGTACACTCTTTATAAAGACAAAAAGGGGGACACCTGCGAGGCTCAGTCGGTTAAGCCACTGTCTTTGGCTCAGGTCATGATCCCAGGGTTCTGGGATCGAGTCCCGCATCGGCCTTCTTGATCGGCACGGAGTCTCCTTCTCTCTCTGCTTCTGCCTGCCTCTCTGCCTACTTGTGCACTCTCTCTCTCTCTCTGAGACAAATAAGTATATAAATCTTTAAAAATTATATTAAAAAAAGAACAAAAAGGAGGGAAGGAAAGAAAGAAGCAGGGAAGAGGGGAAACGGGGTGGAAGGAGGAGACAGAGAAGAAAGGCAGGAGGGACACAGGATGGAAGAAGGGATGGGGGTGGGGAAAGTGGGGAGATGTTGGTCAAAGGGCACAGACTTGCAGTGAGAAGATGAACAAGCTCTGGACAGCTAATACACAGCTCTGTGATCAGAGTCAACAATACTGTATTATGTACTTCAAGGTTGCTAAGAGACTAGAACATAAATGTTTTAACCACAAAAAAGAAATGATAATTATGCCGGGAGACGGAAGTATTAGCTAATGCTTTGGTGGTGACTGTACTGTAAAATATAAATGTATCACATCAATACATTATATACCTTCAACTTAGGAATGTACATAATTACAACTCAATTAAAAAAGCAGAATAAAACAAAACAAAACAAAACAAAAAAACCTTAAAAGATGTTAGGAGTGTAGGTCTCGGTAATCAGGCTGCACTCTCTGCCATCCAAACCTAAAACCTGTTCCATGTCTGAGAAAATGAAGTTCTTTCCTTTTGAGCACTATTTGAGTCTCTGTTACCCGCAGGTGAACTCATGTCTTAACCACACAATAGCATTGACCTCTCCTTGATGCCTGCGTGGCTCAGACAGTAAAGTCACACATCAGGGTCCTCAGGAGCCTGCTTCTCCCTCTCTGGTGCCCCGCTCCCCCCATCCCCTCTCATGCCTGCGCATGAGAAAAAAGTCTCATTGACTTTTTTAACCAACCAAGAGTTTCATCAATGTCATTAAGCATTCATGGCAGTCTTGTGTGTGTGGATTTTATCAGTCCTGGATGGTGCAACAGAAAGCCACTTACAAGGATTTAAATACAATGTCCGAGCCTGAACTCACTGAACAATGAGTTTTATTCTATCATTTTCTCATATTAGTGAAGCCAGATCATTTTAGGGGTTTTTATATTCTTTCTAGATGCTACATAATTCTTTAGAAGAACGCAAAATCATTTAACAGTCCACTAACTCTCTTTCTCTGAGCAGCTGGTCATTTCCTTTCTTGTTACTATTATTATGAGTATTATTACTATTGATATAAAGTTCTTATTAAATTTAGTATGTTTAAAATGTTAAAACTATGTACTTTCAATTATCACCATCATTTAACAGATTTTTTTTAATTGAGACACAGAGAAGCTAAATTATATCTAAGCTCATCCCTTAGAAAAGTTCAAATGTGTTCAAAACAAGACTCTTGGATCCTGGTTCCTGGATTCTAAGTTTTCCTTATTCCAAAGCATGCCTTGGAAGAATTTTTTTTTTCTTTTTCTTTTTTATTTTATTTTTTAATTTTTTATTTTATATAAACATATATTTTTATCCCCAGGGGTACAGGTCTGTGAATCACCAGGTTTACACACTTCACAGCACTCACCAAAGCACATGCCCTCCCCAATGTCCATAATCCCACCCCCTTCTCCCAAACCCCCTCCCCCCAGCAACCCTCAGTTTGTTTTGTGAGATTAAGAGTCACTTATGGTTTGTCTCCCTCCCAATCCCATCTTGTTTCATTTATTCTTCTCCTACCCACTTAAGCCCCATGTTGCATCACCACTTCCTCATATCAGGGAGATCATATGATAGTTGTCTTTCTCTGCTTGACTTATTTCGCTAAGCATGATAGGCTCTAGTTCCATCCATGTTGTTGAGAATTTTTTTTTTAATATATTTTAAACAATTTGTATGAGGCTCAGTTCAGTCTGATCATTTTCCCCCATATTACTAGTCATTGATGGATACGTTTTTTACATTTATTGAACATGATCTTTTTTTACTTTCTGGTTTTTTGTTTGTTTTTGAGAGAGAGAGCAAGAGAGAGACAGCGTGAGAGAGAGAGAGAGGAGTGGCGGAAGGGACAGAGGGAGAGGGAAAGAAAGAATCTTAAGTAGACTCCATACCCACAACAAAGCCTAAAACAGGACTTGATCACATGACCCTCAGATAATGACCTGAGCCAAAATCAAGAGTTAGACACTTAACCAACTAAGCCACCCAGGCACACCTTTACTTTCTGTTTATTAGAAGGCTCACTATACATATATATATCTTATATATTTAAGTGATTTAAATTTTTCTTGTCCATGACCTGCCCTGACCCTAGAACTTTCTATGCTTAAAGGTAACAGAGACATCAAATTGAAATTGTAGATATAATTATCTACACTGAAAGAAAAAATTATTTTACTTACTAATAACATGTGAAAAGCAAGAAGAAAAATAGCCTTATTTTAATATTTACATTAATATAGCAGGAAACATGGCATTATCTATAAAAGAAAAATAACTCATAAAATCAATTTAGAAAACACAAAGACCACACGGGATAAGTGGGCAAAAGAAAGAACAGATGCCTCATAAAATAGGACATCGGTTTGTGAAAAAAATATTTACTCAACATAGTAGGAACTTCTGGTTCCTGCCCATATGGCAACTTAACATGGGGCTTCTGGCTCCCTCTGTAAAATTAACCCTGGAATAACTATAGAAGAAGGAGTTAGAAGTGTATTTCAGAAACTAACCTTTCCATAGTGATACTAAGCTAATTTCAATGATGTGTTGAGGGGAAGTAGCTGTCTACAGCTTCGGACAGAGGACAGCTGAAGGAGATGTGGGAGAGTGTGTTAGAATACAACTCTCTAAGCACTACTTTGGCCTTTCCTGGGTTATGTTTGGGATACTCACTTCCTATGTCTGCACCATAAAAATCATTAGCAATCTTTCAGATGTTGGTACCCATGTTCCAAGGTATCATCTATCACAAGATTGCAAATGCTCCGGTGCCTGGGTGGCTCAGTTGGTTAAGCAGCTGTCTTCAGTTCAGGTCATGATCCCAGGGTACTGGGATGGAGCCCCAAGTTGGGGTCCCTGCTCAACGGAGAGCCTGCTTCTCCCTCTCCCTCTGCCTGCCACTCTGCCTACATGTGCTCTCTCTGCATCTCTCTGTAAAATGAATAAAATCTTAAAAAAAAAAAAAAAAGATTGCAAGTGCTCACACAAAAACAGGTGCCCACAAAGACCACAAAGTGGCTATCCACCCCAAGACATTCACTTTGACCCCTTCCCTGCCCGATCCCCCAGAGCAGATGAGTTACAAATGAAGGGGGCAGCCTCCTATCGCTGTTTCTCCTTGAGGCTTTTCAGGAGGCAAACAGGAGTAATCAGGAGTCATCACAACTGGGTATGCTGTGACTGAGGTTCTCTGCCCTGGGGTTCATCCCCCATACCCTCCTCAAGTTCACCAAACCAGCAAACACTGGAAGCCGGTCTTCAACCCTTTCTTAACTCATATTACTAAACATAATAACTCATCTTCCAAGGGATGATGGAGTCTCAGGTCAAAGGAAGAAGTATAAGTATCTCAATAATATTTTTTTAAACTTGATAAAATATGCCAACTACTTTCTTTTTCAAAAAAGTAGGCCAAAAACTTAAAATAAGTTTAAACATGTATTGAGAAGCTAAAGAAAGAGTCACCCAAATTTAAATAAAAGACCGTGGATTGAAAGGCCCTCCGGGAGAGAGAAGGAAAAGTGCTTACAAAGACATATCAAAGTCAATGCGGCAACTCTAAGCCCTTCCAGAAAGGGCAGATCTTTTACAAAGAAACAAGATTCACCTTGCCATCAGACTTTTTAACCACCTTTTCTGGATGCAAGAATACAACTGAGAAATAAATTATTAAATATTAAGAGAAATTTAAATCTATAATTTTATATGTATTATATCATTTACATGCAAGAGTTTAAAAAAAAAAAAAAGCAAAATAAAAATGAGTTCAGGTGTATGCCCTCAGATTTACTACTAAAAGCCCACTCTGAAAATATTTTTGCAGGAAGTATTCAAACAAAACACACATAAAAATAAGTAAATCCAGCAGCGGCTGCAAAAAGTATAAAAATTAGAGTTTCAATATCTTGATAAATCAACTGCTATGTTTTTAAAGCTAAGATCAAAAAACAGGAAAAGAGAGTATGTAAATAATGCCCCCAAAATTGATTGAGATAGGACTGGAGAATAATTGGGAAAATAATAATCATCGTCCAAAAAACTCCAATAGATATGAATAGGTAATTAAAAATGCACACATGCATACAAAAAGCTAGCAAGCGTATCATAAGATGCTAAAAATCATTGATATTCAGATAGATGCAAATTAAATCAATGAGACAATACATATTTTAGCCTGGAAAAATTAGAACACCAAGTGTTGATGAAGATGTAGGTATACAGAAAACCTATTGTATTCCTTTTAGAAATAAATTCTATGGTTCTATTTAGTCAAAGTAACTACAGCAAATACGACAGTCAAAAATTCCAGAGAAATGTTCACAAAGGTCCTTCTGGAAGACATCCCGTATAAACAGGGGCATGGCAAAGACACAGGGGAGCTAACTTAAAGGAACATCACTGAGCAAAGATAGGCAATTGGACTATCAAAAAGACTATAAATTGTAGAATGAAAATGCAGTCATCCATAGTGAAATTAGGAAAAGCAAAATACCTCTTTGGTCTCCATTAGAGATTACTCAGGCATTAACTCATCAGAAAAAGTGAGAAATAAAGGGAAAGAATCAGATCTCATCTGTATGAACTATTGTCTGGAGAAACCAAACTATTAGTGAGGGAAAGTTTTGGTGGGTCACCAATGCAGAAGGGAAAGTAGACGTAGAAAATTAACACTTTGCAACCCTTAATGAAGTTACAGATCTAGCTAACCTTCATCAATGGATGTTAAAAGGATTAAAAAAGAAAGATCAAGGGCAGCTCTATTGGGCTGCCAACACCTGATCTATCTTAATATCACTAAACGTGGGCAACCAGATGATCTGGGCTTCTGGCTGCAATGCAGTAAAGAGGAAACACCACGAACTATGACATAACCTTGACAAAAAGAAATTGAACCTGATTCCAATCAAGTTTCTAGATATTACTATTAGTTTACAGTAAATATGGGGATGAGTAAATATGGGGATGATTTGTTTGAAAAACACATCATGATGAATCAGTTAGATCAAGAATGTGGAACACAGGGCGCCTGGGTGGCTCAGTGGGTTGAGCCACTGCCTTCAGCTCAGGTCATGATCTCAGGGTCCTGGGATCGAGTCCCGCATCGGGCTCTCTGCTCGGCAGGGAGCCGGCTTCCTCCTCTCTCTCTCTGCCTGCCTCTCTGCCTACTGTGATCTCTCTCTGTCAAATAAATAAATAAAATCTTTAAAAAAAAAAAAAAAAGAATGTGGAACAGAGAGAGTGGCTAGTGAGCCTCTCTTTCCGGGGAGTTAGCTTGACTTTGGCTTGTGGCAGTAAGACAGAAAAGAACAAGACTCTTCGTTTGGATGAGTAAGAGATACTTACAGAAAGCAACAAAAGGAAAGCTGCTAATAATAATATTTATTGTAACCTTGTGGGGGAAAGTTGTATCCAGTGCAAACCATCATAAAGCTCATCATGTTAAAACGGGCACTTGCGAAGTGGTGGCACTCCACAGATGCTGTAATAAGAACAAGATAGAAGAACGATCACAAACAGTCAAGTGCTCCTGCTTCCCCTGGCAGGTGGCAGGCACCACGCAAGCAGCTCCATCTTGTGTGGATGCTTCAATAGTGGAACAGAAATGGTGGTGCCATATGCAGCCATGTCTTGAGGGAGAGGAATGTAAAGTTCTTCCAGATCGGAAAGGATGGAGCTGTTCCTCTGGGAAAAAAGTGAAAACAACTACGTAATATAAGACCAGATTCGAGTCAAGATGGCGGAGAAGTAGCAGGCTAAGACTACATCAGCTAGCCAGAGATCAGCTAGATAGCTTATCTAAAGATTGCAAACACCTACAAATCCATCGGCAGATCAAAGAGAAGAAGAACAGCAATTTTGGAAACAGAAAAACAACCACTTTCTGAAAGGTAGGACTGGCGGAGACATGAATCCAAAGCGACGGGAAGATAGACCCCGGGGGGAGGGGCTGGCTCCCAGCAAGCGGCAGAGCAACGGAGCACAAAATCGGGACTTTTAAAAGTCTGTTCCACTGAGGGACATCACTCCAGAGGCTAATGGGGCGAAGCCCACGCGGGGTCAGCGTGGCCTCAGGTCCCGCAGGGTTACAGAAGGATCAGGGGTGTCTGAGTGTCGCAGAGCTTGCGGGTATTGGAACGGGAAAGCCGGCTGCAGAGACAGAGCCAATAGTAAGCTCACAGCTTGGTGTTACCTTGAACCAGCCACAGGCTCGGTGAGCTCAGAGCGCGGCCGGAGGTCAGGCAGATGGGAATAACTGGGCGCTGTTCTCTGACGGCGCACTAAGGAGTGGGGACCCGGGCTCTCTGCTCCTCCGGGCCAGAGACCAGGTGGCCGCCATTTGTACTCCCTTCCTCGGGAACTCTACAGAAAGCGCTCAGGGAACAAAAGCTCCTAAAAGCAAACCCCAGCGGATTACTCAGTCCGGCCCCTGGTAAGGGCGGTGCAATTACCCCTGGAGCAAAGACACTTGAGAATCACTACACCAGGCCCCTGCCCCAGAAGATCAACAAGAAATCCAGCCAAGACCAAGTTCACCTACCAAGGAGTGCGGTTTCAATACCAAGGAGAGCAGCAGAATTCCAGAGGAGGAGAAAGCAAGCACGGAACTCATGGCTTTCTCCCTGTGATTTTTTTTTTTTAGTCTTGCAGTTAATTTAATTTTTTTCTCTTTCTTTTTCTTTTATCTCACCTTAGGGTAAAAATTTTTTTTTTAATTTTTGCCCTTTTCTTTTTTAACATTTTTTAACTAGTTTATCTAATATATATATTTTCTTTTTTATATTTTTCTTGATTCATTTTCTTTTTTTTAATTCTTTTCTTTTCTTTTTCTCTCTCTCTTTTTTTTTCTTTCTTCCTTTTTGAACCTCTTTTTATCCCCTTTCACCCCCCTCATGATTTGGGATCTCTTCTGATTTGGTTAAAGCATATTTTCCTGGGGTTGTTGCCACCCTTTTAGTATTTTACTTGCTCATTCATATACCCTTATCAGGGCAAAATGACAAGACGGAAAAATTCACCACAAAAAAAAAGAACAAGAGGCAGTACCGAAGGCTAGAGACCTAATCAATACAGACATTGGTAATATGTCAGATCTAGAGTTCAGAATGACAATTCTCAAGGTTCTAGCCGGGCTTGAAAAAGGCATGGAACATATTAGAGAAACTCTCTCGGGAGATATAAAAGCCCTTTCTGGAGAAATAAAAGAACTAAAATCTAACCAAGTTGAAATCAAAAAAGCTATTAATGAGGTGCAATCAAAAATGGAGGCTCTCACTGCTAGGATAAATGAGGCAGAAGAAAGAATTAGTGATATAGAAGACCAAATGACAGAGAATAAAGAAGCTGAGCAAAAGAGGGACAAACAGCTACTGGACCACGAGGGGAGAATTTGAGAGATAAATGACACCATAAGATGAAACAACATTAGAATAATTTCCCAATAATTTCCAGAAGAAGAAGAAAGAGAGAGGGGAGCAGAAGGTATACTGGAGAGAATTATTGGGGAGAATTTCCACAATATGGCAAAGGGAACGAGCATCAAAATTCAGGAGGTTCAGAGAATGCCCCTCAAAATCAATAAGAATAGGCCCACACCCCATCACCTAATAGTAAAATTCACAAGTCTTAGTGACAAAGAGAAAATCCTAAAAGCAGCCCAGGAAAAGAAGTCTGTAACATACAATGGCAAAAATATTAGATTGGCAGCTTACTTATCCACACAGACCTGGCAGGCCAGAAAGAGCTGGCATGATATTTTCAGAGCACTAAACGAGAAAAGCATGCAGCCAAGAATACTATATCCAGCTAGGCTATCATTGAAAATAGAAGGAGAGATTAAAAGCTTCCAGGACAAACAAAAACTGAAAGAATTTGCAAACACCAAACCAGCTCTACAGGAAATATTGAAAGGGGTCCTCTAAGCAAAGAGACAGCCTACAAGTGGTAGATCAGAAAGGAACAGAGACCATATACAGTAACAGTCACCTTACAGGCAATACAATGGCACTAAATTCATATCTCTCAATAGTTACCCTGAATGTTAATGGGCTAAATGCTCCAGTCAAAAGACACAGGGTATCAGAATGGATAAAAAAACAAAACCCATCCATATGTTGCCTCCAAGAAACTCATTTTAAGCCCAAAGACACCTCCAGATTTAAAATGAGGGGGTGGAAAAGAATTTACCATGCTAATGGACATCAGAAGAAAGCAGGAGTGGCAATCCTTATATCAAATCAATTAGATTTTAAGCCAAAGACTATAATAAGAGATGAAGAAGGACACTATATCTTCCTCAAAGGGTCTGTCCAACAAGAAGATCTAACAATATTAAATATTTATGCCCCCAACGTGGGAGCAGCCAACTATATAAACCAATTAATAAGAAATCAAAGAAACACATCAACAATAATAGTAGGGGAATTTAACACTCCCCTCACTGAAATGGACAGATCATCCAAGCAAAAGATCAGCAAGGAAATAAAGGCCTTAAACGACACACTGGACCAGATGGACATCACAGATATATTCAGAACATTTCATCCCAAAGCAACAGAATACACATTCTTCTATAGTGCACATGGAACATTCTCCAGAATAGATCACATCCTCGGTCCTAAATCAGGACTCAATCGGTATTAAAAGATTGGGATCATTCCCTGCATATTTTCAGACCACAATGCTCTGAAGCTAGAACTCAACCACAAAAGGAAGTTTGGAAAGAACCCAAATACATGGAGACTAAACAGCATCCTTCTAAAGAATGAATGGATCAACCGGGAAATTAAAGAAGAATTGAAAAAAATCATGGAAACAAATGATAATGAAAATACAACGGTTCAAAATCTGTGGGACACAACAAATGCAGTCCTGAGAGGAAAATATATAGTGGTACAAGCCTTTCTCAAGAAACAATAAAGGTCTCAGGTACACAACCTAACCCTACACCTAAAGGAGCTAGAGAAAGAACAAGAAAGAAACCCTAAGCCCAGTAGGAGAAAAGAAATCATAAAGATCAGAGCAGAAATCAATGAAATAGAAACCAAAAAACAGTAGAACAAATCAATGAAACTAGGAGCTGGTTCTTTGAAAGAATTAATAAGATTGAAAAACACCTGGCCAGACTTATCAAAAAGAAAAGAGAAAGGACCCAAATAAATAAAATCATGAATGAAAGAGGAGAGATCACAACTAACACCAAAGAAATACAAACTATTATAAGAACATACTATGAGCAACTCTACGGCAATAAATTTGACAATCTGGAAGAAATGGATGCATTCCTAGAAACATATAAACTACCACAACTGAACCAGGAAGAAATAGAAAGCCTGAACAGACCCATAACCAGTAAGGAGATTGAAACAGTCATTAAAAATCTCCAAACAAACAAAAGCCCAGGGCCAGACGGCTTCCCGGGGGAATTCTACCAAACATTTAAAGAAGAACTAATTCCTATTCTCCTGAAACTGTTCCAAAAAATAGAAATGGAAGGAAAACTTCCAAACTCATTTTATGAGGCCAGCATCACCTTGATCCCAAAACCAGACAAGGATGCCATCAAAAAAGAGAGCTATAGACCAATATCCTTGATGAACACAGATGCGAAAATTCTCACCAAAATACTAGCCAATAGGATTCAACAGTACATTAAAAAGATTATACACCACGACCAAGTGGGATTTATTCCAGGGCTACAAGGTTGGTTCAACATCCGCAAATCAGTCAATGTGATACAACACATCAATAAAAGAAAGAACAAGAACCATATGATACTCTCAATAGATGCTGAAAAAGCATTTGACAAAGTACAGCATCCCTTCCTGATCAAAACTCTTCAAAGTGTAGGGATAGAGGGCACATACCTCAATATCATCAAAGCCATCTATGAAAAACCCACCACAAATATCATTCTCAATGGAGAAAAACTGAAAGCTTTTCTGCTAAGGTCAGGAACACGGCAGGGATGTCCATTATCACCACTGCTATTCAACATAGTAATAGAGGTCCTAGCCTCAGCAATCAGACAACAAAAGGAAATTAAAGGCATCCAAATCGGCAAAGAAGAAGTCAAATTATCACTCTTCACAGATGATATGATACTATATGTGGAAAACCCAAAAGACTCCACTCCAAAACTGCTAGAACTTGTACAGGAATTCAGTAAAGTGTCAGGATATAAAATCTATGCACAGAAATCAGTTGCATTTCTCTACACCAACAACAAGACAGAAGAAAGAGAAATTAAGGAGTCAATCCCATTTACAGTTGCACCCAAAACTATAAGATACCTAGGAACAAACCTAACCAAAGAGGCACAGAATCTATACTCAGAAAATTATAAAGTACTCATGAAAGAAATTGAGGAAGACACAAAGAAATGGAAAAATGTTCCATGCTCCTGGATTGGAAGAATAAATATTATGAAAATGTCTATGCTACCTAAAGCAATCTACACATTTAATGCAATTCCTATCAAAGTACCATCCATCTTTTTCAAAGAAATGGAACAAATAATTCTAAAATTTATATGGAACCAGAAAAGACCTCGAATAGCCAAGGGGTATTGAAAAAGAAAGCCAAAGTTGGTGGCATCACAATTCCGGACTTCAAGCTCTATTACAAAGCTGTCATCATCAAGACAGCATGGTACTGGCACAAAAACAGACACATAGATCAATGGAACAGAATAGAGAGCCAAGAAGTAGACCCTCAACTCTATGGTCAACTCATCTTTGACAAAGCAGGAAAGAATGTCCAATGGAAAAAGGACAGCCTCTTCAATAAATGGTGCTGGGAAAATTGGACAGCCACATGCAGAAAAATGAAATTGGACCATTTCCTTACACCACACACGAAAATAGACTCAAAATGGATGAAGGACCTCAATGTGCGAAAGGAATCCATCAAAATCCTTGAGGAAAACACAGGCAGCAACCTCTTTGACCTCAGCCGCAGCAACATCGTCCTAGGAACATCGCCAAAGGCAAGAGAAGCAAGGGAAAAAATGAACTATTGGGATTTCATCAAGATCAAAAGCTTTTGCACAGCAAAGGAAACAGTTAATAAAATCAAAAGACAACTGACAGAATGGGAGAAGATATTTGCAAACGACATATCAGATAAAGGACTAGTGTCCAAAATCTATAAAGAACTTAGCAAACTCAACACCCAAAGAAATAATAATCCAATCAAGAAATGGGCAGAGGACATGAACAGACATTTCTGCAAAGAAGACATCCAGATGGCCAACAGACACATGAAAAAGTGCTCCATATCACTCGGTATCAGGGAAATACAAATCAAAACCACAATGAGATATCACCTCACACCAGTCAGAATGGCTAAAATAAACAAGTCAGGAAATGACAGATGCTGGCGAGGATGCGAAGAAAGGGGAACCCTCCTACACTGTTGGTGGGAATGCAAGCTGGTGCAACCACTCTGGGAAACAGCATGGAGGTTCCTCAAAATGTTGAAAATAGAACTGCCCTATGACCCAGCAATTGCACTACTGGGTATTTACCCTAAAGATACAAACGTAGTGATCCAAAGGGGCACATGCACCCGAATGTTTGTAGCAGCAATGTCCACAATAGCCAAACTATGGAAAGAACCTATATGTCCATCAACAGATGAATGGATCAAGAAGATGTGGTATATATACACAATGGAATACTATGCAGCCATCAAAAGAAATGAAATCTTGCCATTTGCGACAACATGGATGGAACTAGAGCGTATCATGTTTAGCGAAATATGTCAAGTGGAGAAAGACAACTATCATATGATCTCCTTGATATGAGGAAGTGGTGAATCAACATGGGGGCTTAAGTGGGTAGAAGAAGAATCAATGAAACAAGATGGAATTGGGAGGGAGACAAACCATAAGTGACTCTTAATCTCACAAAACAAACTGAGGGTTGCTGGGGGGAGGGAAGGTGGGAGAAGGGGGTGGGATTATGGACATTGGGGAGGTTATGTGCTTTGGTGAGTGCTGTGAAGTGTGTAGGCCTGGTGATTCACAGACCTGTACCCCTGGGGATAAAAATATATGTTTATAAAAAATAAAAAATTAAAAAAAAAAAAAAAGAATGTGGAACACTCTATGGGACAAATAACCTCTTTCCAAGTAAATGACATAAGAAGTGGTGGGTTGGGA
Organism: Mustela nivalis; assembly: GCF_964662115.1. Lineage (NCBI taxonomy): Eukaryota > Metazoa > Chordata > Mammalia > Carnivora > Mustelidae > Mustela > Mustela nivalis. The sequence continues at coordinate 72,566,778 of NC_139031.1, forward strand.
GCTTGTTAGAAATAAAATGACATTTAACAAGTAACAACCAAATGTAGTGTTGGCTTCTATTTTAACAAACCAACTGTAAAAAAGATATTTATTGAGACAGTTGGAGATATTAGAATATAAACTGAGTATTGCATAAATTAAGAAATTACTGCTACCTTTTTTAGATATGATAATTGTATTTTAGTTACATAAAAAACATTTATCTGATATATATTATGATTAGTATCAAAATTTGCGCATTTGTTATACTGCTTCCTCTATTTCTATGTTTGTTGGAAAACAACCATTTCAAATTTTGTTTATTTGTTTGTTTTTAAATAATAAAATCAAAAGGGTGCCTGGGTGGCTCAGTCAGTTAACTGTCTGCCTTCAGTTCAGGTCATGATCCCACGGTTTGGGGATCGAATCCCCTCACCCCCACATTAGGCTCCCCACTTAGTGGGAGAGCCTGCTTCTCCCTTTCCCTCTGCTGTTCCCCTTGCTTGTGCTCTCTAGCTCTCTCTCACTCTCTTTCAAATAAATAAATAATATCTTAATATAATAATAATAAAATTAAAAGTGACACATTAATTTGGTAACTTCATATGCTATCCCAAAATGGCATTTTTTATCAACTTTAATAATATGGCGAAATGTGCTTTCTATAATGATATGCCTTTTTAAAAGGCTGAAAACAAAATTTTAGTTTGTTCTCATGTATTTAACAAACAAATTCACATAGGGAAAAAAAAGGGAGTCCACAAAGAAATCTAAGAAGTATTCTACTTTCATTTGGTAAGATACTGAGTACCATTTTTTACTTTTCTATATAATTCTCTATAGTTTCTGTATTTCCAAATTTCTTTTATCATCAGAAAATACTTTTAAGGGGCACCTGGGTGGCTCAGTGCATTAAAGCCTCTCCTTTTGGCTTAGGTCACGATCTCAGGGTCCTGGGATCAAGTCCTGCATCAGGCTCTCTGCTCAGTAGGGAGCCTGCTCCGCACCCCGGCCCTTGCCTGCCTCTTTGCCTACTTGTGATCTCTGTCTGTCAAATAAATAAATAAGATCTTAAAAAAAAAAAAAAAGAAAAGAAAAGAAAAGAAAAACACTGTTAAGAATATCCTCTTTTTTTTTCTCATTGGAATGAACAAAGATTGTCCAATCAGGATTTTATTTCTAGAACTTCCTATCCTTCAAAAGCCATATACTTTTTTTTTGTCCTCTTATAAATAAGTATTTATTCAATGTATTTCTTATTAACATATAATGTACTCTTTGTTTCAGGGGTACAGGTCTGTGAATCATCAGGCTTACACATTTCACAGCACTCACCATAGCACATACCCTCCCCAATGTCCATCACCCAGCCACCCCATCCCTAACTGCCCCCACACCACCCACCAACCCTCAGTTTGCTTCGTGAGATTAAGAGTCTCCTCATCAAGGCAAAATATTTGTGTTTCTCTGACCTTTTTGGAACAGGATTTTCTAACTTCTCAGCTACAAGTCAAAGCACCTTTTAAAAATCTTTACTCAATATATTGAACTTCAAGATTTCCTGTTCATTTCCTCTCACATTTCCATTATTTCATAGAGCAAAGCAGTTTTTCATAGTAAGTGACTAAGCTACTGAACCAGGATTTCTATACACTAATATCTGAGACACCGAAATTACAATACGGTTGACCTTTGAATACATGTTTGAGCTGCACAGGTCCACGTAAAGCCAGATTTGGGGGGGCACCTGCTTGCTTAGTTGGTTAAGCTGGGTCATGATCCCAGGGTCCTGGTATTGAGCCCCACATCAGGCCCTCTGCTCAGTGGGGAGCCCGCTTCTCCCCTTCCTCTGCCTGCAGAGGAAGAGATGCTTCCTCCATCTCTCTCTCTGTCAAATAAATAAAATCTTTTAAAAAATTAAAATAAAATAAACCCTGATTTTTTCCATATGTACTATAAGTATATGTATTTTCTTTTTCTTATCATTTTCTTAATAAAATTTCTTTTCTCTTACTTTATTGTAAAAATAGAGTATATAACACATGTAACATACAAAGTATGTGCTATTAATGTTATCAGTAAGGCTTTCAGTCAACAGTAGATTATTCAAAAGGGGTCAACTATAATTTTTTTTAGTCAGTATTATCTTTTGAGACCTAATTATATAACTAATACATCATAATTAAAATGTTATGTCAAGATAATAAATATGAGGTTTGATAGAAATCCATTCCTGATCGACTTTTCTTAATCAAGAAATCACGTCAGTTAAAATTCAAAATACATCTCAGGAGGGAGCACTTTCATTTAGTTGTCTGAAGACCTTTCAGCAATGTTGGGATAGCACTAATGAGAGAATCTGCATGAGGAAAACCCTGCCTTTCCCTTAGCCAAAAAAATTTCTGGTCTGCAACAATCCTTTTCTTTTGCTAAAACCTCCTATTCCCACCTTCTTTCCCATGAACACCTTCCATTTTGTGTGACACAACTGGAGCATCTCTCTAACCGCTAGATGAGATGCTGCCCAATGCAAATCACTTATCAAAGACAATTAGATCTTCAAATGTACTCATTTGAATTTCTGTTCTTTATCAGACTGTAGACTGCAGTGGGCATGTGAAAATTTATAATCGGATATTGCCTACGTAAGTCAAAACACACACGTTTTACCTGTACTATAAATTTTCCTTTCTATAAATTCTCCTTTCTAGGGTGCGGAGAATAGAAAAGCATTAATGAAAATAGAAGGTGAAAATATTAAGGCATTTGCTAAAACATTATACTATGATAAAAATGTTATTTAATAATATATATTATATATAAATATATTTATAGATATAGAAATGCTTTATAAATATTTTGTGATATTTATATTTATATATAAATCAAAATATTTATAATTATATAATTTTATATAAAATATATATTTATATGAAAACCTTTTTATATAAAATATTTGATTTATATAATACTTAAATGTTTATAAAATATTTATAAAATATTATGTTTTTATATGTGTGTGTGTATATATATATATATACACACACACATATACATATACATATACATATATATATATACAACATATGTGTATGTTAAGGAAAAAAATGAGCTTAGGAGAAAATGAGGGAGAGAAATGCCTAGAATACTGAGAAAATAGTAAGTTCAGCCCTTAAGTCAGAGAAGAAAAAAAAAGCAAAACAGTTTTTATTCCTAGGTTGGTTTGAGCAACTGTCTCAAAATATAGACTCCTGATTTTCATTTTGTGGTTCCAATGATGCTCTTTGGAGGGGTCTATTAGACCTAATTTCCAATTGGCAGGCAGTGGGGGTAGGGTATGCCTACACCAAAAAGTAATGTTCTGACATCAGCTGGGTGTCCTACAATTCAACTCAGTTCTGATACTATCCACCCAGAAATAGGATCAGATCCCACAGATGAAGTGTTCAATCCTACAAGAATGTTCCCCTGCTTCAGACACTAGTTTTAAGTCCAGGTTACCTGCACTTCTGACCAACGAACTATAAATCAAAGTTTCCCACAAGCCCCTCCTCAAGTTCCATTAATTTGCTAGCGCAGCTCATTGAACTCAGAGAAACATTTTACTTACTCGATCACCGGTTTATTGTAAAAGGATATAATTCAGGAACTGCTAGATGGAGAAGGATAATGGAGCTTCCATGCCCTTTCAAGGTACCCTTCTCTCCCCACATCTCCATGTGATCACCTAGTATTATATATATATATATATATATATATATATATATATATATATATATATATTTATACTATTATTTGCTACCCAGATGCTCTCTGAAACCTATATATATATATATATATATTTATACTATTATTTGCTACCCAGATGCTCTCTGAAACCTGCCTTTTTGGGTTCTGATGGGTTCTCCATTACCTAGGTCTGATTGATTAAATCATTGTCCATTGAACACAGAACTCAGCTTCCAGCTTCCAGCCCCTCTCCACTCCCTATAGGTCCAGGGTGGGTCTGAAGTCCAACCTTCTAATCACTGGCTACCAGCCCCATTCTTAGGAGCATTCTAAAAATCACCTCATTCACCCAGCACAAGGCTTTATTGCTCTCATCAATAGAAAATTCCAAGAGTTTTAGAAACCCTGTGCCAGAAATGGGAACAAAGAACAGATATATAATTCTAATTATAAATCACAATATCACAGGATATAAAAACCATAAGCGATTCAACTCGGTGAGATGGTTTTGAGACATTTTTACCTGCCTCCTTCCATCTCAGATTTGTTCTCCAATTTTTGTAGTTTCAGCAGCCTTTGAGCCCAAGATTAAGAAAAACGCACACAGGTACCTTGCCCTTCCCCTCCCTATGTTCACTACCCTTCTCTATAAAAAGAAGAATGGAAGGAGGATATTATAGGGCTTAAAAGTGTTTAAAGAGGCTGAATCTTCATTTCCAAGTAGTAGAGGAGCCAAGGACCATTTAGAAAGGAAACTGTATGCCCTATTTGGGATTATGGATTTTGAACTCAAATCCAGTTCAGGAGGACGTACAATATCTTTAAAAGAGATGAGCAACCCAAGAAATCATCTACCTTGCTTGTAAGTAGATACTTTGATAGAGTTTGGGATGTTTTGTTTAGTTTCTGCCTGTGGTTTCATTTTGGTTTGATGCGGGAAACAAAGGCAAAAGAAAAAAATCAAATCTCCTTACTGCTTACAACCCATTGACAAGTCCTTGAAACAGACAGAGTGACCTTCCTCTAGGAACACAGTAGCCTCGATGTTAATGCTTTGCTAAGAACGAGAGGCAATCTTAGCCAGACCACCAGGTGCCTGTAAGTCTTTTTTAACATATAAAGAGTCCTTTGGAAACTTTCTTTATCTCTTCCCCCACCCCCAGAGATCTATGTTGGCAATCATCCCTCAATCATAGGGCTTACTGATACACATCTGAAGGGTATCATGACTAGGGTTTTATTAGACAGTAATGAACGACCTTCTCCTAACAATAGATAGCCCCTTCAGGATCCTGGAAACCTTGTTTCCAAAGTTCCTTAGAGATTTATGTTATTCCTAAGCCCTTCCCAACTGGAAAGCGTATAATCAGTCCCTGTCACAACTCCAGTGCCGCTCTTTCTGACCAAGGGTCCTCTGCCTTTTAATAAAACCACCTTTTTGCACCAAAGGTGTCTCAAGAATTCTTTATTGGCTGTCAGCTCTAAACCCCGACATTTTCCTACATCAGGTGTGACACTGTATAAAGTTTAATAAGAGATTTATTCTTTATCTTGGGAATGGTCACTGAAGGAGTTTATATACAAATTTAGAATAAACACACATCCATTTCTCTGAATTAGGATGTACCTGAGGGATGTTACTACCTGTACAATGTACTCAGAGATCACCAATAAGGCAAAATAAGGCCAATCTGTGGGACCCAAGAATCTTTTAGAATTAAAAAGTATTTAAAACCTAATGCCTACTCTTCAAAATTTTAAAGCAGGGCAGTTTTTTCAGGCAATATTAGTTAAACCTGATCATAGTTTGGAATCAGTGTATGGTTATGGGGCCCTTAAAATAATATGACCATCGAGGCTGGTGACACTGCCTTCATACTAAGATTACAGGGGAAGAGCTGACTTCTGAGCAGTGCATTTCTAATGCTAGAAAACCTTTAGGGGCCAAACAGCCTGCCACGGTGACAGGGAACAATGAGGAAAAATGGCTAAACATGGTGAGTAAACTGAAGAACTGTGGTCCTAGGGGAATGAGTGACAAGTCCCTTAAGCAGTGTTTAGCATGTGTCAGGGAGAGGGAGTCCAGGTAGGAGGGCCCAGGTGGAGTTCAAGCTTTCTCCATAGAAAAAACCACACCCGGACCTGTGTCCATGGGACCACAGAAACTTATCATCAATGGTAACACTGTGACGAAGTGAGTTCTCAATTTTCTGGAACAATATGGCAAAGGAGAGTGTGCCCCTGACGCCAGTGCTAGACACCCAGCTAGTAGAAAGGTCAAGGGTCAATGAAGCACTGTGACAATAAGAGGAGTGACTGTATTTGTCTCATAAGTTTGAGAAGCATGGATCATACACATAATTTTGACTCTTCAGACTCCTGCATAGTCCTCAGTATTATTTTTTGGACACGACTGACACTATCCTTGACTATAATTATTGGCTTTCACAACTACTGGGACACGAATTCTATATACGATCACATAATTTATAGTATAATACACCAGTTGATTCAAATGAATCAATATTGGTAAAGACTGAAAATGTGCCAGCACCTAGTTAGTCCTGTATAAGTGCTCGCTATTATTTGCTGCATCTGTTTTCTCGTGCTGCTATGGGTTGGAAGAAAAATGCCCACAATGCTCAATTAAGCCCTTGATGTGTTTTAAAAAAGAAAGTCATAGAAAACCATTCATTCATTGTGCCCTACTTCACATGTGCTGGTGAATATTTTTATGAGCGATACAATGAACTATTTGATAACAGGCATTGAAAAAAGGACGAAGATTTTCAAATGATTACCTAGGCTACTTATGCTTTTAAAAGGCACTAAAAATGTGTAAGAGAAGTGAGAAGCAAGATTCTTACAAATTTTAGGTAACTTACCCCCCCAAAATAAAGTCATCTTTGGGCTATTACACATAAGAAACTCCTGTAAGAATCCTAAATGGATGTAACATCTGTGGTTCCAGGTAAAATGTTTCATCCTTTACTGAAGTCCTAAAATGTCATTCACAGACCTAGTTTTTAAATAGTTTTCCAATGACAGAAAAGTATTATTTCTCAGAAGTTTCTGAGTGTTTGATAATTTTAAATAAGGCCCGCTCAAGTTATTTTGAAATGCTACTCCAACCTAAGAAAAATAATCCTAGAGTGGGGTGCCTGGGTGGCTCAGTGAGTTAAAGCCTCTGCCTTCAAAAATTTAATTTAATTTAATTTAATTAAAAAAAAAAAAAAAAGCCTCTGCCTTAGCCTTAGGTCATGATCCCAGCATCCTGGGATGGAGCCCTGCATCAGGCTCCCTGCTCAGCGTGGAGCCTGCTTCTCCCCCTCTCTCTGCCTGCCTCTCTGCCTACTTGTGATCTCTGTCAAATTAATAAGTAAAATCTTTAAAAAATAATAATAATAATCCTGGAGCATTAGAGATTCCTACAGCCATACATACAAGAAGAAAGGTTCAGTATTTTCAGGGAAAAAAAAAAGAATTTTATTTTTACCAACTAAAAAATATTTTTGCTATTACCACAACTTGTCTTCTATATGAATTTGTAAGGTTGATCTTAAAACTAAAGTCTATAGACAGGGTAAAGAAGGATATCTACATAACAATTAGTTGTTGTTGTTTTTTTTAAGATTTTATTTATTTTTTGACAGAAAGAGAGAAGGAACACAAGCAGGGGGAGTAGGAGTGGGAGAAGTAGGCTTCCAGATTGAGCAGGGAGGCAGATGTAGAAATCAATCCCAGGACCCTGGGATCATGACCTGAGCCAAAGGCAGATGCTCAAGGTCTGAGCCACCCAGGCGCCCAATCTACATGACAATTAGTAAGATAGATTTGAGAATGAAGAAACATTTGCAACCAAGATAAATTACTTTATCCTCCATCCCAGAAAACATGCATTTCTACCAAAAAGAATGTCACTAAAACCAATAAACAGTTCTTAATTTTCTCCAACTAGAGGGGCAGTGGTGCTACCGTCCGGCATAAACTTCTGCAGAGTCCGCTTACAGGCTCCCGGCCCTTATTGGTGTCCCTTGACAAACCTCTTAGCCACACAGGTAAAATGTCTAAAATGATAGTCTGATCACGTCTCTCCTATTTCAAGTATGTCCCTGGATTTCAATCCCCTGCAAACTAAAATCCAAATCCTTCAGCCTTACACACGGTCCCCACTACGACACAGACAGATGCACTGATTTTCAAAACTTAGCTCTGCTCCTCCTTTCCCATACTTTCTGCGCAAGCAATTTGGAACAGCTTAGCTCATCTCAAATGTACCGTACTGCTTACAGGTCCACATGATCCGGCAGCTCCTGTCATTTACAAATCAGGTCCCCTCTCCAGGAATGCTCCCCTGTTCTTACTCTTGCCCCAAGCCACCCTCCTGCACACACCTGTGTTCTGTGTGGATCATTCCTTCTCCAATTTCAAAATCCAATTTAAGAGCTGCCTTCTTCCAAAAGGGCTTTACTGTCACCTGCCCTTCTGAAATCTCAGAGGAGAAATCATCATTCTCTGCTCTGTGGAACTTTGTTTCCTCTAGATGTGCTCCTTATTGCACTTTTCCCATGCTCCTGAGTATATTCCTTCTCCTGCATTAGATTCTGAGCTTCTTGTAGGCAGAGCCCCTGCCTGACTTGTATTTACCCCGGAACCTGGCACTCCATCATGGGTCTGCTTGATTGGCTAGATACAAAGGAAACTTCTGTCCGCTTCCAAGTCACAAAAGAACTCTGAGCCCTGTTGTTCTGTAATTGATGAAAGGCCTTTATCAATACTGAGCCATTGAACAAAGAAGCTCTTCTGAAAATATTAGAACGATCTTCCCTTACTTAAATTTCCAGAAACTCCCAATAGCAAGCCTATAGGTGGTCTCTGACCAAATCACACAAACCTATTTCCCTTTCCGGACTTTCATAATTTCTAAGGGCAGATGCAAGGAGAGAAATACAAATGCTTCTTCAGATAAAGGTTGTGAGCCTGCTTTAAATCACTTAGAAGCTCTGCTCTATGGGGCAAAAAATCATACTGAAACAAAACGTTTTTACCAAGAATGGAATTTCTAAGATACTACATCCTTCAAAGTGACAACATAATGGCAAATTATGACCCACCAAACTCAGAGGAGCAACATAATATCTGAAGAAATGCAGATCAAAGCAATGCTGAGCAGTGAGTCTTGTTCACGGAAAATTAACAAGGTAATCACCCAGGCTTCTGGGTGTTGAATCACTTGGTACCTGATGGAGGGCCAATCCTAGCAAAGAGAAGTGAATCGTCTTAAAATGTCCCAGGCCAACCATGAGTTGATGTATTATGACAAGAATCATCAATAACCAATATATAGGTGTTTGTATAAATATGCTGAGGACTGCAGAAGGAAGGTCTCATGAATAATGCTCAAGGGCTATAAAACCTAATTCTTGCTTTCAATGAGTTTATAGTCTGGAAAGGGAAATAAGGCTTAAACAGAGAAGATCAAATGACACACGATGTGCTTTTCTAACACAATGCAAGGTGACAAAAGATTACATTTCTGCTTGATTCTTTCCACCAGCATTGATTGAGTGTAACTGAATACCTAATTCTTTGTCTCAGAATGTTACAGACCATAGGAACAATGAGATTTCAGAGGAAAGAGATGTCCATATGTGCATCTGTCGTAGAAAACTCCAGGGAGAGATTCAAACTGAGTATTCAGAAGTAGGTAATATTTAGATTTGCAGAGGAAGAAAAAAAAAAAAGGAAAATGGCCACAAAGTAGGAAAATGGGTGTGAATCAAAACACAGTACCAGTTCCTATTTTTAATTTTTATTCCAAGTCTATAATGGCTTGGGTTTGCTGTGTGTCAAGTCCCAGACCCCTGTGCAACTCACCATTACTTCATGCTTAACACTGATTCTTCAACATTACTGCGCTCTCTAATTCTACCCACCTTCTTGCCTTCCTAACAAAAGAAAAGGGACAGAAGAAACCTTTCTTGAATTAAGAGAAGATGCACCCTATAAATGACCCGCATGTGTGTTCATGGACTATGTGAAGAGAGATGGACCCTCAAAAATAATCTGGTTCAAATGCTTATTTGCTGAAAAGTTTAAACATCCGCTGCAGCTAATAGGCTCATCTAATAAACACACTCAACAACTCCATCAATAGCATATATTTCTATTTGCTTCTTGGCAATTGCTTTCACCCAACTTGTTCAAAGCTCTTCAAAGACAGGGAGCCAGACTTTCCACAGTTCTAAATCATTCCCTAGAGGTAATTTGGGTGGTTAAGGAGGCACGTGAATTCTTTCAGGCCACAAGGGGCCCATTTACTGAGTATATAGTGAAAAAGCAAAAGGGAAACAAAATTCTGCTGTGCCCCAACAATAGGTGAGAACTCTTCCCTGGGCCTTTGGGCCACATCACACTCCCTCCAGCATGCTGATTAGCACAGAGGAAGTAGAATTTTGCCTTTTGGTTTTAGAAAACCCAAGGAGCATGTCCACCGATGACTGACACTCTTATTCTGAAATCATTTCTTCACTATTTAAATCTTGTGTAAGAAAAACTTCCAGCTGTAACTGTAGCAGCCTTTCAAAAACATTGACAATAAAGATGAATCAACAGAACAATTTCAATGATAAACTGTATTCGAAGTTTAGAGATATCAATTTTTGGTTAATTGTATTGTTCCTACACACAGATTTTATTTTGCCTTGCTTAAATATGAGGCAGTTTGCAAAGACGACGACCTGCCCCAAAGGCCTCCTACAGACATGTCAAGGGTTTACAGACTTATTCAATTCTGATCTTGAAAGCACCTTGGAGTATCATTTAGCCTTGAGAAAGCAGATTCAGACAAGTACCCACTGAGAGGCTAAAAAATTAAGATCCTCTTCTCCAGCTGGATTTGTGCATAACTCCTGCTAAAGCCAGGGCAAATCTGAATCATAATGAGAAGATCATGTCCTTCAACTAGTTTCCGGGGGCTGAAAAACATTAAGATTTATGCTTCAGCCTAGCCCCCTACTCTTGTCTTGTCAAGTCTATTTTTAAATCTCCAATCATTAGAAAATGACTGTTTAGAATTTTTTTCACTTAATTGCTTCAAATATTTATAACCATTGGTGAAACTGCATGTACCTAGGGAGAGAAAGGCAAGAATATGGAGAAAATGACGGGGTTTGCACCAACTTTTTGTGATTTGTGACTCCACAGGATTTTCTTACCATTAAGAATGGATTCTTACCATTAAGCTGTTCCATTTTGGAAAATAAAATTTTATCAAAATAACCAGTGACAAGACTTATATGTTCTATAAAGGTATTTAAAGGGCATCTACAAATTAGGCTGATCCAGTATATCATTAGGTTAAGATGAGGAAAGCTCAAGAAAGGGTAAGCACTTACAGAGATGTGGGAAAGCTGAAGACAAGAAAAATTAAGGCAACCAGAAAACAGGGAGTTGCTATCATTTTTAGGGCAGGTGAGCAAAGAGAGCACATGGTATTATAGAAGGCAGGGAGAGAAAGCCTGCACATGTGAGCAGGAACCAGGCAGAAGCAACTAGGAGGGAGTGGCTTTGTGACTGGATCTAAACGTCGCATGAAGTGAAGCCTTGGTCTGAAGCACCACGAGAAGCACCGCAGGCTTCTTCCCAACACCACCTGCCAAAGTTCTGGCAGTCCCTCCCTTTGGCCAAACCTAATCAGAAACCAGTGAGCAGTGTGGTTTCCAGAAATCAGGCTCCCTGTGAACCAGAGCAGTGTAGGTAGAGGAAGAAAGGGGAATGGATCCGAGAGTGACAGGCAAATGTTTAGCACCGTGTATCCTGTCTGCTCTCCAGCAACCATCCTCGCACTCGTACTGAAGTTTCCTGTTTCCTACAACAGCAACTGCTCATTGCTGCCTATCATGGTGAAACCATCCTTCATACAAACAAAAAACGCTCACCCTCTCCAGAAAGGGAGAAGGTCTCCATCAGCGTTCATCAGGCACCCCAAGGGCAGCACTCCTTACGTGAAATAGAAGAAGGGAAAAGAGGAAAAAAGAAATGAATGGTTAATATTGTCCATGTCCTGGGGCGCCTGGGTGGCTCAGTGGGTTACGCCGCTGCCTTCGGCCCAGGTCATGATCTCAGGGTCCTGGGATGGAGCCCCGCATCGGGCTCTCTGCTCAGCGGGGAGCCTGCTTCCTTCTCTCTCTCTCTGCCTGCCTCTCTGCCTACATGTGATCTCTCTCTGTCAAATAAATACATAAAATCTTAAAAAAAAAAAAAAAAGCTGGCTCCCCCTTCTTTCAGTTCTCCTCCTTGGCTGTTGAATTACAGAGCTTTGTGCCTTCTTCGATTTGTTAATAATAAAAAAAAAATATATTGTCCATGTCCTTCAGCCAAACAGCACCAGCAAAACAATTTAAACAAGTTGGGTTTATTACTCCCTTCATTGAGGGAGAACACGAAGTATAGGGAACCAAGAGATGCCTGAGTCAAGAAGATGTTTAAAAAAAACCCATCATCGAACAGGATTTGGGTTTTTACTGGGTAATTTGGGGAGGGTCTGAGGAAACAGGGATTTAACTTAGGTGGAGTGCTGTTCGAAAACAGGGGCAATTCCATGACCAGGTGTCTCAATGAATAGTATCTACAGGGAGAACAAACTAGGAGGAGGATAAATCTGTAACAGAAAAAGCTGTCGTAGTCACTCTTATCTGGGAGAGAGGGCTGTGTGGTGGTTTGTGGCCTGATGACTGTCCTTGCTTTTGTTTCATTGATTATGGTCTCAGGGTGACCATAATCTGTCATTAACTTTCTGTGAGATTATGTCCAACAAGAGAACAACATGGCTTCACTGTGAGTATCAAACCAGTTACCAGACATCAGAAGCTACTTTTTTCCTTTCTTAATATACACAAAACTTATATTCATATTTTTAAAGATATATATATATATTATATATATATATATTAATATTATGCATCTCTTTTCTGGCTTCTTTTCTGTATGTGGTCATGAGAAGTAATTAATATTTTAATACATCCATCTTCTAACACACATTCCATGTTTGTTCCTCTTGACCTTAGCTACCACCTTGACAGTAGAGATTCTCTACCTGGTACAGTAACCCAAAGGTAAGCCTTTGACTGCCTTTGACAGTCCAGCCTTTATTGGCTTGTCCTAATCTCCCATTAACCCCACTATTGTATGTGAAAGTCCTAAGTCCCCAGTGAATCCTCTAAGATCCATTTGTCTCCACTGCAAAAGCAATCCAACTTTTCCTCATCAAATGGAATAAGTCATCTCACCCAGGTTAGCAACCTCTTTCTCTATGTACTGTATTGGTTCAGTGGTATGAGGAGCCCCAAGAGGCCAGATTTTAGTCTCAACTCCATTTCAACTCAAAGAAACCATCTTCACACCACCTCCCACAGCTCCAGTAGAAGCCTACTTTCTTGGTAACAAAATCCTCTGAGACATCTAAAACTCAGGTTGTGGAAATGAGGGCAAAAGTCACTAGAAACAAAAACTGTGAGGGAGGGAGTAGTTCTTAGATTTAATAATGAAAGGAACCATTCCTATACCTCCCTCTTTGGTTGTGGGAGAAAGAGCACTGGATATTAGCAATCAATTCAAAGCACATATAGCATCTTATAGGACAGCCACACCAACACATGGTGTATCATAGGCACCTGGAGACACACTGGGTTTTCAATAGGCCAGTTCATAGTTCTATGAAGCCAACTTTTTCTAGGTGACAAGGTAAATGTATGACTAGAGGATACTGTGGCCCTCTGGCTCACTTCTGCTATGAATTATTTCCTTGGTCCCATACACAATTGTGTGGGATAACTTTATTCTGAATAAGTCATTCCATAAGTCTACCAATGGTACACTGTCAGAAGCATTTTTCACAGAGAGGCTAGATGACATGCACAAGGAACTCTTTGAACTATTTTTGTAGTCTTCAGTAGGTCTGAAATTAATCAGGAATAAAAAGTTTAAAAGTAAAGAAAGCTAGGTAGGGGAAGAAGAGCTGTTCCTGCCAACAAGACGACTCAGGAGGAAATAGAATTCAATGTTTAACAGATTCAGGGAGAAATGTGTTATATTAATCAAAACTGCATACCTTCTTTATGTTCAAAATAAGTAATTATTAAACACATGGATGTAATATAGCATTTTAACTTATTTGAAATTGTCTTGAATTATAGACTTTTCTTTTCCCAATCAGGCCTACTCAAAATACTATTTCAAGTATTTTTTGTTTTTTCTTTTACTTATTTGGTTTATTCTCTTATTACCAGGGAAACATCTTCTCTATAGATTTAGTTCTGTATGCAGGTTTTTCTTAAACTTTTGAGGATTATTTTTGACAGGGGCATTCATTTTCCAAAAAGAGTAAAATTTAAATAACAAAGCAAATTCACTCATTCTTAATGAATTCATAAGGAACTTGTATTCTTTTCCCTTTTATAATTTTTTTTTTTTTTTTTTTTAGTTTGCTCTATTTTCACTAACTGCTTGTCTGATTGTTCTCTAGGATGGCAATCAGACCTATCCCTTCAACTTGCAACTTGAACCTGCTCTACCTATGATAAAGTGCTCAGCAGATAAACCAGTGTGTAGTACTGGTGCTCTATTATATTTTTATTTTCACAAGAAGGTACCATCTCTTTTGGCAGAAGGAGAGACTTTTTTTTTTTTTTTTTCAGTTTTTGCCCATTTACAAAAGGAATTACACTTAGATACCTGAATTAACTAGTTCTCTATTTCCAATTTATTCTAATCACATTTTAGCATCTTCAATTGACTGGTATCTGGAATAGCCACCCAACTGAACTGCTCTTTAATTTAGCATTAGTGAAGAAGGAATCTAATTATGAGACTGAGACAGTCTAGTGCCTGACACCACTTGTCCATTATTTTTTTTTAAATAATGCAATGCTCAACTGTGTTCACTTGAGGTTTCTTAGCAATCCAATTCTTAAGCTGAAGAAGGATCACTGGTGAGTGACAAGGAAGGCAGAACAAGAAAGCAGAGGTGACCACTAGATAAAAAAGCCAGGAGACAATGCTAAATGCCTTGAGGAATTTAGACTTGAACTTGGTGCACTGAGGAGCCAGGAAAGGACATCAGATAGGGGACTGGTTTGGACAGACTGGCATTTTCAAAATTTATTCAAAATGACAAGGTTCTTTTCAATATGCAAATATACTTTAGAAGTTAAGTCTGTGTCACTCAAACTTGCAGTGAGCTATTTTGATCTGCTAATCAAAGGGCAGGTGGAGAGGACTAGGTTTTGAGGAGGTGGAGATGGGCAGTACCAAAAATAGATTTTGTCTAAAGACTACTGTCTACAGCACATCACTGCGGAAATTGTTCCCCAGCCACCTGGAACAAATGCTAGAAGTCGTATGTATCTATGAGTTTAAGGCCATTATGCACAATGTTGCCCCAGGATATGGTCCTAAAACAAGGCTTCATTTTTTTTAATTAAATAAATTTGGGGATTAGACTGATTGGAATGTGATTCAATCACAAAATATTATGAGTGAGGGGCCCTAGACATACAAGCTAGCTCAGGACAATACCTAATCTGACCAGCTCATACCATGTCTTCCAAAAAGTAAACCCTTCCCTGATAGAAAGCTACTAAATATACTACCATTATACTTTAAAAAGCAGGCTTTCAAAGAACAAAGCCAGAATTTGTCCAAGCCAGGGCTGACATCTTTTCAATCAGTTACTTTTCGAAACTTTAAGAATGCATAACTGACAAAGGCACCTGGGTGGCTCAGTCAGTTGAGGGTCCGACTCTTGATTTTGGCTTAGGTCATGATCTCATGGGTTGAGACACTGAGCCCTGCACTGGGTGCCACACGAGGCAGGGAGTCTGTTTGAGATTCTCTCTCTCCCTCTGCCCCTCCTCACCACTTGCACTCTCTTTATCTCTCTCAATAAATAAATAAATAAATCTCTTTAAAAAAAGAAAAAGAAAAAAGAATGTGTAACTCACATTCAAAGATTTTTTACCCCCCTTTTTTTGGCCTTTCTCTTTCCACCATCGTAGAACCTGTGGAGGCCTGCTGGGAATGGGACTCCTGTAGAGACAACTGTGTCTGGAAGGCTGTGGTCCAAGGCCATTTTTGTTAGTTATAAACAGGGTGTCTGGAAACAGAGGAGCACACAACTCTTTGCAAGACCAAAGGGGTTTATGCTCTAGATGAAACTGAATTCTATCTAGGCAAGAGATGTGCTTATGTGTACAAAGTAAAGAACAACACAGTGACTCCTGGTGGCAACAGAACAAAGCTAGAGTAAACTGGGGGAAAGGAACTCATGCTCATGGAAATGGTGAATTCCAGCACAGTTCATGCCGAATTCCAAAGAAACCTTCCAGCTAGAGCCACTGGTCACAGAATCCATGTGATGTTGTACCCCTCAAGGATTTAAACTTACTGAAAAGTAAATAAATAGAGGGGTAGACTTGTTCTCTTGTTAAAATTTTTTTTTAATTTACTTCCTATATATTATTTCTTGATAAAAGTAAAATATCTCTGTGATACCTTTATAAGCAACTCTCATTTTGAACTGGTAATTTGTGCATCCAGCTTACGCTCAGCAAAGCATGAATCATATAGATCCCATTATGTGATTATGCAAATGCACACTAAATATACAATTACAAGCATATATGGGCAGTGAAATTTAATTAATTATTATGACTTAGCTCACTTGCCCAATGTAGTTTTATTAACTAACAGTCCACAGATGTGTTTCCTCTCTTGATTCATTTACATTTTAATACCATGTAGAAATGATAAATTATCCTAACAGCAGATGATAAAAACAGATGGAATAAACATAATTGAACCCAAGATGATTTACATAGGTTTGAATTGAATAGTTTGTGTATTTAAGTCAGTATTAAATGCTTTACTCTTGTATTGTGGCTATTTAGGAAGAATTTCACACACACACACACACACACACATATACACACAAACACACAGAGACATTCAAGTCAGCCAAGGGCATTTAAAAATGAATATTTAAAGGCTATTAAATAGCTTTTAAATTGATGAACAATCTCTAATTATATTTAAAGGTATAAATATTAAAAGAAAAATGGGATCAAAAGGATCAGACAGTAACCTAGAGATTATAAAAATTATCAATAAACACTAATGCTAAGTGAAGTGAACATTTGACACATTACCAGGTATAAATGAAAATCTCAGCCATTTATAGATTACATTGTCTCCTGGAGGGCTGCATTCCAAACTTAAATAATTGATGATCTTTCTAAAGATGAAATCTAAAACCATCAGAATCACTTCATTCCATTCCAAAATAGTATTTGTGCATGTGTACGTGTGTATGCATCCTCACGTCTATTAACGGGTATACATTTGAATTGACATACAGAACTATTACTCCTGATTCTTTGAAATCCCATCAAACAAAACTGCAATTACATCAAAAAGTCAATATTGGGAGCATCAAATTTCCCTGATGTCGAAAAAGTGAAGAAAACTTGTTCTGATTTGTGAAAAAAAGATTACAGGAATAGCAGAGGACAGGAACTGGTTACCAGAAAATGACTGCTCAGTGGTCCATGGAAAGCCTTCCTTCCCCTGTTTATATCATGCGATATTCCTGGCAGAATCCTCCTTTGGCAGGAAATAGAGGATTATAAATGTGTGGACTTCAAACTACCTTCTTTCTCCTTGAACAGTTATTTTCACCATAATTCATCTCTCGGGTGGTGTCCTCAACCTTAATACTTTACTTCTAGCTTTATGTGCATGGTGTTAAAAGAAAGTGGCTAAAATTGTGTGAAAATGAGAAGAGCATTTTCTTCTCTCTATTTTTTTTTAAAGATCTTATTTATTGATTTGTCAGAGAGAGCACACAAGCAGGGGGAGCAGCAGGCAGAGGGAGAAGCAGGCGCCTCGCTGAGCAAGGATCTCCATGCAGGAGCGGGCCATGACCTGAACCGAAGGCAGATGCTTAACTGACTAAACCACCCGACAGAGAAGAGCATTTTCTAAAATCGAATTATTTTAGGGTCAAATATGGAATTTTTTTTTAACATTAAGGATAGGTATTTCTATTCAGAGGTTCATCTTGCCATATTGCAGAAAAGGATTTTTTTTTTTTTTAGCCCTGGACTGCCGTTGGGATTCAGAGGTATTTGATTTGTTTGTTTTGTTTTGTTTCATTAACATATAATGTATTACTTGTTTCAGGGGTACAGGTCTGTGAATCATCAGTCTTACACAATTCACAGCACTCACCATAGCACATACCCTCCCAGTGTCTATCCCTCAGTTACCCCATCTCTCTTCCCCCTTCCCCTCCAGCAACCCTCAGTTTGTTTCCTGAGATTAAGAGTCTTTTATGGCTTATGTCCCTCTCTGGTTTCATCTTGTTTCACTTGTCCCTCTCTTTCCCTGTGATCCTCTGTTTTGTTTCTCAAATTCCTCATAGCAGCAAGATTATATGATAATTGACTTTATCTGATTTACTTATTTCGCTTAGCATAGTACCCTCTAGTTCAAAGGTATTTCAGAATCAGGTTTGCCCCTTCAGGTTAAAAAGGCCAAGTGTACCTGCCATGAAGTCATTAAGGCTGATCAATTTGCAATGCCAGGAAAAGTAAGCCTGGACAGTGACACCCCCTCAAGAAGGAGGGATGAGCTGGAGACGAGTCAGCTATAAAGCATGAAGATCGAGGTTCATCAGAAGCAGTAGAAACTAAAGTGGGTGAGAACCAACCACTTGGCTATCAAGAGAAACAGATTTTTTTGTCTGTTTTATGCGGAAGCTTCTAAGAAATTAGAAAGCCAAGTAGGTACAGTAAAATAGTTGCACTAGAAAGAAAATGATAACTACTGTTCACACAAATCACATATTGTTCTTTGGCCGCTGTCCTCCTTGGTGCTTGAGGTAAGTGTGGTGGCTTATTTTTTTATTTCTGATTCTGTAACTGAAATAGAAAGATACAAAAGGCTGTGCAACATGGATGCCCCCCCCCATACCCACACCTCAGTGTGCATTCACAGCCGCAACTCCTTCCTGCTATGCTCTCAGTGCTGTCAAGGAGCCTCTTCAGTGGTTAAAAATAAAACAGAATAGTTGCGATGAATCAAGATACAAAAACTAGCTAACTTAGACCCTCGTGAACAACTCAAAACCTGGTGCTTTCTAGGCTTTATATCTACCCCGTGTTCTTGGCAAACACACGTTTATTAGCTTACCTCTCCTTGAATAACCATAAGAAGTCTTAAAATCCTGATAACATTTTCTGGGAATTAGAACACTTTCCAGTTGTAAGGACCTATTTTATAGTTTTATTTTAGCCAGAGGTTTCCATTGAGGTTAAACAATAACTTTGTTGTTTAACCCTTAAACTGTCCCTGCTCCCCTTTCCCCAGGGGACTTAAAAACAAGACCCAGAAACCAGCCCCAGGTGTGGAGGCCAAGAAAAACAAGGCTGTATCCACCTCAAGTCTAGCCCTGACATAAGTACAGCCATCTTGGCAGAGCAAAAGCTGGCACCTTGCACTGTAAGAGTGGGTTAGCATAAGAATGGCCATCCTGAAGGCCAAGGAGCCATTTTACTGAGCGTCCCTAACCAGCTGACACTGGGTGTGTGACTTGAGATAAGAGGAACTAGCTAAAACCTGAAAAAACAACTTAATCATATACCACCAGGGCAGTTAGGTGGTGGTGCCACAGGGACCAGATGTTAAAGAAAAACAAATGGTTAACTTGCAGAGATCACAATCCTGCAAGACAGGAGTCTCCCTTGGTTTCCAAATGTCCTAGTGATATACAACAAAGAAGCTGTCTTCTCAATAGCTCAGTTTCCAGGGACAAATGACTCAGTTCCTTGAGGCCTGGTGTCGCCCTCCCCACCATAAAACTGAAGGAGGCTGAGGCAGAAGGAAATGTAAATAAAGTTAAATCTCTTCTAAACCTAAATCTCACTTAACCGCCAGGATGGCACCCGGGTGATGCCGGGGGGGCAAAAAGTTAAACAAAATTAAATTGTCAAAGTGTGGTGCAAGATATATAGGTAGCTATGAAAAAGTGCCTTGAAAATGCTATATAAACCCTTAGCTCTGAGAGCTTGGGGTCCTTGTTGAAACCCGCTGCTCTGGGCAGATACTTGGACCCCAGCTAGCTGGAAATAAACCTTGCTGTGTGACTTGCATTTTCGAGAGTGTTCTCTGTCTGATTGAGGGGTGGTCGACTCCGTACCCTAACACCAGTATTGCATACTATTAAGCCACTGATATTGGTAGCAATGGACATTTTGCATTTCCATAAAAAATATTTCCATAACAGCAAGTCCTTACTCCCCACAGTCATGTTTGATTTCTAGAAACTGATACCTGTAATGAAATAAATTACACCTGATAATGGTATCACAACCCCTTGGTGCACATGCTCAAAAGCTGGGTGAAGACCTCAAGCCAATGGCCTGTGTGACTGGTGGTGCTCTGAAGGGAATCATCAGAGTCTCGTTCTACCTGTACCAGCAAATCAACCTGCATTTGCCCTCCCCACTTTACCGTCGTAAAGAAGTGTGTTCAAAATGGGGCACCTGGGTGGCTCAGTGGGTTGAGGGCTCTGCCTTAGGCTCAGGTCACCATCTCAGGGTCCTGGGATCAAGCCCCATATTGGGCTCTCTGCTCAACAGAGAGCCTGCTTCCCCCTTTCTCTCTGCCCGCCTTTCTGCCTACTTGTGCTCTCTCTCTGTGTCACATAAATAAATAAAATATTTTTAAGTTAATTTAAAAAAAAAAGAAGAAGAAGAAGAAGAAGGGTCGCCTGGATAGCTCAGTGGGTTAAAGCCTCTGCCTTCAACTCAGGTCATGATCCCAGGGTTCTGGGATGGAGCCCGGAACCAGGCTCTCTGCTCAGCTGGGAGCCTGCTTCCTCTTCTCTCTCCGCCTGCCTCTCTGCCTACTTGTGATCTCTGTCTGTCAAATAAATAAATAAAATCTTAAAAAAAAAAAGTGTGTTCAAAATGGTTTTGAAATCAACCATGGAATATACTACTTTGCAAAGTCCCTGTTCATAGGTATATTTCCAAACATTATTATTGAGGTAAATGAATGATCTCTCTCTCTCAGAGAATCCTGCTTTTACCTTCATTCATAGATATTTAAAATACTGTCGTTGCAGTACTTCTTCTACAAGTTTGACTTGAAACCTTGGCAGCCATGCCAAGATCTAACAATCAAGCATTCAGACTACAGGTGATGATGCATATACAGGGACACCTGGGTGGTTCAGTCAGTTAAGCATCTGCTTTCGGCTCAGGTCATGATCCCAGAGTCCTGGGATCAAGCCCCGCATCAGGGCTCTTTGCTCAGCAGGAGCCTGCTTCTCCCTCTACCTGTCAGCCCCTCCCCTGACAAATAAATAAATAAAAATGTTAATATATATTGCATATACAGGTTTTCTGGGGCTCCATGGATTTAATAATTTTGATAATTTGTTCTGATTCGTTTTGTTGCTGTTTTACCTTCTAGTTCTATGTACTTCTTGTTGATTTCTGCTCAGAGCAAACGGCTTTTTGTTAGATATCTTAGCTCTACATCTTCTATGATTTAATACACTAGTTTCTCTTGGTTGTCTGAGCCCTGCAATTTATCAGCATTTTGAGGCTTTTTTTTTTTTTTTAAATCCCAAAAGGACCAAAAGAGATCCAACTCATCCATTCTTAGAGGTTTCTGGATTATATCCCTCTGCTCAGCTCAACATTAGGCATTTCCTTGTGAACTACTTGGTCTACAATATCTTGAGGGAAACTAGGACCATAATTTTACCAACTTATTTTCTCAATTGGATGCATGTTCATTGACTGATTCTTTACCTTCAACTTAGCCATAAATTAACAGTCCTGCCTCCAAAGTCAGTGATGCAATTTTTGTGTACAGTGTGTTAAAATGAGGCACTTTCCAGATCTGTGCTGAGTGCTTAACACACCTCATTATATGATCTGATCATAGACCATCTCCAGAATCCACCCCTCAGTGCCTTCCTACTGTGTTATGCTCCAAATCTCTGTAGCCACTTTTCTTTCCTTTAACAAAGAAATTTCATTCCTGCTCTAGAGTGCCTGAAGCTGCTGTTTCTAGAAATCTCTGCTCCAAAATTTTCCTGACTTGCACCATCCTACAGTTTCAGCCTCAGATGAAATGTCAATGGTGCCTTACCTGATTTATCATTCAGAATGAGTATCCCCATCTCTGCACACACACCACACAAACAAGGAAGTTTCCAGGTGGTTCCCAAGTAGGAGGCAAGAATGACTAGCAGCCTAAGCAGATAAACAGACCATTATTTGTAGGGCCAAAGCTCTGAAAGTTAAACTTTCTCAGAGTTTCAGAAGTTGATATAAAGTTAAAGTCTTAGCTTTTGCATGATATAGTTCTGAAGTGCCTTCTGTAACAGAATGATAATCCATACTATTTTTATGGTTTCATTTTAATTGTTTGCAAAACAGCACTCTATGTGAGAACTTGCAGGAGATGAAGAAGAAATCTGAAACGATTTGCGAAGACACCTTGCCCTGGGCTAATAAGGACACAGCAGATGCTTAATAATACTTGCTGACTGATTACACATGTAGCATATTTAAAAATGACAATGACATTCTCTGACAGGTTATAAAAGTCAACACTGTGGTATGAATTGAGGACTGTGGAAATGAGGTACAGCGACAGAATCTCTCTCTTACTCCACTGCTACCAAGAGTAAGTTATTTTGAAGTCATTCTTTTCTTTTTTCATTAGGGAGCTCTTCCTAAAAGGCAAGAACTTCAGGAGATTGTAGCAAATCCCCACTGGGTTACATATTCAGGCTCTCTTGGGCAAGAAATCCACCCCCAACTTGACCCCACCAATAATGGGGCTCCTGAAGCTGTCTATGTGATTTTGCCCTAACTAGGCCAGTCAGGCTTCTTCCAGGTACTTAAATTTCTAATCCAAAAGTTAAAAAACCTGAGAGTGCTGAATATTGTAAGATAAACAGTGGAGTTCTACTTCTGTCCAATATAGGAGTCACTAGCTGCAAGCTGATACTTAAAATTAAAATTCAATTGCAATTAATTAAAATCAAGAATTCATTTCCTCAGTTGCGTTAACCACATTTCAAGTGCTCAGTATTATAGGCCATCTCCATCACAGACAATTCTATTAGACAGATTTGCTCTAGAAGAAGACTCAACGAAGACCATCTCACAGACCAAATCTTTTTGTATAAACCATGAGATAAGAAGGGTTTTTTAAAATTTTAAAATAGTTAAAAAAAATTTTATAAGAATATTTTCAGACATGTGAAAATTATGTGAAATTCAAATATCAGAGTTCACAAGCAGTTTTATTGAAACAGAGCCATGCACATTCATTTACATATTACAGATGGCTGTCTTCATGCTACAGTGGCAGAATTAAGTGTGTGCAACAGAGATGAGATGACCGGCAAAGTCTAAAATATTTATTATCTTGTCCTTTATAGAAAAAGTTTGCTAACTCCTGCTCTAGACAGACGTGCTAAGGTCTCAAAGCATTCTGAGAATTTACGAAAAAACCACATAGTACTTACACTGACGTGCTAACGACTTTCAGATCTGTGGGAAGGTTTTTCATCACTGTGATGGAGACCTGAAAGGAGAAAAACAACTGTTAAAAAGTGGTGTTGGAGGGAATAAAAGGGAAAAGTGTCTTCTTCCCCAATATCAACAAGTGCTAGAGCATCGTCATATTACTGCGCTTCCTTCAGTGTATCCAAGCCCCACACTGTCTAAAAAGGAATGGGAAAAAAAAGAAGCCCTCCCTTTTCCCTGATCTAAACCAGGGGCTACTAGATCTCCCTTATGAGAATCCTGCTAAGTCCCCTTTAAGTGAACACAGCACCAACTTTCCCCGCAGCCTCACAGCTAGACACGCAGGCCAGAGCTGATGGGCATAATTAGGCTTCAAACCAGATGTAAGTGCAATCAGGGTGGAAAATACACCACAGCATCCTTGGTGAACTGTGAACTCTTCCCTACACCGAAAGGAGGCACACCAGTTATGTGTGAGTGTTTC
This sequence comes from Mustela nivalis, assembly GCF_964662115.1. Lineage (NCBI taxonomy): Eukaryota > Metazoa > Chordata > Mammalia > Carnivora > Mustelidae > Mustela > Mustela nivalis. Next base: position 72,590,583 of record NC_139031.1, read on the forward strand.
TTGAAAAGATGTCATTACAGCAGGGTAATCACAAGTCAAGAAATGTCCAGGGTCATGCACCTTGTATGAGTTCTACTTCACTGGGCCTTGCCATAAAGTGACAGAAGAAAAAGAATCCCAGGCAGAAGAATACAAGAGATCAAGACACAATTCCTGAAATGGGTACAGATATGAAAGTGTCCAGAGGCTCAGAAGAAAGGCTGAGCTTCATGGAAATTCTGGGTCACTTGCTGTGACAAGTAATTCTCAACTCAGGACTCACAATAGGAGACCCCGGAGATTCTTCTCTCTAATAATGAGCCTGACAAATCACATTTCATTTTTTCAAGGAGGTGCCAGGTAATCATTTTGCCTCTGGCTCTAATATAATCACTATGGGAAAGTGGGTTAGAGCACCAACATGACATCAGATGACCTGAATTTGAATCCTGTCCCCACCACTTAGTAGCGGCCTCATTTATCTCAATTGTAAAATGAGATACCTATTTATGAATTTGTTTGGATGAATAACCAAGATATAGTTCAAGTGAAAGTGCTTACCACTGAAATAGGCAAGAGCAGTAAATATGGATGCTTATTTGGAAGATATCGCTAATGGCCTAGCCAATGCCAATCACTGCCACCACCCTCTTCGCAGATTCCTGAGAATATTCGGTCACTGTCTAAATCTAAGCAATAGGTCATGATCTGTTTAAATCCAATTTGACATCCTTGTGCCCCACTTTCCTAGCCCCCCTTGCAGTAGGGCTTGTCAAGTGTCCATTCCAATTCTAGCCAATGAGAGCTTACTAAAAAGTGCCCGGATGAAGGATGGGCTGGGGGTGGGGAGAGGTAGGTCTGGGAAAGCTTTGGTTTTCTCAGACGGAGAGGGGCACGAATGAAGTAACACATATGAAGAAAAGGCCACAAGAATTTCAGAGCCACCACAGTAACACCCCCACCCCCAGTCACTATACCAATAATCAATATTCTAGACTCCCCGTGCTGTGAGAAAAATAAACCCTACCTATTAGGCATCTTCTAACGTTCACCCATTCTTAAAAATGGATTAGATAAAATAAAGGTACCCAAAGTGCACTGATTAATTTTTTTTTTTTTTAATTTCCCTAGAAATCTGTCAGCCACCATATGGAAACGGGAAAAGGAGTAGAAAGTGTCAACTAGGGTTTCTGTCCCTTGCAATTACCTCCTAGGGGGTTTGTCCAAGTCCTGATCCTCTCCTACTCCATTAGCAATCTACAATGCCATGGAGAGGTCATCATGGATAACACAAGTAGCCACACTTCCCTCTGACTGAAACCATCTAATGCTCCTGGGAGACAGACACAAGGACAATAAAAAGTAGCTGACACTTTTCGAGTACTTACCATATGCAAGGGACAGTTCTAAGACTGTTATACATATTGACTCACCTAACACAATTATCCATTGACATCAGTGCGATTATTAAATCTCATTTTAGAAAATGGAGGCACTGAGGCACAGAAGAGTTGAGCGACGTGCCTACAGGACCACAGCCAAAAGATGATGGAACCAGGATCCAGACTCCAGTAATATTTAAGCAGTACATGTTAGCACCTCTCCCTCTGAGGTGGCAATAAGCCTGAGGTTCAGCAAGGGAAGGAATTAGAAGGATCTGGTGAACTGATCTGGCAGACCTTTGGAGAACACCCATCTCTTATTTTGCCAAATCATCTTTACCAAGCTCTGATGAAGAGATGAACCTAAGGGGAGAGGAAGTTCCCAGAAGAGAGCTATAAACGTAGCAATCCAGAATTTCGTTGGTAGGATGCCATTAATCCCCTCCTGTATCAGCGCTCAGGGGGTCAGGATGTAGCAGGTATTCTCCCTATTCCCTTGACCCCAACACCAAGCTGACATTTGTCCAGCATAATATCCACGCATCATCTCAGCACCTAACCTGGGGAACTGCCCTCGCGCTGCTAAAGCAACAGTCTCGAGGAAGGGTGATCTAAAGCTCGTGTAATTTGACAAAGGCCTATTACAGGGAAGCAGAGACACAATGCTTTGTTTTGAGCTAAGCTGTCCTGTTTGGGGTGACTAACTCAGCTGAACAAGACAACTGTAACATTTTCTTTTCATATCATACCTGAAGTGCATTATGTATAATATCATTTTAAGAGAAAGAAATAGTTTAAATGACCAGTAAAAGCACCTTTTGTTTCTACTGGTTCTGTTTCTACTGTCACATTTCTTATAGAACCCGAATTCATGTTTGCTTCTGTACTCATTTGTTTAAGATACAAATGACTGAGTTCTTGCAATGTGACAGGCAAAATGCAAAATCATATTAACAAAGCAAGAGATGTGCCCCATATCCCTTCTATTTCTTTCTAGAGGCTTTAGGAGTAGAAACTATATTTTATGCTGGTACATTCATGTATCTTTTATTTGCCTGTACCCATGAAGCAGAACCTTGAATTCTGATAAGCATGATGGTGGCAGAGTACAGATAGGCAGCTCTTCTGGAGAGGGCCTATTTGGAAAGTGATTAGCATTTGAATTGGGAAATGATTGATGACTGAGGACAATAAAATGTTTAAGGCAGGGGTTCCAAAAAAGGAAGCCTGACTTTTAAAGCATTTGATAAACGCCTGACAGATTTTACCTCACAGATCCATTCTTTGTTATTCTAAAACATCTATTCCTTCCATGATTCCATGCCATCCTAAGACAGTCTACTGCCCCCAGGGATGGATGGACACACACACACACATACACACCTTCAAACAAGAACTGTCACCATCCATCCTCACCCCTTCCCTAAAAAACATAGATTTAGGAAATGAAAAACTCTTTTCTCCTCACATACACACACAAAACAAGTCTGCTGAATTCACATCATCACAAAATTGCCTGTTTTGATGGGTGGTAATTGTTCTGAAGGAAACGGTCTGTCTGTATTTTATTGATCATCTTAAAGGAGCCCAGGAACCTACAGAATTTAGCTACTTTTTCAGGAACAGAAATAGGTCCTAATTTTGCAAATTATAAAAGGCCACATGAGGGCTATTTTTAAGGGGAAAAAAAAAACCACATTGCATACCTTTTAAAAAGGGAGACACAATCCAAGGTTACATTTAAACTAGATAAAAACAAAGAAATGAAACTCAGATCACCTTTTTTAAAAGAGAGAGAGGACAAGCAGGGAGGCTGGCAGAGAGAGAGGGAGATGCAGACTCCCCGTTGAACAGGAACCCACAAAATAGACATTAATGCCATGATCCCATGATCCCTTGATCGTGACCTGAGCCAAAGGTAGACGCTTAACCTCCTGAGCCACCCAGGCAGCCTACCCTCCTTTCTTTGATATCAAGAAAAGGAAAGGAGTCTAGGGCCACGAAGAGCACAATTACCTCCCTAGCCTGGAAGGACGACACAAAATGAGATGTGAAGAGACCATTTGGCAAGTCAGTACATTAGTTTATCTTTAATCTGGGATGAATGTGAACATTGTCTTCACCGCAGCTCTGTGACCCTTACTTGGTCGGAAAGCTTCACGATCAGGGATCACTTTCCCAAATGACAATGTAAACTGTTTTTTATATCAACTCATTAGATTCTCTCCAGCCCTCATGGAAATGAAGGAGGCAATTCAGGAAGAAAGCTATAGGTGGTTACACGGTTCACCTCTCCTCCAGATTTACAACAATTGCTTTGTGTTTAGGCTTTCAACCCCTTTTGGCACTGCCACTTGCCAGAAATCCTTAATAAAGCTGAAGAGAAGCAAAACTGTCAGCTGCAATAGAAGGCCACAACAGATGAATAATATATTTCCAAATTAATTGAGTATGAACAGTTGGCCATGTCTGCCAGGTTTATTTTATTGTATGATTTGCAGGCTAATAATGAAGACTGAGTTCTTAATTATAAGATTTGCATTCCTCCACTCCATCATAAAGGCTCATACAAAAGCTGTTTTTTCCTTTAATGAAATGAGGATTTGAATGCATGATGGGGAAGGGATGAGGTTGGCAAACCTAAAGATTTCCTAACTAGAATTTAAGGTCTAGAGGTCCATCTCAAGTTACCAAAATGATCAGTAATAAAATTCAGCTCCTGGTCTCACAATTCTAGACATTCCATTTTTTGCACTATGGGCAGGAAAGAAAATGTGGTATACTTTTTTTTTTTTAAATATATGAAGAAACCATGTTGGAAGAAGATGATGGAGTAGGAGGGCCCTAAGCTCACCGTGTCCCTTTGATACAACTAGATAACAGCCACATCAGTGTAAATAACCCAGAAAACAACCCAAAGACTACCAGAACACACTCTCTGCAGCTAAATGGAGAGAAGAGGCCACATCCAAAAAGGGCAAACAAGGTCAGGACATAAAGGGACCTGTGGGATCATCCACAGGAGGGAGGGACACCACAGGAGTCAAGAAAGAAAAGAAACAGACATTAATGCCACGTACGCAAGGCATGGGAAGTCTCCACAACATTTGGCTTTGAAAACCCGTGGGGCATAACTTCAAGAGTTCTTACAGTCAGCAGGTCTACACACCTGGAACTTTATAAATCAGCAGGTTTGACTCTGGGAAAGCCAGGAGAGTGACAGGAAACTGAGTCCTTGCCCTTAAAAAGGCAGTCCTGCAGACAAGCAGCGGTTTGAAAAATGCCTGAGGTGCCTCAAAAGGAGATTTGTTTACCAATCTCAGAGTCTGTGCTGGAGGGGCAGGGATCCCTGGGAAAGTTCTCCAGGAACAAAAGAGCTGGCGGGTGCCATTTCCCTCTCCCAGCCCCCAGCCTGGACACATGGACGCACCTTCAGGAACCAGGACAGGGCCAACCTTCACTACTTAACTTGCTAACAGCACACCCCACCACACATTCTCCAGCAGACATGCCCCCCTCTAGCCAGACCTCAGCTCCTCTCCCACTGCACAGCTGTGCAAACCTTGCTAACCACCTGTGCCCCGCCTCAGCCTCCTCTCACACACCTGACTCCTCCAACATTTCTGTGATGCGGCAAAAGTGGCTCTAAGAGGAAAGTTTACGGCAACACCAGCCTCCCTGAAGAAGCAAGAAAAATCTCATATAAACAACTTAACCTTACCTTAAAGGAGCTAGAGAAAGAACAACAAATAAGCCCAAATCCAGTAGAAGGAAGGAACTAATAAACATTAGAGGGGAAATAAACAAAATAGGAAATTTAAAAAAAAAAAAAAAAAAAAAAGATGTAATGAAGCCAGGTGCTGGTTCTTTGAAAAGATCCACAAAAATGATCAATTTTTAGCCAAATTCATCAAAAAGAGAGAGGCAATGCAAATAAACAAAATCAGAAATGAAAGAGGGAGAAAAAACAACCAACACCACAGAAATACAAAAGATTGTAAGAGAATATTGTGAAAAATTATATGCCAACAAATTGCACAACCTAGAAGAAAAGTATAAATTCCTAGAAACATATACCTTCCCAAAACTAAGTCAGAAATAAATAGAAAATCTGAAAATACTGATTACCAGCAACAAAATTGAACCACTAATCAAAAAACTCCCAACAAAAAGTCCCTGGCTTCTCAGGTGAATTCTACCAAACATTTAAAGAGTTAATAACTATTCTTTTTTTTTTTTTTTAAAGATTTTATTTATTTATTTGACAGAGAGAGATCACAAGTGGGCAGAGAGGCAGGCAGAGAGAGGGAAGCAGGCTCCCCGCTGAGCAGAGAGCCCGATGCAGGACTCGATCCCAGGACCCTGAGATCATGACCTGAGCCGAAGGCAGCGGCTTAACCCACTGAGCCACCCAGGCGCCCCGAGTTAATAACTATTCTTGACAAACTCCTCTAAAAAAGATAGAAGAGGGGGAAAAAGCTTCCAAAATCATTTTACAAGGCCAGCATTACCCTGATACCAAAACTACATAAAAACACTATGACAAAAAAAAAAGAGAGAGCACTGTAGGTCAATCCCTCTGATGAACACAGATACAAAAATCCTCAATAAAATACTAGCAAACCAAACAGAACAATACATTAAAAACATCATTCACGAAGATCAAGTGAGGTTTATTCCTGGGATGCAACGTTTGTTCAGTATTTGCAAATCAGTTAACAGGATACATCGCATCAAAAAGAGAAAGAGCAACAACCATATGATCATCTCAAGATGCAGAAAAAGGATGTGATGAAGTACGATATCCATTCACCTTCAACAAATTAGGTTTTGAGGGAACATATATGAAACTTATAGCTAACCTCATACTCAATGGGGAAAACCTGTCAGCTCTAACAACAAAAAGAAATAAAAAGCATCCAAAATGGTAAGGAAAAAGTAAAATTTCCACTATTTGCACATTACATGATACTCTATATAGAAGTGGTGGGGGGGGGGTGGGAGGTTGGGGGAACCAGGTGGTGGGTATTAGAGAGGGCATGGATTGCATGGAGCACTGGGTGTGGTGCAAAAATAATGAATACTGTTATGCTGAAAATAAATAAAAGAAAAAAATGTAAAAAAAAAAAAGAAAAGAAAGAAAACACTACAGACTCCACCAAAAACCTACTAAACTAATGAATGGATTCAGTGAGGTCCCAGAATACAAAAATCAATATACAGCAAGTCATTGCATTTTATACACCAATAATTAAGTAGCAGAAAGAGAAACTAAGAAAACCGCCCCACTTATAATTGTACCAAAAATAGTAAAATACCCAGGAATAAACTTACCAAGGAGGTGAAAGACCTGTACTCTGAAAACTATAAAACACCGAAGAAAGAAATTGAAGATAACACAAACAAATGGAAAGATATTCCATGCTGATGGACTGGAAGAACAAGTATTGTTAACATGTCCACACTTCCCAAAGCAATCCAAAGATCTGATGCAATTCCTATCAAAACACCAACAGCCTTTTTCATAAATTTAGAACAAATAATCCAAAAGTTTGCCTAGAAATATGAAACAACCCAAATAGCCAAAGTAGTCTTGAAAAAGAACAAAAAAGTAGAGGTATCACAACCCAAGATTTTAAGATATACAGCAAAGCTGTAGTATCCACAACAATATGTTTGGGGCACAAAAATCAACACATAGATCAACATACTAGAAAACTCAGAAATAAACCCACAATTATATGGTCAAATAATCTTCAACAAAGGAGGCAAGAATATGCAATGGGGAAAAAACAGCCTCTTCAACAAATGGTGTTGAGAAAACCAGACAGCTATATGTGAAAGAATGAAACTGGACCACTTTCTTACACCATACACAAAAATAAATTCAAAATGGATTAAGGACTTAAATGTGAGAATGGAAACCATAAAAATCCTAGAAGAGAGCATGGGCAATAATGTCTCTGATATCAGCCACAGCAACATTTTTCTAGATATGTGACCTGAGGCAAGGAAACAAAAGCAAAAATAAACTAAATGAAATTCAGTGCATAATTGTAAGTTATAAAAACATTAAAATATATTACATGTATCTAAAAATATTCATGAGAGTAAATGAAACGGTATTACTGTTGAATTTAAGCCTTATAATAGTTGGGATTAGTAAAAAAATAAATAAATAAATAAATAAAAAGTAGGAACACTATTACTAATCTGTAATGGAAAATTATGAAGAAAATAAAAGCATTCATCATAACACAGTAAAAAATAAAAATAAAAATAAAAAAAATAAACTATGAGAACTACACCAAAATAAAAAGCTTCTATACAGCAAAAGACACAATCAACAAAACTAAAAGAAACAACTGAATGGGAGAGGATATTTTCCAATGACATATCCCATAAAGGGTTAGTATCCAAAATATATAAAGAACTTATACAACTCAACACCAAAAAAACAAATAATCCAATTAAAATGTGCACAGAAGACATAAACTGACTTTTCTCCAAAGAACACACCCAGACAGCCCACATGGAAAGATGCTCAACATTACTCATCATCAGGGAAATCAAAATCACAATGAGATATCACCTCACACCTGTCAGAATGGGTAAAATCAAAAACACAAGAAACAACAAATATTGACAGGTTGCGGAGAGAAAGGAACCTTCATGCACTGTTGGTGGAAAAGCAAACTAACTGGTGCAGCCACTGTGGAAGACAGTATGGAGGGTCCTCAAAAAACTAAAAATAGAGCTACCCTATGATCTAACAATTCCACTACCAGCTATTTACCCAAAGAATACAAAAACGGTAATTGGAAAAGATATATACACCCCTATGTTTATTGCAGCATTATTTACAGTAGCCAAATTATGGGAGCAGCCCAGGTGTCCACTGATAAATGTATGGATAAAGAAGATGTGGTATATATACACGATGGGAAATTATTATAGCATAAAATGTCTGAAACATGGATGGATCTAGAGAGTATAATGCTAAGTGAAATAAGTCGGCCAGAAAAAGACAGATACCATATGATTTCACTCACATGTGGAATTTAAGAAACAAAACAAATGAACAAGTAATTTTAAAAAAGAAAGCCAAACCAAAAAACAGATTCTTAACTACAAACTGATGGTTACTGGAGGGGTGGTGGGTGGGGGAATGGGTGAAAGAGGTGAAGGATTAAGGAAACATTCATTACAATGAGCACTGGATAACATGTAGAATTGTTGAGTCACCATATTGTACATCTGATACTAATATAACACTATTCATTAACTATATTGGAATTAAAATATAAGGAAAGAAATCTATGTTATCTTGCCATCACTTGAGATAGGCACTGAGTCATTTTATGATATGGATTCTAGTTTGAGTTACATCCCAAATGGAAGCGATTCATCAGTTAGGAGATGACAGGATGAGAACAAGGGATACTCCCGAACTCCAGAACAAAATGGACCTAACAGGTTCATAGCTAAAGAGAATTCCGAGTGCTAATCTTGAAAGCCCTTTGATGAAACATGCTGAGCAACAGCATACACATCCATCACCAGCGCTGACTCAGTAGGGCACAAGCTACAGCCTGACACAAATGTGTGGGGTAGACCAGTTGTGGTAAACCAAAGTAAATATTGGCTACTGCCAATGTTTTAGAAAGATACAAAGGGAAAGACGACACAACTTGCTCCTGGAAAGTGGATTTCTTTGGGACAGAGAACTGGAGAGAGGCCACCACACAAAAAGGTTCTTGAGGAGAGAAGAAATTGGAGTTTGTGAAAGGTCTGGATTTTAAACTTTAGGTACTGATTAAAAGGAAAAGGTTGAGTGGAGAGCGAGAATCCATATCCTTCAAAGTGACTGAGAAACAAGAAGACTGGACTATGCATTCAGTGGTTCTCAAACATGAACATGCATCAGAATCTCTGGGCCCCACTATTACGAGGCCCAAGAGGAGGCTCAAGGGTGCACATACCTAACAATTTTCCAGGTGATGCTGAAGCCACTGGTCTGGAAGCCACACTCTGTGAGAACCACTGACCTACATCAGGGTTTCTCAGTCTCAGCGTTACTGACTTTTGGGGTCCAGATAAGTCTTGTTGTGGGGGACTGTCCTGTGCATTAAAGGATGTTCACCAGCATCTCTGGTCTTTACCCACTAGTTGCTAGTAGAAACCCCCACACATGTGATAGTCAAAATGTCTCCAAACATTGTCAAATGTCCCACAGGGGGAAACTTGCCCATTGAGAACCACTGATCCAGACGGATCACATAAGAATAACCTTTTTTTTAATCTCTGAATGCAAATTTTTCTAATTATTTTAAAGTGAGGAGGTTTACCCTGCTCTAATTTTTATTTTTCTAAAAATCTATTTGGTAACTGTAAATAATCCTTTTACTTAAAGGTCAGGTGGGGAGATGGCACAAATTTTTCAGACTAAGAAAGAAAGATTGATGTCTCGGGCCTGATTTATTAGGCTACAGAGGATACAAAGCAACCTTTTGCTACTCATTCTATGACATACAATCTTTCCCTAAATCTCATATTTGGATATGATTGAGGTGTATTCCTTAAGGTGCTTTCAAATTCAAATATTTTACCCAACCTAGAGTAATCACTATAGAATAGATTCCGGAGTTACCCTGAAGCAGGAAAATGATGCTCAACACAATCATGACAAAAGAGAATTCACATACTTTAAAAAAAATCCCAGAGGGACACCTGAATGGCTCAGTCAGTTAAGTGTCTGCCTTCAGCTCAGGTCATGATCCCAGGGTCCTGGAATCAAGTCCTACATCAGGCTCCTTGCCCAGGGGGAAGCTGCTGCTCCCCCTGCTTGTGCTTGCGCTCGTGTGCTCTCTCTCTCTCTCTCTCTCTCTTTGACAAATAAATATATAAAAATTTTTTTAAATAATAATAATAAATCCCAGTATGAAAGAATATCAAAGGCAGGTTAAATGTTTAGGAGAGAAATAAGGCACACTGACACTAAAAGCAAATATAATGCAATAGTTCATACACAAAACTCTTTAAAAAAATAAATCAAATGTAACCATAAGTCTTTGGGGTAGAGACACTACTAAACACATAAAAAACTCCAAATAAACTGCCCTAGAGTAATGCAGTGTGCAAATATTTCTTCTTTAGAGTGTATATAAATGTTGTTCATTTAATATTAAATTTAACTTCATGGATTAAAAAGATTATGGTTAAAAAGGGCACCAAAAGTCATTCCAACAGCACACAAGCCAGTGAGTGGCAAGCAAGATTTTCTCTCCATCACTGTATCCTTCCCTGCACAAACTTCTGATTTTGTTCAGTAGAAGGAACTAATAAGTTTGTCAATATGTTCTGGTCTTAGCATACCTATTATGCTATAGGTAACTGTTACAATACAAATCCCATTTCTAATTCAATATATTTCCAATCATACCTCTTTTTTTCTTTACTCCAGAGCACTCCTATTTCATAGTTTGCTCTATTTTCTATTATTTGTTTGGTCTGCTCAGTGTAAATGAACATATTCAAGCCAGACATAGAAATGTCCAGCAAACATATCAAGCCCAGGTTTCAAGAGATGCTCTAGAGACTTGATGTGTACCTCTAAACGTAATGTGGTGAATTTTAAAGAGGAGAACTTGGGAGACAAATTTTAATTTTTTCCCCCTGTATATACAGATTGGCCACAAGGCCCAGAAAGAGTGGTAGAGTAGAAGAGTGAGCAGTATGCAGAAGAAATGTGTCAGAACCTTGAAGAAGGATAAGAAGAAAGGATCCACAGACCTCAATGGGCCTTGGGCTTTGGACCCCCTAACTCATAGTCCAGGGATATGGGTTTGATAGTCAAAATATATTCACATTTATGGCTCAGAACAATGGTTAGCAGTGTGGCAGGTGGAAATAAAGGTGGGAAGGTAAGAGGAACAGTCTTCAAACTGCAAAAGACACTTTATATATACTGTGCAACTGAATTATTTTTAAGTGTCTCGTTTTATTTTTTAAAAATCAAGAATTCTAAGCAGGTGTTTTATCAGATGGGCCTGGACCTAAGTGGTTCCCAGCAGCCATCAGGTCACTACATGGTTTTTCCCAGGAAAAACAGACAGTGTGTGGTAGCATTTATTTGTAACACTACTTACTAGACCAAAAGGGGATGTTGCAGCCATAGAATTTACCTCCTAATTCCATATGTACCATATTCAACAAGTCCAGTGTATAGAATATTGCTTGAATGCTTTTTGGTCTTTGAGCGCAGAATGATAGTTCTAAGGGATGTTAGCAGATATTAGGTAAATAAAAGAAATAAAACAATTTTATTTTCCCATGGTATTAACCATTGGATTAAACCAATTTAAACATATTTCTTTACTGCACACCTTTCCAGACCTTTAGCATCTCAATGTTGTTTTTGCCCTTCAAAAGCAATACACATTATGTAAAAATTCCCCAAATCATTTTCTCATGAACCTCCCTTTGTTGTTGTTGTTGTTGTTGTTTTTAATTTTATTTATTTATTTGAGAGCGAGACAGTGAGAGAGTGCATGGGAAGGGAGAAGATCAGAGGGAGAAGCAGACTCCCAGTAGAGCAGGTGCCTGATGCGGGACTCGATCCCAGGACTCTGGGATCATGACCTGAGCTGAAGGCAACCGCTTAACCCAACTGAGCCACCCAGGTTCCCCATGAACCTCCCTTTGAACACAACAACACATCTTGGGAGAGCACATACCAGCAGAACACAGCCTGGAAAACACTGAAGGGCGTATCTTTGACTGCATTTTATATTTCACTGCCATTTTCACTTTGGGGACAAAGAATGACAATAGTACATGTAGCGTTCAGTAAATATTAGCTCCTATCTTTCTTCTTTTGTCCACCTAGGATTTCATCCCTGGCCTTATCCCAATACTCTTGGGCGTAGAACATTAGTGCTGAAGAAAGTAAGAATTTTGTCTGTGTAAGGCTTTCTGAATTGGACCCAGAGGTTTTTAACAGCTTTAGTCAATTACTTGTTCCTCAAAGCCTGGGGCATCACACGGAAATTGTTTAATTGAGTTGAAAAAGGTTATTTACAGTATTTTCCACATAACTGACTTTTTCAGCCAACTGATTTGCATATAGTACAGCATTGCTAATTTATACTAATGACTGAAAGAACACTGGAGATTACAACTTTAAGATTTAGCAAGTACAGTAAGTGAAAGCATGAAATTAAAAGCAATTAGAGCTGTCTCATCACAAAGGACTTGATTTGTCTGTGCTTATTATTTACGGTAGTGATTTATAATATGCTATCATTTATTTTGTAACGAAACCTTCATGATGTGACATGTTACTATCAGCCTACAAGAAAGATGGACAAAGCTGCCAGAAAGTTGGTAAAGCTTGTCAGCTTTCCTGATGGACCCATTCATTCTCTCAGCGTTTGCTGTATTATGTTCCTGCCCTGTGCAAAGTACCTTTAAGCACAATTTTAATGGCTCTGGTCTATTACTATAAGACTAACAGACCTTCACTGGAACCTCAAAAGCATTGAAAATACAGAAAAGAAAACAGAAAAAGAGCACCAATAACCCCATCTCCTAAAGATGACCACTGCTAACATTGCTATGTTTACTTCCACTATTTCCCTACTCACATATGTGAGGAAAATGTGAAGTATGTAAATATGTTTGCCTAACTGACATCATATTTTATTTTTAATTTTCTGTTCTGGTTTTTCACTTAGCTGTTGATGAGGACCTACCAAATCATTCACCTAATTATTGCTGCATATTTAAAGTGAATCTTAAAGTCATTTATGTCAGCCCAATTAATACTTAAAAATAAGCCGTTGTTAGTTCTAATTATTTGAAAATAAAGAAAAATCTTTCCTATAGTCTAAACTGGTTTTGCATCATTAGAAGTATGGCATGTGTGTATTTTTCTGAAGAGCTGAAATTAACTCAATTTGGAAGACTAGGTGAATTCAACTCAAACGCAGCCTTAGTCACGCTTGGTACAAACACTCTCCATGCGAGCCATGTCAGGGAAACAGCAATGAGCACTGGCTCAGTCCTTACTTCCCCTTCCCATGAAATTGGGCTTCCTCAGTCATGAGCTGCATGATAATTTCCATAGTCAATTTCAACCCACTTCTATTGCGAGGAACCTCCATTAGAAGTTCCAGAAAAATAAGTCTTATTTCATTGCTACTAGTTCTACTTCACAGGTGAATTAATTACAGCACTAAATGGCAAGTGACCTTTATAGGACTACCTAGGAATTGATTTTCTTGACACTGCTAAGGGTTGTGTGTTTTGTTTTACTTTGTTTTTAATCCTAGATGTCCTACACACTCTCAAATGAAGACTAAAGTTGTGCCTGAAGGAAACAGATGCGGTGCAGTCATTCCCAATTACACCTATAGCCACCACACGAGAATAATTGGCATTAATTAATGTGTTTAATGGCTTTAAGCTGACTATGCATTTGCACAACTCCCTAAAAGCTTCCTAGCAGCATCCTCTGAAGTGCCCCTAACAATCTCTTAGAAAGTCCCTTAGAAGTTAGAAATATTTTGCCCAGTGCAATGAAAGCACATTCGTGTTTCTAGAATCCACAAGTCCCATCTTTCCTATGCTCAATGCCACAAATCACCTCAAGCCTGCTCACAGTAGGTTCTCAATAAATATGCACAATCACATATTCTGAGAGGAAATTTAAATGGCTACTGAGTTCTTTTCATCTCCAAAATTGACAATTTACAGTCTTTTCATGTATATTCCCTGGAAAGTTGCTACAGTCTTGTAATTTCTACTGTAAATCTGAGGCATTCAGAGTTCATAAAAGAGAAGCAAGAAGTTCTTTGTTCCATTTATTCTGGTTCATAAATTAATCTCTTTAGTGTGTGTTCAGATATTCAGGCAAGTTAAATTCCTTTGTGATACCCAGGAAATAATATAATAGGGGTAATGCAGAGAGTTCCTCCTCAGGGAAGGAAAGTTCGCCCTTAGTGGTCCTGCTCTGTACCTACCTTGGGCTGGCAATTTTACATTTCCTACAGAGCCCCACAGCGACTTACAGTGGAGAGAAAGGAAAGCCAGGAGGTGTTAAGTCCAGGATCCGCCCTGATCCTTCATCTATCTGACTTCAAGCTATAGTCTGTCTACTTCAACATGGACTATTTAGCAATCACTGCATAACCCAATAGATTCCCAGTGCCACAGTCTATGCCATGTGACCATGAGGTCCAAAGATTTGGCCACAAAGGAGACCCAGGTGGTTCCCCGGTCCCTAATAAGTACATTCTAGAACTCATATTGCTTTGCATGAATGCGAGGTATAGATAAGGTCTGGAGCTTTTTCTATTCATTTGTTAATGCACCAGAGAGGGTGCTAACAGTGTGGTATACTTTTGTAAAATCTCTGAAAAAATATCTTGCAGTCTTCCAAATGAAAAATGCTGGGCCAGGGATCCCTAAAAGTCCCTCCACAGTATCTGATGACTCTCTCCATCAAAGAATCAGTTCAGACCAGGAATAGGTAGGCTCAAATCCCAAGTGCCCCAATATCATCCAAGTCTATAACTGCACAGCTAGAGCAGCAAGTTTCCTAGAATCATTTATTCATTCAACATTTGAGCATCCACTTTATGCCTGGTTCAATGGTAGGCACTCTGGATATTCTGTCAGCGAACCAAGCAAAAGAAGATTCTAGCCCTGGAGGAGCTTGCCTCTGGCAAGATAGAGACAAGACAATCAGAGAAAGACAACTATCATATGATCTCCCTGATATGAGGAAGTGGAGATGCAACTTGGGGGGTTTGAGGGGGTTTGGGAAAAGAATAAATGAAACAAGATGGGATCAGGAGGGAGACAAACCATAAGAGACTCTTAATGTCACAAAACAAACTGAGGGGGCCGGGGGGAGGGGGGTTGGGAGAGGGTTGTGGGGTTATGGACATTGGAGAGGGTATGTGCTATGGTGAGTGCTGTGAAGTGTGTAAACCTGGCGATTCGTAGACCTGTACCCCTGAGGCTAATAATACATAATATGTTTATAAAAAAGTTTAAAAATTTAAAAAAAAAAGATAGAGACAAGAAACAATAAAATACAAAAAAGAAACATATTATGCATCATATATCAGAAAGTGATAAGGGCCAGGGAGAAACATCCAGTATTACAAGGGGATCTGGGTATGTAGGGGTGGCATAGTTTATAATTTTAAATAGCACAATTTTAAATAGGACAGTCAAAGTAGAAACCATTGAGAAGTTGATATTTGAGTGAAGTGGTTAGCCATGGGCACCTCCCAGGGGAAGAGACTTCCTAAGAGATGTACAAAAGCCTTAGGACATAAGCATGCCTGACGTATCCGAAGAGGCAGGGAGACCCATGTTGCCGGAATGGAGAGGACATGAGATAGAGTAGAGTAAGAGAACAGAGAACACGGTATCCTAGAGTCAAGAGAAGAAAGTTTATTCACAAGAAAGAATCAATGAGTCAACTGCTTCAGAACTAATATGAGAGCTGACAGCTGTATTTAACAAGGCAGACATTGGTAACGCAGACGAGGGCAGTTGGGGGACAGCAGCGAAGATAAAAGCCGGAATGAAAAGAGATGGGAGGAAAGAAATTGGAAGCTGAGTTTAGACAACTCTGGGTCAGAGTTTTGTTGCAAGGAAAATGGGCAATCGGTGCTGGAAGAAGCAAAGTGAAAGAAGAGGGGTTTTGTTGTTTTTTTTTTTTTTTTTAATTTCTGTTCTTGTTTTTTTTGTTTGTTTGTTTTTTGCTTGTTTTTGTTTTGCTTTGGATTTGGGATTTAGTATGGTAAAAAAGGCCATGTGTTTGAACACTGATGGTAATGACCCAAGAGACCAGTAAAACAACAATGACAACAAACTAAAAATGTCAGAGAAGGATGAGAGAAGCTGTGGACGAATGTCTGTGAGTAGGTGAGAGAAGATGGGACCTGGGGGCTCCGCTCAGGGTACAGACTCACCCCCAGTCACCGCTAGGATGACAGAATGTGCATGTACACGTGCTGGAAGGCTTTGAAAGGTGGTGTCGTGAGAGGCTGTGGCAATCCTCTTCCAACGCTCCAAATGTCTCTCTGAAAATGAAGGAGGGGAGGAACGTGATGAAACTTGGCAAGGAGAGAATAGGACATTCAAGGTCCTGAATTTAAAGACAGACTAGTCAGCATGATTGTGTATTCTTCCTAAGCTATCTGGGTGCTGGCCTGGAGAAAGTTAGAGTTGAATTTAACCAGAGTCCTGGTTTGGAGAAGTGAGTAAAATGAAGGGACAGGACAAAAGGGAGGTGACAGCTACTGAACATGAAGTTCAGCTAGACATGGGACAAGTCAAAGGAGCAGATCACTGGTTAATTAATTCCTCCTCTTTGACAGGTTCTGAGAAGGAAACCCAAGAGGGCATGTGTTACACTCCTGAGTAGTTACTGGGGACCCTGTACCTTTAGGCTCTGAGACCAAAGCCCTGAAGGCCTGGAGCCCACACAAGCTTGCTTCTCACCCACTATGCAGTTTTGCCCCAATCACATTATCTCCATGCACCACTGTTCCTCCCATCTACGATTGAGAAATAATGCCTTCCTCATGCAGTACTGAGAACTTAATGAAAACATGCATAAAGACTCCAATCCTTGAGTGAAAGCATAAGTTTTATGAGAATTAAATTAAATCAAAATGCTTTTATATTTGCATTCTTTGCAAAAGTATGGTTTCCACAGTTTATACAAAAATGCCTTATCTTTATTATTTGTATACATAAATCTTACTACTGACATCAATTGTTTCAAGTGCTTTTCCTTTAAACTTCTTTCATTTTTGCCAATTTAACATCTTGCTGATGCTGAGAAGCCAAGAATCAAGTCAGAACATAGTAGTTTCCTGCCAGATTTATTATATTAAAAAACAAAAGAAAGGGAAATACTAGTAAAAGTGAGGTAGACATTTAATATTCATTTTCAAGTTCAAACCATGGCACTGGGTTTACTGTTATTATCAGCCTCATTTTACACTGAGAAAACTAAGCTCAGAAAGAGTAATTTGTCCAAAGACACATAGACTGTAAGCAGTGAGCCCAGATTTGAACAGTAGTAATACATGGTTCCAAATTACATACCTTTTCATGTCATCCTATTTCAATACAACTCATAATGTATCAAATGGATTAAAGTTAATGTGGCTCCACTTTACAAAGAACATCCCCAAAATGTAGAAACAGAGAATTCAGAAGAACCCTGACTATACTACTCAGGGAGGCTTAAATTAAGTTCCCACACAGAATGAATTCTGATGGTCTCTTTCTCCTCCCATCCCTACCCGGCTGTAGCACCCAGATCCTCATCACAGAGGAAGAGGGTCCCCTGTAAATGAGAATAAAGGGAAATACTCACAGGAAGAAATTCACAAAAGTACTGACCAGTAGTAGTATGGAAAACTGGAGGATTTCATGGCGGTCGGGCCGCACTCAGGAAAGTAAACCTAGATTCTGGTAAAGGTCTGGACTCTGGCCAGCGCTTAGCACGGCATGCTTAGTAAGGGTCTGCTCCATGAGGGGATGTACTGGTCACACTGGTGAAAAGTGAATGGAAACATGGGTTCAACCTGTGACAGTGATTTGGGATGTGTCACAAATTGAATTCCATTTTGATTTTGTTTTCAACTGTTGTCTCTGAAGGATGCTTTACGTCCTTGAAGGCAAGGGCTCTGCATGCTAGACTAGTAAATAAGGGGGGCTGGAGATGCCACGCTCAGGGCCAGCCAGTTTCCCGAAGAGCTGCAGCCAAATTGTCAAATGTGTAGAGCTGGGAGAAACCTCGCTGAACCAAGCGAGGCTGGTGATCACATAGCTTAGCCCAGCATAGTATTTCATAGTAATTTACAAGTACTTTAATAGTGTGTCTAATGCTTGAAAACCAAAACTCCTTTCCTGAAGCAACAAGCTCTCCCTAGCAAAAGCATTCATACATCTTTCATGTATCTGTCAATTTCTAAATATTTTGCCCTAGAAATACAGCATTATATCTTCATAACAAAGTGCATTAGAAGTGGATTCTCTTTGAATGAAGCAGAAGACCTGACACAGAACAAAGCCAAAGCTGTCCGAGTGCTTCTTATTGGGGCATTAAGGTAAGAGAAGAATTAAAAGGATTTGGACTGCCAGGTTGCTCCAGTTACATTCATTTTATAAAACGAGAATTTCCTTGGGAAAGGTACTGTATAAAATCATAAAATCATGGCTTTACTACAGTCTTTGTCTGTCCCAAGATAATCTATTTGGCTTCTCTGTTCGAAGGTCCTGAGGAGCAAATTATCCCACAGTTCTCTCCAGGGGGGAAGGGACAGGGCAGGCGGGGGCTGAAACTATGTGGTTGCTTCACTGTCCCTCCATGTAGACAAATACCCACCACCCCACAGGCCAGACATGGCGCCTGCCTCTCCGGGAATAGCACGGGGACTGGCTTTGTCAGCAAACACCCACTTGCAACGCTCACATCGCCCAACTAGACCGTTTTACCCAACCAGCCCGGAAAGAGAAAGCCCAGATTTAAGCCCAACCACATGGGCATAATTACCAACCCTTAAGTAAACCTGCAGTGAGGAATAAACACAGGGTTCAAAACCACCGTCTCCTCATTCTTATTAAATGCAAGGGTGCTTCTCTCCGGAATTCGTGCTCTAAGCCGACAAGTGTCTTTTCAGCACATGCTTGAATAAATCAGCACATCAGTGCAGGCAGCCCAGGGAGCCACAAGGCATCGCTTTGCCATCCTCATCACATTCTCCCCCAAATATATCTCTAGTGAGGCGTGAGAGCCCCCACAAAAGTGCTACTGCATTCACTGTGCTGTGCCAGTGGAGTCCCTGTCATTAAAGAGGAGGATGTTCTCATCTCTTACCAGTTCCTCTGCATCTGAGGTCCCATTCTCTGTGGAACGTCTATTATCTCGAGAGGAAAACAGTGTCAAACGTAAGAACAGCAGAGGCTGTTTTCCGGGTCCAGGGGCAAGTCCCGGTTCACACGCCGAGTCTGGGCACAAAACTGGCTCAGGTGCTCCAGGCAGAGCGTCCCTGAGGTTTATGCGCGCCCCCATGCTCCCCACAGGTGTATGGTATTCCCAGGACCTAGAGATGATGGTGCCATGGGGTGCAGTGGGGAACGATGAGGTCTGGGCATACAGCAAAACCCCAGCCCCCGCTCATTATGCCGGACACTCGTGAACTGAAGCTTTCCTGTGGTGCTCTGTTGACTGCTGTGTGTGACACTGTTTTCTAAGAAGGCACAGGGCAGTTGTTCTTTACCTAGTGAACGGATGATACAGGGTAATCTTACATCACTGCCAAGAGACTTCAATAATTTAAAAGACTTTTCTTCATAACAAAACAGTAGTTCACATAAAAGATGGAAACATGCTACCAAAAACTACTGAAATCATTCATTCATTCATTCATTCATTCATTCATTCATTTTTTATTTAGAAAAAGTGTTTCCATAGTTGTGGCTGAACTCCTGGTGTAACATTCCTACTGAGAAGAGGAAAATGCTGAGATCATAGTGGAGAAAGGATGCTGAAGAAAGTCAACTGTTGAACAAAATCTAGCCCCTTATTTCCTGGACTCAAAGACAAGAAAAGGGAGAAAAATTTTAATATCACAGAGAAATGACTTAGCCAATAAGGATGTGGCATTCATGGACTTAAAATCAAATCATATTCAGAGAAGACTGGATTATGGCAAAGAAATATTCTGAAGACAACGGGCAGCTGGAATAGGATGGTGATTCTCCAGAAAAACCTGCCTGACTTTTCCAAAGAAAAAGCCAATAAACACACGATGGATGAGCCACCAGAGCGTGGGGGCTTACAAAATGCCAGAACTGCACACCCAATTATTTCACCCGTGTTTTGTAGCTTTCTTGTAACCCACTGTTCTGAGGGCAGCAAACACAGGGCAAGGTATTTTACAGATAGATGATAATGGCTTTCATTGTTTCTCAAATTGGCTCAAAGCCTGTACTGTGTAAATTGCTAAAAGCCTATGTGTCATTCTAAACTTCTTGCAGGCCCAGAGACTCTAGGTACCGGTAATAATTACACCGACTGGATAATTAACTCCTGACATAAAAAGAAATGAAGGTGAGAGAAGACAACACAGACCTTATCAACTTTTACTTAAAGCAAGGGCCAAACTGACCAAAAAAATAAAAAATAAAAAATAAAAAACCAATAAAACAAAAAACAAAAAACCCAGAAAACAAAACAAAACAAAACCCTGGAGGATTTATTTAGGAAAAAAATCACTGTAGTCTGTCTTTCCAATGTTTTCCTACAAGAATGGGAAGAAATTTCTCCACATCCACATGATTATTCTTTTCGGGTATTTCCCAGCGTTACAGTCTTATTCATTTTCATTTTTGTTTGGACAACGTTACCTTATCAATTCTAAGACTCCTTAGAGAAGACATGGGCCCAAGATACATGACAGCACAGAATGTTCACACCCCCCTAGGGATGGAAGATTGGGCTCTGCTTGCAGTAAGCAGAGAAGGTGAAATGGAGCCCTCTGCGTAACACACAATGGTGAAGAGCTGTCACTTCCGCGTAAAAAGAATTCGAGAAGCCTGAGGGAAGAGCAAGAAGTCTGCCATCTGTCCAGGGCTCTAAGGGAGGATAAAAATAAACTCATGAGACATCAAACCCCAGGAATGTGGGGTGTCTGTCTACACTAATGATAAGGTAAGGCATCCTGAAGACAAGAAGTTAAGATACAGCCCTCCCCACAACCACTGAAAATGTTAAGGATCTGCAAGAAGTATCCATAATCTGCTCTGGGAATATTTTCACAACCAGGGTCCTAAGAGACTCCTCTGGGGGCAAACTCACCCCACTGAAGAGGCCCTCACGGTAAAAATTTGAAATCACCTAAGGAAAGAAAGTGCCATGAAGGACAGACTAGACTCCAAAAACAGGTGAGGTTGAGCCCTCAGAGCTGAAAAAGACAATAAAATAAGTTTTTAGAAATATTAAGGAGCCAAAAGAATAAACGAGGATGAAAGACCAGAACACTAGAGAAGACAGCTCCAGCTGAGCTTTAATAAGGAAAGAGGACTCCTGCGAACGTAAAAATGGAGTTATTATCATTGAAAAGTCAATAGATGACTGTAAGCGTCACAGTTTAGGAAAACATATAACAGCAAGATGGAAAGAAGACCAGAGTAAGAGATGTCCTCCATAACAGTACTGAGGAAGATGAAATACCTACAATTAAATGTAAAAAATGCAAAAAGCCATGATGAGCAAAACTTTGAAACACTACTAAATGACACAGAAGAAAACAGGAACAAATGAAAAGACAAACCATGTTCTTAAGAAGAAAAACTCAATATCATAATTTTATTTCTCCCTAAAGAAATGTGTAAACTTAACACAATGCCCCCAGATTTAATCTTCTTAACTAGATGAGTTAATCTTAAAGTTCATACAGAAAAATAATCAAATAGAGTAGTCAGGAGGAAAGAGCTAAAAGAAAAAAGAGACCAAAGAGGGGATTATTACTACCAGATAGTAAGACATGTTATTCAATATCATTAATCAACTCAGTGTTGTAGTGGTACATCAATAAACCAGCAGTGAAGAAAAGGAAATCTGGAAATAGACTCAAATATCCCTAATACACAAAAGGTTCTTAGAAATTGATAAGGAAAAGAAAAACTCAATATATGAATGGCCAAAAGATAGGAACAGGAAGTTCACATAAATATAATCACTCTCAAACATAAGAAAAGATGATCCACTCTCTTCAAGTAACAGAAAATTAGGATAGAAATACACTTAGAAACTTTTTTACTTGTCAGACTGACAAATTCTCAAAAGACTGATTAAACTTCAGTTAGTAAGACTGGGGGGAAACAAGACACTCCATGTATCTCTTCAATAAGCTGGTACAACACCTAAAGAGGACAATCTGACAATATTTATCAAAATTATAAATGAATATACTTTCTGACCCAGAAAATTCACTGCCATACATTTTAAAGGGCTCAACACCAGGTATTTTAGCAAGAGCAAGGAAACAATCCAAGTATCTGCCAGCTGGGGCTGGTTACAGAAAGTATGGTGCAGGTGTATCATGGAATACTACGCAGCAAAGAAAAGAAAAAGGGAACTTTCATAAAAATATGATAAAATTATAAAGAGATTATAAAAGTATCTCTGAGCTATACTGCTATGTGGAAAAAAATCTAAGTATGGAATAGTGAACAAATATACTAACATTGGTGTGTAGGGGAAGGAGGGATAGAAATCTAGTGAAATACTAGTATGATAGTCAAATATACATACAGAAATACCGGGCAGAGAAATTCATTAAAATAGTGGTCACATTTGAGGGGGCTGGAATTCAAGGATGCAGGAGGTGATTTTCTTTTAAAATAATTAAAATGCCTTTAATACTTTCTGGTTTTTGAACAAAGTAAATGTATTACTGTATTTAAAATACATTTAAACTCAATAATGATAATAAAATTAAAATTCCAACAGTGATACACTACCAATACCTATAAAATCTGGAATTATAGTTAATGACAAATCCTTAATTTCTGTTGGCATTGGCCTAAGAGAAAAGAGGCAGCTCATATACAGTGGCAATAATACAAACTGATATACTTTGGAGCAGTTTTGGCAAGATTTGTTTTTTTTAGGATATTTATTTGACAGAGAGAGACAGCGAGAGAGGGAACAATACAGGGGGAGAAGGAGAGGGAAAAGCAGGCTCCCTGATCGGCAGGGAGCCCAATGTGAGGCTAGATTCCAGGACCCTGAAATCATGACCTGAGCTAAAGGCAGATGCTTAATGACTGAGCCACCCAGGCATCCCGAGATTTTAAATCTTTATGCTTTTTTACTCATCAAGTAGGGTTCTAGAAATTTACCTTACGGGGAAAAAATATGCACACAGATTAAGATTTGCTTCTGTGAACACAAGAAGGGACATGGAAATTGGAGAGGTTAGGATCCAAATGAAAATTCAATTTTATCTATAACATTATATTAAAAATAAAAGAAATATGGGGCGCCTGGGTGGCTCAGTGGGTTAAGCCGCTGCCTTCGGCTCAGGTCATGATCTCAGGGTCCTGGGATCGAGTCCCGCATCGGGCTCTCTGCTCCGCAGGAAGCCTGCTTCCCTCTCTCTCTCTCTCTCTGCCTGCCTCTCTGCCTACTTGTGATCTCTGTCTGTCAAATAAAATAAATAAAATCTTTAAAAAAAAATAAAAGAAATATGAATTAAATACTGTAACATGGCAACACTCGTTAAATTCAAGTAATAGGTATCTGGGTATTTGTTATGTTATTCTCCCTACATCCCTGTACTAATCTATTACTCAAACTTACCCATGCAAGTGAACAACATAGCTTTTTTAGTATATACAGTAAGAAATTTTACTCTAGGAGGACAAGAACTATGATATATGCATGTTTATACCTTATTTAATATTGTGTAGATACCTCCAAAATACTAAATACAACATTTAACACATTTAAGTGTAATCAAGCAAAGAAAAACCAAATAACTTGGAATTTAGAATTTGGAAACCAAATAACTTGGAGGAGTAGAGAGGATCTAATGCTCCATATCTCAAAAACATTGATGAACATTAGCAACAGTGTTTCTATGAATTCTAAGGTCCAATATCTGATCTATAAAATCTGTACTCCAGAAAGCTGGATAGGCAATATATTTAAAATTAACAAACTCCATTCCCAAGTCTGAGGCTCACGGGTCAAAAGTATAGAATAGTGCTTCTTGAAATAGGGAAAAGCAGTACACCTCCAGTGCTTGAAAACATTACAGATTCTTTGATCCTACCCAAGATTCTTCTCATCTCTCCCTCTGATGCCAATGCCCTGTGAATCTGCTTTTTAGCAAGTACCCTGGGTTATTCCAATACAATGTTTCAGAAACGCTGGTATAGATCATTGATTTTTTTTTTTTCCTCACTCAGAAAGAACTGTGCTCAAGATACAGCCAGAGGGATGAGGGCTAAGTGTAAGGCAAGAACTGATTAAATGCCAAAAGGTGTTTCCAAAGGAGGTTATAAAATCTACTGTTCTGGAAATGCTGAAAAAGGCAGTCTTGCTTAGTAACAGAAGTCTCCAGACCTCCAAAAGCTTTCATAGCCCTTTAAGGTTGGCGATAAAAATTAAATGCCCAAAGGTAAAGGAGAATATGAAACTGAATAGGTTTGGGGACAATAAGTTAATAATACAATAATGGGCTAGGTCAGGGACAATTCTGGTGCTCCTTTGAGTTTTCAAAAATTTCAGGACCAAAGAATTGTGTGAGAGCCAGGGTGGTAGCTCAAACTTCTCGAGGGACCCTCTGAGAGAGCAGGTGGGCAGAACATGTGCTGTGTTCCCTTCCAGCCGCACAGCCTGTCCTGGCCTGAGCTGGTTCGGTCAATGTTCTCTCACCTTTCCAGAAGTGTCCTTCCTTCTGGGTCTCAACAAACACAGCATATACGACTGATCTAATATATGGCCACGAACACATTCAGAGCTCTCCCATGAACACAACTTCTCTCCAAATAAATCTGAATGGCCTAAAATTGAAAGAAGGAAGATGTTCATTTTCATTAAGCTCAGAGTCAAATTTTTTGCTGCCCTGCTGTGACTGTATAAACTGTCCAAACTTTATGACATCCATGTGTGCACATGTACACACACACACACACACACACACACACACACAGACACGCACGCACACTAAGAAACACATTTTTTTGAAAAACAAAAGTAACTGCAGTGGACCGAAACAGCCAATCACCTGTCCCTCCCAACCCCGCTACTTTTAGTTTCAGAGACTGAAAGCCTGAGTAAATTGCATCATCAAGGAGAGGAGACTGGACTTAGAATGGAAGCTCTGAGTTTAAATTCAGATTGTTGCCTTCACTAGTTGTATCATTTGTACCCTACTACCTGTGTGCAGCAGCTTTAAAATGCATTCAGTGCAAGATTATTTTCAAGAATAAGTGAAATGGACCAAAGATCAAATAAGAACAGAAAATGGGGGGGAAAAAATCACTGTTAGATCAACCCTCAAATAATGTCATTACTACCTTATTATTTTGTTATTATAGGTCACAACTTTGGTTCTGAACCTTCTGGAAGGCCAGATAAGCAAAAATGCATGCCCAGTCACATAATTTACAGCGTCCATAAGACTAAAGCAAAGTTTTTCATTAGGAGTGCAACTATTACTGTCACTGAATCCAGAGAGAAATTTCTCCCATTGGGTTTTTATAATGAGGACTAATGCAGTGAACATTGTCCTCCAAACAGCTTCAGAATAAACACAAGAATGAGTTTCTTATCACATACCTCATGTACCTTGATGTGAACCAAAGTACAATGTTCCAAAAGCGCAATGCTATAAAACCAGTTCTACAAAAGAGACTAAATGATGTGTTAGGTACAGTTCTCTGCTGGCAGCTTCAAGCACCTGGAGTGGAAGTCACGGACGGGCAGAAAATAGGCCACAACCTGCGCACACAGCGATCTTCATGGGTCCCACTTTAAACTGAAAACTCCAAGTAAGATCTGCCTCCAGTGCATGCTTGATTTTACTTAGCAGATCTGCCCCGCCAAGCCTCAACCCCACCTGAGGGTCCCCAGAAAATGGAGGGCATCTGTCTCACACTCACGATCCCCTCTCTGACCCCCTCAGTCATCAACTCTGCCTCCTGGGCCCCCAGAACTTACCTGAATATGAAACTCCTCACCTGGAGAAGGGAGTAGAGTATATTCACACTCAGATAGTGCGGCCTCAATATTTCACTCACCAAGCTTCTAGGAAGTATCAAACGGCAAGAGAATTCACCTTGTGGCTTTGAGCAAGTGATTTAATTGTCTCTGGGCCTCCATTCCTTCATCCTAAGAAAGGAACTAATAATACCTACTTTTCGAGTTGTGAGTTAAGTGAGATGTTTTAAAAAAACACTTAACTGCTAATTACTATTCAAATGAACCGTATTATCACCAGAAATGATCCACAATGCTAGTTTAACTCCTCTCAATCATAATGGGTTTTTAGGAATACTTTCTTCACCAGATGACTGTGGGCTTTTTTGTAAATCTCCATATTTTGTTACCTAGTAGGACAGATGTTGCTTGCACACCAGTTCGGATTCTCTTGGTCTACCTTTTGCCCCAGCCCCTCCTGCAGGGACAAGTTCAATGGTGGTTTCAGCAGCTTAGCACAGGTACCACCTGAAAGCTCTTCGCCTGGGATCTGTGGGACACACCTCTGGCTTCCCTCTGGCCACCTCCAATACACACCCTAGGATGACATCAGAAACCAGCGTGGCACTCACATGCACATCCCAGAAGTTAATACCCTTGGGACCACCCTTAACAAACAGGTGATTGGGAACTGATAGCTAAATACTGCCCCCTTTTGTCCCACAGATGAACAGCTCTTGGAACACATTCTATCAAGTGCCTCAGAAAATCCCAGCAACGATCAAGTGCCAGTCACCCAGGCCAGTGGCTAACTCAACTATAGGTCAGGCTTTTGTCTTTCCATCCTTGTCCCATCTCCCTGTCCCTCACTCTTGCTCCCTGAGATTACTTCCAAACAAATTACCTGTACATAAGCTTTGTCTCCGGCTTCGCTTTCAAGAAAGCCCAGGCTCGAATGCCCTCCAAAATCTGCTCTTACATAGAAATTATCCTTCAAAGGACTCCATCAAGAAAATGAAAAGTTAACCCAAAGAATGGGAGAAAATTTTTATGAATTATAGATCTGGCGACAGATTCGTATCTAGAGTATACAAAGAACTCTTATAACTCAATAATAAAAATAAAGTAAAAAATAAAAATCCTAGACATCTTTCCAAAGAAGATACACAGATGGTCAAGAAGCAAATGAAAGGATGCTTAACATCATTAATCATCAGGAAAATGCAAATCAAGTCCACAATGAGATACTATTTCATATCCATTAGAATGGCTATAATCAAAAAGTCAAATAATTAAGGACTGATGAGGATGAGAAGTCAGAATGCTCAGACACTGCCGATAGGAATATAAAATGTCACAACCACATGGGCAAATAGTCTAGAAGCTCTTCAAAGTTTAAAAGCAGATTTACTATATGATCCAGCAATCCACTCTTAGGAAGGGTCCAAGAGAAATGAAAACGTATGTCCACCAAAAAACACGTGCATGAATATTCATAGCAGCGTTATTTGTAACAGCCAAAAGACAGAAACAACTCAAATGCATATCCTTACAATAGAATAGCACTCAGCAATAAAAAGAAATCAAACACTGACACATACTAATACATACTACAACATAGATGAACCCTGCAATATTACATTAAGTGAAAGAAGCCAGTCACAAAGGACCACATATTGTTTGATCCATTTATGTGGAGATCTAGAATAACAAATCTATATAGAAAAAAAGCAGATTAGTAGTTGCCTGGTACTGATGGGATTGTAGGGATTATGGGGAATAGTTAAGGGGTATGAGGTCTCTTTCTGAGGTAATGAAAATATTCTAAAATTGTTTTGTGTTGATGCATACACAACTCTGAGAATATAATAAAAGTCATCGAACTTTACACTTCAGATGGGCGAGTTATATGGAATGTGTAGTATATCTTAATAAAGCTATTAAAAAATAGAGATCACATGATAGTTGTCTTTCTCTGCTTGACTTATTTCGCTAAGCATGATACGCTCTAGTTCCATCCATGTCATATGATCTCCCTGATATGAGGAAGTGGTGATGCAACATGGAGGCTTAAGTGGGTAGGAGAAGAATAAATGAAACAAGATGGGATTGGGAGGGAGACAAACCATAAGTGACTCTTAATCTCACAAAACAAACTGAGGGTTGCTGGGGGGAGGGGGTTTGGGAGAAGGGGGTGGGATTATGGACATTGGGGAGGGTATGTGCTTTGGTGAGTGCTGTGAAGTGTGTAAACCTGGTGATTCACAGACCTGTACCCCTGGGGATAAAAATATATGTTTATAAAAAAAAAAAAAGTTATAAATAAATACATTACAATCGTAAAAAAAAAAAAAAAATAGAGATCACCATAATTTTTAACCTATGACAGCCTATATAAATTGTGGTTGCTGGTCATTTTTACAAAACACCACTGGATTCCCCATTTATCTTTTTCTTCACTTGCTGAGTAATTTTCAACTACTTCAAAGAGTAGTGCCCAGAACAGAGAAAGTTTCTGCAACATCGTTCATCTCTACCTTTCTAGTTTTCTCATAACTCTGTGGTATTTCTGTTACCTATTATATAGGACATCTGAAATTTGAAACAAACACACCACACACAATCCTAGTTGTCCCTTATACTCCTTAAACTAAAAGACGACAACATTCTCTCATCCAGCCCCTTACCATGTCCACATGTCACCCCTCACTGTCCTCTCTTCCACATGCCTGTGATTTAATTCACACACTCATATACTCACAGCTAGCTCCCTCCCCCCTATAATTAAACTTGGGTTTGAAATACATTGAAACTATCGCTTCTGATGATCGGACCTACAGAAGTGAGTGGCACACAAATCCCAAAACATGAAATAACCAACGTAATCATCCCCATTTAGTCAATACCAGAAATGACATGGGAAGGATGAAAGGGTGATGGAAAATTCATTCATTATATTGGTTTGACTATACATCACTCTTATACCTGGGATTCTACTTTGTATCTTATCCTCAGTGGAAAAGAAACAATGAGTGTTCAGCCCTTCTGGAAAATGATTATTTACCACATTTCAGTATAACAACAGATACTTTGGGCATTTATCCTGGTCAGATCCAAATCTTCTGACATTCCATGGATGACTATTCTTAGACTTAAACTAGAAGAAATTTATACCAAGAAATTATTGTCACAGTAGCAAAAATAAAAGATGTATTGCCTATAATCTTAGCTATTGTAAAAGAATAGCTGTACTTTTAGATAGTTTAGGGCATTGGACCTAAATTTTTCTATTTTAATATCAGGAAATACTGTTCCAACAGTGATTCCACAGATCCAATGAGTTAAAATGAGCTGACTTAACTGCTTGAAGTCAGCGTGTAAGCTTGACACAGGAAAGATGTTCATGAATTATGGTGAGTTTCAGTGGATAACACTGGATATTACCACTATTATCCCTAGTTTCTGTATTTCCTTCCATCTGGGCCTCAGGCCAGACCTGCTGGGAAACTATAAGAGAGGAGTAACAAAACTTGTTTATCATAATCTCTTTTCAAGCTGGGCATGGAGTTATCACAATTTTAGTTCAGCAGTAGCCTAACTTAACTGCAGGAAGGAGGCCTATCCCTCACTTCATCTTTTCCAATCTCAGGCCAAGAGGGCTTGGAAATACCACTTTTTACCTTTTCAACTTCTCCAAACTTAAAACAAAAACAAAAACAAAAACACTTTAAAAAACTCACCCCATCAGAAAAATAATCCCTCATCCCACATATATAAATATATTTATTATTAAATTATATGTTAATTACTCATATTATGTATACTATCCACAGATACAAAAGTAGAAATTGTAAATGAAAAGATTAATATGGACTACACAATATTTTTTATCTATTAATAGTACCAAACTGCTTCCCTCACACTAAAAATAATAATAACACTTTAGTGAGGTAAAATAAGAATGGTGTAATCACTTCATGGTTAAAGGCAGCTCAAATCACAGAGTAGGGTAAGTGTCTGCTCTGTCATTTTTTTGCTTTTCTTCTGTGTTGGGATTATCTTCAATTCATAATTGCTTCCCTAAAACATTATTAAGTCATTTAGCCATCTTGCAAAGTTTAGTTTAGCTAAAACCATAATGTGTAATTCTTTGTAACCAACACAAACAATATACTCATTGTTGCAATATGCTAAAAACAAGCCAAGAATGGAGGGTGTGACCACTAATCCTTCCATTAGTGGAAGGTCTGTCAAATTTTCCTTAGGACACCATGATAGTTCAACATACAGAGACAAGGTACCATAGTCAATTCATTAATTAAAGGTGAGTAAATCTTAACTTCTATCTTATTATATTATTATTAGAATTTCTAAAAGAAATATTCTAATATTTTCTTCCTATATCCCAAAGTGTCTTACGCATACTGTGGTATATGCTTATTCATTTTGGAAACCACAGTTTTAGAGGTCTGCCTAGCTACAAAGTAACAGCTCTTTGAATACATATCAAATCTTTAGAATAAATAAAGTGTCATCAGAAATGGATTCTGCTGCATGTTACAAAATGCACAAAATAGAGTGGCTGAAATAAGACAGTTCATTAGCCTCTCACATAAACAAAGTCTGAAGTAGCCAAGAGCTAACTTGGCATTCCATGATGCCAATCTTCTGTCTTGCTCCTCTTCCATTCTCACACATGCTTCCCTTCAAGGTCCAAGATGGATGCTTGGGCCCCAGACATCACAACTAAATTCCAATCAGCAGTGCAGACAAATGAACAAAGGAAGACAATTTTCATAAGTTTCCACAATACTCTGACAACAACCCATTTGAGAGAAATTACTTGTAAAGTCTACACCTAGCTACAAGGGATAATCAGAGATTCTGTTATGAAAGAAGACATCCAAGATACTCAGCCACCATGCATAAAGATGTATCGACACATACACAAAGAAACAGAGGAGAAGAAATGTTGACAAGGTTGCAGTCTAAGAAGGCAACTTAGGAAGACCCTGAACTCACCTTCTCCACAGAACCCAACAAATTACCTTTATTTATAGCATGATTTCTTCTGAAGAAGAACTGTGGGCTGACTGAACAGCTTCTACACAACAAAAGGTGGAGCAGCAAAAGAGAACAGCAAGAAAGAAGAAGACTCCATAACAGTGGGAATAAACTACTATATACCACTATCCAGTGCTATAAACTACAGGGGAAAGAGTACTGAGGAAACAGCAGCACATTCCTCTGTCCCTGGGCACAGGAAAAAAAAAAAAAAAAAGCCACATTTAAAGGAACCACCAGTGTAGAAAAGATCCAGCCCTAAAACTCTGCCAAAGAGTGTAGGCAAATCTACAAATCTCTCTGGGTCAGAGAGTCTGGCGAGCCATATGGCTTTCACTCCCCGCCCCCACCCCCACCTTCAAGAGTCAGACCAGAGCAGGGTCCAACACCCTAACCAGCCTTCAGCCTCAGTGAGCTCCAGGACCCCGCCTATACCAGCTCTCATTATAGGCCACAGGGCTGGGGAGCACTCACCACAGCTCCAGACGTCCCACCGAGGTAACAGGTACAGATCACCCGAGAACACTGCTGGCCCACAGCACTTCAGCTTCTGATAGTTAGCGAGGGCACCCCTGCAAAGAGCACTCCGGGCCTCCCAGGTGACACCTGCTTCAGATCCAGCACCCTGGAAACCTCAGCCCATGCCTGCTTTGGTTTCAGCCACTTTGCCAGGGCACCCTACATGAAGTATCCTAGAACCTCCACCCATGCCACCTTGGCTCCAGTCACTTGATCGGGACACCCCCTATACCGAGCACCCCAAGGCTACCCCAGCTTGCCCCATTTCAGCCTCAGTTATCCTGCCAGGGCATCCACTGCAGGGAAAGCCCAGAAACCTCCTGGCCTGCACACAGCCTCAGCTTCAGCTGTCTTGCCAGAGCACCTACCAGAAGTATCCCAGACACCCAGCTTAACATGCACTTCAGTTTTCTCTGTCTTGGTAGGGTACCTGATACAGGGAGAATCCAGAGAACACACCAATCTTGGCACACTTCAACTTTAGCTGTCCTTCCAAGTCACCCATGGCATGGAGAGCCCTGGGACCCCTAGCCCATGCCAGCTACAGCTTTAGTCAGCCAGCAAGTCATCAAGCACCCAGTCTACATAGAGGATAATCAGACACAAGACCATTCCTTCAAGTTTAGGATAAGTGGCTGTTTCACCTAATCCATAGAAACAAACACAGAAAGTCAAACAAACTGGGGAGACCAAAGAATATGCTCCAAAAGAAAGAATAAGAGAAAACCTCAGAAAAATAATTAAATGTTAGGGAGATAAGCAACCTGCATGATAAAAAATATAAAGTAATGATGATAAAAATGTTCATCAGGACAGAGAGAGGAGAGTGGAAGAATTCAGTGAGAACTTCAAGAAAGAAATAGAAAATATAGGGGTAAAAACAGGCAGGGTAGAAGAATACAATAAATGAAATGACAACTACAGGGAATCAACAGTAAATTAGCAGATGCAGAAGAACACATCATCAGTCTGGAAGACATGGTAAAAGAAAGCATGCAAGCTGAACAGGAGATAGAGAAAATAATTTTTTAAATTATTTTTATTAACATATAATGTATTATTTGCCCCAGGGGTACAGGTCTGTGAATCATCAGACTTACACATTTCACAGCACTCACCATAGCACATACCCTCCCCAATGTCCATAACCCAACCACCCTCTCCCTACCCCCAACCCCCAGCAACCCTCAGTTCTTTGTGTGAGATCTAGAGTCTCTTAAGGTTTATCTCCCTCCCAATCCCATCTTGTTTCATTTTTTCCTTCCCTACCCTCCAAGTCCCCTGCCCTGCCTCAAAAATTCTCATATCAGAGAGATCATATGATAATTTTTTTCTCTGATTGACTTATTTCACTCATCATAATACCCTCTAGTTCCATCCACATTGTTGCAAATGGCAACATTTTGTTTCTTTTAATGGCTGCATAGTATTCATACACACACACACACACACACACACACACACACACACCACATCTTCTTTATCCATTCATCTGTTGAAGGACATCTAGGTTCTTTCCATAGTTTGGCTACTGTGGACATTGCTGCTATAAACATTCAGGTGCACATTCCCCTTCAGATCACTACATTTGTATCTTTAGGGTAAATACCCAGTACTGCGATTCCTGGGTTGTAGGATAGCTCTATTTTCAACTTTTTTGAGGAACCTCCACGCTGTGTGAAAAGGATTTTTTAAAATGACGATAGGTAAAGGAATTTCTTGGACATCAAGAGAACAAACCTTCACATCACAGGGGTCGTAGAAGAAGAAGAAGAAGAAAAAGAAGAAGAAGAAAAGAGAGAGAAAAGGACAGAAAATGGATTTAAAGAAATAATGGCTGAAAAATCTCTCTAACCTGGGGATGAAAGTAGACATTCAGATCCAAAGAGCCCAGATAATTCCAAATAAAATGAACCCAAAGAGACCCACACCAAGACACATTAAAATTAAAATGTCAAAACTTAAAAACAAGGGAAAAAACCCTAAAAGCAGCAAGAGAAAAACAATTTTCTATGTACAAGGGAACAACCATAAGATTATGGGCAGATTTTTCAGCAGAAACTTTGCAGCCCAGAAGGATGTAGCATGACATATGCAAAGTGCATAAGGAAAAAACCTATAATGACGAAAACTACACCTGGCAAAATAATCATTTAGAACTGAAGAAGAGATAAAAGAGCTTCCCAACAAACGAAAGTTAAAGGAATATATCACCACTAAACCAGACTTAGAAGAAATGTTAAGAGGGCTTCTTGAAGTATAAAAGAAAAGACCATAATTAGACTAAGAAAATTATGGATAAAAAGATGTAAAATATGACAGCATACACATAAGACATGGAAGAGGGAGTAAAAATAAATACATAAAGGAAATTGACTTAGAATGTGTTTGAATTTAAAGGACCATCAACTTAATATAGACTGTTAATTACTTAGAAAGTTATATATGAAACTCAGGTATACATATGTAACCACAAACCCAAAACCTATAATGGATACACAAAAAAATAAGGAGAAAGAAAGCCAAATATAACACTATAGAAACTCATCAACCACAAGGGAGACAGAGGAAGACAAGAAAAAAGCAACAGAGAATAACTACACGAACAACAGGAAAACAATTAACACAATGGCAATAAGTACATATCCATAATTATTTTAAATGTAAATGGTCTAAATGTTTCAATCAAAAGACAGAGGGATGCAGGATGAATTAAAAAGACAAAAACAAAAAGCACACCCTTCCATATGCTGCCTACAAGACTCACTTCAAATCTGAAGACACATAGATTGAAAATGAAGAAACGGAAAACATTTGCCATACAGATGGGAGCAAAAAAAAAAAAAAAAAAAAAATCCAGGATGGCAATACTTATATCAGACAAAACATGCTTAAAAACAAAGACAAAGGGTACTGCATAATGATAAAGAGATCAATTCACAAGATATAACAGTTGTAAATATCAATGCACCCAACATTGGAGCACCTAAATACATAAAGCAAATATTAGCAAACATAAAGAGAGGAAACTGATAGTAGTACAATAAAAGGAGGGAACTTTAACACCCCACTATATCAATGGATAGATCATCCAGGAAGAAAAACAATAGGAATAATAAGGAAACAATGTCCTTAAAAGACACTTTAGCTATATATGCAGATCATTCCATCCATAAACAACTGAATATACATTCTTTTCAAAGGTAAATTCTGCAGATCAGATTGCATGTTAGGTCACAAAACAAGTATCAATAAATTTAAGAAGACTGAAATCATACCACACATCCTTTCCGACAACATGATATAAAACTAGAAATCAATCACAAGAAAACAAATTAGAAGAAAACATTAATACATAGAGGCTAAGCAACATACTACAAAACAGCCAATGAGTCAACAAAGAAGTAAAAAAAAATACATGGAGACAAATGAAAATGGAAATAGTGCTCCAAATCTTTGGGATGCAATGAAAACAGTTCTAAGAGGAAAATACATAGTTTTACACGCCCTCCTCAAAATACAACAAAATAAAGTTCAAATAAGCAAAGTAAACTTACACTTAACAAAACTAAAGGAAAAAAAAAAAAGTGAGTTCAAGGTGTGTAGAGGCAAGGAGATAATAATGACCAGAGCAATAATAAATGACATAAAGACTAAAAAACAATGGAGAAAAAAATCAATGAAACCAAGAACTGGCTCTTTGAAAAGACAAACAAAAATAATACATCTTTAGCCAGACTCACCAAGATAAAAAAAGAAATGACCCCAAAAAATAAAATCATAAATGAGAAAGAAATAACAACTGACACCACAAATATGAAGAGTTATAAGAGAATACTACCAAAAATTGAATGCCAACAAATTGAACAATCTAGAATGAATGGATAAATTGCTAGAAACACACAATCTTCCAAAACTGAATCGGAAGGAAACAGAAAACCCAGGGTATTATATGTAAGCGATGAATCACTAAATTCTATTCCTGAAACAAGCATTATACTGTATCTTAACTAACTAGAATTTAAATTAAAACTTTAATTATTAATTAAAAAGAAAAAAAAAAACAATACAAAGAGACCAGTTACAAGTAACAAAATTGAATCAGTAGTCAAAAAACTACCATGAAATAAAAAGTCCAGAACCAGATTGACAGGTGAAATTTACCAAACATTTTAAAAAGAGTTATACCTTTTCTCCTTAAACTATATTTAAAAATACAGGAGGAAGGAAAGCTTCCAAACACATTCTATGAGGCTATAATTACCTTGATACCAAAACCAAAGTTATAGACCAATAAGTCTGATGAATATAGATGCAAAAATCCTCAAAAAATACAAGCAAACTTCAATCAACAATACATTAAAAGGACTATCTGCCATGATCAAGTGGGCTATATTCCAGGAATGAAAAGATGGTTCAATATTCACAAATCAAGAAAATGAAGAATAAAAATCACATGATCATCTCGACAGATACAGAAAAAGCATCTGACAAAATTCAACATTTCTTCATCATAAAAACTCTCAACAAAGTGTATTTGGAGGGAACATACCTTAACATAATAAAGCGAAATGTGACAAAACCACAGCTAACATCACGCTCAAGGGTGAAAACTAAGGACTTTTCCTCTAAGATCAGGAAGGAAAGAAGGATATCCATTCTCACCACTTTATTCAACATAGTACTACAGTCCTAGTCGCAGTAATCAGGAAAGTAAAATAAATAAATAAATAAATAAGGCATTCCCATTGGTAAGGAAGAAGTAAAACTCACTATTTGCAGACGACATAATACTCTATATAGTAAAGCCTAAAAACCCCACCAAAAAAACTATCTGAACTTAAACAAATTCAGTAAAGTTGCAGGATACAAAATTAATACCCAGAAATCAGTAGCATTTCTGTATACTAATAACAAAATAGCAGAAAGAGAGATTAAGAAAACAATTCCACTTACAATTATATATATATATAAAATACCCAGGAATACATTTAACCAAAAAGGTAAAAGACCTATATTCTGAAAACTATAAAACAATGAAGAAAGAAATTGAAGATGACACAAACAAATGGGAAGATATTCTACATTTATGGATTGGAACAATTACCATGGTTACAATGTCCATATTGTTCAAAGCAATCTATAGATCTAATGTAATACTTATCAAAATACCCATAGCATTTTTCATAGAACTAAAATAAATAATAGTATAATTTGTATGGAACCCCCAAAACCCCAATAGCCAACACAATCTTGAGAAAGAATAAAGCTAAAGGTGTCACAATTCTGGACTTCAGGTTACACTTCAAAGTTGTCATAATTGAAACAGTATGGTACTGGCACAAAACAGACACACACATAAGTGGAGCAGAATAGAGAATCGAGAAATAAACCCACATGTGTACGGTCAATTAATCTATGACAAAGAAGGCAAAGATATACAATAGGGAAAAGACAGTCTCTTCAATAGACAGTGCTAGGAAAACCAGACAGCCATATGCAAAAGAGTGAAACTGGGCCACTTTCTTGCACCACACACAAAAATTAACTCAAAATGAATTAAAGACATAAGACCATAAAAATCCTAGAAGCAAACATAGCTCTGACATTAGCTGTAGCAACATTTTTCTAGCTATGTCCCCAAATGCAAGAGAAACAAAATCAAAAATAAACTACTGAGACTATAGCAAAATAAAAAGGTTTTGCAAGGCAAAGGAAACCATCAAGAAAACAAAAGGGCATCCTAGTGAATGGGAAAAGATATTTGCAAATGATACAGCTGAAAAGGGGTTAATGTCCAAAATATATAAAAAACTCACGTAACTCCACACCAAAAAAAAAAAAAAAAAAAAAAAAAAAAAAAATCCAATAAAAAAAAAATGGACAGAGGATCTGAATACACATTTTTCTAAAGAGGACATACAGACAGTCTATTGACACATGAAAACGTGCTCACCCTCACTCATCATCAGGAAAATGCAACTCAAAACTATGATGAAATATTACCTCACACATGTCAGAATGGCTAAAAGCAAAAACCCAAGAAACACCAATTGCTGGCAAGGATGTAGAGGAAAAGAAAGCCTCATGTGCTGTTGGTTGGAAAGTAAATTGGTATAGTCACTGTAGAAAACACTTTGGAGGTCTTGAAAAAACTAAGGAAAGAATTAACTGAATGATCCAATAATCACACTACTAGATAATTATCTTTAAAAAATGAGAATACTCATTCAGAAAGATATGTGCATCCCTATTTTTGTTGTACCATTACTTACAATAGTGAAGATAATAGAAGCAACCTAAGTGTCTGTTGATACACAAATGGATAAAGAAGTGGTGTGCATGTGCGTGGGCACACACAGGAATACTACGCAGCCATAAAAAAGGATGGGGTCTCCTTGCAGCAACATGGATGACCCTAAAGAGTATTCTACTAAATGAAATAAGTTGAACTGAAAAACACATATACCATAGGATGTAACTCATATGTGGAATCTAAAAACCAAAGAAATGAATACACAAAAATCAGACTCAGGCTATAAATACATAAAACAAACTGATGGTTGTTAAGGGGCAGGGAGAGCAGATGGGCAAAATGCATGAAGGGAGTGGCAGACACAGACTTCCAGTTAGGAAATGCATAAATCACAGAAATAAAAGGTACAGCATACAGATATAGTCAATGATATTTATACTAGCATTGTATGATGACAGACGGTAGCTACGCTTGTGATGAGCATGGTACAATGTATAGAGATATTGAATCACTGTGTTGTACACTTCCAAATAATGTAACTTTGTTTTCTATCAACTATATTTAAATAATAAATAATAACCTATCTTAAAAAAGGAAACAGAGCTACCTTTTAAAAGTATCATCTTTCTCCTCTACCACTATGGTCTGTCTGAAAAAAATCATGGCCTGCAAAAACTGTCTAGCCAAAATGGTCTATAAACAAGGTTGCCTCTCAAAAATACAACAGTCCAATTGTGAAATAATCAATTCCACAAAATACATTTATATTTAGTTCTCTTGACTGCTGCCTAGTCTGAGAACTATGAAAGTATATTGTAACAGAAAACTTCCATTTTTCCCACAAACAACTTGCTAAGCCATCTGAGAGAGTACAAAGCTTTGTTTTAATAAGCACCTTTCTGAGCCTGGGTCTACCACTTGACATGTGGAAGTCAGGCCAAAACTGAACCACTCTCTAGAAGAGGGAAAAGGTGCCAGCAGGAGGATGGCAGAAGGCAGATTCCAGCAACAGCGAGGCACAGCACTGACTTGAAAATGGCGAAAGAGTCACTCCTACGGGCAGAACTACTAAGAACGTGCTTTGTTTAAAATGGATTTTAAATTGCGTTCTGTGGGGTGCGAGACATAAACCCTCTCCTTCTTTCCTCCTTCAGTAAAATCTACTTTGCTTAATTGTCTATTTCTTATAACTGAGAGAAAGCCAGAGAAGTTCTGAATTCTGTGTCCAGTTGACTCTGAGCTCCAATAGATGCAGAATTTAGAAGATAAGGAAGGATCTATATGCAAATGACAATAATAAAGTGAAAATAGAGAAGGTCACATTCTCATGAAAGCCAAATGTATATATGATTAGGTAAAATTGGCAAGAGATTTTCTTATCCTCCATGTTCCCTCTCATAGATCCAGAAATTAAATATAGATCTACTTCCATGCCCTGAAACATTTTTAAATGCACTTAAAATTTACATTGAATATTTTGCTTTAGGTTAGAAAGCTTCACCAAGCCGTAAAATCTCCAGGGTTCGTTTAAATGAATGCACTGTAGTTTAAAGCACTGAATAAGAAATTCCCTATAAATAGGGTCTGACTGAACAAAACAGAGAAGGAAGAGAATGGGTGGAGAGAAAATGAGGCTGATTCAGGACAGGCGGGAGTAGCAGCACACCCACAGTTGGGAGAGAGCCAGGCAGCTCTGCACGAGTGAACTGAAGGTCTGAAAAGCCCACTAATCTACAGAGGATCAGACTAGGTCTTGATCAGGAGAGAGCGCACTTCCAAGAGAGCTGAACTAAAAGGTCAACATAGATAAGCTGAGGGTCAGGACAAATGTCCCAGTACCTCAGGCACAGTGTCCATGCTGACACTGCTGGGTGACTAACTCAACTTCTATCCCACCCAGGCACCAGGCTCGTGGTAATCATGTGACAAGTCAGTAAGCAAGAAGCAGAAGTTGCTGGGTAGGGCTTTCAGAAAAGTTTTCTCGAAGGGAAAGAAGCAGATGGTATGTACATTGTCTTTCTCTTTCTCCCTTAAAAGTAAAAAAACCCCAAAGCCATCTTACCACCATGTAAGTGAAAAGCACCTGTTAAGAATGGCAAATCATGGGACACCTGGGTGGCTCAGTGGGTTAAAGCCTCTGCCTTCAGCTCAGGTCATGATCCCAGGGTCCTGGGATCGAGCCCCACGTCGGGCTCTCTGCTCCACAGGGAACCTGCTTTCTCCCCTCTCTCTGCCTGCCTCTCTGCCTGCCTCTCTGCCTACTGTGATTTCTCTCTCTCTGTCAAATAAATAAAATCTTTAAAAAAAAAAAAAAAGAATGGCAAATCATGAAGAAAGGCAGAGCCCAGATTACTGAGAGTATCTCTGAGCAGCTGCATCAGCCCTTGGACTACGTGTTACCAGACACCAAAAACAAACAAAACCTGTACCTGTTTAAGCCAGTATTAGTTTGTTTCTCTGTTACTCAACAGCTGAATGAATTAATAACTGATACTGACAGAAGTTGGTGTTCAAAAGTAGGGTACGGCAAGTAACAGACCCTAACATAGAGAAGTGCCTGAGAGGGGGTATTAAAGGATGCTAGAAACCCAGGTATTCCAGGCTACAGTGTAGAGGATGCTGTTACGTGGGGGTAGAACACGGGGCCAAACAGTATCTTGACTAATTTTGGAACACAGCCCTAGATTTCAACACAGGATGTAGTTTTAAAATGGCAGGGACATTTCAGACCATGATGGTTAGTCCCTGCAATTTTCAGCCAAGTCCTACAGCAACAACAAAGAGCAAACTCAGACTAGAGCAAGCCATTCAGCTCACAAAAATGGAAAGTAATACAGCATTACTGAGATACACTCTTCCGTCGGCAAACAATCTAGACTGACTAAGAGGCCCCAGTTAGGATTCTTGCAGGGTGAAAAGGCCAATTGCTTCTGTACCCCATAATGAAACTCTTACAAGTTGTGAAGTGCAGCCTTGACAGAAAATGAGGTTGGTGACCCTGGGCTTACTAAGCACATTCCATTAAAAGTTCGCTGGCAGGAAAAAGGGCGGTGGGGGGGAATAAGCCTATAGTAAAGGTGCTCATTCCACCCAAGAAAATATTATTTCAAATTGTTA
Organism: Mustela nivalis; assembly: GCF_964662115.1. Lineage (NCBI taxonomy): Eukaryota > Metazoa > Chordata > Mammalia > Carnivora > Mustelidae > Mustela > Mustela nivalis. The sequence goes on from NC_139031.1 coordinate 72,631,651, forward strand.
CAAAGCAGCAGCCATTAAGCTAATGAGGGTGTCCAAAACACAGAAGCTAGAAGCCCAAAATTCTCAAGCCTCAAACTTAAACAAATTTACTCTAGCTCCTTGCACTTAAATCTATTGGAATTGGCTAGACTAGAAGCCTACAAAGTCTCTGGGGGATCCAAACACCCAAAGAAAACCGAAGTCTCTCTAGCAATAACCAGTAACCGTATTACTCTGATAATCAATCACCAGGGCCATAAATGAGAATAGGATGCTATCAACATAAACAAATTAAGGAAGGGACTCCTAGGCAGTTCAGTCAGTTAAGCGTCTGCCTCCAGCTCAGGTCATGATCTCGAGGTCCTAGGATAGTGCTGGGATAGAGCCCCACATCAGGGTCCCTGCTAAGCAGGAAGTCTGCTTCTCCCTCTCTCTCTGCCCACTGCTCCTCCTGCTGGTGCTCTCTCTCTCTCTTTCTTGCTCTCTTTCTTGCTCTCTATCAAATAAGTAAGTAAAAACTTTAAAAAGAAAGAAAGAAAGAAAGAAAGAAAGAAAGAAAGAAAGAAAGAAAGAAAGAAAGAAAGAAAATTTAGAGAACAAAAGAGAGAGATCGTTAAATTTCAAACATAATAACAGATTTTCTTTAAAAAATTTATCAGAAGAATAGGAAGATAAATTGAAGAAATCAACCAGAAGAGATTTTCACAAAAAAGCAAAAGACATAGGAATAGAAAATGGGCAACAAAAAACAAACACAAAAATGATGAAGTACAGAGAGTCCAAGAATCAAATTACAGGAGAATCAAAAGCAAAGAACAAAAAAAGAAAAAAACATTAAAGAAAGTGTTCAAGAAGTGCTGAGAACCAAAGACGGTATGTCCTAATCAGAAGGGACCATCACATTCTCAGCACTACATGAAAATAGATTTTCACCAACACATATCATTGCAAAGTCTTGACACTGGAAACAAAGAAGAAATCCTCCAAATGTCCAGACAGGGGTGAAAAAAAAAAAAAAAACCAGACCACAGGCAAATGATAGGAGGGAGAATAGTTTCAGATGAGTAACTGGAAGCAATGTTACAAAATTCTAGAGGAGAAGTTATTTCCAACCTAGAATTCGCTATCTAGCCAAAAACCCAGTCAAGGGTGTTGGCAGAAATAAAGACATTCTCAAACTTGTAAAATCTAAAATTTTAACTTTATGTACCCTGGAAAGTGCCAAGGATGTACTTCATTAGAAGTAAAGAGATAATAAATTTAAAAAGAGGAATACTTGAGGTACAGGTACTGGAAAGGCAACACCAAAGGGAATAGAAATCACATAGATAAGAACAAAATGAGATCCTAGGATACCATCTGTGCTCCAGGCATAAAGGCTACCTACCAGTCCACACTGAAGGTGTTACAACTCTCTGTTTAAAAAAAAAAAAAAAAAAAGGAAGATGAATTTGATAGAATATAGTATATGAATGAGATTAGAAACCTGGAAAACAACTTGAAGTTGAGTTATTGATAAAGACATAGATAACTAAGCAAATCAGGAATAAAGGCAAGTTTGGGGGAAAAAATGTCAACCAGGAGAAATAAAAAATTGTGCAAGAAAGGAAATTAATCATAGTTTGACACCAAATGCATAATTATAACACAAACAGTGAATACTGATTTAACCAAAATGATGGTATAAATACAGTATGAGAATGGAGAGATGAGCAGATGTGTGCTGGGGAAATAATGGGGGAAAAGAGCTGCATCTTTGTATTCATAGCGGAAAATCAATTGGCTAGTATGTTTCAGAGATGCGGAAATAAATGCCAGAAAAATCAGCTCTAAGTATTGAAAGTGGTTGCCTCTGAGAAAGAGGAAGTGGAGGGACCGGAAGAATGGAGACTAAGGTCTCCAACAAACTATTCATCTATTCATTTAGTGACTCCTTAAACTATGTGCATATGTACCTTTGATTAAAAATACATTAAAATTCAGTAAGAAGACAAACATCCTAGCAGAAAGATAGGTAAAGGAAATTGAGACATTTCACGAAATAAGAGCTAACATATAAATAACACTAACATTCTTAAATGTTCTCAGTCTCACTAGCAATTGAAGAAATGCTACAAGATACTTTTCATATGAGTATATTAAAAAAGAGCAACATCGAAAATAGCCACTTTGCATAGGGTATACAGAAACACTATTACACTACTGATAGAAGTAGAAATTGATGTGGCTCTCAGTAGAGTTCTTTAGCAACACTTATAAGTCTTAGAATGTTCATACCCTTTCACTCAATAATTCCAGGCATTACAATTTATCCTTAAGAAATAATAAGAAATGTGACAAAGATTTATATACAAGGATGGTTATCACCACTTTGCTCAAAACAGCAATAAGCTGGAAATAATACACCCAACAAGAGCAGGATGTATAAAAACAATAGAAAATGCAATGTTTTATTTCTATTAAAAGTAATTATGTAGATCTTATTAGCCTGCAGAAACATTCACACAAATTTTAAGTGAAAACAGATTATAAAATCATATATGCAATGGGATCTCATTTTTGTTCAAAATAACTGTGATACTGCATAAGTAAAATCAAAAGACGTACAACAAAATGCCTTGTGCCTCTGTACACACTGTTTCAGATTTTTTTAGTTAATATATGTACAACACCTAAAATAGGACCCAATATATAACAAGTGCTACCCACAAATGTTGGCAATGACTAGCTATGATCATCTGTAGAAAAATTAGAAATTTTTTCTACAATGACTATTTTTTATTTAGGCCTTTAAAACTATACATGGAAATTTAAAAAACAGGAAGGATGCCAGTAAGGGCCTAATTGGCATTCCCACCTCGAAAACTCTGATATCCTGTAGAACATGGGGAGTCCTTTGTGCATGAAGACCACGAAAGTCCACAGAATAAATGATGACTCTGACTTAGGGTAATCTCGAGTCTCTCAAGCATGAAGACAAGGACAATGATGACTGCATTAGGGAATGTAGAGGAAAGAAAGCAGTAGAAGAGAACCCAAGAACAGGTGCCTCTACCAGTCAGTCTCCTGGTAGGGAACAAAGGGCACAATCAAATGGAGTAATTAAGGGCAGTTCGTTAAAGCGATCCTTTACCAAAGTGTGGGCAAGGCTTAGGAAAACCAACAGGAAATGGTGCAGTGTCGAGGCCAACAACAGCACGGTGTTACTATGACACTTCAGCCAGATGCAAGACAAGAGGGAGCAGTTACCAGCACCCTGAGAAAATGATCATTTGGAAGGGATCAACATTCAGGGGCTGTGGCTTTGCGTAGAAGGCTACAACCAGCCCACAACAACTTGCCAGTGATTTAGAGACACTAGACCAAGTACAGCTGTAGCTTCTCCTGTCATTACTGACCATCTGATGGCACCTCCCACTGCCCAGAGCTCATCAGATGCCAGAGATCAAGGCAACCCACACAGGTCAGATTCCCTGTGCAGAAAATAGCACAGACAAGGACACAGAGCGCTTCTGGTACAGCAAATATAAAATATTCAGCAAAGTATCCCATACTGGGATATGGGGTGCATTAGAAAGGAATGGACTTGTCCATCGCCCAGCAGCGGTATTAGTTGCCACCCTAATCCTAGCAGGCTATATCAGATAACATAGAAAAGAAATACTCTGCCATGTGCCTAGTGTTTCTTAAGGGACCTTACTGGCATCCTAATAGTCACCCCATTTTTTCCCCATCTTTGCAGTAAAAGCCACTGAAATCATTTCATTCTCATTAGCTTGATGTAAGATCTGGTCACTCCTGGCCTAGGCCTCCAGTTCTTTCTCAGGCATACTTTCGTCATTCCTCCTTTCAGGGAAAATATTGTTCCGAGCTCAGCTTTTTTTTTTTTTTTTTTTTAGATTTTATTTATTTGACAGAGAGAAATCACAAGTAGACGGAGAGGCAGGCAGAGAGAGAGAGAGGGAAGCAGGCTCCCCGCTGAGCAGAGAGCCCGATGCGGGACTGGATCCCAGGACCCTGAGATCATGACCTGAGCCGAAGGCAGCGGCTTAACCCACTGAGCCACCCAGGCGCCCCCCCCCGAGCTCAGCTTTTACAGGTAAATGCTTATGGTCAGGTAAGCCTTGTGCACGGGACCAGAATACTCCCTCCCCTGCTGAATCCGCCAGGATGAGCTAAGTCGAAGGATGTGAACGAAAACACTAAAATTTCCATGGCTTTAAAACAGCAAAGTTTATTTCTTGCCCACTCTATCACCTATAAGCCAAGGAACTCTGCTCAGTGTTAGCACTCGGGAACCCAGCTAAGAGAAGATTCTTTCTCAGCGTGTGTTTTCTGTGATCTCAGAGGCAGGAAAAAAACACGGTGAATTATAAATGGCCCTTAAACTTCTTTACGGCAGCAGCAAACATCAGTCATTCTGCTCACATTTTAGAATCCAAAAGAAGTCACGGGACCAAGGCTAAGTTCAAGCAGGCAGAGAAAAACAATACACAGTGAGAGAAATTTCATTTTTGAGCAGACCCTAATGACTCACTTGTCTGTTCTATTTGCTCCATGTTTTTCTTAGGGGAACATAACGTTGAAAAAAATAAAATAAAACCACACTGTGAGGTCAAAAAATTGTCCTTAAAGTAGCAAAGGTTATAAGAATTTATTATAGGTGTCAGCAAACATTTGCAACTGGTGTACCAGGCCGAGAGATTTGTTAGAAGCTAGATAAGGTCGAAAGACCTTCACAAACTAGTTCCTCCCTTCAGATTTCTCTTGAATGCAATAAATATTAACACGGCTGGTCATCCCAGGAAGCAGCAAATCATGGGAAGAAAATGTGACCTTAGGGAGTAGGCCTTAGAATAGAAACAGGCGGTCATATTATTCTCTCTGACTTAACGGGATGTGGGAAATGTGGACTCCCCACCCCCCCACACATACAATGTAGCAATGGAACTTTCTTGCTCACTCCAGGCATCGGGGGAAATGCCATTTGGTCAGAGACACCTCACTGGCCCGCTTTATACCCAACAGCATCCCTTCTCACGATGCCCTCCACCTTTCCTCTGCTTAATATACCTTGTCTTCATGGCACTTAGTGCCAGTTTATATGTTTCGTATTTATCTCTTTCTTCCTACCCACTAGAATGTAAACCTTGAGCACAAGGAGTTTTATATATCCTCAGTGCCTAGAAGACTTCTTCGCACGTAGAAGGAACTTATCAAATATCTGTTGATTAAACAAATGACTGCATGAGAGTTCTACCAGGTGTTTGGAGCAAAGGCTAGTTTTTAACCCATGGGAGGGACACAGCAGGACCTTTTCTATTTGGAGAAAGCACATTCCTTGGGTTTTGGACTCATAGACTGAGTGCGTCTACACTGGGCAACCCATTTTAAGAATTTCTGAAGTGTAAATTCTATATGCTGATAGTCCCTTGCCCTCACTGGAGCCTAGCTAAACTATTTAACCTGGTTTCAATGATTCCCTCTATTCTATGGAAAACAATGAGATTACAGCATATGTTTTTATTACTCCATAGAAAATGGCTCTGGAGGAGAGCTAGGTCTGTAGCCAATAGCTCCCTTAGCACTGCACCCATTCTCCTACAACTTCCGTAAAACCTGAAATCTTCCATATTTCAGCTGGGTCACTGATTCAAGAAGCATTCTCTGAACCCTAAATGAAGGTCAAGTACGAGGACTCAGGCTGTTCTTGTACCTTATAAACTTGCTCCGTTGCACATGCATACTTGGTGCTCCAAGAAGCCAGAAACCAACCTGGTTGGCCTCCTCTCTACACCCGCTGCTTTACAGGGTCTGGCATTTAGCACATGCTGTGTCAATACACATTAAGTGAAAATTTAATGTGATGAATGAATGAATGATGAAGAACCTAAAAGAATCCATTGTACATCAGACATTGTCTACATCCTGAAGATTTCTCTTACTGTGCTACTGTTATTCAAATGTCTGGAGATGCTTTTGATACTCAAGAAACACACATTTATTTAAAAGATTTATTGAATTAGGAATAACTTTCTGAACTTTTCTATTTCTTCAATTAGTGAATGCTAAAAACACTACTATCATATGAGAATTCTAGGAATGTTTTGATTTTTTTAGAAAAAGATTATTATACTCCAAGAATTGCATAATTAGTGAGCCAAAATAAGACCATGAAATTTAAGCGTGCCTGGTAGATCAGTTGGTTAAGACCTCCAACTCTTGATTTCAGCTCAGGTCATGATCTCAGGGTTGTGAGATGGAGCCCCATGTCAGGCTCTGCACTCAGTGGGGAGTCTGCTTGAGATTCTCTTTCTCCTTCCGCCCCTCCTCCCAATCATACATGCTCAATTTCTTTCGCTCTCTCTCTCTCTCATAAATCTAAAAAAGACAATGAAATTAAATTCACATATAGAGATGTGTGATAGAGACTGAGAATATACCGATCCTAGTAAGTATGCATAGGAAATTTACAGAAAACTAATTCAGTCATGATTTGACAGACTCAGAGTAAGTAGAGAAGCAGACTCATCTTAATTCCCTCACAGACTCTGTTTTCATTTCCTTTTGATGGGAGTCTCTCAGATGCAACACAGTTTTATGTATTTTCTCCTAATGAATGTAACGATCTCCTTTTCACCTCCAACATAGACAAACACGCAGCAGCAGACTGTTAGGCAGTGCCGCGTATGTTAGGATCAAACAGAAACCCCTAAAGCTTTGAATCTATAAAATGGGAGGATCTACTCAGAGAATCTTTAAGGTCTTCTTTTTAGGTTTAAATTTTATAAATTCCTAAGAAACCTACTTGAAAGGCTGATTTCCCGATTCCTCAAGGGAGTTGATTAATTAAAGCAACTATAATATGGTTAATCCAAAATTATTATAAAGCCCATGAAAATAACCACATAGATTATTCATGAGCACTATTCTTGCTTTGGTCCTAACAGAACTGAGTCATTTTTTTCAGAAAGGGGGGATATTTCTCCATCGGCAAGCTACTGCCAAACTTTGAAACTATAATGGTCTGTTGGAGTAAAGCACTTACTAAGCACAAGTCTGGAATCATGCAAACCAAGACTGAAACCCACTTCTCTGTCATTTATGAGCTAGTGATTGCTGGACAGATCACTTGAGACCTCCAGGACTCTTCCCTTCACTATAAAATGGAGGTCACAATAGCTATTTTGTAGGATATAGCACAAAGCCTGCTGCTTGGGGAAAAAACTAAATTAATGGCATCTTCCTACATACCTACCAGATATATTTTGACCTCATCTAGCATTTTTACCCAGTCAATTCCTTCATTTCTGAGCTATAGAATATGTTGCCACTTTGAAACTTTGAGTTTCAAAAATTTCAAAAGTTTGAAAAATGAGTAATCATTTTTCAAGTTCCTCATCCATTATAAATAAATTCAAATTGTGTTAATTGCAGGACCCTCCTCTGAATACTCGAGTAAAAAGCTCGATTTCATTATCCCCTGGATTGTATGTTCAGAAGACTCTAAAATGAAGAAATTCCCTTTCTGGAGTCTGATAGCTTGTCATTGAGAGAAGGAGAAAAAAAAAAAATCCCTTGCAAGTTTTTACACAGGAGCCTAATATTTAATGGCATGACTTTGGCAAAGAGACAATCACTATGTTCATATTTTGCTAATTATAAGAAGACATACATGAAGTCACAATCACAAAGGTATGTGATAGGTAGCAAATGCACTTTGTCTCTCCTGAGTAAAGATATACGGATCTAATAGCAAATCAATTCAATCATGATTTTACTGATTGACTCCAGGTAAAAGGAGACATAGACACTTGTAGAAATAAATGGTGAATCCTTAGGGGGTGGCTCAGTGGATTAAAGCCTCTGCCTTCCACTCAGGTCATGATCTCAGGGTCCTGGGATCGAGCCCCCCATCAGGCTCTCTGCTTGGCAGGGAGCCTGCTTACCTTCCTCTCTCTGCCTGCCTCTCTGCCTACTTGTGGTATCTGTCTATCAAGGAAATAAATAAAATCTTTTAAATTAAATAAATAAATATATATATGGTGAATACTTATCTTTTCATATCTCATCAACAAACTAGAAAATTATTTACCAGTATTTCTCTCTCTCTCTCCTCTCTCTCTCCTCTCTCTCTCTCTCTCTCTCTCACACACACACACACACACACATACACACACACACTTTTCATTTAAAAAATTTTTCCATAACAGCCCATAAATCTCTATGTACAGGGATGTGAAAACTAAAATACTCTAAGAGACAGTACATCCCAGGGATGCTTCTGCAATTGCTCGACCAGGGTCTTAAAATCTGAAGCCACCACTGGAGGCCCAAAGTTACATAAAGGAATCAGAGAGTGAAATCCTTTTTGCAGAAGGCTCTGGCCAGACGATGCTCATGGGAGAATCAATCTGAATTCTAGCCCCAAGGCTAGAAATGGAAAATAATAGAGCAATTTTTCCCTGGAGGAGAAAGCTTTTGATCCTAGCACCTATAAAATGCTATTGCCTCTCTTCTTTGAAGATTCTGATTTATCCGGGCTCTGAAAGGGCTGACTCTCCAACGTAGATGAGCTAGCCAGGTTCATCAAATACCTGATGCTCCTCTTTTCTCTGCTACCTGCAGTCCACTGGGCTACTTTTAATGGGTGAAAGAACTTAGGTGAGTTAAGAATAGATCCCAAGTTTATTTTGAGTCTAGGGCTTTTTAGTTCACTGCCTTCTAACACACATATCTTCCTAGCACCGTCTTATAGTTTTCTAACATTCATACATATTTAATCAATTTCTAGTTATTCTGACACTAGAATTCAAGGAAGAAAGAGTGTGTGTGCGTGTGTGTGTGTGTGTGTGTGTGTACTGTATTAAATGTATTCTAAAAAAATATTCTAGGATTTCAAGTACAAAGCCCTCATTCTGAAAGAGAAATTCCATACAAAAAATAGATTGCTGAAGGCATTTAATAAATAGCAAAGAAGAAAATGAGAAAAACCAGAGAACTGAAAGATGGGGACATTGGCAAGTTTGATTTCTTACAATTTGCCTCTAAGAGAAACTGGTCATTTTGCTGGTCATCGACAAGAATGTGTTGATGTCAGTAAAGTGAATTCATAATAGAACACATGGAGAGGAAAGGGTCTGACTACTGGACAAAAGGATATTCCAGAAGGAAATAAAACATTTTGAGGCCACTGGGTCAGTTATCTAAGTTTGTTTAATAGTCATGTGATTAGTCATCAGATCTATCCTATTGGTTATTATACAGTTGGATTCTTAGGAAATATTAAAATTTCAAATACAAAATATTCTTAAACATACTAGTTCAAAGGGAAAAACTTTTTTGTATTGATTGCAGTATTTTTTGTGTGATTTCAGTGAGCCTATTAGAAAGGCTGTTTCATTTTAAACATTAATGAAAGCATACCATATTTTACAAGGCTTCTGCTTCATTATTATCTCTTCTAATGCAGTACTTGTGTCCTATATAATGTACTAGTTGGCTGAATTGTCAACTGATAGGTGCACAATGTACCATATAATTATGCATACGACATCTTCAGTTTCAGTGAGTTATTTCCAAAACACTGTCTGTAATTTGCAGGCAACTGTTCGATTTTAAAACATAGCTATGTTTCCATAACTGTGTGGTTCTCATCACATAATTTCAAAATAAGTTACTGGTATCAGTTGGGCACAACACTAATGAAAGTATACCTAATCTCTATTTCTATATTTAAAGAAAATGTATGCATACCAAAATGGGTATATCAAGCTATGGATTTGAATCTCCTTGATGTCAGATCAACTTAAATTGAGCCAAGAACAGATGAGCATGTCTGCACGCTCGGTATATGTACATATCAAACCACACCTTTCCACCATGGTCACTGACTAGAGTCTGCTATGAGAACAAAGATTTACAGAATGGATGGGATTTAACTCACCAATTTTCTACCCAATACTGTGCATTTGACAATGACCTTATTATTAAATACATGGACATAGTTGAAGATAATCTAAAGTATTATAGTTACCTCTCCTCACATTAGCTTGTCAGTATAACTAGCATTGTTTAAATGTAGGCTTTTACTTATAAATTTTGGTGATAAATGATGAAACAAAAATATTTTATATACTTCATAGAAGTGGACATCAAGATACTCTGCTTGACCAGTATTTGAATCCTCTAACCTATGCTTCCCTAAAAAATGAAGTAAAACTCTTCTATAAGTGAAGTATGAACATGGTGAGAGAACAGAACAGATATGTATAAATATCATTTATTCTCTCTGTGGTAGAAGTTTAAAATTTTAGAATTTTAAGGGTACCTGGGTGGCTCAGTTGGTTAAGTCTGACTCTTAATTTCAGCTCAGGTCATGATCTCAGGGTCATGAGATCGAGCCCCACACTAGGCTCTGTACTCAGTGGGAAGTCTGCTTAAGATTCTCTCTCTCTGACCCTTCCACTCCCCCACCCTCCTCATTCACTCTCTCGCTCTCTCAAAAAAATAGTCTTTAAAAAAATAAAATAAGGGGCATCTGGATGACTAAGTTGGTTAAGCGGCTGCCTTTGGCTAGGATCATGATCCCAGGGTCCTGGAATCGAGCCCCGCATTGGGCTCCCTGCTCAACAGGAAGCCTGCTTCTCCCTCTCCCTCTGACCCTCCCCCTGCTGATGCACTCACACTCTCCCTGTCTCAAATAAATCAATTTAAAACAATCCTGTAAAAAAAAATTTTTTAATGAATAAATAAAATTTCAGAACTTTAGAAATCATCCCATCTATTGCTCACCTTCAGCTCTACTTAGAGTCTGTCTTATATCTAGCTGAGGCTCCCCAGCTTCCCCACATGGCCCTCATCTCTGCCACTGCCCACCTGCGCATGCAGCCTGTTTCCCACGGCGTGAGCTACAGCACGGCCATGATCATTTCATGTACCATTATCCAGAAGCAGAAGCCTTTGCTCATCTGTGGCTCTCACCATGGGGTTGTTAAACATCTATGTATATTTCACAGCTGTTCCAGGTCAGATACTTTTCTTGTCACTGAAGACACAAAGGTAAACAAGAGACCTCGACTTGCTCTAAGCGCACTTAGAAATGCCACCATTCTACCAGCTGTCATGGCAGCGGGGCTGGGGAGGAAAGGGAAGAAGACAGGGGAGTGAGGAACGGACCCACAACCCCAGCCCGCATCTCAGGCTCTGGGAAGAAACCAGGCAGCAGTGGAATGTGCCGATCCGTTGTTCCTGCTGTTTGACCAGCTCTGTCCTTTTCATCCTCCTGCCAGATCGCTAGCGCCCACTGCAAATGGCCTTTACCAGCACCCTCACTTACACTCTGATTTCCAGCGCCAGCCATAATGCTAAATTACAAATGTCAAGCATCTTCTATTTTCAACCTCATCTTTAAACCACGGCCCAAGAAGGAACTGAGTCTTCAACTTCTTTTATAACTTCCCAAACAACTTGTTCAGTTCCCCAGGCACACTCCCCAGGGATACAATACACTTAACTAATTACATTTTTTATTGGGCTTAGTTGAGAAAAGGTTTGCACTCATCCAGTTTTACATTTATTTCACAATCCTGAAATCTATCTGAAACAAAAATAATGAGTGAGCGCCTGGATTTGGGTGGTTGTTTTTTTTATGGTGTGTCCCATTTTATACCTCATGCTTACTTGAATTGAGCTGATAATTTTATACAGAATAGAAGGTTCATCCTGTGCCTAATTTATGAATCTCTTTTGTTTTGGAATTATCTGTACTCATTTAACTTGCTATTAAAAATATAATGGTACCCAGAGAAATGGATAGTTTGAGAACCACTGTCCTTCCCCTAATGACAACAAACAACATTAAAATTTAAGACGTATTAAAAACATGGGGAATATGTGTATGTATCTCCTGCAGGCAAAATGACCAGAAATGCCTTAAAAATATCAAGAGTGGGCTACTTATTTATATTCCCAGAATCATGGATGTTTTTAAGCCTATGACAAACTTTACTTTGAGAATAAAAATAGGTGCTATATTCAAAATTTATCTACAATTCAAACAGAATTTACATGTATAAATGCTTCTAATTTGGGAGCAGTGTTAAGCCCATTGTTACTGTAGTCTGACATTTTATGTTATTATCCTAATAACATAAAATATGTAAGGAAATCGGACTTCATAAAAACATATCTGAGCTTTCATACAATATAATTTTGCCAGAACATCTGTTCCAAAAGTGGCACAAAAGATATTTTTGCTTTCTTTCTTAGATTAACTTTATTAACCTATAATTTACATAAAATAAAATGCAACTGTATTATGTGTGCAAGTCCCATGTGTTTTGATACTTGTGTATGACTGTGTGATCAGCTAATCAACACCACTGTCCAGATATGGAACATTTCCATCGTACCAAATGCCCCTTTTACTTCTTGGCACTGGAGCCCCCACTCCCCAGCCCCAGGCTACCACTAATCCACTATTGCTACAGATCGGTTTCACCTACTCAAGAACTCCATGTAAGTGGAGTCATGTGGCATGTATGCTTTATGTCTGGTTACTTTTACTCAACATAATACTGTTGAGATTCACCCATGTTGTGCACAAATTGGTAGTTCACTCTCTTTCATTGCCTAGTGATATCTGTTACACAGTATGCCACAATTTGTTTAGCCATTCACCTGCCGATAGACATTTTGGTTGTTAGATATTCTGTAGTGGCATGCTGGTCAGTGTTCTAACTACACCTGTGTGTACACGCATGTATGTGTTGTAGTGAAGTGAGGAATGTGTGTGCGTAGGGAGTGTTTTGGGATAGTGTGTGAAATGCAGTGTCTTGGGTCATGTATAGGTTAGAAGGAGAGTGAGAGAGAAAAAGGAATATTTCTAGTTATTCTAAATGTGGAGTTTTCCCCCCAAATTAGACTCCTTGAGTAATTCTCTGACCTTTAATTTACTTCAGTAAACCCAGAAGTCTTTTGTTTTCAAAGTTTTACTAGTGGTGGCTCAGGAGAGCAGCCACGGATGGAGGCTAACCCGAAAGCTTAGCGCGCCAAGTCCTGACATGGTATCGTTGGGTGATCACCCCTGATGCCCTCCTGAGACAGTCACCTCTACCCTGCCTGTGGTCTTTCAGGAAGGCTATTTGAGAAGGAATAAGGGTTAGTTTTCCATGAATAAATTTTGCCAAGGATCTGAAGGTGTGAACAAGGTTGTCCGCTGACCCATGTGGCATTTTTCCTTTCCTGACTCTAGAATAGGTGATGGTCAATTCCCTGGGCCTCTGCGTCTAATTCCTGGAGCTGCTGAAACAAATTACCCCACAGCAAATGCCTTAAAACAGCAGATACTTACTTTTTTCACAGTTCTGGAGACTAGAAATCTAAAATCTATGTGTCGGCAGGGCAGCCCTCCCTCCAGAAGCTCCAGAGGAGAATCCGCTCCTTGTTTCTTCTCACTTCTGGCATCTGTGTCAGTCCTTGGCTGTGGCCACACCTGCCCAAGTTCCAACTTCACATTCCCTTCCCTGCGCATCTGTGAGTCTTCTCTCTTTGCTGCTTCTCTCTCATAAAGACACACGCAAGGGCATTTAGGACCCCCTAGACGCTCCAGAGTTATCTTAAGATCCTCAGGGTAATGACATCTACAAGGACACTTTTTACAAATAAGATAACATTTGAAGTTCCAGCAACTAGGGCTTGGTATCTTTGGTGACCATTATTGAATTTATGCACCCTGGGCCAGTCTCCCATATCTCACTAAAGTCACTTGGCCCAACTCACCAAGTTAGGCTCCAAGTTCACTTGCTCATAGTTCACAGTGGCCAGAAGGAGATTTGCTTTTGCAGGCCCCAAGATGCTTTAGGCAGAAAGCAACTAATAAGAGCAGCATTTCTGGGGCGCCTGGGTGGCTCTGTGGGTTAAGCCGCTGCCTTCGGCTCAGGTCATGATCTCAGAGTCCTGGGATCGAGTCCCGCATCGGGCTCTCTGCTCAGCAGAGAGCCTGCTTCCCTCTCTCTCTGCCTGCCTCTCCATCTACTTGTGATTTCTCTCTGTCAAATAAATAAATAAAATCTTTAAAAAAAAAAAAAAGAGCAGCATTTCTACAACATAAGACCATTAGTTCGTACCTTCAGAGCCAACTATACACAATCCCCTCCAAATACATTCTTTTCCTCCATGCTGCCATGAATGTGTTGATTTATTCGTTCAGTCCACAGATCCTTCTTTGCCTACTCTTTGCCAAACTCTCTGAAGCTCCAAGCAAGATTCCTGCCTTCATGGAGTTTATATTCTAAAGAAGACAGTCTCTAGATAGATGTGCTCTCATGCAACCAAGTAAGATAGAAAACAAAGAAAAGCCAACAAAAGGATGTACTACTGAGGTAGTTGCTGGAGAAGAGGGGGCTCCATTCTGCCAGGACCATTAGGAATGCATCCCCTAACTGTCCCCTAGAAAGACAGGCGGCTGGACCGGTTAACCACAGCCTCCTTTCCACCATTAGGCGAGAGTTGTCTTCCAGATATGAACATCCTTGCACTTGCAGCTGCACTGGGTGCTGCCTGAGCAAGCTCCCGCCAGTCCAGGGAAGCTCTGGGATAGAACACATGGCATCCTTGAGCGTGACACTAGCATGTGAGGGGAGTCTATGTCTGCACTGAACCATCCACTATGGCTGCAGTGGGAACAGGAATTGGACTGTGGGGACATGACAGGGACACCAAAGGCATCTGCTACACTTATCTGATAGGCATCTGGCCCATTCTCTCCGCCTCTGTACTCACTGCACATGACGCAGTTAGTTAATCATACTTGTGATATACTCAAAACAGCACAAAGACCTCATCCAGGACTGACTTTGAGCAACTACAGAGGACCCGCAGAGCCACACCGTGCAAACCTACCATCGCCATCTGGTGGTGGAAAACAGAACTGAAATGCTTCTATTCTCTAGAGGAGCTCTGTTTGGATTAGGGAAGGTTTGTAATTAAAAAGTTGGTAAGCAGAGGAATTCCTGTGATTCTTTTATCTACAGAGTTTTGGTGAGGCACAAATAATAAAATTCATGGGAAAGCATTGTGTCTATTATAAAACATTATATAAATTTAATTTTTACAAATTTACATGAAGGTTTAAAGCACAATCTCTGTTCCTAACCCAGATTAGGTTTCCCAGATACCTGATTAGGTAGCCAGAAACCCAGCAGTTATCCCAAAGTCTATAAAATGCTGCTCCTATTAGTTGCTTTCGGCCTAAAGCACCCTTTCTGTGATACCCACCTGTTAAGAGCCAAAGACCAGAGCAGATGTCACTCAACAAAACAGATCACTTCTTTCCATTTGTTCCCTTAGCATCTTCACTAATAGAGCATTTACGATATCACATCATAGTTCATTATAAACATCTCTCAGCCTCATTCAGTAGTGAACTTCTTGAAGGCAAAGACTAGACCTGATTCCTCTTTGTATGCCTAGCATGTAGTATTATATTTGGCATATAGTATGCATTCGATAAATGTTTGTTGAAATTGTTGAATTAATTTGCCATCAAATAACAACAGCCTCCTTCCTACTTAGCTGTATCTCACAGCAAGCAGCCAAGCCCAGCAGGGTGGAAGAGATGAAGGGAATTCATCTAAAATCAATTTATTTGGGAGAAAATGTACTGTATTCAATGACATGATTCAGTTTCATCTTTTTTGTACACAGCTTCAGAGCTGTACATGAGTATAATTTTATGTCAAATATCAAGTCCCTTAAGTCATGTGGAGATATATTACTTTTTGGTATGTAGCGTAACACTATAAAAATAATACTAACATTCCCACAGGAACTAAATCTCAGAATTATAGAAAATGAAATTATTAACAGTTCACCTGGTAATGGCCAGATTTTATGCTGCTTAAAAAACAAACGAACGAACAAACAAAAAACTCCTACGAACTTACAAAATCTTAAATAATGCACATACTCATAAAATTATCAATGTTAAGTAAAAGAAAGATATTTCTTCCAAAGGAGATTGAAAAACCTATGGTTCGTTGTGAATAGGTTTGTTCCATTTTAATTAAAAAAGATTGCAGACCAGAAGACCACTCAAGATTGTTATGATGACTTCATGAGATTCTCTCCCACCTTTCCTGAAACTAATGAGAAATACTCAGGATATGGGAAGCCACGGATCAGGAAAATACATAAACTGGACTATGTGAAAACAACTTTGAACTGGAGAAAGGGCTTGTTGAAACAAAGTGTCCTAATTGACTGGAATGACACCCAAGAGGCGTTAGTTTAATGTAGCCATGCTATAGAACAAGTTTTCTTACCAGGAGATGAAAACAAAAGCCAAGCAGGATTTAGAAAACTTAAAAAAAAAAAAAAAAAAACAAACACTTTTCCCCCCTTTGAAATTCAGTGATGGTCTTTGCACAAATATGAAGGGCTTGGCTAGTTCATTTGCAATATCATTTTAATATAGGCAAAATCAATGGTTTTAGAGTAAAGAGTCACCCCATCCAACGGAGACAAGACTGTGACGCAGCTGGCCTTCTGCTCACAGCTCTCCCACCCCGTCCTTCATCCGCCACTCAGATCGACAGTCCTCCGCCGGGGAGGGCATTGGCAAAGCCACTCCGCTCTTCTCGCACTTCACTCCTTTTCCTACACATTCTGAGAAAACAGACTGACCTCATTCTTGGTCCATGCCCTAGTCCCTTCCAACTTACAGCGCCCCCTACTGGACATATTATAATCAAGCGGGCACTCGCTCCTGTGCTCTAGCCTCAAAGGCAACATTTATTTTGATTAAAGGTTTTTCTGGAAACCATCATTAGAGTCATTCTAATGACAGCTTCATGTCAAGCCAGTGAAAGTGATATTTTCTGAAAGTCCTTTTAGCACCTCCTAGTCACACCATAAACTGCTTGTCAGTCTCCCTTCTCCCAGGGGAGACTACTTGATCAGCCAACAGAAGGACAAAGGTTCTCAGGCCTTAATGACTCTCCAGGAGCACTTTGGGAGAGGCCCTAAGATGGTGGCCCCCATCTCTTTATCCCAAGGGTCTCTTTATTATTTTCATCCCATGATCCTTCTAAGCTATTCATGAAGAAATAGTGAAGAAGATCCTGAAAACCTGTTAATAAAATTACTGCCAGGAGTCAGCCAGTAAAATTCACAAGTAATAACTCATTGCTGCTGTTTTCATAAAGTAGCATCAGACATGGCTTGGGGACAAGGGATGCATACTCATTCTTTTTCCCAGAGGAACAGAGGGAATTTATAGCAAATATAACTATTTGGAAAATGTTATCGAAAAACAAAGCAAAACAAATTCAGAAGAAGACTATCTTTTTTTTTTTTCCTCCCTGAAATCCCCCCAAAAGGGATTTATACCTTACTCACAGCCCTGCTTCTCTGAAGTCATCTAATTATCACCTATCTTTTCTCTTCCTTCTCTGCAACTGCTTCTGCTTTCTTCATGTCAGCTTTCAGAAAGAACTTCTGGAAAAGGCTGGATGGGAAACAGATTTCTGGGACTAAGAGGGACAACCATGACCTTCACAGAACATGTGCCTCAGGCCCGAGACCTCCACATATGTGCCCCTTCCACAAAACATGTTAGCCTTGCTTTGTCTAGAGTTCGAAGAATTCTAAAAAGAATGTCTGTGAATGTGTAACTGCAGACACCAGAAACATAAACTCAAAGAGAAGTAGTTATCCTCTCAGGGAAAAAGAAGTCTGCAATCGTGTTTCACTAAACTGATGTTAACCAACTGCACCCTGACCTATCAGGAAAAAGGACAGCTAGTCACATAAATATAGAAGAACAACGAAACCTGAAGAAACCGTAAGACCCTAAGGTGACAGTTTTCCAGCACTTTCCAGGTGAGGACACTGAATGTGACTAAAAATAGCTTATCTGGGTAGTGGAATCTAATTCGACAAGCTTCACAGTGGTCTAGAATAAATATTTTCTCTCTTTTTTTTTCCCCCCCGAGTTCACGATCTCAAACATTTCTTTTGACAATAAAATTGAATTGAATTTTCAAGGTCCCTCAATACCAGGGAAATAGATGCTCTGGATAACAGACACAAGCATTCTATCACTGGAAAAAGTTACCACCCTTTGGGTACTAATAAGTTAGCCATAGGGTCTATATTCTTCTCATGCAAGTTTGGTTAATTTATGTCTCTTATCATGAAACTCTGATTTTGTACCAGATGATCTCACTCATATGTGGAATTTAACAAAGAAAACAGATGAACATATGGGAAGGGAGGGGGAAAAAAAAGGAGGGAGGGAAACAAACCATAAGAGACTCTTAACGATAGAGAACAAACTGGAGGTTGCTGGAAGGAGGTGGATGGGTGATGGGCTAGGTGGGTGGTGATGGGCATTAAGGGACAGCACTTGTGTGATGAGCACAGGGTGTTGTATGTAAGTGATGAATCACCAAATTCTACTCCTGAAACCGATATTGCACTGTATGTTAACTAAGTAAAATTTAATTTTAAAAAATGATACTCTGATTTCTGTTCCTATTTCGAAGCTGAAGACCATACCCCTATAACTTCCTCCACAAATAAAAATAGCTATTATTTAACCTCTTCTTACTACATGCCAGACATTCTCTAAGCAATTTATATACATTAATATATTTTACCCTCACAACCACCCTAGACAGTAGGATTTAGTATTACCCCCATTTTACAGATGGGGGAAAATGAGGAACTTGCTTATGACAACATAACTTGCTTATGACACAGAGAGGCACTGTGGCTCTCCATCCTGTGTCCTCCACCCAAAGCAGCTGGTAAAGTGACATGTGCCTTGGCAGCCCTTATCTGGGCCTCTAGATAGTCCATTCAAGTGCCACCCCCTTAAGTTGTATAGAATCTTTTTTAATAAGAAGTAATTTATTAGATTTTGAGTAAATGTTACAACTGACACAAGATAAATAAAACTTTTCCTCATGCTTTACTCAGTAGTAGTTGATACTTACCAAAAAATATATGTAGCATTATAAGTTATAAGCAGAATCACCCCCGCTTAACTACCCCCACCACTGTATCCACCCGTGTTCTCTGTCTGGATTCTAGTCCCGTGTTTGGGGACCCTGATTTCCACCCCATAGAAAAAATCACTATGCCAAATTTTGTGCTTACAATTCCTATCTTTTATATTGTGGTATATGTGTATGTATGTACACATCTACATGTAACCACACACTTTTTTTTTTTAAGATTTTATTTATTTATTTGACAGAGAGAGAGATCACAAGTAGGCAGAGAGGCAGGCAGAGAGAGAGAGGAGGAAGCAGACTCCCTGCTGAGCAGAGAGCCCGATGCGGGACTCGATCCCAGGACCCTGAGATCATGACCTGAGCCGAAGGCAGAGGCTTAACCCACTGAGCCACCCAGGCGCCCCTAACCACACACTTTTTAAATTAACATATAATGTATTATTTGCCCCAGGGGTACTGGTCTGTGAATCATCAGGCTTACAAAATTCATAGCATTTAAACACATTTCTGAGCTTTAGAAAATAGTATATTGCATGTATGCTTCTCTTTCCTTTTCCATTCCAACTTATTTCCAAGTTTCATCCACACTGTTGCACGTATTTGTAACACATTCAGTCTACTTACGTCCCATAACCCTTCCCCAGTCTGAAAAGTTAAGTATGAGAGATTTAAATACAAGTCAAGCCCTTTGTAGAGACTCTACCAGGGAAGCATATCTTGAGCTGATTCTTTAAAAAGAACTGATCTGCCTGAGTGGAAGAGAAGGAGGTGAACATTTGAGAAAGAAAAAGAGAAGCATGAGAAAAGGGAAAAGGCAGGAGAGACCTGTTCCAGTGAATACACACGTTTGCTTGGAACAGGATGTTGAGGCCACTGGAAGACAGCAAGCCAAGGGGACTGGCGGCAGAGTCTGGGAGCAGGTGGAGCCGTGGGAAGAAAACAGGGAGTGTGGTGTTTTCAGAGCAGAGTGAGGAAGGAAAGGAGATGACCAACTGAGTTGAAAACTGAGAGAGAAAAAGGTACCCCTTGGATTTTTACCACAAGCAGCAGGCCATCCATTTAACATCCAACTTGTCTACTGGCCCTCGTGCTAATTCCATGGTTATCCAATCACTTGCTGATTAATAACCGATTTTTCCCACACTTCTGTTAGAGGGAGAATTCATCAAGTACAAGGACTTCAATTACCCCAGTCCCTCTGCTAAGATACTTTATAATAAGTGAATAAAGCAGTTTCCGAATAGGACTGCTTCCCATATGTGATTGCAGGAGTGTTTTATTCATCTGCTTGGATTGCCATAATAAAATACCACAGATCGAGTGGCTTGAAGGTATGATTTCTCACAGGCCTGGAGGCTAGAAAAGTCCAAGATCAAGGTCAATTCAGTTCCTGATGAGAGGTCTCCTCCCAGTTTATGGGAAGTCGGTGTCCACTCTGTGTCCTCACAGGGTAAGCAAAAAAGAGCTCTTGGCTCTCCTTTTGATAAAGCCACTAATCCCATCAGGTGGGCCTCACCCTCAAGACCAAATCTAACTCTAATTACCTCCCCAAGGCCATCTCCCCACTTCATGTTGGGGGTAGGGTTTCAACATACAAATTCTAGGTGAATAGAGTTCAGTCCCTATCAGGGAGAAATGTGGGTGTCCCACATGACCATAATAGTCTCAGTACGGGGGTGCCTGGGTGGCTCAGTCGGTTAAGCATCTGACTCTTGGTTTCAGGTCAGATCATGATCTCAGGGTACTGAGATCAAGTCCCACTTCAGGCTCTGTGCTCAGCGGGGCGTCTGCTTAGGTTTCTCTCCCTTTGCCCCTTCCTTCACTTGCAGGTGCACTCTCACAGGCGTGCACTCTCTCTAAAATGAATAAATGTTTAATAAATTTTTAAAAGGGGTGACTGGGTGTCTCAGTGGGTTACAGCCTCTGCCTTTGGCTCGTGTCGTGATCCCAGGGTCCTGGAATCGAGCCCCGCATCGGGCTCTCTGTTTAGTGGGCCGCCTGCTTCCCTTCCTCTCTCTCTGCCTGCCTCTCTGCCTACTTGTGATCTCTGTCAAACAAATAAATAAAATCTTTAAAAAAAAAAAAGAAAGAAAGAAAGAAAAAAATTTTTTAAAAATTAATCTTGGCGCAAACTACCACACAGGCATCTCCGTTCTAACCAGCACTGAACACATAATGTAAGTCTACCTCAAGGCCCAATAATTCACCTCTGGCAAAAAGCACATCGCTGGCTTCATAGTGTTAGCAAAACCCTAGTGTTCAGCACCTGAAGAGTCAGTACCAGGTGGGTCAGTACCACACCCACCTGGTACTGACTCTTCAGTCTCCAAACAGGTAACAATCATAGGTGAAATCCACCTGTTGGACGGCAGAGAGCTTTAGCCTCCCTACATAACACGACTTAAACACACTTCCTTAAGAAGAAATCCCAATGGGACATAAAAAGTTCTGAAGGCCTTTTCCAACTTCCATTTGAGAAGGAGCTGAAGTAGCCCCTGAGCCACAGCGATAGGAGCAGACGGCACTCTGTCTGGATCTACACTCTCCTTTCTGTCCTGGTGATCTTTTGTGTGTGCCCTGCGCAAGTCTGAGGCTGTTTGCTAGCAACTGACACACAGTGTTTCACTGTTGCGATGCTGACCCACTGCTTATGGTACAATCAGGGAGCACCAGGTATGATCCATGGACTTCCACTTGGCCTTCCACTAACCGGCTCTGTAAAACACTGGCTTCTTCCTCTACCAGCCAAAAGAAAAGGCTGCGTGTCAGTGACTTTGTTTTCTCCAACCAGCCTCAGTACGTGGTTCTTTGTTCTTGCTGCTATGATCAGCATCAGCCTTCTTCATATTTTGACAGTACCAAAGTATTTTTACCCCTTTTGCAGGAAATGTTACTTCCTGTTTGATGTCAAAACTGAAATGCTTTCTTCCTTATGGTGAAATGCAGTGCCTGAGTCTTCCCATTCATCAACCCTCGGCCCACAACACCCTGTCCCACCCCACATCTGCCAACAGGCCTCATAGGACTCAGTGAGGTTTCATTTATATATATATAGAACATATATATGTTAATATATATTCATATTTCATAATATGATAACATGTGTTCTTTATCTCAAAGAAAATAATTTGTTAAGAATTGGTTAATAATTTCATTCTTACACTCTTAAAGGCCCCTTCCGTGGATGTTCTATAAACAGCAGGGTTTTGCACATAGTTGAGCAACTTTTGGGGAGTTTTTTGTCGCTGTTGTTATTGTTGTTGTTTTTGTTTTGTTTTGTTTTTAACTATTTTGTACTTTGTAAATTTCAATAGACTATTTCTGAATTTTTCTGGACAGAGCTTTTCATTTCTACATTTCACTCCTTGGTGGCTAAGTTTCTTCCTCCTTTGAGGTGCAATATTTTGCTACTTGCTTAAGACCCACCTACAGCACAGAGCTGAGCAGCCCATTTTTCAGGCCATCCATTCTGAGGTAACTGCGATCTCTTCCACTCATCAACTGCATCAATATTCCATTCCTCAACTATTTATCTGCAATATAGTGACATGTCAAGTCTATTTTGTCACAGCCAAAATTTGGTCATTGTGCAACTGATTTAGACCAAAATGGTATCATTCATTTTGCAGAAGTACAGGGCTGTGACAGTTTCTTGTAACAAAACTAACACTGCTTCCTGGTAAGAAGATCACAGATTATGAAATGCAGTTTCCCTTCCTTGAGTCTAAGGATGTTTTTTCTTTAACTAAAAATCAACTATAAGATTCAATTGTTGGGGCGCCTGGGTGGCTCAGTGGGTTAAGCCTCTGCCTTCGGCTCAGGTCACAATCTCAGGGTCCTGGGATAGAGCCCCGCATTGGGTTTTCTGCTCAGCAGGAGCCTGCTTCCCCTCTCTCTCTCTCTCTCTCTGCCTACTTGTGATCTCTGTCTGTCAAATAAATAAATAAAATATTTTTTTAAAAAGGATTTAATTGTTTATCTTTTTCATTAAATGTATTTTTCCTTCTTGCATTCAGCAACTGTAAACAAACTGTACTCCAAAGTAATCTAGTTTTTGGAATATCTCTTCTCATAATCATACATCACCATGCTCATTGTAATGCTTGACTTCACCAAGAGGATATAATGTCACCAAGCTCTTGCTTTCCCAATACCTTTTCTTAACTAAAAAGAAACAGAGATCCTTGCAGAAACAGCTGAATCTCTCAACTAGAATTCAAAATGCATTCAGAATATCTCGTGCCAGAAAAAAAGTAAAGCACTCCCAAAACCATGAGGGAAGAACACAAGACACAGAAGCCAGTCTGATGAGACTCTCATAGTTAAAATGGAGAGTGATTTTATCATCAAGATAAATACACCAAAAACCAGCACATGTGTGTTTAGAGCAGCTTTATTCATAACTGGCAAAACTTGGAAGGAACCAAGATGTCTTTCATTGGGTGAATAGATAAATAAACTGTGATCCATCCAGACAATACAGTATCATTCAGTGCTTTTAAAAAAAAATGAGTACTCTAGCCATGAAAACACATGAAAGAACCTTAAGTACTAAGGAAAAGAAAAACAAAAGAAAAAGGCTGCACACTATATGATTCCAACTCTATGACATTCTGGGAAAAAACTTAACTATGGAGACAACAAAAAGATCAGTGGTTGCCAGGGGATGGAGGGCAGGGAGGAATAAATAGATGGAGAGAATTTTTAGGGCAGTGGAAATATTCTGTAGAATACCATAATAAAAACATCTCATCATACATTTGTCCAAACCCATAGAATGTACATCATCAAGAGTGAGCCCCAATGTAAGCTATGGAGTCTGGGTGATTATGATGTGTCAATGTAGGCCCATCAATTATAATAAGTGTCCCACTCTGGTGAGTGACTGTGATAATGGGGGGCTTTCTGGGGCAGAGGAAATATTTTGGGTATCTCTGTACCTTCCTCTCAATGTTTCTGTTAGCCGGAAACAGCTCCTTAAAAAATATATCAAAATAAAAATACAGAGACTAATACATTATAACCCATTGAATTCAATAAGAATCAGTGGGCCCTTGTTTATAATAAACAAAGGAATAAACAAACAATAGAAACAGAAGCTCTTTCTTACAAAAATGCCAACCAGTAAAGAAGCAAGAAGAGAGTTCAAAAAATCACCATTTTAATAACAAGCTTAATAAAAATTGACTCAGGCAAGAATCATTAGTAGGTACCAAATCTGCTGGCAAAAAATGTAAAAGGAATGGGGTGCCTGGGTGGCTCAGTGGGTTAAAGCCTCTGTCTTCAGCTCAGGTCATGATCCCAGTGTCCTGGGATCAAGCCCCACATCAGGCTCTCTGCTCAGCGGGGAGCCTGCTTCCTCCTCTCTCTCTCTGCCTGCCTCTCTGCCTACTTGTGATCTCTGTCTGTCAAATAAATAAATAAAATCTCTTTAAAAAATACTTTAAAAAAAATGTAAAAGGAAGAGGGTATTTACATGGTCTCAGAGTAATATCCCACAAAGTACCTACATTATCTTTAAAAGAAAAAAAATTAAGAGGAGAGTGGGGAGACAGGCAACACCTTAACTAAGTGATCAAAAGTAATATCACCTGCTAAGGTGTTTGTTTTTTTTTTTTTTAATGTGAGAAGGAAAAGCAATTCATATGCAGTACTCCACCAAAAATATATAACCTAGATGTAATCAAAGGAAACATCAAAGACATCCAGGTAGAAGGCCATTCTGTAGACTAATTGTCTTGTGTTCTTAAAAAACATCAATGGTATGAAAGACAAGAAAAACCGAGGAATTCTTCCAGTTTAAAGGAGATTGAAGACATATGACAACTAAATGCAATACATGATCTTGAACTAGGGGGAAAAGTTCTGTTAAGGACACCGTATTAACATTCTTCAAAGAAATTGTGTGTGTGTGTGTGTGAAAAGAGATTTATTATAAGGAACTGGCTCAGGCAATCATGGAGGCTGGCAAGTCCAAGGATCTGCAGGGCAAGCTGGCAGGCTGGAGACCCAATGGCATAGGTCCTACTTGGCAGCCTACTTGACACCTAGGAAGAGCTGGTGTCTCAGTTTGAGCCCAAAGGCATTAAAAAGCTGATGTCCCAGTTCAAAGACCATTAGACAGGAAGAATTCATTCTTATTCTGGTACTGAGGATGAGTTTTTTTGTTTTGTTCAATTCAGACCTTCTTCTGATCAGATGAGGCTCACCACCCTAGAAACAGCAATCTGCTTTATTCAGTCCACTGACTTAGATGTTAATCTCATCTGAAAACATACTCACAGAAACACCCAGAATAATGTATGACCAAAACTCTGGGCACTTTGCAGCCCAGCCAAGTTGACACATAAGATTTTAACTATCATAGACACTATTGGGAAAGTTGACAAAATCAGAATGATATACAAACTAGATAAAAGTATTATATAAATGTTAACTTTCCTTAATCTGATTGCTGTAATTTGGCTATAGAAGATAATATTCTCTGTTTAAGGAAATGTGCACTGAAAAATTATTGGGTAAAGAGGCATGTTATATACAAGATATTTTCAAGACAACCAACCTATGGCATAGGAAAAAATATCTGCAGATCATATATATGATAAGGGGGTAATATCCAAGATACATTTAAAAATTCATTCAACTTGGGGCGCCCTGGTGGGTCAGTGCGTTAAGCCTCTGCTTCGACTCAGGTCATGATCTCAGGGTTCTGGGATCGAGCCCCGCATCAGGCTCTCTGCTCGGCAGGGAGCCTGCTTCCCCCCGCCTCTCTGCCTGCTTCTCTGCCTACTTGTGCTCTCTCTCTCTCTCTGTCAAATAAATAAATAAAATCATAAATAAATAAATAAAAATTCCTTCAACTCAATAGCAAAAAAAAGAAATGATCTAATTTTTAAATGAGCAAAGGCCCTAAATACACATGTATTCCAAGGAAGACATACATACAAGTGGTCAATAGGTAATGAATAGACGCTCAGCCTCACTAATCATCAGGGGAATGCAAATAAAAACCACAATGACATATTACCTCTTGCCTATCAGAATGGCTAAAGTCAAAAAGACAAGAAATAACAAGTGTTGATGAGAATAAGAGGAAAAGGGAGCCCCTGTGTTCTGTTAGTGGGAATATAAATTGGTACAGACATGGAAAATGGTACAGAGGTTCCTCAAAAATGAAAAAAATAGAATTACCATATGGCCCAGTAATATCTCCTGCAGACACAGCTCAAGAAATAAAACCACTATCTCAAAGAGGTAATTGCACCCCCATATTCACTACGGTATTAGTCACAATAGTCAAGACTTGGATACAACCTGAGTGTCCATTGACAGATAAATGGATAAAGAAAATGTAGTATAAACACACAATGGAATATTATTCAGCCATATAGAGATGGAAATCCTGCCTTTCATGACAACACAGAGGACCTAGAGGGTATTATGCTAAGTGAAATAAGTCAGACAAAGATAAATATTGTACATCACTTACATGTAGAGTCTAAAAAACCTGAACCTGTAAGAATAGAGAGTAGAATAGTGTTTGGCAGGGGCTGGTTGTGGGGGACATGGAGAGATGCTGGTCAAAAGGTAGTCTTCCAGCTATAAGATTAATAAGTTATAGGATCTAATATACAATGTAATTATTATAATTAATGGGGCACCTGGGTGGCTCAGTGGGTTAAATTAATATAATTAATAATACTACAGTGCATATTTGAATGTTGTTAAGAGAGTAGATGTTAAATATGATGACCACAACAGCAAAAAAATGGTAATTATGTCAATGGACGGAAGTGTTAAAAAAGCCTTATTGTAGTAATCATTTCACAATATATATATATATCAAACTATCAAATTTGAGATATATGTATATCAAATTGTACACCTTAAACTTAAATATGTAACATGTCAAGAATATATCAGTAAATGAGCATGTAGGTTGCTTAGTCATTTAAGCATTTGCCTTCGGTTCAGGCCATGATCCCAGGGTCCCAGGATGGAACCCCACATTGGGACCTCTGCTCAGCAAAGAGTCTGCTTTTTCCTCTCTCCCTGCTCCTCCTTGCTGTGCACTCGCTCTCTCTCTCTCTCTCTCTCTCTTACTCTCTCTCTAAAATAAATAAATAAAAATCTTTTTTAAAAATGAATATATCAATAAACCTTGGAAAATAGAAATTTTTAAAAAATAAAAATTGTCAAAACCAAAAAATACATACTTTTAAATATTTCAGAACAGAGAAAGCGAATGTTATAAAATGTAAAAAAAAAAAATTGTTGAATGTAGATAAAAAAGTATAATTGAGTTTTTATAACCTTTCTGTAAGATTTAAATTACTTCAGTACAAAAAGTTAAAAGGAGAGAGCCCAATCCCAGACCTATAGAATCAGTAACCCTAGGAGTTCTTATGTAATTGATTTGGGGTGAGGCCTGTATGTGGAGTTTTTTAAGGCTGTCCAAGTGATTCAAAAGTATAGCCAGACTTGAGAATCATGCAACTCAAGGGACCTTCTCTCACCTAGAAAATGGTCCCACAATATGTTACATTGAGTTTAAGCAGTAAATCTACTCTTTAAGCACTCATCTACCCATGCTCATTTTTAATAAGATCAAATGTCATTACTATAATCAGTAACTGTACATTGGCATTTTATGCTAATAAGGCAAATATCAGATTAGGCATTTCTGGGGTTTAACTTTGTATATGAAATCCAGAGTCTACGCCCACCTGGCATCCATGAGTCTTCCTCTCAAACAACCCAAGGGGTCACTGAGCACAGACGGAGCACTGAAGCCAAACGCTCTGCATGGACTGAATTTCATTCCCAGGGAAGAAAATCACACTTGCTTGAGACTGTGTGAGTGACAAGAGCTCGTCTCCCTAAGCATGACAGTTAATCCTGAAACAACCAGCTGCAGACAACCTAGTGAGTAATGAACTCCAGCGGGTCAGTAGAGGACCACATGATTCACATTCATTAAAACTAATTAAAACCACAGGCAGGAACTAAAAGTTGGTGACTTCTATAATCAACAATTCTTGGACTGCACCACACACTAATTCTAACAACTCTTGAAACTTTCTTCTCTAACCAATTAACTCTCTCTACCCCACACCCTAGACCAGAGTTTAGTGCTGGGTTTTACATTCTGCCAGGGAGGTCATTTAATTATTCTGGAATAGGGACCCTAACAAGCGTGACACCTATCTCCAGGGTAAAATGTAAACAGTCTAAGCAGAGATTAATGACTTCACCTGTTCCAGTGCAGATAGAGCATCCCTCAAGCCCCTTCATTATTTCCACAAACATTGTTGAAATCTACTCTCTGAAAAATATAGTATGGGTATATTTGTGATCTGAGAACCAGTCTTCGAAAGGTATGGGGAAAGTCTGGCCTCTGAAACCATCCGAGAGGACTATTAGATCCACTTTTCAGTATGTGTTTCAAAGGAAAGCTCTGACTTAATCTCTAACCCAACCTCAAGTGAAGTTCTTTGATTGGATAATAATAAACAGCACAACCGACTCCAAGATCTTCAAAATGAATGTTATGCCAGTTATAAACTCAAATGGTGTGTTCCAGTAAATTAAAAAAAAAAAAGGGTGATGGGGCACCTGGGTGGCTCAGTGGGATAAAGCCTCTGCCTTCAGCTCGGGTCATGATCTTGGGGTCCTGGGATCAAGCGGATCATGCCCCGCGTTGGGCTCTCTGCTCAGCAGGGAGCCTGCTTCCTTCCCCCACCCCACCTCTCTGCCTACTTGTGATCTCTGTCTGTCAAATAAATAAATAAAATCTTAAAAAAAAATTGGGTGACCCCATAGATCAATTTTTAATTCATTATTGAGTGACTATGATTAGATATTCAGGTTAGATATTATGATTAGATCTCCAATTATTCAGATATTAGATTATGATTAGATATAGTGAACAGATATTCAGGGAGTGGTATAAGTGGTACACTGCAAGACTCATAAGAGAGAAAGTAGAAACGGCAGTTAAAGAAGATGGCCAAGGGGCACCTGGGTGGCTCAGTGGGTTAAGCCTCTGCCTTCAGCTCAGGTCATGATCCAAAGGGTCCTGGGATTGAGCCCCACATCAGGCTCTTTGCTCGGCTGGAAGCCTGCTTCCCCCTCTCTCTCTCTCTGCCTGCCTCTCTGCCTACTTGTGATCTCTCTCTGTCAAATAAATAAATAAAATCTTTAAAAAAAAAAAAAAAAAGATGGCCAAGCCCTTGGAGTTCATCAAAAGTGATAAACAAGCTATGTTATAATTTACCACACACTGGACCTCACAGTTTCCTAATAGCTATATGAATGGTCATGCCCCTATTTGTTGATAAATTCCTCAGCTAGGAATCCCCCCTCCCTTCTCTCTCTCGACAAAATGAATCCCAACTGAAGTGAAGTCTCCTTACTGAAGGCACCCTTCAGTAATTCCAGTTCCACTTACCAGTTTGGGGGTTGATTTTGTTTGATTGCTTTTGTTCTTTAGGAGAACATGTTACCCGTATGTTATTAGCTCCTGTGGGACTGGACAGAGTCAGTCATATTCAGCTTTACAACCTCAGGTGCTTAGCAAAGTTCTTGGCACAGTGTCAGGATCCAGTAAACGTTTGCTGAATTTGAATCAAACTGAAAGGAATATTCTGAATTATAAGACAAAGATTTTTCAGGTCATTGAGCAGATGCTGTTAGAGAAGACAAACATTTTTAAAAGTATATGCCGCCCAGGGTGCCCTGGTGGCTTAGTCAGTTAAGCACCTGACTCTTGATTTCTTCTCAGGTCATGATTTCATGGTCCTGAGATCGAGCCCAGTGTCAGGCTCCTCGCTGAGCAGGGAGCCTGCTTGAGATTTTCTCTCTTTCCCCCTCCGCCCCTCCCCCATTTGCATCCTTGCTGACTGGAGAAAAAAAAAAAAAAAAGTATCTGCCCCCAGTGTTTGACGAAAGTAAAGGATATGTTAACAAATATTGCTACTGTTCAATACAATTAGCAAGACATCTACAGGATACACTGTACACAACACGCTGACTGTACACAACACACTGCTTTTAGAGACTCAAGGAATTACACAACTCCTTCTCCCAGTGAGATGTAGCATATAGTTAGCTTTAAACAACAGTTACACTGTGGTCTGAGGCAAGATATAGCATTTAATAACAAGTACACTGCAGCCGGCCACATCTTTTCAGCTTCAGGCTGCAGATTCAAATAAAGAAAACCAGTTCCATGCTCCCCCTAGGAATTCAAACCAAGTCAACATTATTAATAACCCTTTGGTCCTGGAATATTTACTGATGCGTCACTTCCCTTAAGTCAACAATAAATATTTACCTGGTCCCATAAAACTGACAATCAGAGAGTCAATCACAGCTCTGTTGATGGTCAGAATGGTCAAATGAGAAGCCATCCTTTGCTTCTTTGGCTTTTTCTTTTTTTTAACTCTTATGATTCTAGCCTACATACCCTATAACTGTCTCTTGAGCCAAAACTAAGGATGCTAGTTCAAACCCACTTCTGTGAACATTCTTTAATTTTTCCAAGAAAAGAAAATTATGAATATTCCTTAACTTTTCTAAAAAAAAAAAAAAGATTACATCCAAACATTCACCTTTACTCTGTTCTATTTCAAAGACATCTCCGTGGCTAACTTATTATTATTATTATTATTATTATTATTATTATTTCAAAGACATCTCCGGGGACAACTTATTATTTTGAAACTAACACAGTTTTATAGAAAAAACATCTTCATAGAGTCTCCAAGAACTCATCTTTCAACTCCAGGTCAGTGTACTGTGTTCACTTAAGAAACCAAGTCCAGTTTTTACAGTTCTACCTGGTTAGATTGCTCATATGAAGAACAGCAAATGAAAACAATTCAAATGACCGTCAAAGATCTGGTATCATCCAATAATGCTAAACAGATACTAGATATATATACATTTACTTCATCATTATAATTTGGTATAAAACAAACTTACTTTGTAATCAAAATGTTTTAACCTGAAGAACATAAGGAATATGACCGCTAAATAAGTGGCTAAAATGCCAATGTTTCAGATAAAATAAAACATTACTATAAGAAGAAAGCCCTGATCTTTATCAATGTCACACTAAACAATGTATGTCACAAACGAGAATTCATTACTGCATTGTGACTGAAGCAAACATTGAATTTCTTTCTTCTGTTCAATTATTTTAATGACCTAAATTGATTAACATTCTTTTTTCCATCCATTCCACTTCTGCAAATCAATATCAGATCATGGTGAAAAAAACAAACAAAAAAGTTCTAGACAGAATGAAAGATGGAAACTTACATTCCTTCAAATATATTTTTGTGCCCTTCCAATTAACTCTAACTTCAACTAGCAATTCACACCACACAACAAAATTCAGTAATGAGAAAATTATATTTTATCCATATAATTCCCACACACATTTTCACTTCAAATGTGAAACTGGAAAATGAGCACTACAGTATTCACTTCAATTAGAAATTGGTTGAAGGGAGAGAAGAAAAAAAAATTTTTAACTAGAAACGTATGCGATTATATGAATCACTGTCAATTAATCAGAACTTAACTTCTTGGAGAAAATATTCCAGGCTTAAATGAGCCATCGTAGCTCATAATTCGTTTGAAATAGTTGGCTAGACAGTATTTAATCCAGCGTGATAATAGTAATAACTAATCACTCTAAATGCCTCACAGAACCGAAAAAGGCATGTACTATTACTACTCTTGCATTTCCGCACAAGGGGACAACTTCAGAGAGGCTAAATAGCTTGCCAAGGGTTCTATGGGAGAACTGAGATTCATGGTCAAAGCACCTGCCTCCACAAAGTCCACTCTTTGAATCACTTCTAATAGCATGTATTCAGATCCTGCCCCGCAGCTCAATGCCAACATCCCAGAAACTAGAGCAGCAGGTACTAAGGCAAACGCCCTTTGCAGAAAAAGAGAATGTCCTCCACTTGTTTGGACTTTCACAATGTGAGCCTTACAGGAGGTGAACCGAGAATAACTGACTTAATTTGTTTTCTCTCTAGAACTTGATGGCCTTGGGTCTTTCTGAAACCCAGGGTTCTGTGCAGTTCTACGATTGCTGAAAAAAGATCCCCCTTTATTCATAAGAAATATTTTATTCCAAAAATCTGTGACTTATTGATCCAAATCTGCATGTGGACAACAGGACAAGAGCTTGCCATTCGTGGGGAAATTCAATAGATCCAACTGCTGCTACATGGGAGAGTTTTTTTTTTTTTTTTTTTTTAAGTGATAATTGAGACTAGTAGAAAGAAGGAGGGGATTTCCAGAGTTTTCAGGGCAAGGATAAGGAACAAGAAACAGATTTATGCTGATCGAGATTATAAACAAAGAGACCTCAGAGGCTCAGAGAGCTTGTTGCAATCCCGAGTTACTTTTGTTGTGACACAGCTGCAGTAATGGTATGAGATGTGTGAAGAAGTGCAGTACAACAGAGCAAATAAATGGGCCTGACGCTCATAGAGCTGCACCAAGCATTTAATTCAATCTACCACTGAAATTGACTATATCTCTTGGAATAGACAAAAGGCCAGAATAGATGGTATTTTTAAAACAGGAAAGAGAAAAAACAGCAGATCATTTCCTGACTCCGGCGCTGTTGGTTGTTGCTAAATTAACAGAACATTTCGTACGTGAGCAAATTATCAAATCTTTAAATACAATTACGGTGCATTTTAAAATATCAGTTCTAATTATATTTTCTTTTGACAAAGTAATTATACTTCAAGAAACTGTGATCAGAACAAATTTTTTTGCTGCCAAATCTGAGAACAGAAGGTGGAAAAGGTGCATTTAGATTATCTTACAAAAAGCTGGCTAAACTTTATATAACCTTCTTTCCTAGCCTTACGAAAGAAAGGCTTAAAAATAGACTAACAAACATAAATTTTCATCTTCTTTCAAGTCACTCATTGATTTGTAATTTCATGTTCTTTGGTACAATGGTGGTCACATTCTGTAGCCTGTTTCCCTCCACGGATATTTTTTGTTCATATTTAAAATCATAGGGTAGAGCTGGGAGCTTTTTTTTTTTTATTAGTCCAAAACAAATGAATTGAACCCTGAGGCCTCTTGTTCCCAAGAGAAAGCAATACAATGCCCTCGGCTGGTACTTTAGACTTCAAAATTTCCAACAATCTCTCTTCCCAGGACTCCATAACTATTTCTTTCCTACAGAGGTCTGCAGCCCCTTTCGCTTCCTCTTCCCCTCAAATTACATCTTAATGAATAAATGTTTCTCTCTTCACCTGAATGGGATTCATTTTGCCTCTCTCTGCCTCGAAATTGCTCCCTCAGGTTCCTGTCTGGCTTCTCCCACAAAATCTTTCGCACAAAGGTTTAGGGGAGCCGACAGCTACAAGTCCTAATGTTCCTTAGCTTTCTCCTTCTGTAGGTAGTTTTTCTCCTCCCCAGAAGGGGGTGGGGGGAAGGTCCATAAAATGTAAATGTGCAATGAATAAAGCAGAGTGCAGACCTACTGGTGAATGTCTTGGCCAAGATTTGTCTCTTTATGGTTGTGTCATTTCGAATTAAATTTGCCAAGAATTTAGCAGTAAATATTAGGAACGATCTGCATCTTCTGAACTAGGAAGGTCTTTATGGTGCAGGGTGGGAGAAGCAAAGGCCACAGGATGGGGCAAGGAGGGAAGGAAGTAAAAAGAAATGTAGACAAAGTCTCTCCCCCCAGAAGCCTTGCATTCTGGAGAGGCTATTAATATGCACGAAACCCTTTGAAAAGGACAGAAAAGAGAGCATATCAAGTGCCAATTTATGCAATACGTGGCTCTTTGGGGGGGGGGGCTAGATCTGTAAATAGGCCTCCTTGAACTATTGGCGGCTTCAAGGTTAAGAGCATGTTGCCTGCTCAAGGCAGGAGGAATTGAGGCTGACTTAGAGTCGGGTATAGAGGAGTGATCCTAATTCTGGGAACTTTTATCCCCCACCGACTGCGAATCTTTGGTCAGCATACCAAATGATTTGCAAGTAATACACAGATCCTGGATTAAAAACTTTGCATTCCTACCCTGTTGGAGACCGTAAGTGAAAATGCATTCTTCATACATGGGCTCAGAAGGAAGCATGCTGGAGCTGGAAGGATGTGGGACAGGGACAGCAGGCAATAAACTTGGGCTTCTTATTTGACTGCCCTTAATCATCCTGGTAAATGAGTCTATTCCATTTTTTAAAAACTTCTAAGGATCATTATCTCTTTCCTCTTTCCATAAATATTTAGAGGTGTTTTACCCATCAGAAAACAATAGTACGCCCATTTTATGGAAATGCTGATTCAGAAAACAATACTAAAATTTGAATGACATACTTACTTTTCCCCTCTTCTGACCCAATTTGTATTCATGTCAAACTATAAGGAAGTCTAGTTACTCATTTCTTTTTTAAGTCTAAAGAAGGAGAATCTTGCTTCTTCTTATTTGTATTCTCTCTTCAATGCAAAGCAGAGCCCTAAAAATCTCCTTGATTTATAATGGTATTTTATTATATTCTGTGAGTTAGTCTCTTACCCAAAGGTTGAATGACTAGGCCATATAATTTCTCTCCTGGATAGCTGAGATGAGAAAAAACAGTCTCCTTTTGGAATAGTGCCTGTGTCAAGAAAATGTTTACAGTTTCAGCAATTCTTTTTTTTTTTCTACACATTCTGAAAAATATAGCACAAGGCCTAAAAAATACAATTAACTTTTTTTTTTTTTGGTCCTTTACCCACACACACACACAAAAATTGACAACACTAAGCAGATCAATTTTCAGGAAGAATTTAGTGAGCCAGTTTCTCAGGATACCTAAACTCCCCTAAGGTCAAAAGCCAGCCATCTAAGGAAGCATTCTGGATTCAGTTAAAGTATCTAGGCTACTGGGCAACAAATGGAAATGTCACTGTATTAACTAAAGGGTAGACTCACCCTTTTTGACAATCCTAAATATAGCTATCTTTTCTAAGACAATTCCTAACATGTGTATGACATCTGGCATAGCTTACCAGCTTAAAGTTCTTCTTCCCCAAGAAGTCTTCCCAGGCTGGATCAAACACACTCACAGTGAACTTTCTCTTGCTTTGAATTCCCACTGCGCCTTAGGAACTCACCCCGCTCTTTACTATCATGTCCTTGCCTTGGACTTGTTCTCAAATCACTCCAGGGTTTTCTGTCTTGTGCTCCTCAACTAGACTGTCATGGGCAGAGAGAAATCATGACATCTTTTGTATTCCTCACAGATCCTAGCAGAATCTGGGACCAGCAGTCATGCTTCTGAAATAATGGATGAACAAACAGAACAAAAGGACCTATTCACTACTCTGAGCCCAGAATTCTAGTAACCTGAAGGAAAAATATTGCTTCTACTCATGGACAACGTACAACTGAGAAAGGCTGCCTTATAATACATTTTAATTTGTTTGACTTTTTGTGTGTTTCATACTATCAACCTGGGTGGTGACAAACAATGGATTTTGTTCAATCTTTTCACCTTGCTTTGCTGTCCCCATTAGCATTTATATACTTATGAGGTTTCCTAAGGAAACTTTCTGAAAGAAGATACACAGTTGGCCTTTGTTTTGGGTTAGACAATGATCAAATAACAGTAATCCCATGTGGTTCAACTAAGAACTTCTTTTTTAAGATTTTTATCAGTTTCAGACCCATCACACCAGCTGTGGGGTGTGTCTGAGTATGTGTGTGTCCTAGGGATCAGGAGACTGGATGAGAAAACCTCAGACTTAGCAAAGAGAGAAACTCCCAGGTGAAATGAAGTAAGAGATCTGCCCAAATACTACTTTGATTCTTTTTTTTTTTTTTTTAAACCAACAGATGAACTTCTGTGATGGTCTGTTTCCTGAGCTGTGTTATTGTTATTGCTTGTTTTGACGTGTAGTTTTGCTCCCCCAAAACATTTCCATATTCAGCCTTTTCCCTTAGGATACAAGTCAAAACCTAGTGGAGGAGAATTCATGAAGGAGGAGGTCTAGGGTCCAAAACTCTGGTGGGGAGAAAGCCTAGGGAGGATGTGGGAGCTCTAGAAAGGGAAGGCACAGAATTGGCATAAAGCCACCAGACTGTCCCTGCTGGACAGGGGTTAAAATTCTTTGGTGGCTGGGTGAATGCTGTGACTGTGAAATGGCTGTTAATGGGTCAGAAAACCTAAGACTAAGGATTTTTAATTCAAAATGTATGTAGGCTCCTGAAGAAGACTATTCAACAATTCTTTGATAAAGGTAATTTTTGCTTTGAGTTTTTTTAATAAATTAAAATGTGTTTAGTTTAGCTTTGGTTCCTAAAGGACTCATTAATTATCATATTTTCCTCTTTTTCTTCTAGCTATAGTGTCATAAAATTAGTGTTAATATATTTATGGATAAGCAAAAATGCTATTTGATCTCATGGGGTTTTTTTAAATCATTTAAGCCACTGTATTAGGATTACTTTAATGATCTTTAAATTCATTAGATGTTCTATTCCAAGATAAGCATTTATTAGAATTACTAAACATCATTCTTCTGTGTCTAATTACTATCAATTCAAACTTAAAATAGTATTCCAGGAAAATGGAGAAAAATAGGAATTCCTATTTAATAAAAGGGGACATAATTTACCAATTATCCCATTAAAATAAACAAAGTGAAAAGATGAATAAATTGCTGATTTGGGGAGAAATGCACATCTTCACTTACAACTAAACAAACACAAATCAAAATAATTTTAAGATGCCATTACATAGTTATTAAGCTAGCCAAAGGGAAACAAAATTTAAGAACATTGGAAGGACAGAGGGAATGAAAAAGTTTGGGGGTTCTGAAAATTGTTCTCTCTTTCTGAAGAGCAATTTGGCACATGAGACGAGACCTATAAAATTAAAGACAGAAACCACATCTCTTTTATTTTAAATAATCACCATCATATGCCCAGCAGCTAGCACAAGTTCTGATATATATCAGGAAATGAATAAATATTTGATAAAAGAATTAGTGACTAAAATGGTTCCTGCCCGTTGCCTTGTTAATTCCACTTTGGGGGATATGGACAAAAGAATTAACCTACAAGACAAATTAAGACTTCTTACAGCTATCCATAGTAGTGAGAAATTGAAGACATTCCACATGCCCCAAAATAGGAGAATGTGCAAGCCTGATTAAATGTTACCTGTTGCATGGTATATAGACCATGTTTAAACAACAACAAAATGTGAGTATAGGTATCATATTGAGTTGTCCTTGGGGAGACTGAGGGTATAAAATGGACAGAGCCAAGGAGGGTTTGGGTGTCCTGATAAGAAATGTAAATTACCCAGTGAAATAAATTTGAAACATTCCAAAATGGCTTCAGGAAGTCTAGGATAGATAGGATATAAAAACGTTGATGTATAAAAAAGAAAATTTCTAATCACTGATGACAGAATGGAAGGAAGAAGCAAAAAGATGAATAAATGAGTCACATTACCCTGAAGATTATAAAGATGTCCTTACCTTTGATTCCGTAACTAAGTAAAGAAATTCTAGAAAGTTGAAAAAGGAAATTCAAACTGAAAAACTAAAATGAGATTGCTTAGAAGCTATAATCCACAATCAACTCATTACTGAATTTCCCTTCTAAGACAACAATTCAACTTTGAGCTGTATAAAGCAATACCTATCAGCTGCTGCAGGGAAGGCATTTAGGGAGCAGACACAATAAGGGTGCAAATGCTCATGGCTAAATGTTACCAGAGATCTATGTAAAAGGGATGTTGATTCTTTTTTTTTTTTCCCAACCAATTGATGTGCTGAAGTATAACAATGGAGCTAGAGGCCAATTTTCAACTGATATAATGTTACTATAATTCCCAGTATCTGTACAAATTTAGATAGAATTTTTTGTTATCTTTGACACTAAGATAATAAATGTATTTGAGTCTAACAATAATGGAACCCTAAATGTCATCAGCACTATTAGCCCTCTCATGGTCACTCTGTATATTTTAGTTCATTTGAATATTAAAAGAAGAGAAATTGATCAAAATAGATTTATATATGATATATAGGGATTAATAATAGCATAAACATTTCTTTATACTGTTTGGCAGGTACTAACCAGTCAAAATTCCACAATAATATGCTAAATAATAATTTTTTTAATAAATTTATTTGTTTAAGAGATAGAGAGTATGTGCATGAGTAAGGGTGGAAGGGGCAGAGGGTCAGAGGGAGAGGGAGAAGCAGACTCCCCCTCACTGAGTACGGCACCCAATCTGATGTGAGACTCGATCCCACAACCCTAGGATCAGGACCTGAGCCAAAGGTAGCTGCTTAACTGACTGAGCCACTCAGGCGCCCTAACCAATAATTTTTAAAATCACTTCTATTAAACCACCCAGATAATTCCTGAGCCCATTAAAAAAGTTAAAATATTTTACTCTGTTTCTTTAGTAACTTAATGGAGATGATTTAATGAGAAATGAAAGTCTTTCGTTTATTTTTGCTAACCAATAGAAGACCTTACAAAATTACTTTAGTTCAGCCATAAACACACATATCACAGGTTTAACACAGAGGGCTAGGAAAAGAGAAAGCATTTATGAAATAAAACTCCAAGGCTTCCAATACTGTGAATTTTTGTTTGTTTCCTCAGGAGAGCAGTTTATTTGTTCCTATCTTGAGTAGATCCAAAGCAAAAGGGAAACTTCTGTCATTTTTAGTACATGACTCCTATTTGAGGATAATAACTACTTACACCAAAATTATCTAAAATCTACTAGCTTATGAGGATGGAGAGAACATTCTAAAAGTCAGAGGTAGAAGCAGTCACCTTAACCAGGACTCAACCTCAGATTACAGAAAACATTCCAGCACCGTTCCATCTAGAAGCAGATGTAATGTTGAGAATCAGGGCCTTACAACATTGTTGGAAGGATCAGAGGAGCAGGAATGACTCCCCGGGCATTGACACACAATTGTCCTACCAAAGAATCTCTATAACCAAGAATAAGCATTTAGCAAACTCCCCAAAAATGCAAATTCAATTGATTATCTTTATTCATGGTAGCTATGTCTCTAAAGTCACTGGGAGGGGCGTCTGGGTGGCTCAGTGGGTTAAAGACACTGCCTTTGGCTCAGGTCGTGATCTCGGGGTCCTGGGATCGAGCATCGGGCTCTCTGCTTAGTGGGGAGCCTGCTTCTCCCTCTGTCTCTGCCTGCCTCTCTGCCTAGAGATCTCTGTCTGTCAAATAAATAAATTAAAAAAAAAAAATCTTTAAAGTCACGGAGAATACTAAAGTATGGAATGTTCCTTGGGAAAAATACAGGGATAGAGTCTTGAAACCCACTGATCATATTTTCATCAGCCAATCAATACATAACTTTACTTTATGTATGCTTCAGTTTAAAAATGCTTTTTTATTTTTTTAAGATTTTATTTTAAATCTCTCTTTAAATGTCTCTGCTGAGCAAAGAGCCGATGAGGGGCTCAATCCCAGAACCCTGAGATCATGACCTGAGCCGAAGGCAGAGGCTTAACCCACTGAGCCACCCAGGCATCCCTAAAAATGCTTTTTTAAATATGTATTAATGGTTCAGTAATGTAGAAATCACAGCCAACATGCTTGAATGAAGTTTACCACATACATGCTTTCCATAAGGCTCATCATAGCCATCTTATGCATAGGAACACAAGGCAGCCGTCTAGCACTATGCTTAGGTTACTTTTAAATCACCAACAAAAATGCAAAACATTCAGCTCTAAACAGACAAGGTAAAGGATCCGTGGTCACAATATAAAAACTAAGTCAAGAAGTTGAAGTATCAGCCTTGCTTGATCTCCCAAACATGTACATGGGCCGACTCAAATCTTTCACCCAAAGGTCTATGAATGACCTCAACAGGGGCATGAGGATTGATTTTAGGGAGGGTTATGCATACATTCTAATGAGTAGGAGAACTCAAGAGTGCAATCTCTAAATAATATGGATCAGCTATACCTGAAAGAAAAGTAGAACCTCACCCTGATTTTCTAGTAAATTCTCAAAACCAATACATAACTAATAAATTTTAAGAACTAATCAAGAATACTTTACTGATGGCACATTAAAGAAACAAGAAAAAATATACAACTTCTTAGAAAATTTAAACCTGATTCTCTTTTCTAATGGCCCAGCACACGGTAACAATCCTTAAGTACTTGCTGAACGAATGGAGTTGAGAAACGGTTTCCTTTGCCAATAGCCAGGCTGGTGGACTAGGAATGCACAACAAAATTGCATTACTTGGATCTCCCCAAAATTTGTAGTTCATGTCTTCAGAAAAAACATGTGAATCAGTTTTACCTTTAGATTATATATTAGAAAGGAATTTTTAAAGTATCTTTACTTATAAAGGAAAAACCTTCAAAAAAACACCTAGGAGATAGAAAGACAAGTTTTGAAAAATATTGTCAGTGTACCTGTTTATGTATTTAAAATGCTTCTTCAATTAATTCTGACTCAGTTGCCAAAGGAACAACTTTTCTGAATCTTTGTTAGTCTGGTTCCTTGTTCTATGTGAACTTTGATAAAATAATATATCATTTTAAAAAATGATGAAAACATTAGGCTAATTCAGATTCATTCACTAGCCACTGACTTAGAAAATGAAGCATTTCCCATATGATCTCTATGCTCTGACATCTGATGATCTTGTGATTCGTACACATCAGTGAGGCCATTTTTACAACTGATTGTATATATCTACAATAAGTTTCCATCCTCTGAACAGAAATTGCTTATTCTTTGTCCCAAGCCCATGTAGGTTGACATTTGGAGGCGTTTTTCTCCTACTCCCCTCCACCTTATTTTTCTCCTCCTGTTACTCTTCCTTCTTTCCAGATTTGAGATTAGTTCTGAAAGTGCATATCCATTTTCAAAATCTTAACTACATTTCTAGTTTAAAAAGAAAAATCTACAAGTCACAGTCAGTAACATCTGAAGTCTATGCAATTAGCTCATTTTAATAAAAACCACTTTCCTTTACTAGATACATATATTATACGGCATCACAACAATTCAGAAAGGTAGGTGGTCCACCCTATAGGTGACAAAAGGGAAACTGGACTAGAAAGACTAAGACACTTGTTCTAGGCCCCACAACTAAGAAGTGGGAGAATGCCCATAGGTTGCCTAAACCACAAATTTAACCATTATGCTATTCTGCTTCTGGATAGACAAAGGATATGGGCATTAAAGGGATGCTTGATCCCAGTGCTTCATTAACATTCCTCCTACTAAAGAGAACATCATGATTTTATCTCCTCTTAACATATTACTTACAAGGTTGTTTAAGTCCTTTAAAATATTAAATATTTAATTAGTCCTATTACAGCATCTCCCTGAGGCAAATAGTTAGCCTGTATAATTGTTATGTTGGTTAAAAAGGAGAGCAAAAGGAAGCTTGAGCATAAATTAACAATAATAAAACAGATCATTACATTTCATGCCTGGAGATTAACATGGATAGCTTGCTTCAAGTAAAACTGTAAGGTGATTATTAAGATTAGTCTTTACAGATGACCTTAGTCATTACACTTTAACTGGGTCTCCATGCAGCGAGAATGACCAGTCAGTCCATTAAATATAAGGTTATCATTGTCATCCATTATCTCTCTGAGTGGCTACCAAAGACTCCTACTTTTGAATCCCCCAGGGATTTTGTTTAAAATGGAGATTTCAGTACTCCGGTGAATTATTTTTCTGCATTTTTAACAAGCATGTCCCAGTGATTCTTGGTAAAACATCAACAAGTTTCTTAGGGTTGTACCCTTATTCAGAATATAAATTTATAAAACATTATTTCTAATTAAATAATAATTAAGAGGGTTTTATTCCCTT
Source organism: Mustela nivalis (assembly GCF_964662115.1). Classification (NCBI taxonomy): domain Eukaryota; kingdom Metazoa; phylum Chordata; class Mammalia; order Carnivora; family Mustelidae; genus Mustela; species Mustela nivalis. Next base: position 72,673,545 of record NC_139031.1, read on the forward strand.
ACCAGTCTGCAAATACCTTGAGATTTGAGACCATGCTTTCTTTGACAATTATTCCACAATAATAAAGAAACTGGAACAAAACACCCTCAAAGTGTTTAATGCTGAATGACCTTCAACATGGTCAACAAGATTTTTTTTATTTATAAAGTCTGCTTTTAGGGGGAAGAATTATATATAAATAAATACACACACACATACAACTATGTAGCCATCATCTTTAATAATCATCCATAAAAATTCTGGGAAAGATATTTGAGATTTGCTTCTTTCATTACAGGGTTTAAGACTCAGCTATACACTCAGAAAACAGCCTCTTCCATTATCTCATCAGAAGAGGTCTGCAACAGTGAGAGTTTCCACGAAGAAGTGAACAACGCTTTTCACAATGGGATGTCAACATGCCTGGCAACCTAAGCCTCCATGAACCAACAGTACAACATTGTACTACCCCCACCCACTTCGGAAAATTCAAACTTATTGAGATCTAGCACTTGCCAAAAAGCCCACTTCAGATAAACCTAATGCAAAAGGGAGGCTCAGGTCCAAGGGACATATTAAATTGCAGATTTAAATAAGGCTCTCAAACTCTTAGCCCTGTATTTAGCTGTTTGATCATTAAGAAACAATACACTGCCATCATATTATTTTCATTCTCTCCCCAAAATCATTTCACAAAATCGAAATTTTGTGACCTTGGCATTTTTTGAAAACTAACCTAAGAAAGGTATATTTTTAAATGCATTTCTTTTTTTTTTTTTTTGCATTTCATTTTCTTTTCCAAAATATGACATTATATATTATGTTGCCTATGAATTTTCATACAAAGGGATACTTAATATAGTCCTCTTAGTATTCAGTAGCAGGAAATTGTGTTTCTCTCCAGATGAGCATGGATGATCATTTTCATCCTACTTTGAGAACTCAACAGCTTCTTAACACTTCCCTGTTTGACTTCACTGCCCAAAAGATGAGAATTAAATTCAGTTTTCAACTGCAGCAACTAATCATTTCATATGCAAGGCAGAAGCATGTTTCTCCTTATTAAACTTGTTTCTATAATTTTCCCATTTTTCTATGTAAGATAAAGTTTGCTTTTTTAAGTGGAGTTTATCATGGTAAGTCACTTCTAATGGTTTGAAGGAGTGGACAATGAAAAAGCCAAAATTTTTTAAAGAATTAAACAAGCAAAGGTAAGTCTGGAGGGGAATGTGACAATAAAATTACCTGGATACATGGAAAGATCAAGCTGTTTGGAGAGAATCAATTTTTCTTGTTTTATAGCCACAAGGCCATTTTAAGTAACAATAATACCACAAAACAGATCACTAAGAAATGTCACAGAAGCCAGCACGACACATAATCCCTATTAGACTAGCTCAAAGCCAGGTGCAGGAGCAGAACAGCTGAAGGATAATGAACTATAATCTAACTTGTAATTAGGTAAAAATCATAAAGGCCCATAGATGAAAAGCATCACAAGTGAAATTTTTTTTCAGTGTCTTGTATTACACTGGCTGAAACTATTTTTTGAAGAACCATACATCCCTCTTCAAATTTTCATGTGGATAAAAGTCACCTGATTACCTGAAAATGTAGATTCAGGTCCCATTTAAACTGAGGCCCACAATCCTGCATTTTCACACACTCCCAAGGAGATCCAGAAGCAAGCAATCCAAGGCCCACACTGAATCAATCCCTGATTTACCACTTGAAAGCTATTTACCACTTGAAAGCCATGACACTGGCCACATCCTTTAACAGCTCAGACCCTGTGTGGGCATAACAACATCTACCTTGCATAGCCCTTGGAAGGACAAGTGGCAAGTTATAAACCAAGTAAGGGCCCCAGTACATCTTCTTTTAGTGAGAAGACTATCTTTGTTATGACAGATCATCACCCTAGGATTTGGAATGTTATACTTTGTATTTCAGTAGGAAAATACGCAAAATGAAAACCCAGATTCTACCAAATAACTTTTACAAGTGAAAGGCAGATATGTGGGGCGCCTGGGTGGCTTAGTGGGTTAAGCCTCTGCCTTCAGCTCAGGTCATGATCCCAGGGTCCTGGGATGGAGGCCCACATCAGGCTCCCTGAGCCTGCTTCCTCCTCTCTCTCTGCCTGCCTCTCTGACTACTTGTGATCTCTGTCTGTCAAATAAATAAATAAAATATTTAACAAGAAAAAAAAAAGAAAGAAGGGCTCCATATTTGAGAGAAAAGACAGGTAGCAAAGGCAAGAAAGCCAACAGCATTCTCAAATCTAGGATTATTCTACATGACTCTTCAATCCAAGTTCTCACCTTTCCATTCTTAGAGAATGAAGTTGCCAACTTAAAAAGGGGGTTGTCAATTTAAACTCTTCGTGGAGCCAAACAAGATGTAAATCACTATATAAATGAACAGAATTTCTAAAACTGCACAGGACCATATTAATAACTTAGGCAGTTTAATTAAGAAATTTGTTAGGAATGACAAGAAACCTGTTACAAAAAAGCTTTCTAACAGCACGTGTGACCAATTTTTGCTGGCTTTCCAATTGATTTTTGACATGGGGTTATATTCAGGGTCCAGGAAAAAACATTTCTTCCCTGCTTTTGAAAAATCAAACCTTGGTCGGAAGTAGACAGAAACCTTGGAGAGTTTCATTCTAACAAGCAGAAATGGTGGTATTTTGCTATACCTCCACTGTGATGAAATCACTAAAGCTGCACAGCCAGAGGCAAAAGCCTCATGAGACTAATAACACTTTCCCATTTCCAGTTCACATGTAAATGTGAATTCCACTCTCTGAAGAGCACCACCAAAATGGCATTCATTAAGATTAAAGCCACATTACTATAGAAATGGGAAATTTATATGTACGCTTCCTATAAAATGCAAATATTGCCAAAGAATGAGTCTCCACTGAGTTCCCCTTACACGTCTTCCTTCGCAAAGTTAAATCGCACCGGTGAAGCCCTTCATCAAGGCAGAAGGAAAGTCTTTCATAGCAGGTACGTGCTGCTCAGCCCTGCAGGCTGTGGACCATGCGTGTGCCCTCAATGAATGCCCGCTGGTGAAGCAAGCATAAGGCCCTGGTAATGGAGGTGGACAGGAGACGTTTCAGAATTTCCAAGCCTAGAGAAGTGGAGGCGGCTCCAGCAAAGCACGACTTCTGATTGGGCTTGTCTTGCCCTTGAATCAAGTGTCTTCCCTGATTAAGTCCCTTGCAAAATGTGATTTGCAATGGCTTTTCTCCAGGACTGCGAAAATACAAAAACCCAAAAACAAAACAAAAGGTTACATAAAAGGCAGAACATGATAGAGCTCTATTTTTTTCCAGTGAGTTTTCTCAAGGTTGTCCTTTTAACCGGCTATGGATAAACTACAATATTCAAATTAATGATTGATTACTGGGACTGCTCCGGTCTAAGAGAATAAAAAAGAAACAATGTAGATTTGAGAAGGGAGTACAGCATGAAAACAAAATAAGGAATAACAGTAGGAGCTAAAACATAAACAATGCATTATTTTTTTTTAAGATTGTATTTATTTGAGAGAGACAGAGATAGTGAGAGAGAACATGAGTGGGGAGGGAGATGGAGAAGCAGGCTTCCCACTGAGCAGGGAGCCAGACACGGGGCTCAATCCCAGGACCCCCAGATCATGACCTGAGCCAAAGGCAGATGCTTATCCAACTGAGCCACCCAGGTGCCCCACATAGTGCTTTATATATACTCTTAGGATTCTCCCATGAATCCCATAACATGAATGAATCCTGCATCATCCTGATTTCCCATACAAGGAAACTATGGCAAGAAATGGTCAAAGAGCTCCCTGAAGCCCCAAATGCATTCTGATTCCAGACTGCCTGGCTGCCGAGACTCCACTCTTAAAACACGACCCTCTACTGCCTCTTGTTCACTGCAGCATCGCTGGGTGCCTGTCACATATCAGTGCTCAATAAATACATGTGAAATGAATGACAGATTTTACAACCCCTGTGGGCCATCATCTACTACACAGAATGTCCTTGAGACGAAGAGCTGTCTTTCCTCATCTTGTCCTAATTCCCAGCACCTAACATAAGGCCACTCACACAAGGTAGGGGCTCAGAAGCTGTCTTCTGAATGAATGCATACAGACTCAAATAGCTCTAAATACTAGGAACCACAAATACGCAGAATCACATGGTAACATGGAAAAAGTGGGATACAGAAAAAAGAGGATACAGAAAAAGTCTGTATCCTCTCACTTCCACGTGGTGGGCCGGAATACTGAACCCAATGATCAAATTTTTTTTTTTAAGATTTTATTTTTTTATTTGACAGAGAGAGAGATCACAAGTAGGCAGAGAGTCAGGCAGAGAGAGAGGAGGAAGCAGGCTCCCCGCCGCGCAGAGAGCCCAATGCGGGGCTCGATCCCAGGACCCTGGGATCATGACCTGAGCTGAAGGCAGAGGCTTAATCCACTGAGCCACCCAGGTGCCCCCAATGATCAATTTTATTATCTAGTTTCTCCTATATCAAGCTGCTAGTGGATACAGAATAGAAATTCTGAATTCCTCTTTGTAAAATTCACCACCATGTTCATGTTGTAGCAATAGCAGATCCCTGAGGGAGCGCCTGCTTTAAAACCACGATGGCATGATCCTTTCCACCACAACAAAAACAACTAAGGAAATACCTAAATCAAAATTGAATAAAAAATTAGGTACACAGCAGTGCTTCTCAACTCCGTCCAGTAACGTTTAACCTTGGTAAGCAGAGGAAAGTAAATACTTTCTGGCACATAGCTAAAAACAGCCAGCTTTAGGGCAAAACTCAATTAGGGCTCATGTTTTAAGAATTCACCAATTTTCTTTTTTCTTTCTTTCTTTCTTTCTTTTTTTTTTTTTTTGTATTCTGAGGCGTGCTTTTCTTTTACCACAAAAATCACATTATGATTATTTACCATTATGTAAAATGTAAAAGGCCACTTTACCATTATGTAAAATGTAAAAGGCCACCATTCTTATCCCTTAGCATTCAGTACCCTGTGGAATATGGTAGCCCCTTTGAGAAACCAGAGACCACAGCATCTGGTAAAGATTCTCATTTTGAAGGCCAATCATTTAGGGAGATATAAATACAGACCCAAAGGAGTATAATGCAATTAGGATATTTTGGAGTGAGCTATGGCATCTGCACACTTGGCAACTACCTTCTTTTTTTTTTTTTAATATTTTATTTATTTCTTTGACAGAGAGAGAGAGATCACAAGTAGGCAGAGAGGCAGGCAGAGAGAGAGGAGGAAGCAGGCTCCCCACTGAGCAGAGAGCCCGATGTTGGCTCCATCCCAGGACCCTGAGATCATGATCTGAGCCAAAGGCAGAGGCTTAACCCACTGAGCCACCCAGGCGCTCCGGCAGCTACCTTCTTAATAACTATCCCAAATGACCACAAACAGAGGTGCACAAACACGGAAGCCAGTTATGATAAAAATCGCTAATGCTCAGGAATATTTCTGATTCTCCCATGCAACGTGCCAGTCCCCTTCACACAGGCACCATGGCCATGTAATTTGCTGGGTCAATGAAATGTTACTGGAATTCATCTATGTCACCTGCAGGTGAAAGCATTAAGGAGTTAATTTCCCAGGTCCTCTCTTCCTTGCCATGCCATCTAACACGGCCTTAGATCCACATGGTGCTGCTGTGAGGCAATGGCTCCTTCCTCAGCCTGAAAGGCTGAATCGTCACACACAAGCAATTGTCTGGGATAGTCACTTGGATGCACCATGGAATCCGAAGAAAACAAGAAGCTTTGTTGAGTTAAACCACAAAAGTATTGTTACTGTAGATCACTTAACTTGTACCAGCTCTTCCTCTCCCACATGTTGCACTCAAATTCAAACAGACCGAAACCCCTAAATATTAAATAGCCCAACCGTATTTCAGTTTTATTACTCTAGAGCTATATATCAATAATCTAAAAGCAGTGTGGATATTTGTATTCCTTGCCTAACAGTTTTGGTTAAACTGACTCATAAACTGTTCTTAGAAAAAATTTCCAGGACACCTGGGTGGCTCAGATAGTTACGTGTCTGTCTTTGACTAAGGTCCTGATCCCAGAAGCAGTCAGTTAAAACCAGTCCCATTAGTCATAAAGGGAAGCAAGCTATGGCACACTACAAAGTTCTCTACTGACCCATCATCTTGTTGAATATACTTCATTTAACACTCATTTTTACTTTACTACCAGCAAACCATACCACAAAGCAAATACAAACCATCAAATGCAATTTTTTAAATCAGAGTGAATTTTACCGATTTTCAAAATTCTGATGTCTTATTATTTAACAAAACAATTTGACAAATTTGACAAATCAACCTTGTCAATTGCATTAACTTTCTATTTTTCACAAGTTTCCATCCATCTATACTAGGGCTCTTTAACCTTGACACTATCAGTACTGCAGGCTGGATGAGTTCTATTGAGGGAGGGGACAGGCCTGGGCATTAGAAAATATTTATCATCCCTGGCCTCTGCACACCTGATGCCAGTAGCAACTTCCCGGTTGCAACAATCAAAAAAAAAAAAAAAAAAAGGTCTGCAAATACTTCCAAATGGCTCCTGGTCTACAAAATTACCCCCAGTTGAGAACAATTAATGTATTCCAATGGTCCAAAAAAAATAAAATGAGTTCCATTCTATGGCCCCATTGTTGCCTCACTAAAGTGACTCCACAATAGTACATAAAGGTGATATACACAATAACAAGATTTTACCTCCTTTTCTTATTGTGTGAAGACAACACATATTGGGAAGCCTGGGTGGCTCAGTAGGTTAAGCCACTGCCTTTGGCTCAGGTCATGATCCCAGGGTGCTGGGATCGAGTCCCACATTGGGCTCCTTGCTCAGCAGGGAGCCTGTTTCTCTCTCCGCCTCTGCGTGACACTCTGCCTGCTTGTGTGTGTGTACACTCTCTGATAAATAAATAAAATAAAATAAAAAAGACAACACATATTAACTGTTAAAAGTCTAAAAATAGGGGCACCTGGGTGGTTCAGTCAGTTAAGCATCTGCATTTGGCTCAGGTCATGATCCCAGGGTCCAGGGATCGAATCCCACATGGGGGCTCTCTGCTCAATGGGGAGTCTGCCTCTGTGCCCCTCCACTTGATTCATGCACATGTGTGCTCTCTCTCTCTCTCTCTCAAATAAAATCTTAAAAAAAAAAAAAAGCTTAAAAATAAAACTTTGCAAAACTAGCAAAATTACATGTAAAAAAAAAAAAAAAAGTTACATGTAATCCCATCTCAGCCTGTTTACAGACAGATCTCTCCGGATGCATTCACTCAACAGTCACAGAGTGACTGCTTTGTGCTGGGCACTGTACTAAATATCAGACTGCTGAGCCAGACAGAGAGAGTCTGGTCCTCCTTGAGCATACAGCTTTATGGGAGAGAAAGATTAAGCACCTTAAATACCTCTGGCAAACGGGGATAAACATCATGAAGAGAAAGTGCAGCCTCCTAGGATAGTGGTAAATTGGTCTAAGATAGTATCTCAGTGAGACATTTTGGGGAAATGACATTTTAATTGAGAACAGAAGGATATATAATAACAATGGCTAGCATTTGAGTATTGCTTAATACCTGCCAGGCATTTTTCTAAGCTATATAAAACCCACTCATTTAATCCTCCGAACAACCCCATGAGATAAGCATAATTATCATCCCTGTATTAAAGATAAAACACTGTAGGGGCAGGGAGGGGGACACCTGGTTGGCTCAATGGGCTGACAAGTCTGACTCTTAATTTCGGCTTGGGTCCGGATCTCAGTCTCAGGCTTTTGAGATTGAGCCCCGCCTCGTGGAGCCTGGTTAAGAGTCTCTCCCTCCGTCTCCCTCTGCCCCTCCCCTACCTCTCAAAAAAAAAAAAAAAAAAAAAGAGAGAGAGAGAACATGGGTTGGGAGAGATTAAGTACCTTGCCCCAGCTCACAAAGCTAGTATGTGGAAGAAAGAGAATTTGAACGTGGTCTGTGTCCCTAATGACTAGGACAAAATCTTAGCACCAACACCCCCAAAGTGAGCCAGGCAGGAGGAAGAGGGCTTCTGGCCAAGGTGGCTGTGTGGTATTATTTGCCTAGTCGAGGAGGAGTGACCTTCCAGACACCAAAGAAAGAATACTGAAATCCCCCTCATTATATATTTATGGTAGTTTCCTAGTTAAATGCAGCCTCCTTAAATCCTTTCTTGGGAGGAGATGGGGCATAAATTATTTATAAATTAATTAATTATGATGGGAATTAAGCAACAGAACAGTCTAAAACTGAAATTGAAAAGAGGTGGAAAGTTCCAAAAGGCTGAATTCACAACAGCAACTCACTCTAATACATATTTTTGATTAGTCAGGAGGTTTAACAGAATTTCTAGGCTAATAAATTAATATGTTCTGAGCTAAAATAAATGCTTTCATTTAGTTCCTATAAATTGCATGTTTGCAAGAAGCTGAAGTGAACCCTCTAACTAAAATTATTTCCAACAACTTAAATGATTTAAGTCATATATGTGATGAAGACACAGTTACTCTTACAAATCTAAGAATGGTTCAGGATGATAAAAAGGATTCAAATTCTACTGAATACATTCTTTTTATTGCTGTTATTATTTGAGGTACAGTTGGTTTAGTTTCTGCATGACCATATTATATGTGAATTCTACATGTTACTAGGTAGAATAATAAAAATAACTTCTTTACTTTTTAACTCACTTCCAGTAAGAATGATACTTCTTTCTTTTTTTTTTTTCTTTAAGATTTTATTTATTTATCAGAGAGAGAATGAGCACAGGCAGACAGAATGGCAGGCAGAGGCAGAGGGAGAAGCAGGCTCCCTGCTGAGCAAGGAGCCCTATGTGGGACTCGATCCGAGGACACTGGGAATATGACCTGAGCCGAAGGCAGCTGCTTAACCAACTGAGCCACCCAGGCGTCCCAAGAATGATACTTCTTTCCAGAATTTACAATATATATAATTACCTGTCGGTTAGAACACTAGACTAATAAAGCTATGTTTATGGATTTCATCCACATGTTATTTTGCTCACTGAACATCACCTGCTTTGGGTAAATCAACATTATCTATTATCAGATTTGGAAATTTCATATATGAGGCACCTTATGGGTACTAAAATCTCAGAGAATGAGCTACTCCTATTAATTGTATTTTCTAGATAGTTGTGACTTATCTAGAAAAGCCTTACCATCTTATCCTTAGAGTTGAAAACATTTACAGAATATACTGTTAGATGTTCTTGCCTTAATGAACAATATTTTAATCTTTGAGTGAGGATGGATAATACAAAGGATGATCACATGGAAATTAAAAAATGTTTCTACAATACTGCAAATGGAAGTGACAGCACAAAATTGAGCTGAATGTGCACTCATCTCCGGGCATAGCCTAACAATTGCTTCTGAAAAAAATGCTAATGTTGATTCCTTCTATTACCACTTATCATTATGAAAAAATGATTTACAAAAAGAAAATGAGCTTGATTCTTGCTAGTGTTACTGCATGATGAATAACTGAGGATGATAAAAACCAATATGATATTTTAATTCCCATATTTTTATTTCCCACCACAAAGAAAAGTAATCTTTCTTTTCTGTAACTATTATTAAATGTAATTCTCAGCTATTTTGAAAATCATACAACAATCTCTACCATAATTCTGATATCATTCTGATTTCACTTAAGCATATTATTGCTTATTTATCAGACAATTAAGAAGAAGCAATATACTAGGTTAAAGAGTGGTGTATGTGTATGCATTTGTATTTTTTTTTTAAGATTTTATTTATTTATTTGAAAGACAGAGATCACAAGTAGACAGAGAAGCAGGCAGAGAGAGAGGAGGAAGCAGGCTCACCGCTGAGCAGAGAGCCCAATGCTGGGCTCGATCCCAGGACCCCGGGATCATGACCTGAACCCAAGGCAGAGGCTTTAACCCACTGAGTCACCCAGGCGCCCCTGCATTTATATTTTTAAACTAACTCACATGTACCATCTAAACTCAAGTCTTAATGGGATTTTTGATACAACTGACTCTTGCTTTACCCTTCTGAGTTGTTTTTTTTTTTTTTTTTTTAAGGAAAAGTTATTAAATAATGTTGAAACTAAAAAAACAAGGATGCTTGGATGGCTCAGTCGGTTAAGCGGCTGCCTTTGGCTCAGATCATGATCCCAGGGTCCTCAGACAGGATCTCCCCCATCAGGCTCCTTGTTCAGAGGGGATCCTGTTTCCCCCTCCCCCCGCTCCCCCACGTGTGCTTGTGCATGCTCTGTGTCAAATAAATAAAATCTTGAAAAAAAAAAAAAAGAAACTAACAAAAAATTTTAGTTCTCTTGTTTCTATTGTGTGTTAGAACCATCTCCTACCTACATCTTACAAAAGTCACCATATAACTCAGGGCAGCGCCATGTTTATAATTACCCCTTAAATCCATGAAGTTGAATGCAGGCAATTTTAGAGTCCTTACCCCAATAATTCTCAAAGTCTAGCCCCAGGTCAGCAGCATCAGCCCTCGCTGAGAATTTGTTAGAAATGCACATTTTCAGGCCCCATCCTAAACCTACAAACTCAGAAACTCTGGAAATGGGGACCTAACAATTGTTTAAGCCCTTTGGGTAATTCTGTTGCACACTCAAGTTTGAAAGCCATCTGGGTCTACGGCCATACCACCCTGAACGCGCCCGATCTCGTCTGAAAGCCATCTGGTTTTCTCAAGATCCATAAGGAATGGAGATCGGGATATTATCCAGACTACCCTCTCTTATGATATGAATTTCACCAAATAACTCTGACACAATTCAGTCATTCTCCCTCAGGTATCTTCCCCCCAACTACCTCCATGTGGATGCTTCTGCCAGAACCACAAGATGAGGATTAGCATTGCTACTGGTGCTGCCAACTAGTGAAACTTGCCTGATTTTTTACCAGATTTTTAAAGTATGACAAAATCATATGTGTATTATTGTCATTTACATTGCTTCAGGCAAATAATATTGACATTACTAGAAGAATAAATTTTCATCAATAAATTTCAATATACTTTTTTTTTAAGATTTTATTTATTTATTTATTTGACAGAGAGAGGTCACAAGTAGGTAGAGAGGCAGGCAGAGAGAGAGAGAGAGGGAAGCAGGCTCCCTGCTGAGCAGAGAGCCCAACTCGGGACTCGATCCCAGGACCCTGAGATTATGACCTGAGCCGAAGGCAGCAGCTTAACCCACTGAGCCACCCAGGTGCTCTTCAATGTACTTTAATAAATGGAACTGATTTTCCCAACAAAACTGAGAAAGGGCATAATGCTCTTTGTATAAACTTAGAAATTGAGTCAGAAAAGGTTTTTTGACAGGTTGCCATTTCAGCAAGTGACAAAAACTCTGGGTTATAAAGCCAACCAGCTAAATGGTTTCCTTTCTTAAGAGCTCTCCACTTGTGAGCTGAAAGGAAGCATGGGATGGAGGGGGAGGTAAAAAGACAGGATTCCAGGCCCACAGAGAAGGGGAGGCATGAAATCCAAGAGATTCAGGAACTTGAATATCATCTGTTAATGGTGGGGGATAAATTATGAGAAGGGATCAACCAACCTACAAGGCCAGAAGTCAGCAGGGACTCATCAGGAAGGAAGAAGTGAGGCCTTGTTCCAAAAGGTGGTCAAAATTTATTTTAAGATTTTTTTTAAAAGATTTTATTTATGTATTTGACAGACAGAAATCACAAGTAGGCAGAGAGGCTGGCGGAGAGAAAGGGGGAAGCTGAATCCATGCTGAGCAGAGAGCCCAATGCAGGGGGCTTGATCCCAGGACCCTGAGATCATGACCTGAGCCAAAAGGCAGAGGCTTTAACCCACTGAGCCACCCAGGCGCCCCATCATTATAAGATCTTAAGACAATGAAATGATCAATCGAGCATTATAGTACAATCACTTTGCCCACAAAGGAAGAGAAGAACAAATTCTAAGGAGAAAATACTCAAGAGCAACTGCCGTCAGGAGAAAGGTGATAAGAACCAAAGCCACAAAGCACTGTCAGTGGGAACAGAGAGGAGAAAATGAGTCCAAGGGTTACAAAGATGGAGGCAGAAGAACTAAGCCTTCTGCTAGAGAACTCTATGTAGGAAGCAACAACCAGATGCCCATAACCTTCTCTCAGGAGTCCCTGCACTGAAAAAACTGCTTAAAATCTTTTTTTAAATGTCACTCACCCCGCAATTACACTCATATATAAATATATGCTTGAAGGGAAAGGGGATACCCTCTGTCAAACACAACCAGATTTTGAAGCCCAGTTTTGACTCAACTAGAGAAACAAACCACGCCCCTCCCCCAACACACACACATGCACACAGGCCAGATTAGAATATGGCCTTAAAACTGAGTTGGGCAAGGTGTCTGTCTACACCACAGTCTGGGCATTCTCTTTCCTCCTGAGCCTCCCTGGTCCCTCACCTAACCAGTCCTTATGTGGTCTACTGGACTTGCTTCTCAGCTGGCTCTGCCTGCCACGTCAAACACTGATTTTGATTACTTCCCGTTTAACTTTTAAAAATGCCATGATAACTTCAAAGAAAAGAACCCACAGTGGCCATAATTTTTTAAATCCCTTTTCCTTTCAACTGCCTCTACTCCAAATTATGCCCTCCATTTCTTCCTCTCTTCCACCTTTTCATTCCTAGCTAGCTCTCTGGAACTTCCATGGGTGGGAATGGGGACAGTTTCACTGTGTTATTACTGTTGTGCTCTCTGATTTTTGAGTACTATTTGGGCAGCACTCATGGTTGGTTGCCAAGGCCTGGTTACCATGGTAACATCGCCAGATAACATTAGTTAAAAAAAAAAAAAAAAGGCAGCAAATTAAAAGCTTGTTTTACATGAAATAGTGAGCAAAATAAGTAAAGCCCAGTCAAGAGTCAGATTATTACTATGTCATTCCCCATTGCTGGACACACAATTTTTTTTTTTTTTTTAAAGCAGCCATTCTCCAGGGGGAGCATTAAAGATAAATAAGCTGCTTGTTTTCTTTTGATTTCCCTCCCATATATTTTTCAGCATGGAAAGTTCCTGATTTTTCGGCAGTTGCCTTTGGTGTGGGAGGAACTATGTTCGTTCCCCCATTATACTGTCAGAGAAACAACAAGATCTCTGAGCATTCCACTGGGTCAAGGTGGAATTCTGCGAGTCTTGAACCACTTGAAGAAATCTGTTCAGCCCTTCACTTTTGTACCTACTCTCTCAAGAACTTACAGACAGAAATGCCACTACGGCAAAACCCCAACAAGGGAGAATAAAACTAATGAACACGTCAGTCCCCTGGCAGCTGATACTAATAGCCCAGCTTAAGCAAAACTAATTCCTTAACTTGAAATTGGTTTATTGTGTGAATTATGGTATTATATAATGTAATATTTAGCTGTCCTGTTTAATAAGAATTGTTCCTACTCTTGGCAAGTAAAAAAGTTTCCTAATTAAATTATGCAATTTCCAGGCCTTTCAATTTCTTATGTGCCAAGGTTCTAGAAAACCTGGCTTAAAATATAAATAAATAAATAAGAAACTATTGCATTTTCTACCAGTAGATATTCCATGGTAATCTGAACTTTTTTTTTGCTTTTGCCTTTTAAACTACATATCTTTTGAATGCACACGTGGACTGCTCCTGCATTTTCATAACGTCTGAATTCTGAAATTCTAAGCAGCAATCAGAGCTGCAGGAGCTGACCTACTGCAATTTTACCACCATGGCAAAATCAGCCCCTTTATTCTAAGCTACATTATTTTCAAAGACAGTCTCAGCAGTATGCTTTTTTTATGACTCCAGTTTATGCAACTTTTCCTTAGGACCTTAGCTCTTCCATATATCTGAGATTCCTAAATGCAGTGAGCTATCAAGTCATAGCATTATTTTCTTTCTCATCAGTAAATTATGAGTACAGAATACCTACGAGTAAATTGGGGCCACAGAGACATGTCGGGCCTGTATCCTCTATATTTTCGTTCAGAAGTTATGAAAATGTCAGAGCGGACACTTGGACATTGAAGCGTGTGTACATTCAAAAGGGGGGAAGAGGGAAAAATCATCGCCGAACTGGGGTTCTTCGTGTGCGAAGGGCAAGGAATCCTGATGGGCATTGCAGGCCAGGAGCTCTACATAGTGCCATGGCTGAAATTAATAGTAAGCAATCTCTAAGCAAAACCTCCAAATGTAATGAATTCAAAAGAGGAAAACCAGACTGCACGCATTCCTTTACTCATTGCCAGAAAACCAGTGTCTTATAAATCACGGAGATGTCCAATGAGAACACAAGTGGCATTTTTCTACTTGCAGAAAAATCAAAGATGGCCATGAGAAAGGGAAGAGAAGGGGGCTTCTCCATCAAGGGGTATAGGACTGGGCAGGACTATTCAGGTCGGAGACAAAAACGTCATCCTTTGAGTAATTATGTACCATCATATGTACGGTTCTGATGCATGCCAATACAATTTCTGTATATTCTGGGAGACTTCTGCATCTTTATATTTGTCCTCAACTAAGCATTTAATAGGAAGTGTCAGTAGATCCTGGGAGTATGAGCAATTCCCCTGCATGGAGGATTCTAGAGAACAGTGAAGAGTATAAAGGAATTTCATTTAGCGCCTTCTACCATACAGCTCCTCACCTGCCACATACAGAACTCTCCCAGGATTTGTAATTTCTGGAACACCAAGAAGAGCTTCAAGGGAAAGGAGTTACTCATCAAACAGATGAAATAAACATTCATTCAACCCCGTAGTGTGAGAGCTGAGCATTCCACTACTGCAAGTAACTCAACATGTCAAAATTTCCAAGGCAACTTGTAAAATCCAATTTCAACTTTCAGCAACATGTAGTTGACAATGCTTGTCACCTAGATGGCCTACAGATGTGTTTTAAGGATAAAAAAAAGACCCTGAATTTAATTTACATTTTTTTTTTCCTCTAAAAACAAGAGAGCTCCTTCTGAAGTTCACAGAAAATACGACACTGAAAAAGAGAACACTTTTTCAGATGCAGACAAATGTGAATCATATTAGCAAACCAAAGGAATCATTGATCTGTTTCAGTTAAAATACCTGTCTTGGCTTCAATTATGTAGCACATACATAACTGGTTCAAATTTTCAAAATAGTGATTCAAATAAATGCTTCAGTTACCTACTATCATTTATTGTCCATTTACCCTAAAAGATTGGGAAGAGCTTTAAAACTAATAGAGCTATCTGTTAACTGTTCGTGGAAAAAAAAAATGTTAACAATAGGAGGATCTGTTTTAGTTTCAGACTTTCGTTGCCACACTTAAATACAGAAATTAAGAAAAGCATTTGCCAATTACTCTTCTGCCATATATGCATTTGTGTTCTTTTGCTTATCACTTTAAACCAAAATATTTTATCACCTATCCTTCCAGTGAAAGGAATAAAAAGGCTATTTACTTTATATTGGTGACTTAAATGACTCTCTAATTCCAGAACAGATTGGGAAGTCCAAAAACCAGCTGAGTTAGTTTTCATTTAGATGACTGGATTTACTGTATATGAAGTTTTGGGTTCACATGCATTTCAGTAAAATCACTGATAAATAAGCTAAACACACACTAAGATGCTAGAACAAATACTGGTGGGTTACCTACACAAAGGTTACTTTCACTAAAGCAAGACAATCCAAAATTGACTTTAAATAACCATGTATTAATTGAGCACATATTTTACATGATAGTCTAACACAACGTATACTGAAGTTTATTTCTAATTCAAAACCCATTCTGGAGGAGGGCAATTGATGATTAGCCTTGAACAAATACACAATTAAATAGACTAAATGCTTATAATTAGTTCCATGACCTCTCTTCAATTAGAAGACGTTACTGTATTTCATAAAAGTATCTCTCCTCCCTTAAATACTGTGATACTTTTGAGAAATTGTGCTGTCATATTGAAATTAAAGGTCTGTAAGCAAACAATGCTTTTTTAAATATTACAAAATGAAGACTTTCCTTCCATATTTGCGGTATCAGTTATGTGTATGTTTGCATTAAAGAACAAAAACTGAGCAGAATAAATTTTCAGAATTGACCAATTAAGTGATACATCTGTCCAGACATGGAAACAAATTGTTGAAAACAGTGTTATTTACTACAAAAACTGCATGACTCATTTTGCAGTCCCTGTGTTTGGGGAACAAAGGGGAAAAAGGGATGTATTAATTATACATGATGAATGACTTGACACTTCCTGAGTGTTAGGATGAAGATGAAGTTTTGAAAACTTTACCTATGGGGTGGTTTCATGCTTCAGATAAATATGTTTCTTCATATTTTTACATTTTAAAGACTTTTAATAAAGATAACAGAAGCACATTATAAATTTTGGCTTATAGAAATACACACACTCACACACAATTAGTTACATTCAGTTGTTTTCAACATCCAAAGAGTCAACACCCAAATTTCTCTAAGAAGGATGGTTGGCCCCATTTATTCATGTGTTTATGATAACCTAATGATTCTATTTCTCCCGTATGTTCTAGATGGTAGCTTGAACCTTGCTGGTATTTAATATCTCATTCAAAATATGAATAACATACTGTAATAATAGGGACATGTACAGTAAATTATGATTACCTATAAGAGAGGGGATGGCAAAAAAAAAAAAACCACAAACAACTCACATTTGAAAATGTCATTATCCCAAAAGACTATTTCCCAAGCATTGTATCAATGTTGACCTTTATCTTAAGATTGCACTTTTATAAGACAATTAAACCTATTCATATATCTGCTACTTCCAAGACTATAAATTCAAACTATCCCAGAGTTCTGTCCATAATCACATATAAAAGTTTTCATACAATTAACTCAGGAGACCTAAAACCCCCACATCCTAACCAATACCCTTCTTCCTCCTTCCAGTTGAATTTTAAAAGTAAAATTTTTATCTTTCCTAAAGGTCTTATCTCAGAGTTCAAAGAGTACACTGTAAACGTAGTAATGGACGTCCCCAACACAGAGACACAGCAACTGACAAAGAAAAAGTGGTCTTTCTGAGCCATCATGGATACCACAGATTGCCCCCTATATCCTTGTAATTTCCTGATCAAGTGGATTATAATATACAGGGTCCAACTGCCTACATTTTTTTTTTAAGATTTTATTTTTTATTTATTTGACATGTCACAAGTAGGCAGAGAGGCAGGCAGAGAGAGGGGGGGGAAGCAGGTTCCCTGTTGAGCAGAGACACCCCCACCCCGCCCCATGCAGTGCTCCATCCCAGGACCCTGGGACGATGACCTGAGCCAAAGGCAGAGGCTTAACCCACTGAACCACCCAGGCACCCCCCAACTGCCTACATTTTTACCTGGAGAGACTGTTCTGGGTTATGTAACACTGCCATAATCTTGAAATTTTTATCTTTCCTAAAGGTCTTATCTCAGAGTTCCTGGGATGGAGCACTGCATGGGGCGGGGTGGGGGTGTCTCTGCTCAACAGGGAACCTGCTTCCCCCGCCCCTCTCTGCCTGCCTCTCTGCCTACTTGTGACCTGTCAAATAAATCTTGAAAAAAAGTATGAACTTGAGTTTTCTTCCTATTTCTTCCCTCACCTCAGCACCTTACCTTCACAATTCATTACCAACCACCACAGTTCTCAAAGAGAATGACTCCAGGAAAACAGCAGGCTAACCATATACCAGGTGTGTGAGCAATGTAATCACCTCTTTTGTCTTTGCACACCTCTCCTCCATGAACATCATAGAGCAGGCACCATGTTTGACTCTATTTCGTATCGAATACTATGCAGCACAGTGCCTGGCATGTAATAGGCACAAAATAACTGCAATTTGAATGAATGAACTGAAGCCACTATTTGAAGTAGTATCTACTGAAGCCCATGTAATATTTCCAGAAGTTTCAAAACCAAAGTACACTAAGTACATAAGGGACTATTTCCCTTATGGGTAATTTGCCAAAGAGCACTGAGAAGCCCTCACTGGGTTGGGCAACAAGTACAACTTTTGCTTCACACAGAGTGGTGGTCCCTGCTTCAGGTCCATGGGGAACCCCCACCTTTTCATCTTGGAGGTGGGGAGGGAGAGATGCCGGCCAGCTTAACAGTGCAGCACAAAGAGGAAAAAGATGGACAAGCAGCCAGCCAAGCATGGCTGCCCTGGAAGGCAGATCTGTGAGACAAAACATTCCTGTCCTAGAAAGGCTCCCCAACCCCCCAAAGATGCCTGCTAACTCGGCCATATGGGGGATGAGCACAGAAGAAAGCCCACGTTTCCAAACCCCTTCACTCCCCAGGGCATGGAGAACAGGGTGTAAGTTAAATACTGGCATTTAGATCTGTTGCTGTTTCTAAGTAAAAACCAATTTTTTTTCCCATTCATTTTCAAGTAGCTATATTTGTGGGTATCTAGGAAAGTATTTACAGCTCTACCTCTTTTGTTTCCTAATATCACTATGCATGTGCTTCCCAAGTAATTTATGGGTGAAATTTCACTGGAAATGAAAAAAATTAGGCCAAAATATAGAAATGAGGCAAGTGGGATTTAAATAAAGATTTGCCCCTCACCCGTTGCTGCAATTATACGGGTTTAACTTGTCATGTTCTTCCCAAGAGGCCTCCATTTACATAACTATAACACCTTTTCTTTCAATTTGTTCCAGAAAAATTATTCAAAATATCACTTTCTGTGACTTCCCTGTGATTCCTGTGGTAGGTACTTCTTTAGGGCAAAGTTCGCTAGAATCTGATATCATAAGGCTCGGGCCAGGTATCAGGGAAAGCACACCCCGCTTCCCTCTCCTCTTTGAAACCCTACTGTTGACAAGATCGTTTGTGCTCATTTTTAAGAAAGTACCAGAATTCTCCTACTGAGAAGTTACGTCAGAGCCATGTGCTTCTATGTGCCCCTGAGTTTCCCATCTGTCAGAACTTTGTGACCACCAGCCCCTCCCCCAACGCATTTTGTCTGGGAGAAAGGAAGATCAGACCCATTCTATCATATAAACAGAACGTATGAGAAGTTGTTAGGATGCCTGGCCACTGCCCCAGAGTCCAGGAACATGACATGCTCCTATGACGTGTGTTGTTCAACCTGAATAAACCAATCGAATTTGCATTAGTGTCTCAGGCTCGCATTCTGCCGATTAGGGAGCACTCACTTACTCGGTGTCAAGCTCGGTGCCCAGGGCTTTACCTCATTGGCGCCTCGCACCTCTACAACCGCCTGACGACACAGGCGCCGGGATTCCGCCCACACTACAAACCGAAGCTCAGAGAGTGTACCTACCTTACCCAAGGACACACAGCAAGTGTGGGAGCAGGCATGCGGATCCAGACCACTCCGAGTTCTGAATCTGAACCTTATCCGCTCTGCTCTCTGGCCTCCTTCTGAATGAAGGTCTCTTCACGGGCAAGAAAAAGTCATTGCTTTTAAAATACTGCAAGGCCAATCTCCCGAGAAGGTTTTTCTTTGTCAAGATTGATGTGCCATATTACACATCCTGCCCTCCTATATTTAAGTAACCATTTTTAAGGAGTACACATTGGCCTGAAAGGATAAATTAGGCATGTAGGTGGAGCGCATAAATAATCACTTGGGCGAATGGGTGTGTGTTGCCGCCTTAACTCAGAGCGCGCGGGTCAAACGTGCAAGGCGGGGAGGCTACTTCCGCCGGCGGGACCGCGGCCGTCCCAGAGCGGTGCTCTTCCGCCACCTAGAGGCTCTGCGGCCCGCGATGCCACGTCGGCCCGCCGCCAGGCTGACGGAGCTCCGAAATGCACCCTCGTGCCTCTTTGAGACTACCCTCTTCCGAGATTTGGGTCTTCTTTCCTCCCCCTCCTTTAAAAAGAAAATTGCTTTCTTCAGAAGTCTTCAAGCTTCACAATAACAAAGGCCAATTGTGCTAAATAAAATATGATGTTGTTTTTGCATGATAATGAATTTGAGAACAGCAATCATGGGAAAACTATCTCATTAAAGAGCTCGGTGGTTGGCATACGAATATGTGCGCTACTTTCTATACAAAGTGATCAATTAGGAGAGGGTGCGAGCAGTGTGATTCATTCCTCTTTGAATTCATCCAATATTTGCATGTTCACTGTATAAGTTGCTGGATGTTTTCAAATAGCGGTAAGAAATACATATTTCTCAAAAACCCATAAGTAATTAAAAAGTAAGCAAACAACACCTAATTTCCTAAACTTTGCCTTACCTGAAAAGATCAGAGGAAAAGTTGCTAGTTGCTATTTTATCGGATCGTGCATTATAACAATGATAATGAAAAAAACAACTAACACTTATTGGGTCTTACTGTGTTGAGATAGTTTTATATATTCATACATGATTCCTAACCTCACAGCAATTTGACAGTTATTAGCATCATCATCGGAGAAATAAGCTGAAACTCAGATAAATATAAGGATGGCGAGTTACAACTGGCAATTGATGAAACTGGTATTTAAAACATGACTCCAAAAACACACTCTTTTCCACTAAATCATGTTAATTTGAAAATAATAGTGATATTCATTATTTATCCAGAGTGACAAGTGATAAGTTAGTATCATTAATCTAAATATTTTACACTAAAGATAACTAATAAAATTATTTGACTTATTCAAAATCTGATTGAAAGTCATTGAAATAGGATAAGTTTTTAAACCAAGTTTATAATTTTCTATTTTTTTAATTCCATTCAGATTAACATAGAGTGTTATATTAGTTTCAGGTGTATAATAGAGTGACTTAACAATTCCACATATCACTCACTGCTTATCACAAGTGCCCTCCTTAATTCCCATCACCTATTTCACCCACTCCCCACCCTACCTCTCCTCTAGTAACCATCAGTGTGATCTCTACAGTTAACAGTGTGGTTTTTCTTTTTTCTGTGTTCGTTTGTTTTGTTTCTTAAATTCTGCTTATAAGTGAAATCACATCACATTTATCTTTCTCTGAGTTTTTTCAAAACTGAGTTTACAATTTGACCTGCTGCCATGGCACAAGAAATTGCTTAACCTAAAGGATAACCCAGGGTCATTGTAATAGAAATCAGAAGAGGAGTTGGAGAACGCACCTGTACGAGTGCCTTGGTAAAATGAGATTGTGTGATGTCCATAAGCATCTTTCAAAAACAAATCACTGCTTCCAGGTTCATAGGCAGGTAGCCTCATTCCAGAAAAAGAGTTGGACTCTAGTATCTTCCATCTGAAGGATGCTGATCCATCCACAGCGAGGGCCTCAGTATTCTTAAAGAAATCACAGTGTCTGCTCTGTTATTCCCCAGGTACTTTTAGCTTCTCCAAAACCTGTCTATTATTAAAGATTACTGCTGAGATTTATATTTTGTGATATTTTATTCACTTACAGATACTTCAACAAAAATATCCCATAAATGTTGAATATTTAATGTCCTGGGGGATTTTTTTAATACAAATGTTAACATATAATGACAAATTCTAATATATCACTGTGGAAAATACATATCCTGCTACTTCCAGATGGAAAAAGAAAGAATATGAATCCTTAGAGAGGTATCCATAAAAGGGAGGGGGCGACAATTATTTTTGTTAGTGTATAAATGTGGATTCTTGGGTATTTTTTTTAAATTGTAGAAGTAGCATATGGGCATTATGATCTTAGAATGTCAAAACTAGAAGGGATGTAAATATCATCTATTCTAGTCAACATCACATTTTTCACAGATGAGAAAGCTGAGGGCCATAGAGATGAAAGAACTTGCTCAATACTCACAGCAAGATAAGGGCAAGTCCAAGAATAGAACTCAGTGTTCCAATTGCCAGTCTTGATCTTTTGATAGATGGTACAGTATGTAGAGTCCCTGCATAGTCCTTTCTATCCACACACATTGTAGGTAAGACTGATGAATGCTCAAAGGCCATCTTTGCTGGGTTGCAAGAGAATGGTAAGTTCTAGAACAGTCCCTCGCACATAGTAGGCACTCAATGGATACTGGATGAATGTTGAATGCCTATATGTATAAAGTCACCTGTTGACATCTACATCCATCTATATAAAAAAGAATGCTATGTAAAAGATGATAATCAGAAGACAATTTTTGACAAGAAAACCCTTCATTTTTTTTGTTGTTGTTGTTCTTTCTCTGATGGAAATGGAGGGGAGAATTTGCCATAAAAAAAAAAATTATCCTTTAGTCATAATTCCAAAGAACTTACACAGGAAAGAGAAAGTGGCATCATAAATGAAAACAAATCAGTTGATAAAACTGGTAGTCTTGGAATATATAACTTATTTGAGAAAATACAAATTAGTCATTATTAAATTGTCATTTGACAGATAAGTATTGAGCTCACTCTAAGAGAAGTAGAGCAACACATGATGTGAGCTGTGTCAGCTCCAACATCCAGACACAATGATTGGTAGCTGGAAGGTCCTACATGGGGTTTTATCTTCTGAACAGCCTCCAGATGACTTCATATTGCCTAAAATTATGAGAGTTCGAGGGGCATAATCTAACAAGAATTCAAAAGACTCAATTAGGATTGAATGATACATCTCAACTTCATTCATAAAAAGAGAAATGGGAACTAAAACTACACAATTTTAATTTTTAGAAATTCACATTGTGATAACACTCATTGACCACATTGTGAGGAAAGAAACACAGTCCTATTTTGTTATTAAGATTACCTACATGGAAGGAGTATTCCAGTATCTATCAAAATTAGAACTTTAGATAACCTGGGGCACCTGGATGGCTCAGTTGGTTAAGCATCAGACTCTTGCTTTCAGCTCAGGTCATGATCTCAGGGTCTTGAGATTGAGCCCCAACTCAGGCTCTAAGCTGAATGTGGAGGCTGTTTAAGATTCGCTCTCTCCCTTTCCCTCCATCCCTCCCCCACTCTCTCTCTCTCTCTTTCTGCCCTCTATTCCCTAACCCCCACCTCCATGTTCATGTGCATACACATGTACCCTTTCTCTCTGTCTCTCAAAGAAAAAAAAAAAAATGCAGATTCTCCTTAGCCCTGCAATTTCACTTGTGGATTCACTTTGTGGAAAAATAATAACTAATTGTTTTTCATTGCTGACTACTTAAGACAGTCAAAGAATGGAACAACCTCAAACATCCATCTACAGAGGAATGGTTGACCATTTCCTTACACCACACACAAAAATAGACTCAAAATGGATGAAGGACCTCAATGTACGAAAGGAATCCATCAAAATCCTTGAGGAGAACACAGGCAGCAACCTCTTCGACCTCAGCCGCAGCAACATCTTCCTAGGAACAACGCAAAAGGCAAGGGAAGCAAGGGAAAAAATGAACTATTGGGATTTCATCAAGATCAAAAGCTTTTGCACAGCAAAGGAAACAGTTAACAAAATCAAAAGACAACTGACAGAATGGGAGAAGATATTTGCAAACGACATATCAGAAAAAGGACTAGTGTCCAGAATCTATAAAGAACTTAGCAAACTCAACACCCAAAGAACAAATAATCCAATCAAGAAATGGGCAGAGGACATGAACAGACATTTCTGCAAAGAAGACATCCAGATGGCCAACAGACACATGAAAAAGTGCTCCATATCACTCGGCATCAGGGAAATACAAATCAAAACCACAATGAGATATCACCTCACACCAGTCAGAATGGCTAAAATAAACAAGTCAGGAAATGACAGATGCTGGCGAGGATGCGGAGAAAGGGGAACCCTCCTACACTGTTGGTGGGAATGCAAGCTGGTGCAGCCACTCTGGAAAACAGCATGGAGGTTCCTCAAAATGTTGAAAATAGAACTGCCCTATGACCCAGCAATTGCACTATGGGGTATTTACCCTAAAGATACAAACGTAGTGATCCAAAGGGGCACGTGCACCCGAATGTTTATAGCAGCAATGTCCACAATAGCCAAACTATGGAAAGAACCTAGATGTCCATCAACAGATGAATGGATCAAGAAGATGTGGTATATATACACAATGGAATACTATGCAGCCATCAAAAGAAATGAAATCTTGCCATTTGCAACAACATGGATGGAACTAGAGCGTATCATGCTTAGCGAAATAAGTCAAGCAGAGAAAGACAACTATCATATGATCTCCCTGATATGAGGAAGTAGTGATGCAACATGGGGGCTTAAGTGGGTAGGAGAAGAATAAATGAAACAAGATGGGATGGGATTGGGAGGGAGACAAACCATAAGTGACTCTTAATCTCACAAAACAAACTGAGGGTTGCTGGGGGGAGAGGGTTTAGGAGAAGGGGGTGGGATTATGGACATTGGGGAGGGTATGTGCTTTTAGCTGTGAAGTGTGTAAGTGTGTAAGTGTGAAGTGTGTAAGCCTGGTGATTCACAGACCTGTACCCCTGGGGATAAAAATATATGTTTATAAAAAATAAAAAATTTAAAAATAAATAAATAAATAAATAAATAAATAAATACAATATCCTCTCTGTGTAAGAAATAGAAGAAAGTACACTTTGCTTGTGTGTGTGTGTGTGTGTGTGTGTGTGTGTGTGTGTGTGTACACATTTTTTTTTTTTTAATTCTTGAAGGACACATAAGAAATTGACAACAGTGGTTAACAGTGACTGGGGGAAGATAGAAAATGACCAGATGGGAGATAACAGTGGGATGCAAGATTCTTACAGAGTGTTTTTTATTTCCTTTAAGCTTTGGAAAATTTGAATTGTCTTTAACACTAAGAAGGGGGGGATGTAAGAGTGATGGGAGAAAATTAACTGTACAACCTAACATATTGAATAGGGAGTCTGTGAGGATGTTCAGATTGCATGTGGGGCAGCTCAGTGAGGAGCCCCCCCAGCAGATCAGCAGCTGGAAGAGTAAATGAGTGCCTTGCTGGGCCCGCACAGTCCCAGAACAAGGCAAAACCCTGCATTTACAGCTGACCCCAGACTGAAAGTAGAAAGGAAGATAAGTAGCCTATTTTAATTTGGGCATATTCTGATTTCTAACATGTACTTTGATACTGAACCTGAATCTGGATGAGTTTAAACTGGGCAGATCTTGAAAAAAGCCTTTGCTTTGCAATAAACAATGTACCTGCTCTAAGTGGATGACACGGTGAGGGAGAGGCTTGTAGACGGGGTATAAGTCAGCATAAAGATGAGGGCAAATGGGTGTCCTCCCAAGAACAAAGCACACATACTCTCATATATGCAATAAACTCCAATCGTACGGCCAACTGTTGTAAATCCTAAAGTGAATATATTGTGAATCTATTTTTATTTAACTCTAGAGAAATATAAATAAACTTACTAAAACACAAAAGGAAAAACAAAACCTTATACATGAAGATTTGTTGACAGAAACATATTAAAAATACCAATACTCTCAATCCTATACTTGGATACTGTAAATAAGAAAATCTTGTGGACAAAGGATGAAAATACAGTTCTCCCCAGTAGCATTACTGAGAAAACGCATAACTGTATTCCCATGGTTGTTGGCATAGTTAGGCATACCTAGAGATTTCCCAAAGCTGTTGACAACTTCTTTCTCTCTAAATCTAAATGTTATTTTCTTTTTTGAAATGAAGTCAATATGAGGATTACACAATTTACACTTCAGTTCCTTTATCCATAATTTTTAAAACACGCCATTGAATTCTGTGGGCTTGAAAACACAAACGTCTTGTAATCACTATTTCTCTAAGTGTATCACTAAATCATAGCATGGAAAGATCACAAGACGACCCTTTTTTCTGCCATTGTCTACCGGATATATGATACAGTTCCTTTAAAAAAAAAAAAATCCTTCCTAGAAAAGATTATTTATCTTGCAAATATTCTACATAGGTAAATTTTGCTTTTAATTTGTAATATTGAAGTTAGGTACAAAACCCAGGAGGATCATGAGTGTACTGGTTCTCTACTAGAGGTGGTTTGCCCCTTCCCTCGCCCCTGAGTTGTTGGGCAATATCTGAAGACATTTTTTGGTTGTCACAAATGGGGAAGGGGGAGAGGCTGGTGGTTCTAGCAGCATCTTTACGGGGTAAAAGACCAGGGACATTATTAAACAAAGTGTCCAGAACAGTTCCCATAGCAAGTTATCTGACCCAAAAAGTCAATAGTGCTAAAGTTGAAAAACCCTAATTCTGTGTTATCTGAGGGATAATTGTGTTTACATTTCTCAAATTAAACTTGAAATTTTAGCTAGAGCATGAAGGATTTTTTTAGGGGTAATTTTTTTTATTATATCAAAGTGTACTCGTGCTATCATATGAAGAAGACAGATGCTACAAACCACCTGCATTAAATTATACTTTTAATACAATTAAAGAGTATTTTTTAACCTGTTTGTAATCACAAACCAAAAACATGCCATGTGCTTACCTCAAATGAATCATCATAAATAAAACTCAGTATAGAAGGGTTTTATGCATATGGTTATTGAATATCTAAGTGTAACTCAGAGATCTTAAGTTGATCAGTTGCTATCAGTTTCTGTTATCAGATTCATTCCTAAGGTTGATTGTTGTGTGAAGTCAATCTTGATACCAATACTTTAGAAAGTGAAAATCAGATTGCATTTTTTAATGTGCTTAAGGCTAACAGGTTTTGCTTTTTTCACCAGGAAGCACGTTGGTTTGTTCACAATTCTGACTCAAGAGATAATGATAGCCTTAGGAACAAAAGTAGGAAATTAAAACATGTTCTCGATTTTACTCGTTTTTCTTCTCTGCTACAAATCACAACCAAAATTATCTTTAAGTATGACACATGTATCTGTACAGCTTTTCAACGTGGCATATTATGTCAGGTCGCACCCAAAACATTAGCCAGGTCTGTAAGACCAAAACATAATCAGTTACTGACATTGCCGGTGATTCACAGAGTAGGAAGAAACATAGCCCTTATAGATCTGTTTCCTTTTCACCATTGAAGCCACACGGTAAAACTGTGATTGAACAAACTAATCATTTGGACTTCAACTCAAGCTCTCTTCATAGACAGAATTTTCAGATCCATTTTAACCATCCCCATAACATTACAGTTCCTTTTCAAACAATTCCTCCTGCCAAATATCTTGACTTTTTAATCCAGGATAAGTGGAGATAGAAAGTAAACAAACCAGTGACATGAGAATCCATTGACCCCTATTGAACTTGCAACACTGGGGAATCTGGAATTTATTAAATTCCTCCAGATGGGAGGGCTGAACATGAGAAAACCCAGAATTTTCAGTTTCGTGGTTTAGAAGGAATACCTTCAGTCAAATAGTATACATTAGGAGTAATATTTGATTATTTTCCAGAAATAAGAGTTAGTAAAAATTAGGTCAAAATCTATAATTTTCTAGCAAGGTAACTATGAAATGAGTGTGAAAGGGGGGCTTTCACAATAATGTGGAGACACTATTTCAAACTAAATTTAAATGTGCTCTTGAATTTGCATTTAAATGAATATCCATCATTCCCAAAGCAATTTAAAATACATCTGTGACCATGTGTGCTCCAAACAATTCTGTTTTCTTTGGATTTTTTGTGTCATATAAAGTACTTCACGTGCCCAGGGTAGAACAAGCCTCACACATAGAGTCGCATTTTCTTTTTTCAAGCTCATAAAGATCCCACAGATGGTTCCCTGCCATGACTTTCTCACCTTATAAAAACGGATCCTGAAAGTCAAAGCATATAAAGTTCAAAACGTAAGCTGCCGTCTATGGTATGAGTCACCTTGACAATTGAAGACTCTGACCCAGACTCCCAGAGCCTCCGAGCTCTTTTTAATGTCCCTTTTCCTCCAGCACATGGTTTCCCATCACTGTCACTGATTGGTCTTATTTTTATCCCTCAAGGACAGCAACTCTTTCATTTCTGTACCCTATAGAACAGTCCTCCAAGACTAAGTTGGAGCTCAGAATATGTGAGCTGAATTTTTTAAGTTCTCAAAGAGTGAACCCAAGGAGTCCAAACATCAATTAAAAAAATTAGGAAACACCACGATGCCCTGTGCCTCTTAGAGGTTGGCTAGGGGAGAATTTCTAGGATCCTGTGTAAACCTTCCCTCATCTTCTCAAGACTGATTAGACCATGCACATGTATTACTGACAGGAAATGCAACTCTGAAGAACAGTGATATTTACTCACTTTTTTCAGCAACTTATTATTTGCAGATGTCTTTCTATCAATCCTCATAACAAGCATATAAAAGGGGCATTACTTGCCTTTTTCAGCTATATTATTAATATTATCGTTAATATTATTTCTGTTGCTGAGAGGGAGCTCTAGTGAATTGGCCAAAATAAAGACTTAAGTTCAGAAGATCTGAGACTGCATTTTTTGTATGATTTATCTATATAACTGAAGCAAACTACTTTCAACATTTTGAAGATCTATCTCCCTATCAATAGAGTTGTCCTAAAATAGATATGGCACAGACTTCCAGGGAAAATTAAACAATAAACACAAGTGATAATAACAATAAACACAGTGCTCACAACACTGCTTATTTAATCCAAGTCTTTAAATCCCATTTTCTTTTTTAAATGAGCTCATGATGTTACAAAGAAGTTAGGGGATTTCCCCAAGGCATCACAGGAGAGTATGGTAGAGCAAGTTAAAATGTGAGTCTTTGAAGTGGATGCTATGGTGAAACAGCCAGACCCTTCCTCTCCGCACCCCAAGAATGAGGAATAAAGCACTCATTCTCCCAGCTACCGGTAACATTGGCAGTTGAGAGCTGATTGCTGCAACCTTCTCCAGGCATTGCCTTAGGTAAGCCTAAGGGCTGCCTCTCCCAACATGAGCACCTCTCAATACTAGTCATGGCAGGGTAAAGAGGTCTAGCCCTCTTGCCCCACTTCCAGATAATGCCAACGGTCCACTCAAGCTCCGCAGATCCCTGTAGGACGGGCTGAAGGACCTGTTGCAATTGCATCATACTTCCCCTTCTTCCTCCACCCAGTCTTGTTTCCATCATGCCTCATGGGTACCAACCTCCAGAACATTCCCTAATAAACCTCCTGCCCACAGATCTCCATCTCCCAGTTTCCCAGGAACCAGATTTAATACAGTCTCCTGGCTCTAAATTCCATGTTCTTGGCACAGCAGTACATGTGAGAGTGGGCAAAATTTCTTCACAATAAAACTATATCTGCCTGCCAAGTTATCAGCAAATCTCTTAGGAATGTAAAATAGAACCTGTAATTTTAGATAGCTGTGGGGCAGCTCCAGGATCATGAAGAACAAGGCCTGGAGCAAAATTAAATACCAAAAATAGCCCCTACCCTTTATTTTGTGCAAGGAGGTACAAAATGGAGTAAAATTGGCCCTTACTGTCAGGGACTTTGCAACCACATTGTCCAGGATATTAACTCTCCACAGAGAAAGAGACCAGAAACAGGGCTACTATCCAGAAGCCCCTGCTTCAGGGGTCTGCCTCCATCAGAGTGCATGAACAAAGCTCATGAGGGACTATCCAGAGAGAAGTCACATGCCACTCCAGATAAAGTGGTCTTTGGGAACCACGTCCTTTATCCACAGGGGTCTTAGAGCAGTTGTATTTCTGTGCCTTGTCCCCTTGACTAGAATTGATGGATTCAGATGCTATCTGAGTTAAGCTGAACCAATCAAATTCTCTCTTCCAGTCATTTAGACTTTTAAACAAAGGGACCCAGAGACTGTTGGTCTCCATAATGTGAAACTACAGAGAAAGGACCACAGATGGTTGCTGCTAAGGCTCCTGGAACAGCCTTGCTTCCCAAGGCCTAGATGAACCTCTTCCATGGATTCTCCAAGATACACCATCAATTTTCCAATGAAGTTTGATAAAGTAATCTGGGTTGGATTCTGCTATTTCAAATCCAAAGAAACTTCACTACTCCAAGTCCTCCGTAAAGTTTTATATAAAGTTCCAGAAATTTTAATTATGCCTTTGGCAGAGAGAGAGAACATTTATCTAATCTGAACTGTCTCCCACATGCTGATGTTGACAAAAGCAACAGAAAATTTGAAAAAAAAAAAAAAAAAATGCCCTGCTGTCTAAATGCCACAGGACAGGATCATGAAATCAGAATCAGAAAAAACCCACGACAGCAAACAAATGTTAATAGGTCATACCACTTCTTTCTCAAAAGCCTCCACTAGCTTCCTATCACATTTCAAATAAAATCCAATCCTTACATCAACTGGACCCTATATTACCTACCCTACTTGACCTGTGGCTATCTCTGACCTCAACTCCCCCAACTCTCCTGTTCACTTACTCCACCCATATACACTGGCCTCTTTGTTCTTCTCAACATACTCCCACATCAGGACCTTTGCACACACAGTTTCCCCTACCTGGATATCTATCTATCCTGCAGATATCTCTATGACCTAGTCTCTCTTTTTCAGGTCTCTGCTGAAATCCCATCAGATAGACCTTCCCTCACCTCCTTTCTAGAAGAATAGCCTTTCCTTCTCCCTCTTTATCCTCATATCCCAATTAATTTTTCTTCCTAGCACTTGTCACTACCTAACACTACATTACAAAACTACTGTTTATTTGTTAATTATCTGCTAGCCTTACTAGATTATAATCTCCATCATGGTCGTGAATCTGTATGCTTTTGCTCAATGTGGGGTTCACACTCTTTAGAAGAACATGACATATCAAAAGATCTCCATTTATAAGTTGGATGGACAAACAATTAATTAAAATCTAAGTACTGACATATTTCTACTTGGAGACAGAGGGTCAGGACTGTATGTTCAGGATGACGAATGACTCTGCTTCAGTCCTTCATGTTTCCTGGGTTGAACAATGACAGGAGATGTAACTCCCAGGAAAAGAGTGTAGGGTGAGGCCCACAAAAGGGGTCACTTCAGCACATACCTGCTATGGGATCAGGTGATGAGGGCCTTGAGCCTTTAGGAAGACGGACGGTCTCTGCAGTAGAAAGCCAGGTGGTTCTAGTGGCTGCAACCCCAAGCAAGATGGCAGTGAGAACTGGTAAGAGTAATCCCAAGCTGGGTTGCAGGATGGAGAGACAAGACCTGGGGAGGAGGCAAAGATGTCAGACTAGTCAACTCCATGGAGACATTTACCCTGAAAATTACAAGGTCTTTTCCTTTTTTCAAAATAGCTTTTCTAATAACTGTGTATATTAACTAGACACATTCTCTTCTAGCTTTGAAATCTAGCCCAAAATGTGTATGTTCATCTCCGTCTTACTCCATAGTCTCACTTCCCTTAGGCTCAAAGAACAAATCAAGTTCCTATACATTAAATTTTATGCCTTACAAAATATATTTTGTTTGAGAATTTTCTTTTCTTTAAAGCCTGTTTTTTGGGATGCCTGAGTGGTTCACGAGGTTAAGCAGCTGCCTTTTTGCTCAGGACATGATCTTGGGGTCCTGGGATCAAGTCGCACACTGGGCTCCCTGCTCCACTGGGAGCTTGCTTCTCCCTCTCCCTCTGTCTGAAGGTCCCCTGCTTGTGTGCTCGTGCGCTCTCTCCCTCTGGCAAACAAATAAATAAAATCTTTTAAAAAAATAAATAAATAAAGCCCATTTGTTTGCAGCAGAATGAGCCAATGAGCCAACTTATACAATGGTATAAGTACCATTCTGATTCACATAGCAATGGAAATTTGGATTGTATTATGATACCTACACAAATAGCGGTATGATATGGCATGCTCTGAGACATTCATGCCACATAATGGCAGGTGCATTCCCTGCCATCCTTAACACCCTGGACACAGGTAAAGAACCAGGGTACCAGGGGTTCAGATGAGAAACTATGAGGACAAATCCATGACACTTATGTGTCCTTATGCTATCTTCCTCAGTAGATAGGTAGATAGATTGATCCTCATTTTACTTAGTGTTTGGGAATCAAACTAGCTGACAACTGTATATAAAATTCATGTTGCCAAGAGCAACAAAACTATTAAAATATACCCTAAGAGTCTGAAAATAGGTACAATCTGTTTGAGAGAAAAATAGATCAAAAGCCTCAAAAATGTACTACTCTTTGATCTAGTGATTTTATTTTTGGGAAATTAGACTAAGACAATCATCATAGATATGCAGAAAAATTCAGTTACAGAGATGTTGGCATTGTATGTAATCATAGTCATGAAATTTGGAAGTGACATAGATGTCTAACAGCAGGGGCTAAGTAAAGCATGCCATGAACAGGCATGCAGGGAGACAGGATGAAGCCATTAACATGGTATTTAAATACTGAGAAATTTTAAAGTAACTACAATATTGTTTTAAGTTTAAAATACATTATTATTTAAAAATAAAATAATCCTAATTTACTATAATGGCAATTTAGTTAAAAATAAGTGTGCATTTTTTTCAAACAAAAAGTTCTGGACGGAAATACACCAAACGCTATTAGTAGTTGTCCCTAACTATTTGAATTACACACACTTTTTATTTCTTGCCTTTTATAACTTTACTCCCCAAATCAGCTATAATAAATGGATTTTGCCACTCAATTAAAACAAATTCTACCTATTTTTAAGCTGTATGATAAAGAAAATGCACTTCATGTGCAGCAGAAAATTGGAAAGAAACTCAGCTGTTCATTGCAACGGCAGAGAATAATTTGTGTGTTACCTCTTAGAGATATAGTCCTATCTTGCCACCTTGAAATGATAATAAATAACAACCACTCTTACAATGAAGCAGTGTCAGAGTGCCACAATGGGAAGCCAAAGTAATATTAATAGTCCCAAAGTCGTATGTCAAGCAAATGCAAAAGTTCCCCAGAGAGAGATGCTGGTAGAATAAATAATCAAGAATAGTAGACCATACTTCTGGTAAATAGTGCTCTTTGTGAGATGGCATAAACAGAGTCAGTTTTTCCAGCATTTAAGATATAAATCACTATACTAATTTTTGATGCATGGTGACAAGTATGTGAAAAGTGATGTTATTAGATTCATCCAGCCACCACATAAAGAGTTTGTGAAAAGAAACAACATTTGGGAAATTCGGATCCATGTAACCACATTTAGAATTTATTTGTGTTAAAGCATTTATAAAATCATTGTCTCTGCAAGTTTATAAATACATTTATCCTTCAAATGTAACTTCCTTTCTTTAATTGCTCCCTATCCTACCGGAGTTTACATGCTCCCCGATAACACACACATGTGTGCTTGTGTGCGCACACATACACACACACAGACACACACACACACACACACACACACACACACACTTTCTCATCCTATCACCATGATAATCAAAACAACTCGTATTTCTTTGCAGTTTTACCTGGCAAATTTTCTGCTGTCTGGTTATCCAGTTACAATAGAGCCTAAGCTTGCTATTTTTGCTACCTAGGAAAAATCCAGAGGAAATTGAGTTTCTTTGATTCATAAAGCCACTACTAAGCTTATGAGCTTCTCTTTTTCATTCAAATCACATTGACATAAATTGATCAAAGAAGAAAGGTGGAGGAGTCAAGTTTCATAGAAATCGTCACCTTTTCCTCCCTCATTGCAGAGAGGAATTGAATCAACTATGCACTTTCATTCCAGCCTAGGAAGACAATTTTTTCTCTAACAGCTTAGAAAGGGATTCTTACTGCCATGCTTGGGGAGAAAGGGTGGGCAGACAAAGAGCATGTATGACACTCTGATCTGGGGGAATTGGGAAGTTATGTCAGGAGAGCAGAGAACATTCCAACCTGTAACCTTGTCAAGGCTGAGAGCACTGTGAAATTGTCCAAATAAGCACAGTCTGGGTTTCACCTTATTTCTTGTCCAGTATCACTTAACGGCTCACAATCCCTAAAAAGAAGGCCTCAGGAAAAAGACTTCACTGTATGTAAAAATTGAACACAGAGCTTTGAAGTCTGGGTTTCCCAGGAATTAGATCCTGAGGTAAGGATCTGAGTGAATATTTATTGGAAGGCTCAGGAAACTCCCGTAGCAGAGTGGAAGAAAGATACAGGGAAGGGAAGGTAATAGAGGGTAAGTCGTTAAGCAAGTGCATGGTTAGCTTGTGCCACGTAACAAACCATTCCAATGCTTAGTGACTTTAAAACTGAACATGCGTATTTTCTCACACTTCTGTGAATCATCCAGATGGTTCTCGTTGTCTGGGCGAGTGCCACTGATTTCTACATTTAGCTGGCTGCTCTTCTAGGGCTAGATCCCTCAGTGCTCAGACGCACACTTCTAATGGTTGACCTAGGCAGCTTTTGGTGGATAAG
This sequence comes from Mustela nivalis, assembly GCF_964662115.1. Lineage (NCBI taxonomy): Eukaryota > Metazoa > Chordata > Mammalia > Carnivora > Mustelidae > Mustela > Mustela nivalis. The sequence goes on from NC_139031.1 coordinate 72,707,769, forward strand.
CTCATTTCTACGTCCCCTCGCATCTCCAAGGGGCTAGCCTGGGATCCTTTAGGTGGTGGTCTCAAGTTCCAAATGTGGCAAGAAAACAAGCCCCAGCAAGCAAGCACTTTTCAAGCTGTTGATGGGATCATATTTGCTGATTTCCCTATGGCCAAAGTTTAAGTTCACAGGTCCACTAGATTCAAGGTTGGAAAAATGGCTTCCACGTTTTGACGGGAGATCTGCAAGGCCACACGACGTGGGGAGGAGGATTTGTGGTTATTTTACAAGTCACCACCACCAGCCACCTCAGTGGGAGGTTAGCATTTAATCCAGTGAGGAATTTCTGAATTAAACTCTGCCTCAGAATTAATGCATCCCACCAAGGTGGGAGAGAGGAAAGGGGGTACTTCTGTGCCAAAGCCCCCAGGTCATTGGAGACTCCCTGCAGGGTTGCTAATACCAAAACAGCTGTAATGGTTTAGTGTGCTTCAGCCACACAGATCCAGATACTGGCAGTTATGACCCTTCTGTCACTCCTAGAAGGAACGAGCTCTTGGGAGAATATGAGACCTCTCTGTGAATGCTACTTACAGCCCATATTTACGATTCAAAGTGATTCAAAGCATCTAAGGTGAATAGCTTCAATCAGTTTGTTCCTAATTGCTACTCTGCTGTGTATGATGTTTTTGTTGCTGTTGTTGTTGTTGTTGTTGTTTGAATTCCTGAGACGATACAATGCCTGACAAGCGGCAAGAGATAGCCTTTATCTAATTTCTGGGTGAAACAGTGGCATAGTTGTTTTCTGGGCCCCATTGGGCAGCCACCTGCCAAGTGAAAATGTCTGAGAATTTGAACTTCAAGCTAACTTGTTCAATGAACACTGCTCAGTGTTCAAATATACCATTCTTCTTCACACAGAAAGGAATGAACTATTAGCTAGCCTAGTCTTAGACAGCCTCGCACTGCATCTCTGTGCCACACGGGTGAGTAAGGATCAAGTCATTGGCAAATATTTTCTGAAATGGAACTGTCAGAGAAGAGTGGTGATAACATTATTTCAATCACTTTGAATGAGATGTTACCAAAGACTCAAATCCACAATGTGATACTAAAAACATTACATTTTTTGTGAACAGAATAGCTCTGCTTAATATAGTGAGAGGTAGTACTGTGTATGTAGTGGTCAAGATCATGGACTCTGTAGTTAGATACTTGGGTTGGAATCCTGGTTGAACCACCTGTCAGCTACCAGCTCGAACAGTTCACTCAAGTTCTCAGTACCTCCACTTCTTCACTATAAAATGAAGATAGGAATATTGTCCATCCCGAAGAATTGTTGTAAGAATCAATACATATAATATTCTTAAAACAATATGGGACAATATGATAAAGATTAGCTAACTTAGTAGTGAATTACCATTTCTACCTACTGACTAGCGCTCTATTGGCTTGAGTTAACAAGGATTAATTGAAAACAGAAGGAAGCTGGAAAGAGTTTACAGATTTCATTTAATTGTACCTAGATGTTAGTTAATACCTTGAGGATATTAGACTCTGAAACTCAGAAGCAAGCAGTTGTGACTGACTTCCGTAGATTCGAACTTTTTTCAGTGACTTCTTTTAAGTCTTTTTTTCAAATTTTCATTTATTCATCTGAAAGAGAGAGAGGCAGTGAGCACAAGCTAGGGGGACAGGCAGAAGGAGATGGAGAAGCAGACTCCTCCCTGAGCAGGGACCCATCACAGGGCTTGACCCCAGGACCCTGAGATCAGGATCTAAGCCGAAGGCAGATGTTTAATAGACTGAGCCACCCAGGTACCCCTCAATAACTTCTTGGCAAGCAATGAATTGTTCACTGTACACAGATACCCATGTCCACACCCACACAAACACATATAAACAAATGTATTTGCACATACACACCTAAAAAATGTTTCATGAAGTAGCATTCATTGTGATATTCTATATGCTCTTATTATTTCCATTTATTAAAATGTTGATAGTAATCTGTTATTAACTTTGCCATCATTAAGGGGTCATGACTTCATGTCTGAAAAAATCCTGCATACCCAATCCGTTCAATGAGATAATTACGTGGGGGGGGGGGGGGAAATGCGCTTTCTTCTCATTTCTGGCTACTCTTCAGCCCAGTCCTGCCATGTAGTACCAGGGTTAAGCTCTCCTTAGTACAAAGGGAAATAGAGATTCTTAAAGACTTTCTCGACGATTCCCAACTAGGCCAGACTACCTGGATCTCTGGTCTGTCATCAGCTACTCTCCCTTCTCAGCACTTTCCTGAACATGCAGGATGTGATGAATGAAGTCTTCTGCCTGGGATAATAAAGACAACTCTATGACCTAAAGTTCTTCTGCTTATTGTGGACATGAGGTACATGAGGTTGTAGCAAGAAGGGGTCATTAAACCTCTGGAGAACTGTGAAGAATCTATTTCTAGCCCTAGGATAGAAATTATGACAGCTGCCCTATCATCTAATTTGGGACCAAAACAAAACACAGTACGGCATCTAATCTAATCCTTGACAATCAGACACATAACAAGATTTTAGGAATGGAAATTCTTTGGGGACAAGGTCAGGTTGAGTATATTTTTATATAAATGGTGCTTTTCTCCTACTGTGAAATCACAAACACAGTCCACTTGGTTTTCCTCTTTTTCTACTTGTGCCAACTGCACATCACTAAATTCTACCTTTAGTGGTGATCCACATTTCTTATAAAGTAATCCTATTCCTTGATTTCTACACTTGGTAGGTTGAACTGGAGATGTGAGAATTTCACCACAAGAAACAGTATCCAATAACAGTTCTAGAGATAGATGGAGGTGATTATGATAGCGCAACCATGGAAGCGTACTTGATGTCACAAACCTGTACACTTCAAAATGGTTAAGATGGTAAACTTCATGGTATATGTATTTTGCCACAAATAAAAAAATGATTTTAAAAAATATTATATAAAAAAGGATTACATAGAAGTTTTTTGAATTCAGGTTATATATTTAGACCCTCCTCCTACCTCACCCCCTCATTACTAAAAAAAAAAAAAAGAAAGAAAGAAAAGAAAGAAAACACAAGCGTTATATTTTATAGTTTGTTAGTCTAGAAATATTTAGTTAGCTATTTAAGTCTTTAAATCTAAATGTCATCTGTCACCACTGCTAATGTTCGTGGTTGTGGGGAATAACCAGAGGAAATGAAAATGCCCCTCTTGATCTTACTCACTCAAAAGTTTCCACACATCCAACCACCCCATCACTGAAAAAGTTTGTCATAATAAACATGTATCCATAAATAGACTGATATTTTTGCTGATGCCAGAATTGACATATTAACTTAATCTTTTGTGTCAGAAAACTTACTGACTCACTCAAATTGAGCAGTCCAAAGTAATAAAAATATATTCAAAGAACTGTATAAATATGCTATTCCAAAAAATATGAAAATAGAAGACTTGTTTAAAGTTTCTGCTTGGCTACACCTTGAAAAATCCAGAAAACAAGGACATTTTATTTGGATGCTTCAATTAAATGAGGCCTTGAAGAAAACCAGGGGAGCAGTTCATTGAACATGTGTTTCTCATTGACCTTGTGAGGCATCCATCCAGCATCTTTAACAAAAGAACACTGTGAATAAGTATACTCTCTCACTGTTGAATTTTGATGGCCTTATAAGCCACTCAAGCTTCACCTTCCTGGTTAATGTATCATCAAAATCTGTTTCTAGGCATTCTATGAATAGCTTTGTAGTAGCCGCCAATTACTGTAGTATATACATTTCTCTATCATGCTCACCTTATTACCCAAATCAAACATTCTACTTACTAAGAACAATCTTGTATCATGTCAGATTCATTTTCAAAATCTTTTAAGTTTAGCATTTTATCACAACACTTGAATAATGCATTTAACATCTCAGTCCTAATTTTAATCTTGAAATCTACCTCAGACAAACCTAACAGCTTTGTAGCCCTCTCATGCCCTGCCCCCACCACCTCTCCCCCCGATTTCCCAAAATAATTGATTATATAGGAAATAAAGTATGACTGAAGGGATGAAGAAATGTACTTCAATTTTAAGGCTAACTATGAAAATGCCTGTTTTTCAATAAACAGTTCTGCTTAACCTAAAGGTATGAAGTTAAGCATATTTTGTGGCATGGTCCTAACCTAGAACCGAAAGGAAGCTAGAAACATAAACAGCAAGTCCAAGTCTCAGGTCTGCTTGTCATAGTACATGACCTATTCTGCAGTACACAACCAAAGAATTGAAGAGGGATAGTCAAAGGTATCTAGACTTTCAGGAACAAAGAACACAAATAGCCCTGGCAAGATTGTGTTTTGTACAACTACCAAAGACTAAATTATATCAACAGCAAGGCTTTTTTTTAATTGCCCAAAGAGATTCTGAAATTAAAAGATGACCAAAAGATGAAGATTTACACAGGCAGGCACACCTTGTAGTACAAACCTCTCTATAAATAAAGAGACCACAACCTTGGAGCCTTAAAGTCCTTAATCTATAAACAAGAAAGTATTGTTCACCCAAAATGTAGCTGGCATTTTATTCGCACTAAACAAAGAACGATCACATAGTGAAGAAGGGTAAAAGACAGCAAACGCATTTGATATACTGGCCAACTCACTCCTTTAATCTTTGGATATTTCTCCTCCTGAAACCTTTTAGGCCCATATCCAGGAAACTCTTTCAAATGACTCATGTACATCAAACTCTTATTATCACAGTCTAGTTGGCTTAGTCTATGACTTCCAAAAACAATTACTTTTTCAATGCCCAACCCTAACCCTATTATTAACATCTCCTACCACTCAAGAAGAAAAGATGTGGGATTAGGAAAGTGAAAAGAGGAAGCAGGCAAGGAAACAAGCGGAAAACATGAAGAATCAATGGAAGGAAAAAACAAGTAAAATCATGATCACAATAGGCCAAAATATCTTATTCCATTCTTTTCCTTTTTCCCAGTTTACTAAATTCAGTAGAAAACTTTTCTCGTATTAAAAATGCTTGCTGAGCACCTATTATAAGCCAGGCATTGCTCTAAGCACTTTACAAGTATTATCTCATTTAATACAACAATTCAATGAGATAGATACTACTGATGTACTGATGTTCTATTTTGTAGACAAAAAGCCAAGGCACAGGAACCCAGATCACAGGGCTAGTAAGTACCAGATTGAGGATTCAACCCAGCAAACTAGTTCTGGAGACCATATTTTTACCCAGTGACTTATGTGCAAAAGAACCTGTTACTGCATCTACTTATGGGTTCCACTATAATACTGATGTGGGAAACAAAGGCAGAAGAAAAATTATTAAGTTTCCTTACCACCTACATCCCACTGACAAATCTTTGAAACAGGCAGAGTGATATTACTCTAGGAACTCAGTTGCCTCAATATTAATATTCTGCCAAGGGCAAAAGGGAAAATCCTAGCCCTACCCCCAAGATCTTATAAGTCTACTTTAACATATAACAATTCCTTTGGAAACTTCCTTTATCTCTGCCCCCCAAGATAAATGTTGGCAATCATCCTCCAAGCATATGACCCACTGATATATGTCTGAAGAGTCTCCTGACTGAGCTTTTACTAAACAGTAATAAATGACAACAATAGCTAGCCCCCTCAGGATCCTGGAAATCTTTTTTCCAAAATAACCGGGAGGCTTACCCTATCCCCAACTCCCTCCCAACTTGAAAGTATATCATGGACCACTCCTCATGACCTCAGTGCAGCTCTTCCTGCTCATGGGTCCTGTCCCCATGCTTTAATAAAACCACCTTTTTGCACCAAAGACATCTCAAGAATTCTTTCTTGGCCATTGGCTTCAAACTCTAACATCTTCCCTTCACCAATACTACTTTCTAATACTACAAATTTGGGGTGAGGGAGATCCTAGGGATTTATTCCTTAAATAAGCATTTATCATGAACAGACTCTAGCTTTAGCTTCTTTAAAAGAACACAAAAATGAACAAATCATATTTCTAGCCTTAGATAAATTCAGTCTAGTGAAAGATATAATATTATAACACAATGAAAACAGTGCTTAGAGAGCTTTGTCCAAACAGCTACTGGAACATGGAATGGAATGACTAACTTGTTGTACAGTGAGAGGGACATATCAAAGAGAGGGGATACACAATCTAAGTTTGATTGATTGATTGATTGATTTGGCTGGCTCCACACTGGGCATGGAGCCCCACATGGGGCTTGAATTTAGAACCTCGAGATCAGACCCAGGCTGAAACCAAGAGTTGGACATTCAACAGACTGAGATACCCCGGCAACCCCCCATAATCTAAGTTTTCTAAAAGACAAAAAGAAGTTTCCAGAAATAGGATGGAAGAAGTAAGTAGGTATCCATGTTTTCAATAATTATAAAGACTCATTTACTAATATAAAAAATTTTTGGAACACATATATACAAGGTGTGGACTAAGTTCACAGAATAAGAATAAATAAATTATAATTTCTTCTTTCAATAAATATATCACCTAGAAGGGGGGATAACATACAAATGAACATTACAAGGCTATATGAGTTTTTTTTTAATGCTCTGAGATTTGTCAGATATGCCCTTTAGATGATCTAAGAGCTTCTTAGAATGAATCCAAGAATTCTGGGGAACTGATGCCTATTCTGCTCCTATAAGCTGAGTTCAGGAATGTGGTTGGATCAACTGAACTATCCTCAAGCATCTGAGGGTAATGGATAAGACTGAATGAAATGTTTCAATCACATTTTGCACTCTATAATTTTGAGATGGATGACCTGTACCAAGCAAGGAAGTATCAGCATGTATCCACACTAGACAAAGTGCAGGCCCTCTCTACCTTTATGCATAAACACTGGGCATGGAAAGAAAAAAGTTACACTTCTAGAAAGACTTGCAATCTGCACTCACAATTACATTATCCCTGGTTAGAGGAGGGTACTAGGAAGCTTGCATCTTCATACTAGATGCTGCTACCAATCTTGCCATCATGTATCCTAACGGCAATCGGAAGTGCAATGTGTTTGATTTACTCAGAAAGTGTCTATGTCTTGTATTTCTGTCAATCCAAGCCTGCTAATGACAGCTGACCAAGAAGCTAAACAGATTATATAGGAATTCAGAAAAGGAGGTAACTGTTGATTAAAAATCCAAACAGTATGACTATATCACCATATACCTATTTTACTGTTGCTATTGTTTACAGTTTGGGGCTATTAGAATGGGGTTGCTATAAACATTATACATGTATCTTATTGCATATGTTTAAAATTCTCTAGAATCCACATTTAGGAGTGAGTTGATGGTTCCTAGGCTATGTATATGTTCCACTGGATAAGAGGAAGATATATTGTTCTTGAAAGGTTTTGTAACAAATTACACCCCAACAGCAACCATGGTCTGAGAATCCATGCTGTTATCCATCCTTGCCAAAACATGTTAGTGTCAACGTTAGTGTCAATGTTTTTGAATTTTCCTGATTAAAAATAAAGTTAAATACTTTCAAAAAAAAAAATCCAAACAGTTCTTGGTTTAAAGTAGCATTGAAATTATGACTAACTGATCAGTCATCAAATAATCAAGTAAGTCTGACTTACTCCCTTACTGATTGTATATTCACTCAGTAAATAAGTTAATATAGTAAAAAAATAGAAAAGTTTAGCCTTGTTGGCCATGGATACTTCCTGCACTTTACAAGGACCAATTTTACCATTTATTTATAAAAATAATGGTTTTAATTCCCTTATTCCCATGTTCTTACAGATATTTATGATACTAACCAAGTATGTTAACAATAACAATAAACATCTATTGGGTAGTTCCTTATAATTTATATAGTATTTTCTGAGATTGTTGTCTCTTTTGATTACCTCAGTAGCCCTGTAAAATATTAGAAGTTTAGTGACTTGTTTCTTAAATTCCACATATGAGTGAACTCATATAGGTGTCTTTCTCTGATTAACTTATTTCACTTAGCATAATACTTTCTAGTTTCACCCACAGCATCAAGCATAGGAGAAGGGAGAAAAAAAATAGAACAATTAGAAAACAGAGAGGGAGATAAACCATAAGAGACTCTTACTCACAGGAAACAAACTGAGGGTTGCTGGAAGGGTTGGGTTGGGAGATGGGGTAACCAGGTGATGGGCATTAAGGAAGGCACATGATATAATAAGCCCTAGGTGTTATACTGATGAACCACTGACCTCTACCTCCAAAACCAATAATACATTATTTGTTAAGTAATTGAATTTAAATATTTTTTTTTAAGTTTAGTGACTTGCCCCAGGCCACATAGCTAGTAAGTAGCAAGGCAGCTTTTCTCTGTTATCCCATCATTGAGTCCTAATCTCCTCTCCTTTCTCTGAAAACTGCCCCTCCTCTCTTATTCTGGTAGAGAAACCCAGCCATGGGCAGCCATGTTGTACCACATAACATCTCCACTCAGGCCCTATGTAATTGGACCTCAGGTATGCACTGCACCAAGCCAGAAAATCAGATTCTCTAAAGGAAGACTTTGGAAATTGAAACCAAGATAAGGAGAGTTTGTTTCTCCATATGTCAGAAAATAAAGTATGTAAATTTAGGAGCTATGAGGGGCCATGTTCCACTTTGAGAACAAATGTGAAATGAGTCTACAGAGAGAGGGATGAAATAGAAGCACAAAGAGAATCAAGGAACAGACATACATACACACACACACACACAAAAAAAAAACCCTGTGGTTTTGCCATCCCTGTTCCAGTCCTATGAGTATTCTTTGCACTGCACCCCATTTCTTTTCATCTAACTTGAGTTGGTTTCCATTACTTAAAAACGGGGTCTTAAATAGTAATATTGCAGAATCTGCAGAAGGTCAATTAATATCCCATTTACTAGGATATAGTGGCCAAAAGAAAGAAAAGGAAGGAAGAAAAAGGATAATGGGAAGACATCAGGGAAGCTGAAAAGAAAAAAGAACAGGTAAAGGGAGGAAGAGGAAGAAGGGAGGGAGGGATGACTATCTATAGTCGCAATCCCTCAAACATCCCATTCTGTTCCTCAGTAGGAAAGGGAATAGATTCATGGCCTAGGTCTGCAGCTCTGTGCATGTGCCCAAGAACAATGAAGTTGGTGGGAGACTAACAAATAACACTTCCAGACTAATCGTAACAATGCTTCTAGAAAATGAACTTGGTGAATGGGTTTGGGAGTGAGAGGTAGAGGCAGGGTAGGGGGATAGATAAGAGAGATCAGTTGGGAATTGAGAATGAACCTTAACAAAGAAAACCCTGTAAAATTTAAAAAAAAAAAAAAAAAAAAAAAGGAAGATAGTATGGAAAATGTTGAGAAAGAAGACTGGATGACCCTTAGCAACCAATCAGCTGTGTGGTGTAATGGAGGAAAGCAGGAGTCAAAGGTAACTGTCCCAGGTCTTAGGGGCCTGGGTGACTTCAAGAGTAAAACCAGTAACTCCATCTGCAAGCAGGAGGACCACTCATTTAAGGGGCTGGAGCTCATGTGTACTCAAGGTATATGCCTGGCCCCTGTGGGGATGTCTACCAGTCCAGGAGGAAAGACGATAGAGCAGCCACAGATATGGGAGCTGGTCATCAGGGCTCACAGTTGACATGAGCTCATTTAGGCAGAGCTTTATAAGGAGAGTGAAAGAAGGACAAGCAAAGCCTGAGGGAGGAGCCACATTTGGGAATAGACAGATGGTGAAACTATGACTAAAAAGCTGCAAAGAAAGCAAAGAAAATCAGGATAGCACAGTGCCAGGGACACTAAGAGAGAAGAAGGAGTGCAGGAGGGGGCAGCCTGCAGTTTTAAACACCTGAGAGAGGTTAGAAAAAAATGTGAGAATTTGAGACTAGCCATCAAAATTCATTTTTTAAGAAGTCACTGAGCACTTTCAATGGCTTGATGAGAGAGAATATCAAATGACAAAGGTCCTAGGGGTAAGTAGATAGGAGCATGTGAGGAGAATGAGATCTGCCAAGTGTGTTAGGGGAGGAAGAGATGCGCAGAAGAGAGGCCTGATCACGAGTGTTTCCTCTTCTCTTTTGTGTTTGGGTGGTGGGGTTGGGGTGTCATTGCTGTCACTGTTTTGAATATTGAACAACCTGAATGTAGGGGGTGGGGAAGGGACCAGTGATCCCAGAGATTGAAAATGTGTAAAAGAGAGTAAAATTTGTAGATATAAGATCTGGTAACAAACTATAGAAATGATCCCTGAAAGTATAGTCTTGTAGATATAAGATCTGGAAGGGACAAAGAGCGTGAAGGTTCCTGAAGAAGAAAATCTGCTTTAGAGAGAGAAAGACAGTTAAGTGAACATGAGGTCTTCCATCCTCTGAAAAATCGCAAAAGGCCTCCCAAGAGAAAGGATGAGGCAAGCATGTGAAATCACAGTCCATAGCATTGGCCTGGCATTCAGCTTGGAACAAACGTTTGCTGAATGAATAAATGATTCTGTTACTCCAATATGGATGCAGGGCTAGAGTCACAGATGTGTTTGTTGCTGAAGGTTCTTACAATTTAGCTCAGAGAAGAAAGAGCATTCTATAACCAGGGGCCCTAAAGAACCAGAAATAACAGTAAGTTCCTCTTGTCTTGAACATCAGAAAAGAGGATGCAATTATATGTCATACCCAAGTTAATTCCACCACACCTGTACACTCGGAAGCCACAGCATCAGCAGAATTATTTGCCATTATGAAAGGCAAAGTACCATAAAGAGAGAGCATTTTCATTTGCATAAAGGAAACTCCGTGACACTCTTCCATATGGCCTGCCTCTAATGTCCCCATTTTCTCATGCAGTGACTGTGCCCACCAGCCCAACCATTCTGAAGGCAGCATGCACTCCATTTCCGGTGACCAGCCAAAGAAGGAAGGTCAGTATATGACCAAGGCAGAGCAAAGATGATCACACATCCAGCATCAAAACTGAGAGCCTCAGATAACTAATGATGATAGCCAAGGTACCCTTCAGCAGAAAACAGAACAAAACATGCTCCATGCAATGGCAAAAAAAAAAAAAAAAAAAAAAAAGACAAAAAAACAGGTACACATGATGTAAACAAAACGTAAAGTAACTAAAAAGAATAGGCGCTTAGTCATTTTTGGAAAATTGGAATGTTACTTACTGCCATTTGTCAATGCCCTTGAAGGGAACCGTGCTAAATAAGCCAGGTCTGCAGAAGCAAATGATTTGGTGGCCTCAGACCTTAGTTGTCTAAGAGCTAGGGCAAAGCAAGTTTCTTAAAATTTCCTGTGCCATTGACCTCTTTGGCATTCTGGTGAAGGCCATGGGCTCCTTCTCAGACTAAAATGTATAAACACATAAAATAAGTTTACAAAAGCAACCGAAATTAAATTACAATTGAGTTTCAGTTTGTGTTTCATAAAAAATAGAGAATTTCTGCTGTGAACCTAAGTTCACAGACTCCAGGTTAAGAACCCTTGGTTGTCCCTTTTATAAATAGAACAAATATAATTCGTGTTCACCAATGATGATTATTACCAAAATATACACAAGTTTTTGCCTTCTAGAACCATTTGGATGTCAGTGAGAGCTCAGAGAGCAAAGACACAGAACTGTGACTGCAACTGGCACAGGAAAGATGAAGGTCCACGGATGCAGAGAAATTCTGATACGCTCTGACAAGCAACATCCAAGAAATACACGTTACCACTAAACTGGCTCCTGAAAGTCCTGGAAGAAGGATGAGCACAGTGGTGTTCCTTCGGTGATTCTAGCCTCACATGATTTACTCTCTGTGTCCCCAAAACTCATAATGTGCACGTGACAGTCTTAACTATCCAAAATCATGTTGCCAAGTATGTTTCTTTCTGCAATATTTTGATTAAAATTCTCCCAGAACAAAGATCTGTTTCACCAAAATTCTAAGTTAGGCATTGTTCATTAAAATATTTTAAAATGTTGTTTGTAATAATTCACATTAAATACTTAAAAAGCAAAGCCACAGAACTACAGATTTCTTTTTGTTTGCTTGGTTGGTTGATTTCGTTGGTATCAGGTTGTCTTTATTGCAAAAGTTGGGAGCAACTGCCTTAACCAAAATATCACAGCGTAAGTGGGCAATTAATAAGATATGAGACAGAAAATAACCATAAAAGAAGCAGTAATCAGTAATAGCTGAGGATCTTCATGACCAAGAATTTGTTATTTTCCCACCTAAAACCAACTATATTTATTTCCTAGAACTGCCATAACAATTTACCACAGGACTGGTAAAAACCACAAAAATGTATTCCCTCATGGTTCTAGAGGCCAGAGGTGAAAGTCAAGGTTTCAGTAGGGTTGGTTCCCTCTCAAAGCTCTGAGGAAGAATCTGTTCCAGGCCTTTCTTGCAGCAACACTTAGCACCCGTTCACCCCTTCACTTAGGTCTGCATAACATCCCTTTGCTTTGGTCTGCTTCTGTCTTCACCTAATCCCTTTCTCTGTGTCTCAAACCATTCTCTTACAAATATCACAGACTTGTGTGTGTCTTACAATATGTAAGATTTGTATCTTACAAGGACACAAGTTATTAGATCAAGAGCCCACCCTAAATCCAGGATGATCCCAAGATCCTTAATTACTTACATCTGGAAGGACCCTATTTCCAAATACATTCACATTCTCAGGGACTCACAGGGCTGAGGACTGGGATATATCTTTTAGGGGGACACAAATTCAACTTACTATACCAAAGAATCTTAAAATTTCATACATGCTAGCTACTGATGCTTTTGGTAGATGATGACAGGAGATAATGCAAAGTATAAAGCATTTTTTTTCTTACACATAGTCTCAGCAGATACTTCTGTATTTTTTAAAAAAACTGCACATCATAAATTCTTAGCACTGCATATCTGAACAATAAACACGGGGAGTATATGTAGCCACAGAACTGAAATAGAGCTGGTGCAGACTGTGTAGCTGAAACAGAAAGTTAAGATATTTTAGGGACTTAACTTTGGGAAATTATAGACACAAACCAGAAACTCCCAGTAATCATCTCTGAAATGAGCTGTGCCCAGGCCAGTCCTGGAAGGTGTGGGCTAGTGTGGGATGGAAAAACAGGATGAAGACAGATGTCTCCTTAGTCACTGCTGCTTAAGGGTGTTCCTCGTTCTTGAAGGAAACAGGCTGAGTATCACCCACCACGTGTTGGAGCTATGACTGAATTGTTTAAGATATGCTGTCTATATTTGTTCTCAAATTACCACTTTGTGAGTTTTCAAAAATTTATAGTTCATCTAATGGTATGTAGCCAACTCTGCTAAACTAAGGTTTTTATGTTTACATAAAGTCCTAAAAAAGTGGGAAAAAGACTCTTAATGAGGTGTTAAGAAAAATGGTATCTAAGCTGGGTAGACCAACTGATACTTGCATTCAGAAAAGGGAGACTGCTTGATGCCCAAATATGGAAGTTTTTGCTTGGATCCAACACCTCTTTATATACCCTAAGACTCTGAAAGCCAGGGGCCAAGGTACGGTGATGTGGCTTTTGGCCATATATCGAACTTCATGAATATTTTCCATGTCTTCAGGATAGAAAGAATATTTTCACCTAAAATATAGAATTATACATTCAAAGGTGTAAATATTTTGTCAGTTTGTTCACCTTACTTATTGATATTATACAGTCCTTGGTAAATTCACAGTCCTTAGATTTATTAAACAGATTAACCCTGCCTTTCCAGAAAGGACCCAGTCTTATTCTTCTTTGGCATCTCCTGTGATGCCTAGCACAGTTCCTGGGGTATAGTGAATCCAAGATCAATAGTAAACTACCAGATTGCCTGATAATTCATACGAACTGCCTATTCCTTCTTATAGAGATGACCACCTGCAAATGTGATCATCTGAGGGGATTTATGATAGAGAAACACAGCTCAACAATTAAGCCTGAGTTTGGGAAACACCTAAGTGTGCTGGTACATTCTATGCCTCAGTCTCCTCACCTGCTGTACATTCTTCAGATTGTTGTTGTGAGGTTTAAATAAATTAATAGTTGAAAAGTGTCCAAAAGGATGTCTGGTATATTGAAATTTCTATATAAGCATTTTTCTTAGCAGTAGTGTTCACATTACTCTCTTCCACTAGTCTTCCAGAAATGGATTTGTTTGAACAAGAAAACATAATAATATACCTTTCATCTGCATTGCTGGGGAACAGTGTCTTCCAGATTATTGTAATTACTTCCTTTAAGTTGTCAGTCAGTCAATCCATCAGTCAGTATTTATTGAGCACCTACTGAATGCCAGTGACTGTTCTCCAGCAATACAGTAACACAATAGTGGAGAAGAAATGATCTCTGGCCTTCAATAAGCTTAAATTCCAGTGGGAAAAGAAACACATAAAGACATCGATAAAAAGTTAGGTACTTTCAGATAATATGTAGCATGAGGAACATAAAACCATGTAATTTGTGACATACTATGCCTACCTGAATGGTAGTGGATGGAAGAGCTAATTTGAGCTAAGAAGGTCATTAAAAGCAACAAGAAGAAAACCCGAGCTGAGACCAGAATAATGAAGTAGTCACTTGTAGCTCTGAGCAAAGAGTTTCCAAGTAGAAGCAGAAAGATGGGGAAGAGGAAGAAGATCCCTGGAGGAGTGGTCTTTATGCAGGTAGCATGGGGTGGAATCCAGATCATACCTGGAGAAAATGGCCTCAGGGGCAAAAGGACCTGGCAGAGTATGTGAGTATGAATTGGTGGGTTCTTAGAACTAGTGGTAGGAAAATTAGATCATGGTGACTTCACAACATGTGACTGAGTGGGGCAGGAAAGTGGAGATTTAAGGAGTCATTTCAGAGAGTTAGACATTGAATATGCTTGCCAGGTAAAGTAGGATGTCACTTAGTGTAATGTGCTATGTGTGGTCATGGTTTTGAAATGACTCCAGCCAGTACAACTATGTGATTTACTCCTGCAACACTTAGCTGCTTTGAGTGGAGGTGCAAAGTAGGCAGCTGACTGGGGGAAACCAAGGTTGAGATTTTGCCAGATAAGGGAAATGCACAAAGAGATAGCCAAGGGCATCAAAAAGCATTTGAAAGAAAAGAGTCATAGTAGTATATGGAATCTCAGCTGGGTAAGAGAAGTGAAAAGATGGGGGAAGCAAGAGCAAGTGACAAATAGAAAAATAAGTAAGAGCAGGAATTGGAGGTGTTGATGAAGCTAGAAACTAGCAAGAGTGCGACAGATAGGGTGAGTGGGCTGAAGGGACAGAGGTCATGATGAGAAAATGAGAGGTTCTAAATGAAAGCATGGCAGTTATTAGTTATGAAAAGGTGGATATGCTTGTCTATGAGTGGTTTCTTGGGAAGGAAGGTGGGTCAGTATAAAAAAACTGACTTTATGGGACACTTGGGGGTCTCAGTCGGTTAAGCATCTGCCTTCGGCTCAGGTCATGATCCTGGGGTCCTGGGATTGAGTCCTACATCAGGCTCCTTGCTCTGTTGGGAGCCTACTTCTCCCTCTGCCTGCTGCTCCCCCTGTTTGTACTCTTGCTCTCTCTCTCTCTCTCCTCCCACCCAACAAATAAATAAAACCTTAAAAAAAAAAACCTGACTTTATGACAATCATTTTGGATAGAAATGCCATTAAAATGGTTTTTATACCATTCCTCATATTATTGAAGCACACTAAACATAATGTTTCTTGTCATTCTAGAGCTATTAATATAAAGATTAACATCTTATAACATACATGGTAATTCCCTTAGTATTTCTTGATTATTTTGCTTCTACAATAAAGAATCCCAGATAGTCATATTTGGAGCCCTTGCGTCTGCTTTTTAGAGTTTTCCTGTTTCTTCCTTTTCCCTTTCAGGCAGAGTAGCCTCGAACCTGGACTTCTTAGAATTCACTAAAATGTCCCTGAGTGAGAGGATCTGTCACAGGTACGCTAGGACAGCTCACCCACCAGCTGTGTCTTTCCATAATGTCAGCTGTGTTCAATCATAAAGCAAAGTTAAATTGCAATTACAGAACAGGTTCAGGATTCCAAGCTCAGTGACATCGCACGATGTGATTAAACTTGGCTTCTTACATGGCACACACAGCAGGACAGAAGACAAGCCATAAACACATAAGGTAACAAAAGGGTGCAGCAAGTGAACAAACCAGGGTCAGTCTGGGGGCATGCAGCTGAGGTAAGACTTCGGGCTGGTCCAGGTCAGCTCTCCACACTCACTGCTTCTCATGTTCAAGCTGGAAAGGATGCCGGTTCCGTTCCAAGATCCATCGGGCGGAGCCTTCGGTGGCAGCTGCCTTTTTTTAAGTGGTCAGATGTAGAGGGGTCATGTCTGAGGAGTCTGACAGTTTGCTGCCCAAATCTTCCCTTTTGTAAGGGGATTTAATAGGTTTCAGGCCCCCACAGACTTCCTCTGTTTCTGCCCATTATTAGTTCTGGGGTGTCAGCTGACATTGGTTCCAAAACCTAGTAGGTGCTATACCTTAACTGATTGTGCTGCTTGAAACAGGCCCCTGCTTGACATGAGAGACTCCATTTTGCTCTCTACAGGGTCTTAATGGCACTACAGTTGAAGTCCATGAACTATACCAAATCTGGGTTTCTTAGGTGACCTTCACTGGCTTCCTTCTTTCCCTCCGGTCAAATGAGGCTTTATTCTCTGAAGGGGAGAAAAGGCACCAGGATCAACAGATGTCAACCTCTCAAAAAAATAATAAGCTTTTATTTCTAGCAAGTGGATTCTGATGGCATTTGACAAACTTCTCTATTTAAATTTCTTGTGCTTAATTAAAACATGTCTCTTGCTTTCTTCTTAAAGGAATAGCCATTAAGATAGGAATGGCCCTGGATTTCAGTTCAAAGTTAAAATAGTTCTGATCTATTGTTTAAAGGAATTCCCATTTGAAGGACATAAAAAGTTATAACTTACCCCTCCACTACCTCCAAATATTCTTTCCTGTGTGGCCTCCTTCATGTATCAAATCAGTTATATAAATCACAGCTTTACAAAATGCAAGAAAGCACAAATTAAGAATATTCCAAATAGCCGTGGGCCCCACCAAATCAGATATCAACCTAAACAATGCATTTACTTTGTTTTCCTCCACCTCCTTTTTTTAAAAAATGATTCCAGACTTTTTTTTTTTAACTTAGGCCATTTGCAATCATCTGTCCAACATCCCTTTGTCCTGTAATCATTATATAAAAACACAGGTGACTCTTCTGATGAATCCAAACCCCTTCGGTACCTCCTGTACGGTCCCCTAATGTGAAGAGGGTGTGCTCTCCTTCCTTTTCTATAATGAATACTGGACATCCTCCCACAGCCTGTTTACAAGCGCTAACTGCTGGGACTTAGTAAGATATCTTACTACAAAGACGCTTTCAGAAAGAACACCCAGGCACTCCATTACATTTTCACAAAATGCTACTGCAGACGTAGGAGATACGGACGGAGCTGGAAGGGAAGTAATTAAATGAAAAGGTTAGAGCTGAAAAAGAAGTCTGGGTGGGAAAGAAAAAAGCAGAACGCTGGGAATAGCAAGAGATAAGTAGCCAGAGGCATTGGCCTTTTCTGAACAATTTTAGCACAAAAATGTTTGGCAATCAGCAAAGGCAGTTACTTGAGCTTTCCGCTTCTGCTGGGGAAGGGCCGATTTAATCATATCAATATAGTTTTTACATGAATGTTTGCAAAGATCTTCAATTTCTACATATTTCTCTATGGGTTTCTTTTTTTTTTTTTTCTTTTTTTTTTTAAAGATTTTATTTATTTATTTGACAGAGAGAAATCACAAGTAGACAGAGAGGCAGGCAGAGAGAGAGAGGGAAGCAGGCTCCCTGCCAAGCAGAGAGCCCGATGCGGAACTTGATCCCAGGACCCTGAGATCATGACCTGAGCCGAAGGCAGCGGCCCAACCCACTGAGCCACCCAGGCGCCCTCTCTATGGGTTTCTACCAACGCATCATTTTTTCCTTTGAAACACTCACTCATTCATTCATCCATTCATTCACCAAGATTTATGGAGACCCTGCTATGTGCCAGTCACCATTCTAGGTGTTACATACACAGCGGACCATAAACGGCACAAAAATTCTTTGTCCCCATGGCTCCTGCAATCCAGTGGAAAGACAAACAATAAACATAGTAAATCATTCAATTACAGCACAATAGAAAGTAATGAGAGCCATGGAAACAGCGGAGAAAGGGGGGAACAAGTAAAGGGAGCTGGACCTGTAAGGGCATAAATTCAAATAGGCCTGCTTTGACTGTTCTTGCTGAATTATCTCTAAATTGCATGGTTAAGTAAAAAAAAGCAAGGCGTAGAATGTGACTAGTAGGCTATCACTTGGATTTTTTAAGACTAAATAGATAAGTTTTTATATGCATAGCCTGTCTGTGAAAGGAATCCAATAAATCATCAACAGGGTTGCCTCTGGGCATGAGAACTCAATATCTGGGGAAAATGCTTTCTAATGCACTACTTTCAAATCTTGAATTTTGGACCGGTACATCAATGTTTCAAACATTTTAATTAATCCTTTAAAATGAAGTTTTACATAACCTAAAACAATCTACAGTAGTGAAATCAACTATTTGGCAAATAATCTATATATATATAAAATAAATCATCTATATTTGGCCTTTCCTTACCAGCATGATAAAGTTCTATAGTTATTTTTAAGGCAACCCAAGGAAGAAAAATAACTCTCAGCAAGTAATTGATTTTTATAAACAGTCAAAAGTATGCAGGAAAAAAAATGTCCTCGTATTTTCATTATTCTTGTCCTTTTCCTCCTGTGATCTGCTTTATACTCATTTCATTGCAAATTCTGTTTGAACAGAACAAAGGATTAAGCAACCTTCACTTTTTTTTTTTTTTTTCCTTTCACTATTTGACAATTCAACAATTCAGCTAACCATCTTTACTGGCACCAGGCACAGATAAGCTCGCTATACTGGATACACCTTTACCAATAATATTTTCAGTACTAATAGACGCTACCACCACTGTTGAAACAAGACTCTCCCAGCAGCTTGGCAATCAGCTTCTTTACCAGGAGACTGAGATAAAGCTTATTTTCAGTTTTTGAATTACAAAAGAACACCTCTCTTAATTTATAAAAATACATATCATTTATCAAAAATTGCATTTACCAAAATATTAACTTCGCTTCAATATTTCATCTCTTCAAACTTTGAAGATCTGTTCTAAAAAAAAAAAGATTTTATTTATTTATTTGAGAGAGGTTGAGAGAGAGAGAGAGAGAGAGCGCGCTTGCGCTAGCAGGGAGAGGGAGAAGCAAACTGAGCTGAGCATGGAAACGAAGGCAGGGCTCAATCCCAGGACCCTGAGATCATGATCTGAGTGGAAATCAAGAGTTGGATGCTCAACCCACCGAGCCACCCAAGTGCCCCTGAAGGTCTTGTTCCTTGATTATATCATGGCCAAGTGACCTCCTCTGAGTTCCGCAGGTGCGGCTTAGGCCACTTTCAGATTTCTCTTGGGGAAGGTCAGTCCATAGCTCTGCCAAAGAACCACAGACCCTGTGACTCAGAGAGTCAGAGACTCAGATAGAGAGGACAGGGATTCCTTCCCCATTTCCAAATCCCAGAAGTAGCTGCCCTTTACCTCTAGTCGGTGGCCTTTTAAAGTATGATGATTCACTCATCTCAACTCAACACTCAACTCTTGTACTTTTACCTGCACTGGAGTTTCACAGACTCCAGTCTGTGACTCCTCAGGGCAGGTTTTATTTTTAAATTCTTTATTGTCATTCCTGACATCATCGCCTAGCCCAGTCTCCAAGTATCGGAGTCAAGTGTCTGGCATATTTTCCCATCAGTGCTTTTCTCGGGTAACAGGTAGGTGGCAAAATGTTGTTTGGTTTTGCTTCCTGTTCTGCGTTGGCAGGAATCCTAGAGATTGGTACAGTAAATAAATTCAGGTCATGAACCTGGGTTTAGCCCTTCACAGTTTCACAGTTCGGAGGGGAGAGAAGGCGGTTCTATTAGCCCAGGCGAGTAGGAAAGAAGTAGAAAAAGAAGATGGCTGGGATAAGAAATTAAATTCACATATCCACCAAAAAGTAGTTGCGAAACCTCGGGCAGAGATTATTCACTCAAGTCCCAAATCTCTTACAAGAAAATTCAGAAAGTTGGGGTATTTTTTTTTCCCCCACAAACAACAAAAGTCATCCTCATTCCGGCTGTGCGGTGTGACGAAGAGACCTTAGCAGGCAGTCTGACGGGAGCAGCCAGACTGCGCAGGCGCCCTTCTCACCCCACCCAGTCCCACTTTGTCAGGCAGCACCGCGCAGCTAACCAACACACAATTACTGACACATGCAACTCAAAAGCCCAGGGTGGAGAACCTCTCCGGTGCAGAGTTCCAACAACTTCAGAAATCTGTCCCTTCTCACCTCTTCACCCTCCTTTGCACTGACTGGCTTCTTTCTCAGGATCACTCTCTCCTCACAGTGACCTAGGTTTACCTTCCGGCAGCCCCACAACCTTCTGTAAAGAGCAGGCTTCCTTCTGAGTTGTTCTAGGAAAAGTACTGATTGGCCCAGGCTAGGTCACATGTCATCACTGAACCAATCACTATGGACAAGGCTCTGTGTTTTGATTGGCTAGGCCTAGGTCATATGTCTGTTCTTGAACTCACCCGCCTCTCAGGGCTGTCACTTCCACCTGGACCACAGGGGCTGCGATTGTGCCAGGGTGTGTTTCAGAGGAAAATAAAGATACGAATAGCAGAAAGGAAAAATGGATTCTGCAAGGCTAGGACAAGAAGTCAGTGAAGCAAACGAGGGGCCTAAAATTAAGGAGACATTCATTTTCTGGCTCATGGAGGTCTATTTTGAGAGTGAGCCCCTCCTCAAGCTTTGTGCCCTAGGCTCCCTATTTATCTCACCCTAGTCCTGACAAAATACTCATTATACCCATGTCCAAAAATATCTCCCAGAGTGCCTGAAATCTGTTGCCCCTCCATTAGAGATTTATTTCTTTGGATAAACCAGAAATCTCCAGGATTCCTTCAGTTTTGTTTTGTTTTTCAAAAGCAGCTAGAGGACAAATCTTAAGGCCAATAAGAGTTTCTCATAGACATGCTAACTATAGACTATCAAGTCAGTCACCTCGAGAGCCGGCCGCCTTTGATGATGTGTGATGCACGGTAAGGAGAGGCCTTGGAGAAGGGGGAGGAGTGGTCGAGACCTGAGACTGCACAGAAAACAGCCCCTAAAGAGGAGAAAAATGACAAAGAAAAGGAGATACGAGGTTAAAGGCTTATTTTCATTCGATCATTTAATACTGGACCTACGCCTACTTGATCAATTTTCCTAAGTTCTGCCGCATAGAGAAAGGGAGAGAGCAGGCTGGCAAGTGACGACATGGTAGAAGAGACTCAGGACAGAGTAAATATGGAAATTTCTAAACAGGAATGCTTTGGTGTGTGCAACATCTGGGAAGGCTTATCTGGAGTTCTGATGATAAGCTTTCAGGAGAAGGATGAATTCGGCCAACAGCAAAGCCTTGGGTCTTCAGGTTGCTGGCATCTTTGAAAGTTTAATTTTCCCGACAGCAAGGAAAGACTAGGAGAATTATGAATTTTGTGTCCCTTTAGGACCAAGGGAAAAACCAATCTTTAAACCACAAGATAAATAAGCCAAGCACCTCTTACTCTTAAGTTTAGTACTAATAAAGACAATTTCTTCTATCCTTCATATTCCAGTAATTTCATCTTCCCTTTCTGGGACTCTGGTTGCCTTTGGCAAAGAAAAGAGCTTACATAACTGAAATATATCTGCTTCTCATAAAAATTGGGTTTTAGAATATTTTGCCCACCCGAAAATAAGTATAAAAAACAATGATTCTGTTATTAGTTGGAGGCCGCATTTGAGAATATGATTGTCCATATGTCAAACAATCATGGATCCAAACACCACCCAGAAATCAGAGTTACCCGGACCACAGACCCAGCTACATGCTCCTGCACCAGATAGGTCCTGGTGGTGTCAGTGTGGATGGCTAGATGCCAGCAACCTTGGGATCTGATAACTCTAATCCCGTTTATAGAGCAGACTTCTGTATAAAATGGTTTCCTCCGGATGTGTCTCCAGGGAAAGAATGTGATGGTTAGAATGTTTGATGCCCTCAGCAACTATATTTTCACAGTAGTTATTTCTTTTATAGTCCACTGACAACAAACAGATCAGCATTCTGGTTTTAAGTATCAAGTTTAGTGTGCTAAGAATCAAGTTTCTGTGCCCCAAGGCTTAAAGTCAGAAGTTAGACCAGGGGCAAGTAACCAAAACCCTGTTGATCAACCATGAGGCCTCTTAGGGACACACCAAGAAAGAAAGAAGCCTCCTTCTTTCCTAGTTGCAACTCTTTCTCTCACCCTCTCAGTCTTCAAGCTGGGAAAATTGACGCTATAACATCAATGAATACCCCTTCAAGTTCTTCCTCATCCCAAAGAATACTATCAGATGATCCTTTTACAAAATATAATTAACAGTAAGTTTATTAAGGAGTGCAATAAATCCTGAGTGCCTATGATAAGCAAGGCACTGTGCTAGGTGTGGTGGAGAATCCCAGGCTGAAAAGATACAGTGTCGGCCACTGAGCTGGCCATTCAGGAGAGGAGATATGGACACAATAATTCTCCTAATAGTCAAACCATCCTAACTGCCGTATTGGAACTATCAACTACACTATATGGAGAAAGAAACGTTTAATTGAAACAAGAGGTTCAGGGGCACCTGGGTGGCTCAGTCGGTTAAGCCGCTGCCTTCAGCTCAGGTCATGATCTCAGGGTTCCTGGATCGAGTCCCGCATCAGGCTTTCTGCTCAGCAGGGAGCCTGCTTCCCTCTCTCTCTTTCTCTCTGCCTGCCTCTCCATCTACTTGTGATCTCTCTCTGTCAAATAAATAAATAAAATCTTTAAAAAAAAAAAAAAAGAAAGAAACAAGAGGTTCAGAGAAGACTTCTTGGAAGATGTGGGGTCTGAGCTAATACCACAAGATACTCTGGGGAGAGCTGCAATTCAGGCAAAGGAAGGGTTGGCTCAAAAGTGCTGGGAACAGGACTTCATGTGGCTGAACATCTGGGTATTAGCGAGTAGGCCATGGAATTTAAGACCAGATGGCTGGGCAACAGCCAGATTGAAGGACTCTATGTTCTAAAATGCAGAGTTTGAGAGTGCAAGGGTGCTTTGCCCCACAGGGTATCATGGTGAATTAAATCTTAAAGCCCTCTGGGCTATAGCTTTTGAGTTCCTCCTACAAAAAAGACATATCAATCCAATTGCATATATATAAAATTATGCAATATATTACTATTAAGTATATTCAATATTATATAGATGTATATCAACAATAAGGTATGTGCACCATCATCCCTCTCTTTCATTTGGCTTGTTTCTTTTGAACCATTTAATCTACCTAAATTAAAACCTCCAAATCCAGGATCATCCCTGCTATGGGCCCCAAGAGAACCCAAGGCTTCCAGACAGAGGAGGAAAGATGTCACCTCTTACGGCTGAATTGAGACAAAATGGCAACGGAGAACTGCCTCGAAGCCTAGAGCAGGTAGTGTTTTTGCAGTTACTCAGAGCTGTCTGGCTTCTTCGGGAGAGGGATCCGCCTCAGCCTCAGCTTCCATCTGCCTGGAATGCACAGCTTCCAAGGACTCTGGGGAAAACCCTTGAAAACTCTCACAGGCTGACACCATCAGCAACATCTGCAGCAACCGCAGCGATAGAGCACCGGAAATTCTAGTTCTTCCAGTTGCCCGGGATTCCCACTTTGAACTCTTCCTGGAAGCGCTTTCTTCACCCCTTATCTTGCGAAATCTAGCGGGCCCTCCCTCCGCTCTGTCCCGCCTCTTATAGCTTCGAGAGGCGCCACCCGCTGCTCTGAGCTGAGCCGCAGCTGCGCGTGACCCGGGCCGCCTCGCCTCCCAAGCGTTTCCCAGCAGGTGGGTCCCGTCGCCGCTCTTGCCTCGTACCTTTCGCCACGCTGCCCCGCTCCCTTCTCTGCTTCAGCCCAGCTCGAGCCCCTGCTTCCAGGACCTCACTCCCTCGCCAGCTCGCACTGGGAAGGAGGTGCTGGCGAACTCCCTGCCGCGCCCCCCTGCGCCCCTCTCCAGGAAAGACCATCCAAGGGTGTCGCGCGTTGAGTTAAGCAATGCAGCAAGCATCTAGCTTCCTGGAGTTTTCTCGCTCATCTCTACCCGAGGGTGCCGAGAAACCCAAAGGTGGAAAGGCTTAGGGTTTGTATTCCTCTCTGTGCCTTACTTCTCGACAAGAGCAATCTTGTGGCGCTCACCCAGAAGGGAGCCTGGAAGAATGTGGTTTTGGCAATCTCCGCAGTCTCAGATCTTCACCAAGAGCTGAAATTTGTCCTGAGATCTGCAACACTTCCGTCCTTGATCTTGACTTAAAAATCTCCTTCTGAAATTTATCGATTGCTTTTCCAGAGAAATATCGTTTACAAGTAATTTATTGTGAAGAATAAATACAGCCTGGTTTCCCTTGTTTGTCCAGAGGCAGCTAGAAAGTAGTCCCCCTCCCCCCCGGTGGTAATTTAGGAATTTTTTTTTTAAAAGATGACTATAATGAATGTGAATTGGATGGAGAGTAGGGGAGGGAACTTGAAGAAGTCTATCGCTAAATCTAACTAGCAGTTCACCACCTCTGCCTCCGTTTCCACATTTGTAAAACAAAAGGCTGTTGGACCAGATGATCCATGCAGTCCCACACTCTAAATCTAACAAGGTGAAAATCCATGACCAAAGATGCTTGCTGGTTTGAAACATACTGAAAATCTCATTAATGCAATAAGTATAGCCAAGTGATTGCTTTCTTCATAATAATGCAAGTTTCATTTTTATGGGGAGAGTACCCAGTTGTGGAGCATCTCTTCACATACAAGTATCTTAGACATCTGCCACATTTCTCATTCAGAGAATACGCTCAGCTTGCTTGCTTGCTTGCTTTTTTTTTTTTTTTTTTTTTTTTAGGGTTTTATTTATTTATTTGGCAGAGAGAGACAGGCAAGAGAGGAACACAAGCAGGGGGAGTGGGAGAGAGAGAAGCAGGCGCCAAGCAGTGAGCCCAATGCGGGGCTGGATCCCAGGACCCTGGGATCATGACCTGAGCCAAAGGCAGATGCTTAGCGACTGAGCCACCCAGGTGCCCCTACTCTCAGCTTTGAAAACCATTCTTCAGCCATGCTATGTGAGAATGTCCTATTCCCTATAAATGGCAGTCATATAAATGTCACTCACATGAAAGAACATTTTTTCTGATACAGTAGGTGTAATTTTATAAAATGGCACATTTATTTGAAGCAGTAACTTTTTTGAGATATGGCCTTTTGCAAGGCCCCGAGTTTTTCAGAATGCTGTGATTTAGCACAGAATGAAATTCCACCTGTGTGTATCCTACCTGCATGGCAAACATTGCCAACCCAGAAAACGGGATGAAGCTTTCCCCTATTTATCAGGCTTCGAGGTTGTAAAGTAAATGGTACATGTGTACAGAGAAATTGGGTCATAGCACTTTCTCCATCGGCAATGTTTATGGTCCCGCTGAAGTTCATATAGAAACTGCAGGTTCAAAAACTAATGTGTATAAGACCTAACCCCTAACTTGAGAATAATTTCCTGATTTGTGCCTGGCTTAAGCTTGCTAACTGGTGTTAGAAGTAGCGAAATACATTTTTATAAGCCTGTTAATAAATTGAAAACCCTGAGCCTTGAGCCTTGTTCTGCGCAGTTTTAAGAAAAATAGATCCATATGTCAGAGAATTTTAAAATTGAAGCAATGCTGGGCAGTCATTTTGCTCTTCCCCGTCTCCTGAAGGACCACCCTTAGTCACTCTACCATTGTTAATGCCATTATTAAAAGGACATAAATTCTCCTTTTAAAATCTCCCAAGTAGCTGATTCTGCAGTCTCCCACAGAAACACAATCCAATGTTTCATGATCCTCACCATCTGGTCCTCTTTGCAAGTCATTCGGATCTTTTGTCAACTGCTATTTAAAAATCATTTCCTTTTAAAATCTTAAGAAGACTAAAATCTTAAGAAGACTTAAGCCACTGTCAGATTTATGTACCTAATCACCTTTCAAACTTGAAGACTTGCTAGAGTATCTTGTACCTTGTTTCCTCTGGGTTGTCCTCCAAGAAGGAGGTCATTCGCCATGTGCCTTCACCACATCTACCTGTAATTCTTACTGTGAGACTCTACACAGGCTATGAATAATGTAGTTGTCTGGGTGGGAGGGTTTTTTTGAAGTTACAGTTCCTCAAGAAATGACAGAAATTAGACTTTACAAAGATGAGAGCTCTGAAGTCACCTCTTTGACTCTGTTCTTTGTAAATCCAAAAATTATGAGTCAATAGTTAATGATTAAGACTTTTTGAACAGTTCTGCATGATGTGTTAAACCTACTCAAGATATTTTGAATGACTTTTAGGACATTTCCGAAATGTTCAGAATTCGCACTTGTTCTTTTGTTGACAAGAAATCACTTCTGGAAGGAATAAAGCCAAGTAAGGATAATTAATGCGCAAAACAATGCATGACGGGGTGCCTGGGTAGCTCAGTTAGTCAAGGAACTGCCTTCGGCTCAGGTCATGATCCCAGAGTCCAGGGATGGAGTCCCAAATCAGGCTCCAGTTCCAGGGGGAGTCTGTTTCTCCCTCTGACCTTCTCTCTCATGCTCTCTCTCACTCTCTCTCTCAAATAAATAAAATCTTAAAAAAACAAAACAAAACAAAACAATGCATGATAAGAAAACATACTTGGCCTATATGCCTAAATAATTTGTTCTTCCAAAATCATTAAGGAAAAGAGAACAAAGATTGGGTGTACTGTTTGAAGATCTTCTTTCAGAAATATATAACTGCAAAAAAAAAAAAAAAAGCACTACTCTACCAGAAGTATTTCCACTCTAACTAGGCAGGACATTGACACCCTGATCCAAATGCTTCTCCACAATAAACTCCCAGAAGAGTGTATTACACCATGTGTGAGATTCTTACCACATTGTACTTTGACAGTCACATATTTCTACAAACTTATTTTGAGAGAAATATGTTTCTTTTAAATGTAGATTGTATGAACCATCCTAATGCCAGGCTAAAGTAAAGTCCACTTTTCAACTTAAAAGGGAAAAAAATGTGACAAAAGGTAATTTTGAAAAGTTAGGAATTATAATTTTAAAAAAAGAAACTAAGAGGTAGCAATGTCATTGCATATCACATTTCATAGGTTATTAGAACACAATCTAGGTAGTCTCTTTTGCCTGAGTGCCAAATACTGAAGGGAAAAAAATCGCAGGGGGTTCCAGTCAGGTCTTCAGTAATGTTGGCACTAATGCTGGGAATCCAAGGGGGCACTTCACAGTCCATGCTGATTCTGCGTGTTTCACCTCAACCTGCTCTTTTTACACAGTGTGGAAACAGCTTTGAACCCAAGTTAAACAGTGGCTGAAGCCATTTTGCACAGACTTTAGTATACTTTCTTGTCCTGTTTCCCAGGTAAATTAGTTCCCAATCTTTAACATGGGGTCCACTGTGCACCTTCCTGTGCTTGGGTCCTTACAGGTCACATTAGAGCAGTTTGATTCTGGGTCTACATCCTCCCCAAGACTGGAGCCTGGCACGGTGCCTGGCACAGACAGTCTGTTCACAAAGTTTACTGAAAACATGGAACCCCACAAGATATTGATCAAACTGATTCTGAAGTTTGGAATACATGAACCCTCATGGATGTACTGGGTTATGAGCCCGGATGCCCCCTGCGCTGTACTACCTAAGGTCAAAGTGTCCAGAGTTCAACTGCTTGCCATTTGAGGAGAAGCATGAGCTTGCTATGTACTGTACAGTACATATAAAACAAAGGGTGGGAATTGTTATTTTTTAAAAGAAAGAAGAAATTGGCAGGAACCTTAGTGTTTCTTCTCATTAACCTTAATTTTAGTGACCTTATTATGTTGCTATACTGGGTAAGTTTCATTAAAAAAAACTTTACTTTAGAGTCTAATTCATTTTAAGGAGTGATATAATATGATTACAGCATTTAACTGAGGTCATGAAAATTGGAATATTGAATTCTTAATGGTTTTAATTAGTTTAACTTAAGTAAAACATGTTAACCCTTCTTTAATACCTGAAAGCATGGCATAAGATACAAAGCCTAGTGAACAGTTCAAAAGAATTGTTACACCAAGTCATTCTTATACCAAAAAAAAAAAAAAAAAAAAAAAAAATGGATTGTGCTCCCAGTTGTTTCTTCATAGGAGAGGAAAGGATGTTGAGGTGAAAGCAGTTCACAGGTTGGCAAGTGGTTCAATTCAGTTAATGATGAAAGGTGCCAGTTGCCTCTAGTTTTCCCAAAGTGTGATCCCCAATTGTGCATTCTTGAAGCATATCTGGAAAATGGGAACACATGTGTTTGGGGATGGAATTCACAAAGATGTTCCTGTTTCTGTCTCCCTGAGGGAAGCAGGAGTCTAGAAGGATCAGATTCACAGTCAGCATTGTGTTCATTCCATGTGTGGGGCGGAGAGGGTGTGGGCCCTTTGCCGGGGTAAGAGGGAGCCAACATGGACCCTGTTTTCATTAAAGCCTAGGAGCTTTCTGAGAAGGGAGGCTCCTAAGGAAAGAGATTTAGGGCTAAGTTGCAGACAGGACTGGAAAAGTGTATCATCCTATCAGCCAAATTATTTTCCAATTTCCCTGGTCACATGCCATTCTTAAGGAGAAGGGATAAGAGGGAGGGAAAAAGCCAGTGGAGTGCTGGTAAAGGACTCTCTAAGGAAGAAAAAAAGAAAAAGTCCTGATTTGTAGCATTTGCTGATTCCTGTGGTGTGGAAACTCCCACCATGGCTGATTTCAAGACCTCACCTGGCAAGCCAGTCTCCAACCATACCATTGAAAAGAGCTGAGATTGAAAACCAAGGAATTTTAAAAAGGTGCTGTCTCATTAAAGAAATATTTTAAACTAGCACAGCTCTCAAGCTTGTATATTAGAGTGTAACACAAGGAAAGGGGAAGGAGTTTCAAGAGCACTTTGTCCCCTGGGGTAAGCCAAGGAAAGTCTGCAAGGCCAGATCCTGCCCTGAAGCTCAAGCTGATGAGTCTTGGCAAACATCAGAGGCACTATGGCCACTGAGGAGTCCTCGCCTCTGAGAGCCAGCTTAGAAATAAAAGAAAATGATACCCCAAAGATGGAGACTATATTCCTAAGAATGTGTAAATCACTCCCAGAAGATTTTTCTTTCTTTCTTTCCTTTTTTTTTTTTTTTTTTCCAGATTTATTTATGTGTTTGAGGGAGAGAAAATACCTGCACTCGAGAGCTGGGGGAGGAGCAGAGGGAGAGGGAGAGAATTTCAAGCAACTCAATGCTGAGCACACAACCTGAGGGGGGCAGGGGCAGGGGAGTAGGCAGGCTCGTTCTCATGACCCTACAATCATGACCCAGGGGGAAACCAAAAGTTGGACACTCACCCAACTGAGCCACCCAGGTTCCCCAGCCCCAGGAAATTTCTAACAAATGATAAGAAGATAGATAATGTGAAGCAGAATGAGTTTCATCAGCAGGGACTTCGGAGTGGGATCAGATCCAGAGCAAAACTCCTCTACCCCAAAACTAATTTGGCAATTCAGATAATTATATTCAGATAATTTTTAGTGGCCTCAATACGAAGATAAATGACTATTCATAGGAAATTTACTGAAACAACGTTCATTCAAAATTGAAATGATCAAGGGCACCTGAGTAGCTCAGTGTGTTAACTCTGCCTTCAGCTCAGGTTACCATCTCCAGGTCCTGGGATCAAGCCCCAAGTAGGGCTCCCTGCTTGGTGGGGAGTCTGTGTCTTCTTCTCTCTCTGCCTCTCCCCACTTCTGGTGGTTTCTCTGGCATACTCTGTCTCTTACTCCCTGCTTGGTGGGGAGTCTGTGTCTTCTTCTCTCTCTGCCTCTCCCCACTCCTGGTGGTTTCTCTGGCATGCTCTGTCTCTTACTCTTGCATATCAAAATCAATAAAATTTTCAATACCAAAAAAAATGGAAATGATCAAATCTTTTGCTAAATGTCTCTGGCCATAGTAGTCCTAGAAAAAGCAAAACCCACTAACTGACACTGAATACTAAGTGGGTTGTTGCAATCACCAAAGTATCCAATAAGCAAATGCTCATGTAGCCTGTACGAGCCAAATGTCACGTAATCAGTGAGACAGAGCTGTTTTTCTGTTGGTGACAGTCCAGGTTCTGTCCTGATGCTGAATCTTTGGTGAACTACAGATTCCTAAGAAGTTGTTCGGCATTTAGAAGGTAAATAGAGGTCAAGACAAATTAACTCAGACAAGACTAAATTCCTGACCTTGTCATCATGAGCCCCAGGCTTTAATCAAATGAACTAACTATCCTAGTCAGCGGATAATGAACCTACATGATAAAATTCTTGGCCAGGAAATCAGAATACAGTCTTCATTTATCCCAACAGATGCACTGAGATCTAAATGCAGAAACATGTATTAATAAGATTTCTGGATGAACTAGAATTTCATGAAGAACTTAAATTAAAAATAAATAATTTTTCTTTTAAAGTACAATTAAAATAGATAACAGAGTTCTGCATCTCCTTGCTGTCTTGGTAATTCATTGGGTGGTAGTAAAATGCTACTAACAGAATCATAGCTATGGCACAGGCCATAGCTGGTTCTAGTTACTAGCAATTCCTGAGGAAGTATATTTACCCATAAGAACATAAATGTGAAGGTTAGATTTAGTTATGCTCTTGTGACTTGATCAAACCATACAAGTTAAGATTACTGTTTCCTTTTGTATTCTACTGGCTAGCAAAAAAACAAATCATCAGTAAACTTGGTTGCTATGAGATAAATAACATTTTCTTACAAAATAACTGAAATAATTTATCAGATTTTCAGTAACCAACCTACAGTTGGTTATTTAGATTAAATGCATTAGATGCTAGATATGTTAGTCTGTGACTATCACTAAGTGAGGTACTTCTAATATAGAGGCTAAAATAAGAAATACACTATTATATTTTCAAATAACATATAGACACTGAAAACTAAATGTCAAACAAACAATTAGTAGAAAAATCCATTGATCGTAGATATGTTACATTTTTCATAAACTGCAATCAGAGGTCTTTTTAGGTCAAAGTCTTCTGGTTTTACTGCAGTAATATATACTTGTCAGAAAAGGATATCAGCTTAACTGTGGATATGCTTGCTTTCCCTGAAGAACCTTGATCTCACTAAATACAGAAATAGCTCAGTGAATAAGTTGGATGAGTTCATGTGTTAGTGGAAGCTTTTAAATTTTTAAAACTATTTTTTTGCTTTCCATTTGTCCCTGGGATATATTAAAACAAATGTTTTAATCACACAAAGACTGGCACCGTTGCAGAACTCCCTCCTGCCCCTATGCCTTGAGATGAAAGGAAATTCTTGATAGATGGGTTTCAGCTCATTACAGATATGTTGTGAAGTCATGTAGGGCTTTCAGGTCAAAATTCAGAAGGAATAATAAAACAGAAGGAAGAAGTTAAAAAAAAAAAAAGTCCCTATTTACAGGTCTCAAATTAAAATGAAAAATCATGTCACATCTTGCAGAGTTTAAAAGCGCTGTTTATACTCTAGCTCTCCGGAAGGAGCCAAGACAGATCACTGGATTTGTGTGCTACGACCCCAGTGGAAGTGTACGAGTCCAGTGGGGGCACTACTTGTGGAAGAATCCAACAACTTGGATGAACAATCATTTCAGGATTCAAAGTGAATTCTTAAGTGGGGACTATCTTTAATAGTGATTTCATCCAAATGATAAAGGAGGGAGTGTGTGGCCCTATGTGAGAATCAGTGTTCAGGAGTACTCTAGGACATCGGTGGGGGGATTTGACCCAAAGGACTTTGTGGCTCATGGAGAACAACTTGTCAGGGTTTCCTTGAGGCAGTTACAGAGCAAAGCCTTCCTGCAGTCTGACACCAAGCCCTGAGACTGACTCCCTTGATTCTCTTTCCTGTGGGGACTACATACACATTCGTCCCTCTGGTTTTCATAAAAATATGAATTCTTGCCTCTCAGACTCAGCCAATGACTATTTTGTGGAAAAAGTTGTGGTAAAGCAGGTGAAATGTTCCTGCAACCGCTTACAACCTCATCAATACTCTGCTTTCTCTCCGACTTTTCCTTCCCTACCATCCCTCTCCAAAAAAGATAGCCTTATCTTTTTTCATTTGCAATGGTTCTCAGTCCTGGGTGCTCCTTCAAAATTGATTGCTTGTTTGGGTTGGGGTTTTTTGTTGTTCTTGTTTGTTTGTTTTCTGTGGTTGGTTGGTTTTTAGAATACAGATGTCTGGGCTCTACCTCAGACCAATTGATTCAGAATCTCAGGGGGCAAGGCCCTAGCATTAAATATCTACCTAGCTGATTTTAATGTGTGACCAGGGAAGAGAACCACTGTAGCAGGCCATTAACTGAAAGCTAACAAATGGGCAATGGTTCACAATTTTGGCTCAACAGTAGAATTATCTGGGGGAGCTATTTTGGAGGAAAAAAAAATGCTTCTGCTCTTACCCTAGACCAGTTGACTGAGAGTGTCCAAGAGTTTGGTCATCTGCATTTTATACAAGTTCTCTTTGTGATTCTACCATCCACCAGGATTGAGAAGCACTGGTTTCTAGCATAACCCTTGGTAGTAGTATTTGCATCTTATAAACCTTAGTGATTCTAAGAAGTTGTTTTGGTGGTTGAACAAAGGTCTGGAAGGAGTGCCAGGGAGATATCTCACTGTCTGTACCACCATTATAACCCCTCTCCCTGCATTCCCACCCAAACCAAATTCTATAAAGAGTTTCTGCTTTGCCTACTTATAGTCTTTATGGTTCCCAGCACACTATTTCTATTACCCCAAATTGTGCATTATGATGATAGTTTTATCTTTATAGTCCTTTTCATGATTATCTCCAAATCGTTTTAGAGAAAGAATTTTTTTTTTGCATTTTTAGTTTGTCTAAAAAATATAAAATTGGGTAAACTGAAAAACAATATAATACTATGTATAACTAAGTTTGAATCTTTATATAAAATAATTTACCTTAATTTGTATTTTCTATGAATTTCTCAGAATAAAAAACATAAGAGGATTCATGGAGGTTGATTTTTCCTTTCAGGTATATCTGCACCTGAGAGGGAGGGGGGATTTTCTTTCCTCTTCTCATTTTTACAAGTGGTCTTATATTCATAAATATTTACATATTTTCCCCTTCACTCTCTGAACACATTAGGGGAAACAAAAGGCCCATTTTCAAAAAAAAAAAAAAAAGACAAGAAAATATTCACCGTTCAGAAGTGGCATGGTTGGGTTGTTGATTCCTGTTCTTCTTACTAAGAGGAATGATGAATAGGGTCTCTTCCAGGGCAAAGAGAAGGGAGAAAGGTCAATTTGCTCTCTTGCTGCTGATACACAGGGATTTTAAATTTTTATTTTGACGTATTCTCCAAATGAGGGCTATGCATATACAGAAATATACTGCTTAGGATGAAAAGAAGTCCATTATACAACTTTAGATTTATTAGATAACTGTATTATCTATTTATTAGATATCTGTAATTAGATAACTGTAATATCTATTTATTAGATAACAGTACACTGCCACTACGCTTTGACATTGAATTAATATCATAATAAAGATTGTGATTATCTCCTAAACAAACCAAATAGGCTGCATTGTATTTTTGGAATATGCCAAAAATCATTGATTTGTTAAGTATAAGCATTTAAAATAAACAGTTTTTTATAGCTATGGACAAGATTATCCTAAAACTTCTATGGGAAGGCAAAGGAACTAGAATTTCTGAAATAATTCTGAAAAATGAAAAATAATAAAGTGAGAAGAATCAGTCTACCTAATTTTAAGTCATCAAAACCGCATAGCATTGACAGAGGGTAGACACATTGATCAATGGAACAGAATAGAGAACCCAGAAATAGAGCCACATGTGTATGGCAACTGATTTTTGAAAAAGGTACAAAAGTAATTCAATGAAAGAAGGATGGTCTTTTAAACAACTGATAGGGAAGTAATTAGATATTCATAGGGAAAAAAATGAACTTGGCTTAAACCTCAGAATTTATACAAAAATGAACTCAAAACAGATAATGGATTTAAAAGTAAAATATAAAACTATCAAGTTTTGAGGAGAAAATATTCAGGACTAAAGCCTAGGTGAGGAATTCCTAGATATGAAATGAAAAGCACAATATATAAAAGAGAAAAGGCAATATGTTAAATTTAATCAAAATTAAGCACTTCTGCTCTGTCAGCAACCCTGTTAGGATGATGAAAATACAAGCTACATATCTAGAGGAAGTATTTGAAGGCCATGTATCTGACAAAGACCTCATATCTAGAATAAACAAAAATTCAACAGTGAAAAAACAAAAATCCAACTAGAAAATGGCCAAGATGACCACTTCCTCATATCAGGGAGATCATATGATAGTTGTCTTTCTCTGCTTGACTTATTTCGCTAAGCATGATACGCTCTAGTTCCATCCATGTTGTCGCAAATGGCAAGATTTCATTTCTTTTGATGGCTGCATAGTATTCCATTGTGTATATATACCACATCTTCTTGATCCATTCATCTGTTGATGGACATCTAGGTTCTTTCCATAGTTTGGCTATTGTGGACATTGCTGCTATAAACATGCTGGGGGGAGGGGGTTTGGGAGAAGGGGGTGGGATTATGGACATTGGGGAGGGTATGTGCTTTGGTGAGTGCTGTGAAGTGTGTAAACCTGGTGATTCACAGACTTGTACCCCTGGGGATAAAAATATATGTTTATAAAAAATAAAAAATTATATAAAAAAAAAAGAAAGAAAATGGCCAAGATGAGATGACTTTTCACCAAACAGGGCATATAGATAGAAAAGAAACAAATGAAGGAGCCTGTACAGTGGACCACTACTCCACAAGAAAAAGGAACCAACTGATAGGCTTACCTGCTTGGAAGGACCTCGAGGGCATTATGGGAAGTGGAAAAAAAAAAAAAAAACATTTTTGTGAAAAGGTCACATGTTGTGTGATTTTATTTATAAAAGTTTCCCCAAATGACAAAATTAAAGATTTAGACAACAGATGGATAGCTTCCAGGGGTTAGGAGAGCAGAGATGGAGTGGCACTGAATAGTTCTGTATCCTGATTGCCCCTAGTGGATCCACGAACCTACCTTTGGGATAAAATGACATAGAACGATCCCTACACGTTACACCAATGTCAGTTTCCCAGTTCTGACTTTGCTCTAAAGCTATGTACAATGTAACCATTAGAGCAAACAAAGGATTTGCAGGAACCTCTGGTACTATCTCTAAGACTTCCTGTGAATCTATAATTATTTCAAATAAAATGAGTCTTTTGTTAGTAGCACTGATTTATTAAGTATAAACGTTTAAAATATGCGATTTTTGTTTTCTTGTTTGGACATTTCCACGTTTCTCACATGCTGGAATTCTCCTAAATTGGGACCCTCTCTAATCTCTGACTCTGGGAAGTGACAGAAGTAAACCGCAAAAGCCAGTCAAGTGCTAACATCCTCATGGGATGCTTCATTGGAATGTCCCAGAAGAAGGCCTCCTCAGGCCTGGGGTGGGATCTGCAGACCGAGGGGCTTGGCATCTACATGACCCACACCTGATGCCCCCCAGGCCATGTACAGACGTGCATGCATGTGCGTGTGCACACACACACACACACACGCTTCTCCAAAGTCATCTTTGCCATCTTTGCATCTGTGTTGTCGGTTATCAGTCTCTTAATCTATATGAACACCAGGTGTAATCACTTTACCTGTGTTGGCCCCAGTCTCTACCAGCCTCTCTAGGAGACGCAAAATCGGTCCTGGAGATTTTCCAGTCCAGAGGTACTCTTGTTATGCTTCCTGTTACAGAACTGAGGTCTGTAAAGAGCAGAAGGAAAAAGAAACTGCCCTGCTATGTTTTAACTATCTGAACCCCCTTTCCCTTAGTAACTCTGCTTCCTGTGTACTACCTTTCTTATTTTCTTTATTCCCTCTTCCTACATCTAAGAGTAAAATAGGATTAGGAAACTTTTTTTAAGTCATTGCATAAGAAATCTTATACTACTTCCATAAATCCATGTTTACACATGGGAGCTATTTTGAATTACAAATAGTCTGAAATAGGCATAACTTCCTTATTTACATAGTACTTACTGTAAGACGAACCCTCAACTTGATCTCCCTTGTGGTTTAGATTATGCATACATCTCATTTTTATGAACTCCTATTATTAGAATTTTTTCCGAGAGTTCAGAATGAAATTCTTCCAAAGAATTACCAACTTTTTTATTTTTTACATGTTATTTCATCATCCCAGTTATGGGAACTGAGGTCTGATCATTTTTCTTTTTCCACACACAAAAATAACAACAATAATAATAGCAACAACAAAAATGTTGTTCTTGTCCTGGGTTGATTTGCAAGCAGAGCTGGTGACAGTGGTTTGCAATGCAAATAGTTTACCAGGGAAGTGATTCCAAGGAGCAGGATTGAGAGGCAAGGGGCTCTCACTTGGCTCATAAGAAAGGTCGCAGGAGAGAATATTAAGTCAGCCACCCCTATAGAGGAGTGGTGCGCTATTCCATTGGGGCTTTCTTTTTTTTTTTTTTTTTTAAAGATTTTATTTATTTATTTATTTGACAGAGAGAAATCATGAGTAGACAGAGAGGCAGGCAGAGAGAGAGAGAGAGAGAGAGAGGGAAGCAGGCTCCCCGCTGAGCAGAGAGCCCCATGCAGGACTCGATCCCAGGACCCTGAGATCATGACCTGAGCCGAAGGCAGCGGCTTAACCCACTGAGCCACCCAGGCGCCCCCATTGGGGCTTTCTGAGGAGCTTTATAAAATGTGTCAGAACTGAGTGCCAGATGATGAAAGTGTAAGCACCTGTTTATTCATGGATTCCTATTCTCCATTGGTCTGTGGTGGCCCCACGGGTCATACCTGTCTGAATGCTAAGCAGGTATGGGTATCAGAAAAGTCTCGGGACAAGAATCCAGAAACACAAGATGTGGGTCCCCAAAGTGGACCTCTCTGTTAGGCAGTGGAAGTTCAGCAGATCTCCGTTACTACCCAATGACCAGAAATAGAACGCGGAGGATTTGAAGAACTCAAGATGTCGCCAACACAATTATCAACCTTCGAACTTCAACAACTTGATAAGGACTAAATGACTCTATTTCTTTCTAAGTCAATCAGTGATATTTTAATATTTCCTTACTGTCTTTGTACCTATAATTTGCCCAGTGAAGTGTGTGAAAGTTTAAGAAATTGAAAACAATTTCAGTGGTTGGTATAACAGCCCAAGTGTGTTACACTGGATTGCCAAGCTGCATTTTAAGAGGGAAAAATTAAAATGAGTAAGAATTACAAATGAGAGAAATTCACACTTGAGCTGTTTATACATCTGTGTTTTGATAAACTCATATGTTCTAAAGTCTTTTCTTATAGGGTTTCATTTGTAAGAAATAAGTGGGGAAAGCAGAAACTTCTTAAGAATTATTGAATGTTATTTCAGATAAATTTTATCTATTTCCAATATTTAGTTAAAGAAGCATAATTAACCCTTAATTTATAAAATTTATATAAAGGTTATATTAATTAGGTAATCAATAGATTGAAAAATTAGAAAATCACTAGATTATTTGAATAATCTATTAATGACAGCCCATTTACTAAGTACTTACTATGTCTCAAGGAACGTTTTAAGATACATTAATTCATGGGGCACCTGGGTGGCTCAGTTGGTTAAGCATCTGACTCTGATTTTGGCTCAGGTCATAATCTCAGGGTTGTGAAATCGAGCCCCTCATGGGGCTTTATGCTGGAAGGGGTGCTTGCTTGGGATTCTCTCCTCGCCCCCCCCCCACCCACCCCATGACCTCTCTCCCCACCCCCCGCCAAAAGAAACAAAATATACATTAATTCATTTAATCCACACAATGTCTCCAAAGCAGGTGCTATTAATCTCTCATCTGAAAGATGATGAAACTGAGACATCCAGAGTCTCACACTTGAGAGACTCACTGAGAGTCTCTGAGGGTGCCAGCAGGAGTTGGAGCAACAACAACAACAACAAAAAACCAGTGCTGTTTAGTTAACATCTCCATTAAAAAAAAAAAAAAAAAAAAGTTTATGACAGGTCAGAATAAATTAAGGTAGTGGCCAAATTGTCAAAGTAGAGTCTGGACTCTCTGTTTGCAACAATTAAGGTGATCCAAGTGAGAATATGTCAATAAAGATAGCATTCATCCCATTAAAGGATACTGGTAACTTTATCATATCTTTATTTTACTTGCAAATGTCTGTCTGAATAAAAGAGAGAGAAAAATAATATATGAGGGGAAAACGCTGGATAAAAAGTGAGGGGATAGTCAGCCAACTGACATTCTTTGAACACATTCATAATAATGAAGCCATCATTCACCAGTTTGAGAATTTGAGCTCTAACAAGTAGGTATGAACTGATTAGCAGCTTATATTACACAAGTAGTGACTTATATTATAAATTGTTAAAGCAGTTTGCATTGGCAGATGCTACAGAGAATTTCGGAAAGACCCAGCTATGTTTTCATAGGAGAGACTTGGTGTCCTCTTCAGGCATTCCTCCAACCTTGCTCATGCCCTTCTCTGACTCAGTGCAGGCTGTCCGTCACTAGCTAGTTCTACAAATGACTCAGCTGTGGTGATTCAATCAATTATTCAAAGAGTTTCAGTGAAAGTACAGGGTAGTCTTATATTTCCTGTCCATTTCTTCCATGACTTCTCACTACCTACAAAGCTCTAAATGGTCTGCTTATGATACAGGTACACCTTTTGATAAGCTCAGGTAAGAATATAGGTATTTTCCAAAGGCTACAATGGAAAGGGCAAATTTCTGAAATCTCATTAAAAAGGTGTGAGCTTCCTGTGCTCTACAATTGGCATGAAATCCACCATGTAAGAACTGAATAGTGACTACATCTGGTTTAAATTTCACAGCAAATTCACTGACGGTTTCTTGAAAGCCATTTGGGTGATAGAAGCAATGTCTTTACAACATCCTCCCAACTTCTTTCCTTCTCCCTTATTCTTCCCAGTGGTTACACTTTAATCACTCACCCTTCTCTTCATTATGTGTCCTACACTGTGCCTGGCACACAGAGCAAAGAGCTCCTTCCAACACCTCCATTCCACCTTTCTAATATCACTCAACAAATTTTGTCAAGGAGTGCCCTTTCCATCATAGTCAGTGCTCTTACTAGCACTGGGGATACATTACTGAACAAAAGAGACCAAAGAAAGAAAAGAAAGAAAGGAAAAGGTAAACTGAAAATTTACACTAAAAGATAAATGTTATTTAAAATAAATAATTTTTTGAGAAAAATTTATTATTGAAATAAAAAAATAATGTTCTTCAGAATAACCTAAACTATATTATTGGACCATGGGAATTTGAGCATTTTTATTTCGTTTGTCTTTAATTTAAATTTCAAAAGCTTTTAAAAGGTAACTCACATGCTTTATAACAATATTTCAGTTTAGTTTTAATTTGCATTTCTTTTATTTTGGGTAAGATTAAAATTTTTTTTACTATATTATATCACCTTAGGATGAAAATCAACTTATATCTTTTTCCCAATTTTCTATTGGGCGATGTTTTTTTTAATTTTTAGGAGTTAAAAATATTTTTTGTTCTTTGTTGATGATCTTCTGACTTTGCTTACAGTGGTTTCTGCTTTGTAGGTATTATTCATTTTTATGAAATCACAGTTTTATGTAATATATATGACAATTTTTACTTTTAATTTAAATACTAGATTTCAGGTTGAGAGAGATATTTTGTGTTTTTGTTTATTCCTTTATTCTTTACCGATTTCAGGGATTTGTGGTATAGAAAAGAGGCCGTTTCCCTCTAAAGTTACAAAAGAATTCTCCATAGTTCCTTCTAGTTTTATTATAGTTCTACTTAAGATAGATAGATAGATACAGGGGCACCTGGGTGTCTCAGTCATTAAGTGTCTGCCTTCAGCTCAGGTCATGATCCTAGGGTCCTGGGATCTAGTACCACATCGGGCTTCCTGCTTGCTGGGAAACCTGCTTCTCCCTCTCTCACTCCTTCTGCTTGTATTCCCTTTCTCACTGGGTCTTTATTAAGTAAGTAAATAAAATATTTAAAAAAATAGATACATAAGTAGATACATACATACATACATACACACATGATTTAAATCTTTAATATATTTTAAATTTCCTTTGAAGAGGAGTATGACATGTAGATTCAACTTTTTCTCCCAATTGGCTATTTAGCTGTCCCAATATTTGCTCCTGAATAACCTTCTTCTCACTGACTTGAGATGACATCTTTATCATATATGCAGAGGTCAATTTCTGTACTTTTTACTATTTCACTGAACATTTTCTATTCCTGTGACACTGCCATATTACTTCATTATTTTAGCTTTATAGTATTTATTTTTTAAGGAGTTTATTTATTTATTTGACAAAGAGATCACAAGAAGGCAGAGAGGCAGGCAGAGGGAGAGTGGGAAGCAGGCTCCCCACCGAGCTCGATCCCAAGAACCTGAGATCATGACCTGAGCCAAAGGCAGAGGCTTAACCCACTGAGTCACCCAGGTGCCCCTTAGCTTTATAAAAAGGTAACTCGCATGCTTTTTAACAATATTTGTTGTTATAAAGATAACATATAAAGATAATTTGTTGTTATAAAGATAAATTAAAAATTATATAAATTCAACAATATTCAATAGAACTAGCCCTCTATTCATTACTTTGTTTTTCAGAATTTAGAAATTAATTTAGGGAAAACTGAGAGCAGCATAAAGTTGATCAGCCCATCCAAGAACATGCCTTTAGATTTACATAAA
The DNA here is from genome assembly GCF_964662115.1 of Mustela nivalis. Classification (NCBI taxonomy): domain Eukaryota; kingdom Metazoa; phylum Chordata; class Mammalia; order Carnivora; family Mustelidae; genus Mustela; species Mustela nivalis. The sequence goes on from NC_139031.1 coordinate 72,748,756, forward strand.
CCTTCTCTGGGTCTTAAGGGAATTTTATATTTTTCTTCATATATATCTTGTACCTGTCTTGTTATCTTGCTAGATTTATTCCTAAATATTTTCCCTATTCTGCTACAGCTTTAAGTAGAGTCCATTTGCAAACTAATTTTTTTAGTATGTGAAGAATATTGATATTAATTGGGCTCCTAAACAAGATCCTGGATTGATTTTATATATATGGTACTTCTTCAGTTGACTTTCACAAGTTCTCTGAGACACAGTTTCATCATCCACAACCCCTTTTGAATTTCTATACCTAAGATTTTTTTTCTGTGGTCTAGTTGTATTAGCTAGAATTTCCAAACAATAAAATAAAGTGGTCAAAGCAGATACATTTGTCTGGCTTATGGCCCATCTGGTTTATGGTTTTATTGGGAGGTTTCTGGAATTTTTTTTTTCTTGGTAATTCTCTTTTAAGTTTGATTCTAGATTTTAGGTTGAAAGAGATACTTTATATGTTAAGGAAATACTTGTCTACTCCTTTTTTTTTAAACTATAAGTCAAAAATAAATGTCAAATTTTAACATCTGCCCATTTAGCATCCACAAATATGACTATTTTTCTCTTTAAATCTTCTAATATGGCAAGTTAAATTAATAGAGTTTCTAATACTGAGTTTACAGAACTCATCTTTACATTCCTAGAATAATCCCCATTTGATCAATGTCCATTTTCTTTTAACAAGCTGCTGGATTCTGTTTGCTGATGTTTTATTTAGGAATTTTTGTATCATGAAACATAAAGAAATTGCTCTACAGTTTCTTTACTAGTGCATTCTTTGCTAGAGTTTGCTCTGAGAACACTTGGAACTGTTAGGTTTTGGGCAAAGTTGGTATCATTGCAACACATATCCATAGTTTAAAGCATCCACCAACAAGTGTCCTGATTTTTCACTGCATCTCTTTATCCAACAGAAGAAGTTTTTGACTAGTGATTTTTTTCAATCAGACACATATGAGAATATATATGACCATAATTTTTCCATGTTGAACATTCCTGTATTGTTGGCTATTTCTGTTATTATCTTTCAGGTATGGAAAAGACTTCTACAGGTGCATTTCCTTCGACTATGAATTCTTCAGAAAAGCAAGAGACTGTATGTATTTTTGGAACTGGAGATTTTGGAAGATCACTGGCACTCAGAATGCTCCAGTGTGATTATTCTATTGTTTTTGGAAGTAGAAACCCACAGAAGTCCAGTTTGCTGCCCAACGGTGCAGCGGTCCTGAGCTACTTAGAAGCAGCCCAGAAATCAGACATCATAATCTTAGCAGTCCACAGAGAGCATTATGATTTTCTCAAGGAACTAACTGAGGTGCTCAAAGGAAAAATATTGGTCGACATCAGCAACAACCTCAAAATTGATCAGTATCCGGAATCCAATGCAGAGTACCTCGCTCAGTTGCTGCCAGGAGCCCATGTAGTAAAAGCATTTAATACCATCTCAGCCTGGGCTCTCCAGTCTGGAGCACTGGATGCAAATCGGCAGGTACGGTTAAATGATTAATTTACACTCAATCTTTAAAAGGTGAAGGTTTTGGGGTGCCTGGGTGGCTCAGTCAGTTAAGCCTCTGCCTTTGGCTCAGGTCATGATCTCAGGATCCTGGGACTGAGCCCACCATTGGGCTCCCTGCTTAGCGGAGAGCCTGCTTCTCCCTCTCCCCACCACTCACGCTCTCTCTCACTCTCCCTGTCTCTCTCTCAGATAAATGTATAAAATCTTAAAAAAAAAAAAAAAGCAAATGTTTTAATGCACACCTACCTCAAAGATGCCAAAACAGAATTCCAAAATAAAACACCAACTAAACATTTCCATTTGCTAATATGTGCTGCAGATAATTTTCTTGGGTTTAACCAAGTAAAGTCGTCAATGTTGTGATTTATTCCTCATTGTCAGCACTCTCAGTTTCTAGTTTGATGGAACCCAATGACGTCAGGTTCCATGCACGTACTAAAAAATAATAAGAGTGTTGTTGGATAACCTTTCCATTCCTATACCACTATATGAAACTGGTTCCATTTATTCATGGAGATTAAACATAATCCGTAAGTGTTGTAGCACCCATGAATACAGAAGAAAAACCATTCACCCTGTGGAGAACCAAGTCCTATGGTATCAGTGTGATATGCTTAGAACCACTTTCAACTTGAACCCTGGTACTTCACCATCCAGCACATTTGTCCAAGTTTAAAACATACTGTGTCCATGCCCTTGTCTGAAAAGCATGTTGTTATTTTCTTGTTTGGCATGGTGCTTACACAGACTTTCAAAGTAATGCCCAAAGTAAAGAGTAAATATTATTTCATTATTTATTAATTGATTATTCTTAACCCAGGTGTTTGTCTGTGGAAACGACAGCAAAGCCAAGCAAAGAGTGATGGATGTTGTTCGTACTCTTGGACTTACTCCACTGGATCAAGGATCTCTCCTGGCAGCCAAAGAAATTGAAAACTACCCCCTGCAACTATTTCCAATGTGGAAGCTCCCCTTCTATTTGTCTGCTATTCTGTGTGTCTTCTTCTTTTGCTACTGCGTTATAAGAGACGTACTCTACCCTTACGCTAACGGCAATCAAGACAGCACATTTCGCTTGGCTATTTCCATTCCAAATCGGATCTTTCCAATAGCAGCACTTACATTGCTTGCCTTGGTTTACCTCCCTGGTGTTATTGCTGCCATTCTGCAACTGTACCGAGGGACAAAATACCGCCGATTCCCAGACTGGCTTGACCAGTGGATGCTCTGCAGAAAGCAACTTGGCTTGGTGGCACTGGGATTTGCCTTCCTTCATGTCCTCTACACACTTGTGATTCCTATTCGTTATTATGTACGATGGACCCTGAAAAACAGAACCATTACCCAGGTAAATCTTTACTCATTTGCATTCTCCAGTTCCTTAAATCAAAGAGAAGTCTTGCTACATCATATTCCATTTCACAATTATAGAAAATTGCTCTCTCCTAAGCATCTTTATTTTTTAAAGTCCTAGAGCTCCTGTCAGGTTTGGGTTATTTTCTCTTTTGTTGATGTTGTTGTTGTTGGTTTGGTTTGGTTTGGTTTTTGGTTTTTGATTTGTTTGGTTTTTTTTTTTTTTAATGAATGCAGTTGAGACATTATACAACTATTGAGAATGAAAGTTAGATTCCCAGGTTCACTTGGACCCAGATGTGCATTCCCAGGACTCATAGGGCTACGGGCAAACTGACAGATTTGGGGGCTCAGGAAACCTAATAACACCTACTTGAATTCCTTGGGGAGGGGGTACAGTCAATAAACATAAACCAATGTGTTTTCAAGCTTCTATTTTTATGCATGCTGCTTGCTTTTGGAAGTCAACACCAACTACCTTCTAAGTAAGGGGGCTATTCAAACCTGTGTCACAGGAAGGTAAACAAATTCACAAAAGGGTGCTTATAACTTCATTAATGTTTGACTTGCAGAGAGCCATCCTCAATAACCAGAAAACTAAACAATTCTGAGCAAATGTCAAATACTATTTTCTGCATAGTCAAAAATGCAGAGAGAATCAGCGCAGAGAGTTTTAAAGCAGTCCCAGAGGAAGTGCTATCCATCCATTCTAGTTTGGAAATAATTGGTTTTGATCAATCTTACTGCATTTTCAAAGTTTATGAGTCGATAACTCATTGATGGGACTTCTGTGGAATTTTCTACATTATTTCCCTCACAAATACACGGGAAGTTCTTGGGTAGGAGTCCCATTTTAAGGGCCTGATTTTTCTCAATCTGTGGTGTGACAGACTTGATGCTGTATTACAACAAAAATAAACATGAAAGAACCCAAACGTTGTGTGTGTGAATAATCAGCAAATAAAGCAGAAAAACAGAGTCCTGATACAATCATTTGAGAACAACGAGTTTTGCTTGGGGAATGAGAAACCATATGGTAAAGAAGGTTTAAGTAAATGTTTACTTTGTTTTAGAATTTATAGGGTCAATTAAAACTTTCTACACAACTCCTAGAGTCAACTATTATAATAAAGTCCCAGCAGAACCAATTACTATTTCTACCAAGAAATATCATTTCCAAGTGTATTTTTCTCTACAGCTATTTTTAAGTGATTATTAAGAAATACATACAATTCACTGGGAGCCAATACACCCTGCAGAAGTATTTTTCAGTCCCCTTAAAAGTTTGGGCAGTTTGTAAAAAAATTTAATTTTTAAAAATTGCTTTTAATTTTTCTTAGGTACTAGCCAAGACAGACAATCCATTTAGCACCACTACTGCCTGGCTTAATGATTCGTACATAGCTTTGGGAATCCTTGGATTTTTCCTGTTCGTCCTCTTGGGAATCACTTCCTTGCCATCAGTTAGCAACATGGTCAACTGGAGAGAATTCCGATTTGTCCAGGTAAGGACTTCTAATATTTAATCTCCTTTATATTGCAAAATAATTCTGACTTTACAAATATTTTCATTTTTATCTCTTACTATGCATAAATTTTCATTTTGCTCCTTCACTTCCCTAGCAATGTCACAAAAATAGCAATTGAACCAAATTCAAGTGAGAAAATACTAAACTCTGGTACCAAAAGGCATACCATAATAATTTTGTTTCCTAGCTGGGCATCACATGCCAAGATCACTGCCTACTCCCAGAGCCACAGGCCAGAGGAGAGAGTGAAAAATTCCAACACTATTAAACTTTGTATGTAGGAATGTGCTAGATGCAATGTGAAGAGACCCAAAGACAAAATTTCCACTTCTGAAAATCAACCTTAACATCTGTACTGATAGATATTGATACAAAAGGGCATATACTAAACTCAAGTTTAAAACCATCAAAGCAAGCTATGTTAGACTGTAATCATACCAGACCCAGTGTTGGTCTGTAAGGGGGAAAATTGTTGTTTCCCACGTATCAACCACCAGATACCTCACTAAAGGCACCTAGTTATCATTCTTATAGACCAGTAATACTTCAAGTATGGTGCCTAGAACCTCACCATCAGCTGGGATCTTATTAGAGACACAAGTCCCCAGGCTCCACCCAGACCTAATGAATCGGAAACACTGCAGGTGTGGCCCAACACTGTGTTTTAACAAGCCTTCCAGATTATTCTGATGCATGCTTGTTGTGAACCAGGATAATAATAGAGAAGATCATTAGTAACTGAAATTAGATTTGAATTTTATAAAACTATTTGAATTTCAAAAGTCTTGCAGTTTCTCCCAGAGAACAAGTGCAGTCAACATTTTCTCATGTTGACACCTTTAGTCAAGGCATTAAGACAGAAATAAACATTGAGCTTTAGAATTTAGGACAAAACAAGCAAATAAAAGTGAATTTGCTAATTGTTCTTTATTGCAATAGAAATTAGCTAGCATCTGCTTTTAGTCAGTAACATAAACTAATGTGGTACTTCTTGAGGACATACTGTAACTTATTCATCTCTGACCTCCAGAAAAGTTGATCAAGGAAAGAGTTTTACCATTGGGGAAGAAATCAAGGTATATTATTTATTCTAACTGAGAAGAGTTTACACTTAACAAACTTTCCCATCCCCAGCCAGGTTAAGATGAAACCAACTTAATCCCCTTCACCTAGATTGCCCATCCTGAGAATTAAAGTACAGCACAAGAAATATAGTCAATAGTATGGTAATAACATTGTATGGTGACAGCTTGTGCCTGCACTTATCGTGGTGAACAGTACAAAATGTACAGAATTGCCAAATCAAGATGTTGTATACCTGAAACTAAGACGATGTTGCATGCCAACTATACATGCTTCTAAAAACTTTTTGGGGGTGCCTGGGTGGCTCAGTGGGTTAAAGCCTCTGCCTTTGGCTCAGGTCATGATCCCAGGGTCCTGGGATCGAGCCCTGCATCGGGCTCTCTGCTCAGTGGGGAGCCTGCTTCCTCCTCCCTCTCTCTCTGCTTGCCTCTCTGCCCACTTGTGATCTCTATCTGTCAAATAAAATAAATAAAATCTTTTAAAAATTTTTAAAAAATAAAAACATTTTGAAGGATGAAACCACCATATCATTAGTAAGCACAATCTTCTTTTTTTTAATGCAATATTTATCATCCCAAAGGAGGGTTAATGCTTTCTCCAGTACTTAGCAGAGTGTTCTAAATATTTCAGATGTCAAACATTTGTGGTTGGTAATGAATATCCTTCATTGGCTTAGAGTGTTTCACTTTAAAATATAAGTACAGTATTGATGTATATATATTTTTTTCTTGCTTGTATAGTCCAAACTGGGTTATCTGACCCTGATCTTATGCACAGCCCACACCATGGTGTACGGCGGGAAGAAATTCCTCAGTCCTTCGAGTCTTAGATGGTATCTTCCTTCTGCCTACGTGATAGCACTCATCATTCCCTGCACCGTGCTGGTGATCAAGTTCATCCTCATCCTACCGTGTATAGACAAGACCCTCACACGAATTCGCCAGGGCTGGGAGAGGACCTCAAAACCAACATCAAATGGACAATATTTAAAGCAAAATTCAATTTGCATGGACTCTCAGCTCTAGTATTGTATATTTAGAGAAGACTATGTAATGGGCACAGTTAAGAAAGCATTTTTCTCCCACCATTGTTTGAAGTTTGTTAACAGAGAAGGAACTATTGCCTGACTTTGAAAAATTGACAGACAGGACTAGAACACCATTTAATCTGGAGGTTAGTGATGAATCTATGTAGGTCCCTGCCTCTCTTCTTCCCAGAGGCAGTGGGCTGAGGTAACAGTGAGCTTTATGGTTTCACACTAAAGTGTTTTTTGTTTTGTTTTGTTTTTTAACATGCATGACCTAATGTCTTGCAAAATCCAGGACAAATATATGCAACTTCCTTCTCTGGTTCAATGGCTGAGTGCAATGAAAAGGAAAACAGTAAGATGGTGGCCACTGATAAAGGCTTTCTGAAACATGTCTTAAAAAAAAGGGGGGGGGTCAAATGAAGTAAAAGGAATGAGAATCTTTCTTACTGTTCTTTCTAAGTGAAGGTGATCCTAAGTATTGCCATAGTGAATTCTATAGTGAAAAGTGCTCTTCAATTTTGCTTTTGCCAACCCGGATGGGTGCTGTGGAGAACTATTTCACAACACAACAAAAATATCACCATTGATGGAAAGTAACCATGGGCTGAATACATGCAAATCTATTACCGTTGTTAAAAGATTCTTCCTCTACAAGGAATAGGTGTAGGGAAGATTGAGTTCAAACGGAGAGATAGCCACTTGTCGTTTTTCAATGTACAATAAGCAAAATAAAAGCCCTTGCACAGAAAGTTGAAATAAGCCAGAATTTTAGACAGCAAGCTAAATAAACTTTATAAAGTTGCACTCTACTAGGTTTTGTATGATTTCAGTATTGAAAATGCTTTTTGAATAGCATATTCCAAATATATTGTTCAGTACTAATCATCTATGAAATGGATTTCTAGCATTAAAAAAGTAGCTGCTGTAATTTTTCAGGGCTTATTATAATTTTAAGCAGTGAAATTAAGTGAATAATGAAAGAATAAGTTTGACCCAGGCATAGATGAGAGAATTATGTAAAATCTTAGAGTAGAAAGGTGTGAACAGTAGCTGAAATATGAGACTTGGTTCTTTCTCCAACCTTTGCTAGAATGCAGGGTGGTTTTCTCTGTTTTTCCTGTGGTGACTATGCCATTTCCAAGATGATCTTCAGCAGGATTAGCCTTCCTGGCTCATGCATGGAGCTGGAAGAGCCTCAAGCACCCTCTTCCCACAAACCGAAATAACCAAAAGCCTTTGGGATTGACATTTTTCTGCCTGCTCTATAAAGGCCATCTATTTTTCTTTTTTCTTTTTTTTTCAATTTTTATTATCATATATGCTACGTGATGCAAAATGATTAAAACACATGAAAACATCACCCACCACCCAGGCTATTTCTCTACAAAACGTTTTGATAATAGTTTCATCTACACTATGTATTCAATTTTACATCCTTCCTTTTTCACTTAATATATCAGTGGTTTTGTTCTCTTACATGGTATGCATGTATTATTAGTGGCTGCAATATATTACATCCAATGGGCATTTATTTAACCCCTGCACTAATTAAACATGTAGGTTATATCTATCTTTTTTTACTAAAACAAATAACATTTCAGAGAATATCTTAGCACTTATTAATTTTCCGTATTTTAAATTATTTCCTTAGAATACTTGCAAAGAACTGGGATTACAAAATTAAGAAACTCTTAATCACACTTGATATATATTGCCAAATTATTCCTAAACTGACCTCGTCGATTTCATTGCCATTGGATGAGGGTGTTGGTTTCATCATACCTTTTACAGATTTTGGTTTTTATATCAGTTTGTGTTCACTGAGAAGGAACACAGAACACATGCTCCATTAATTTATCCCTGATCCACCTAAGCAAGCTTACAAAAAACCTGGAAAACCGTGAGCAGAGCTGGGTTATATGGTGTTATATGAGGGGGGAAAGACAGGGAAAACATTACTACTCATCCGTTCCATTTTGTGCAAAATGGCCAAGTCTTCCAGGGTTGGAGCTTGCTTGTTGTCTAGAGAATGGTTGCTTCAAAATTAAATACTACCCAGGTTGAAGTAAAGAAAGCCTCTGTGGTTAACCATGCTCTTTGGTGATGAGTTTTTACTGGGCCATAGTTCATCATTAAAATAGAAAATGCCACACTTAGGTTAAAAAAAAAAATCCTACCTGGAGTAAAACTCTACTTTTATAACCCTAGTAAAAATGTTCTGCCTGGGTAGTTTATAAAAGCCATCAAACGTTCTTCAATGGAAGTTGAAGAATGCCTCCAGTGGTTTTAGTGTAACAAGGCCTTGGCAACCCTGACCTCAGCCTCAACCACAAGGGCTCCAAGCCCCACCAGTAGACCAGAGAAGCCAATTTCCTCCCCTTGTCCCTCTCAAGCTCCTTCCTCGTCAAACCATCAAACCAACTTGATCCTCCTAACACAGCAGACTCCTCCCTTTTACCTAGGGTTGAAAAGAAAGAGTTTGGAACAGATGGGGGTAGTGAACTTCCTTTTAACAGGACCAACCTGTTCTCTATTAAAAAAACAAAAAAAACAAACAAAAAAAAAACTTAGATTAAACTGCACTGTATTCTAGGAAAATTTTTAAGCTCACAAAACTTTTATTTTTGTATGTTCTCCCCATGGTAAATGATGACTGCTTTTGTCAATTTGTACTCATTAAATATTATTTTAAAAATATGTTCCACTTTTGTTTGATTCCAGTTTTGCCTCATCAGCATTGCAAAAAAAGGGAGAGAGAGAGAGATTAAAAGGTTTTAAATCACAATAGTTCCTGTCTGGAAGTAAAATACCTCCCTTCAGGCATAAGGAAAAGGAGATACAGCACATAAGCTTAAAAGCACATTAACAGATCTGTGGCTTCATCCAGGACATACTTGAGCTCAGCAGTGGATACACTCCAGTATCCTCTGTGCCTCACTTTCACCCTCAGAGAGGGGAGAGCATTGGCTGGCCAAGCGGGGGGAGGGGTATATTATCCCACACTGGACTTCGGTAAGAAATAGACAAAAAAAAAAAAAAAACCTTTCCTTCTTCCACGGAGATGCTGCCAGGATGGAGCTAATGACTTCACTTGGCTTCACTTCACTAATGGACTGACTTCAGGTTGGATTTCAACCTGCAGAGCAAACATCAAACATCCTGCACAACTGGACAGCCTCAGCCCTCATGAGCATAATCCTTCTTTCAAAAGCAAGATAAAAACTGATAAATAAATAGAGGCTAGCAACCTGGAGAAAGCAAGAAGCAAACAGAAAAGCCCCTACTCAAAAGCCACTTCAGTTAGAAATCGCACTAAAATCTCTTCATGCATTAATTGTTCAGGGACTACAGAAGAGCCATGATAATGATGAAAATGTATAATGAATTTAACCTCTAGGAACCCAAAAGATTCTGGGCCTCCTCCCAAAGTCAAGGTGGAATGACAGTCAAAGACCTGGTTTTGTTCTCCATCCCCCAAACCAGTACCCACACCACCTGTCCATTGCACACTCACACTCCAAACACACCCTCGTAGGATCCTACTCCAATTCTCTATAATGAGTTAAAATTACAATGTAGAAAAATCCTCTACTCTTCTAAAGATTTGTTCAGGGGAATTTAGGAAGAGAGAGTGTTAGTTCTTCTCCTAGGCACTGCCTTTCCTCAAGCTCAAGCCAAAGCCCGGAGCATTCTGGGCCAAGATTGCAACTGGGGAGGCTCCTGAATTCCCTTCCTCCCACGGACACACCATACTGATAGCTGCACACAGTGCAATTCCCTCCGAAACCCCCTGAACCCCCAGATAAGAGCAAGTAAGAAGACTACAATGAGGAGGACCAGGATCAAGGGGGAAAGGGAAAGGAATGGATGTTAGAGACAAGAGGAATGAGGATGAACAGGACCGTGCACCCCCTGCCTCAGCCTAACAAGACAGAAGCATCCAGTTCTACATACTTCCTGCTTCAAGGGGATCCTGCAAGGCTTTGGATAATGTTTGTTGCATGAGACTATGGGCAAAACCTCTGCTGAACTTCACATACTGTATCTTTTTTAAGCCTCCTACTAATTCTCTAAAGTACGCATATTATCCCCGTTTCTCAGAAAAAAAAAAACAAAAAACTGAGCCTTGAAAACATTGAGTGCCTTGCCTGGTGAGAGGCAGAGCTGGAACTTGAACTGGAGACAGTGTACCTCTAGGGCCACTCCCTTTCAACATCACAGTATAACGGAGGACACGCATGCTGTCCTCCAAAACGTTCCTTTGAATCCGTATCTCAGGCTGGATGGACTGAACCATCTTCTTTGAAATATTGCTTGAAAAGGAAGCTCATTAGCACTTTCAATATTCTTGATTGCCCATCCTTAACGCTCCACATTTGCCTAGTGTTGATTTTAGTGCACCCTATAAGATTGTAGTGACCTGCAATTCGCAGTTTCGGCATTGAGTTCAACTCTGTAGCAACTGCTACGTTCATCTTCCCACTCCAATCTGACGACAGACTGTCCTATGCATCAGAGAGAGCTGCCTTCTCCGGAGGCAGGCAAAACCCCTGGCCTGAGGACTCAGAGGAGTAGCCAAGGACAGTAGAGCTCTTTTCCAGGAGCTCAGAGACAAATGTTTGGTTTTTCTCTGGTTTCACCTTAGTGCTTTATGCATTGAGTGAGTGTATTCACTCTTGAGATTCAGTGAGTCACCTAGGAAATTTCATAACACTTTCCACTTAGTATTTTAATACCAGGTGAGAAACTTTACTGGAAAAAAAAAAAAAAAGATTCAGTGCCATTACCTAGTTCACAGTTTCTCAGTTTGTAAATTAAGAAGAGCTGCTAAAATGGAACTCACAATACACCAAAAACTATCACAAGAGGATCACCTAGAATTAAACTTTCCTCTGTAATTTTTAGACACTCAATAGGTTTTTTTTTTTTTTAAGATTTTGTTTTTTTATTTGACAGAGAGAGAGAGAGAGAGATCACAAGTAGGCAGAGAGGCAGGCGTGCGGGGTGGGGGGAGGAGCGGTAAGCAGGCTCCCTCCTGAGCATGGAACCTGATGCGGGACTTGATCCCAGAACTCTGAGATCCTGACCTGAGCTGAAGGCAGAGGCTCAACCCACTGAGCCACCCAGGCACCCCTCAACAGGGTTTTAAGAAACGTAACCAGCATATTAATTCCATTTTTACTAATCCTTTCTTGTAAAGAAAGAAGAAAAAGAAACAGCTAGAGAAAGAAAAACAGAACTTAGGGAAAGAGGAAATTAAATTAAAATTAAAAATAAAAAGAGAAAAAGAACAACAGAGTTCCTGCTCAAATTTCATTAAGACAGAATAGTAGAGTCTGTTGAAACGGAAGAGCTCTGTTACCAAGCACAGAATTCTTCCATCTCAACAGCCAGCCAACCAGCCAAACAGGATCACTCTTCTCATAAGAGTGTTGACTGTCACGAACATGGAAATCTCTTCCTGTTTTAGACACCCTGGGCAATTAGAAAATTCCCTTATACATAACCAAAATTTTTCTAGTTGTACTACCTCCCGCTGTTCTTAGCACTATCATGTGAAGTAGTGGCTCTCCAACTACCTGAAGCAAAGGTCAGATTTTTTGTTTTTGTTTTTTGCCCGTTCATCACAGATCACATGCTTAAATATTGTGGCAACATCAAATTGCTATAAAAGTTTCTTTTTTCTTATAGGTGCCTGGGTGGCTCAGTGGGTTAAGCCTCTGCCTTCGGCTCAGGTCATGATCTCAGGGTCCTGGGATTGAGCCCCACACCGGGCTCTCTGGTCTGCGGGGAGCCTGCTTCTTCCTCTCTCTCTGTCTGCCTCTCTGCCTACTTGTGATCTCTCTCTCTCTCTCTCTGTCAAATAAATAAATAAAATCCTTAAAAAAATTTTTTTAAGTTTCTTTTTTTAAAGATTTATTTATTTATTTTGAGAGAGAGGGAGAGAGCATGGGAAACAGGGGCAGAGAGAGAAGGAGAGAATCTCAAGCAGACTCCATGCTGAGCATGGAGCCTGAGGTAGGGCTCATCTAGAAACCCTGGGATCATAACTTGAGCCAAAACCAAGAACTGGATGCTTAACTGACTTCACAACCCAGACAACCCAAAAGTTGCTGAAGTTTTAAGCTCAATTTCTGAATTTTATCAGACTGGTAACAAGCAGGTCACAAACTAACGCCATCTGCAGACCACACTTGGAGTAGCACTCAAAAAGGACTAACAACATGGTGTGGCTTGTGTTCCTCCAGAAGCCAATGCTGAGGCAAGAATTCTACTGCACACATTTACTTTGGAAACAAAATCATTTAGCTCTGTGAATAGAGTAAGAAAGTAGTACAGAGAAAAGTGTGGGTTTTCAAGCCAGTTTCCACTGTGGACCCAATTCCACTGGAAACTCTGGAAGACAGTATTAAAAATACCTCAGATTTATCCCTATCAAGGGGAGAAGATGATGGGGATTTTATGCACAAAATCCCTGTTTGTTATTGGATAAAAGAAGCTTGTAGAGCATTATCTTTCGGCTCTTCTGACTTCTACTATACTCTTGCCCCATATGTCACTGTGGCTAGAAGAAATGCCTGCAGGCAAAGTGTCACAGGTATTCACACAAGCAGCTTTCAGTCTGTAGAGGTGAACGCCACCAGGGGGAGGGTACGACATGAACAGTGCAGTTCACAACTGTGCACAGGGCATGTAAACAAAGAATTCAAGGGGGGAAAATGGCTCTCCGACATATGAAAAGATATTCTCCGATATTTATAAACAGATGCATGAAAACTGAAACAACACCGAGCTGCTATTTCTCACCTAGCAAAATGTAGTCAAAAAAAATCTAAGAGTTTGAGCATATTCTGTGTGGGTGAGGCTGCGAAGACCTGTATTCACATACACTGCTCCTGAATGTGTGTACTGGGACCGGCCCTATGGACAGCAATACAGCAAAATCTTTCGAGATTAAAAATGCAACTGGTGACTCAGTTAAGCATCTGCCTTTGGCCAAGGTCATGATCCTGGGGTCCTGAGATCGAGCCGAGTCAGGTACCCTGCTCAGCTAGGAGTCTGCTTCTCCCTCTGCCTCTGCCCTTCCCCATCTCATGCTCTCTCTCACTATCTCTCTCTCAAATAAATACAATCTTTAAATAAATAAATAGATAAATAAAAATAAAAACCTATCGTTAAGTTTGAACCCAAGGGCCCCACTCCCAATAATTTATCCTATGGATATGCCTGCAAGAATTCCAGGTGAAAAATAAGTATTGCTGCTCATTTTGTCTTGTTTTTTTGTTTTTTTGTTTTCATGAATAACACCATTGTAAAAACAGAACATGGACAAGAATTCAAGCATTGATTTTTTTTTTTAAGATTTTATTTATTTATTTGACCTAGAAAGAGAGAGAGATCACAAGTAGGCAGAGACGCAGGCAGAGAGAGAGGGGGAAGGCGGTTCCTCACTGAGCAGAGAGCCCGATGCAGGGCTCGATCCCAGGACCCTGAGACCATGACCTGAGCTAACGGCAGAAGCCTGACCCACTGAGCCACCCAGGCACCCCTCAAACATTGATTTTTGGAACAGGTTAAGTGATCTGTGATGCCTTCACAAAATAGAATTCTATACAACCATTTAAAATAAATGAGGCACCCTCATTTCATACATATATATGTATATATATATAGAGAGAGAGAAAGATCTCCAAAATATATTACATAAAAAAAATATATTACATTAAAAAAAAATCAAGGTGCAAAATAACATGCATCATTTGTTTGTATTTGCTTGTAATTGCCTAACGAAACACTGTGGGAGGATTCAAAAGAAAAAAATTTAAAAATCACACTTAATCCAGATGGGGGATCAGAGTAGAAACAGAAGTAGAAGCACTGATATCTATTACATCACTTTGATTTTTTGATTATATGACTAGTCTACCTAATTTTTTAAAATAAATTTAACTTTAAAAAGGAATTGGTTGCATGTTTCTGCTAAGTCGGCTCTTGTTAAGGCTAAACCTCATCTGCTCATCCGGTCTTTCCTCTTAGGTAATAACTTTCAAGTCTTTCATCACACTGCTCCCTCATCTTTTGGTCTCCTACAAACATTTCAGTGTTTCCTGAACCAAAAACAGAACTCTAGATGAGGGGTAGCTAGGCTGGAGCACAATATGATTGTCGCTTCCTTATTCTGGATCATTAATGTAAGTCTCTATTAATGTAGGTAAGCTTATGTTAGGTTGCCATGTGGGGTTTTTTTGATAGTCAATAACATGCCTAAATTCTTTTTTTTCTTTTTTATTTATTTTTTTTCAGTGTTCCAAAATTCATTGTTTATGCACCACACCCAGTGCTCCATGCAATCTGTGCCCTCCTTAATACCCACCACCAGGCTCACCCAACCTCCACTCCCTTCCAACAAAACCCTCAGTTTGTTTCCCAGAGTCCACAGTCTCTCATGGCTTGTTTCCCCCTCCGATTTCACCCAGCTCACTTCTCTTCTGTTCTTTTCACAGAAAATGTTAAGTCCAGTCTCTCCATAAACTGTCCCAGTAGC
The DNA here is from genome assembly GCF_964662115.1 of Mustela nivalis. Lineage (NCBI taxonomy): Eukaryota > Metazoa > Chordata > Mammalia > Carnivora > Mustelidae > Mustela > Mustela nivalis. Next base: position 72,763,842 of record NC_139031.1, read on the forward strand.
CCACCTCAGCCCCCTCCACCACCAATACCAACCACCCAACACTGATCACCACAAGTATTTTTAAACCTAAGTGTGAAGCAAAAACAAATAAACACTCTGTACTATCTTTGCTATAATTGTGTAAATCTAAAGCTGTTCTAAAATAAAAGGCTTATTTTTTAAAAACAAACAATCCACCATATCCTTAATAAAGTTTACTTAGTAGAAAATAATCTATTCTTCTTGCCTGGAAGATTGTTTTAAATATTAATTGCATTTTCCAACATTCATCTGTCCACATACTTCCTAAATATAGCTTCCATGTCTTTATTTTAGTTTTTGATAACAAATATAGAAACATTTTATCCATAACCTCCAACTTCAACTGCAATATTTCATAGGCTAGATGAAGCCTAGAGATTATATAATCTAATAAACTCAATTCACAGGTATGGAAACTGAAGCCCAAGGGGGTGAAGTAATTTCTGCAAAGTCACACAGCTACACTGTAACAAAGCAGAATTAGACCAGAGATGACCTGATTCCCAGGCTCAAAGTTTTTCTGGTCCTTTTGGAAGGAGATGACTCCATTGAAAACAAAATGGCTGGAGATCAAAATCGAAATGGTCAAAAGAACAGACTGATCAGAAACAGGTATATCCAGTTACTGATTTTGTACTTTTCAGTCAAGTGATGAGGACTTTACCTTTAGAAAAGTAACAAATAAGACTAAAAAAACAGCATTATACAATCTAATGGTGTTTTTAGACTGCCTTTGATTATTAGAGTGCTAAATAATGATAAATGATATTTTAATTCCTTTCACATCCTCTAATTTTTTTTAAAAACTATATTAGAGCCTTAGTAGACATTTGAGGACTATCCAGCAACAAATGTACATTATTAATCTCTGCTGGATTCTTGTCCCCAGGTAAAGAAGACTTTGTCAAACTGCTTTAATAGAAAATAAATGTATAGTAAAAGTGGTGTGTTTTTTTTTTTGAACTGGCTAAATATATCGAGTAGACATCTGTGGCAGCCAGAGATGACCCACCCCATGGCCTTTAAAGAACCTCCTGATTGACAGCCTCCAACTGCCACATCCTGGGACACAGTGCCTCATCCACTTAATCCATGATCCGTGTTGAACCTGGGCTCTCCTGGCCCGTGACCCTGTGAGACCAGGACTGGATCCAAGCAATGGCTGCTTTGGCCAAGATTTCTCTAATGCGCAAGTTTTATTTGAGTATTTCCCATTGCCTCACCCCACCACGAGTCTTTCATACCTGCCCCAGGATGTGAATCTCTTCACTTTCCCCTTTTACAGGTATGAGCCCTGCATTGCCATAGGAAGGCTTCCGCCTGCCTTGTCCTTCAGGCACTTCCTCCAATGTATCTCTTGTTCTACCTTGCTGTCTGCCTCTTGGAGGACCTCACTGACAAGGCATCAGTAGATGAAAAGTCAAAAAATCAGTTAGTTTTATTATAATGCATCTTAAAAATCATAACATGTATTGTCTTTCATTGAAATAAACTCTTTAACAATGAGTTTCACTAACTTGTTTATTAAGAGAAGACAGGCATAAATAAGCCAAGACACACGAAACAATAGTATGTTGGGAAAGTGCTTCAGGAGGTGACATCGACTGTCCCAACCTCCAACCCCTTCCCCATAAAACAGAAGATAACATGTGTTCCTAAAGATTTAAAGACATAAAATACCCTGCAAAACACACAAAGGAAAAATATGTATTTCTATTTCACCAAAAATTATTAGACTAATGGTCTCAGAGAGGAGCTAAATGTGCTGAAGCGGGTAGCGAAGGGAAGACGCTTGGGCAACGAGAGATGGAAATGGCCAAATCTGAGTGAAAGGTAGGAGTTTAGCCCCTCCTCTGCTCAGAAACCAAGGCGGTTGGAGGAATAAGGGTTGAGGAAGGAAGCATCCCAAGTGATGAATCAGGTTTTACTGAATCTGAGTAAGGCATAAAGGTTTTTGTAACAATCTTCTGACAATGTAGTGAAGTGTTCTAAGAAACATCTCTGAGGACCATCAAAGCAAAGAGACTACATTGGGCCAAATCTTAAAATCATTATCAAGTAGCCAGAGAAGCCAGAATAAAGACGCCAACCACCACAGGCATAGGAACAGATCCCTCCCCATCTTCTAGCCACAAGCAATGATCAGATTCTGCTTTGGATTTAAAAAAAAAAAAAAAAAAAAGTGAGGGAGCATAAGCCACAAAGAGTTACTTAAATTAAATCTTCTATTGGCTAGTTGAGTGGTAGCACTGTGAAAAGTTATTCCAACCTAAAGAATTAAAGAATTGTAACATTCCTTATACTCAGGAGTTGTGCACCAAAAGATATGGAAAGATAGGAAATGAGAATTGACTGATTTAAGAAAGAAAGAATTTGGAAAGAAATAAAGAATTGGGAAAAGAGAGCAAAAAATGAGAAATAAAAACTAAATCAAAAAGAACACATGAGGGGCACCTGGGTGGCTCAAAGGGTTAAGTCTCTGCCTTTGGCTCAGGTCATGATCTCAGGATCCTGGGATCGATCGAGCTCCACATCAGGCTCTCTGCTCAACGGGGAGCCTGCTTTCCCCTCTCTCTCTGCCTGCTTGTGATCTATCTCTCTGTCAAATAAATACATAACATCTTTTTTTTTAAATATTTTATTTTATTTATTTGACAGAGAAAGATCACAAGTAGGCAGAGAGAGAGAGAGAGGGAAGCAGACTCCCCGCTGAGCGGAGAGTCTGATGCGGGACTCAATCCCAGGACCCTGAGATCATGACCTGAGCCGAAGGCAGCGGTTTAACCCACTGATCCACCCAGGTGCCCCTAAATACATAACATCTTAAAAAAAAAAAAAAAAAAAGGAACACACAAAAACATGACATAAATGATAGAAAAGGAGAAGTGAAGGAACTCAAACAAAGATAAAGTTGGTGTTGTTTTTGTTGTTGTTGCTGTTATTAAGATTTAGGAGAAAGTACTAGAAATAGCCAGCAAACAAAGGATATCTAGTATAAATGCAATTGGAGAACCGTAAGATAACATCTAGGAAATAGAGCAAATAAAATACTTATGACTGTAATTCAAGAAAAGTTTCCTGAAGGGGCGCCTGGGTGGCTCAGTTGGTTGGACGACTGCTTTCAGCTCAGGTCATGATCCTGGAGTCCCGGGATCGAGTCCCACATCGGGCTCCCAGCTCCATGGGGAGTCTGCTTCTCCCTCTGACCTTCTCCTCGCTCATGTTCTCTCTCACTGTCTCTCTCTCAAATAAATAAATAAAATCTTTAAAAAAAAAAAAAAGAAAGAAAAGTTTCCTGAAAAAAAGAAAAAGAAAAAGAAAACTTTTTCTGAATTTAAAAAGTCTTGGATCTATGTATCAAGAAGAAATGCTGTATTGTTCTATAAACGACATATTTTATTGGACACATCTTAATAAAATTATTAAACTTCAAAGATAAAGAAAATATTCTTTAGGTAGTCAGGAACAATGAAAATCAGATTGTCATCCTTGTTCTTTTTTTTTAAAGATTTTATTTATTGGGACGCCTGGGTGGCTCAGTTTGTTAAGCAGCTACCTTCGGCTCAGGTCATGATCCCTGTGTCCTGGGATCGAGTTCCACATCGGGGTCCTTGCTCAGCAGGGAGCTTGCTTCTCCCTCTGCCTCTGCCTGCCATTCTGTCTGCCTGTGCTCGCTTTCTCACTCTCCCTCTCTCTGACAAATAAATAAATAAAATCTTTAAAAAATAATTAAAAAAAAGATTTTTTTTATTTATTTGACAGAGACAGAGAGTACAAGCAAGGGGAGCGGGAAAGGGAGAAGCAGGCTCCCCCTGCGCAGGGATCCTGATGTGGGGCTGGGATCATGAGCTGATCAGAAGGCAGACGTTTAACAAACTAAGCCACCCCAGTGCCCCTGTCATCCATTTCCCAAGCAGCAATATTTTAAGGTAGAAAACACTGGAGCAACATATTTAAGATACTCAGTGAAAGAAAATGTGAACTAAGGATTTGTATCTAGTCAAATTGCTCTTTAAATGGAAACACCTCGGGCACCTGGGTGGCTCAGTGGGCTAAAGCCTCTGCCTTTGGCTCAGGTCATGATCCAAGGGTCCTGGGATCGAGCCACACATTGGGCTCTCTGCTCAGCAGGGAGCCTGCTTCCTCCTCTCTCTCTGCCTGTCTCTCTGCCTACTTGTGATCTCTCTCTGTCAAATAAATAAATAAAATCTTTTTAAAAATAAATACATAAATAAATGGAAACACCTAGTGGTGCCTGAGTAGCTTAGTTGGTTAAGCTATTAAGCATGAGACTCTTGATTTCAGTTCAGGTCATGATTCCATACTCTTTGGGCTCCACCCTGGGCGTGCAATGGAGTCTCGCAAGATTCTCTCTCTGTTCCTTCCCAATTCTCACTCTCTACTCCCCCCAACTCTCTCTTTCAAGCAAGTGTAAACACAATTTAGTGTAAACACACTAAAGCTCTTCCCGAAGAAGTTACTAGAAAACAATCCAGCATGAAAAGACTGCAAAAGCTGGAGCGTAAGGCTGACTGAGAAGCACTGAATATATTCACCTGTAGGACAAAGACTAAAAGATAGGGATAAGGGTGACAAAGTGGTATATAAACTCCAAATGTTCTGACACGGTAAGTAATCCATACAAAGAGCAAAACTGGGAAGGGAAAGAAAAGAACACAAGGAAAGTAGAGTGGATAGTAGGTATGAACTTCCCAGCTCTACCTTTTAAGACGCCCAATGAAAGAAAACGTGAACAAAGGCTATCTCCCGAAGCTGATAAGCCAAATAATGGTTGTTTGATTGTACTTAAGAATATACAGATCAAAAGTAGATAAAACTGCCAGGTTTTGTCTTTTTAATATTAAAGATCAAAATTAAGACAAAAAATGAAATTGAATGGTGAGAGGAAGGGCAGAGGAGAGGCAGCAGTAACCACCTATTTTAAGACCTGGTTCTTACAGGAAGTCACTGGAGCAGATCTAAGTCAGTAGAAGACTAAGGACATTAGCAGAGAACTCATAATGATAATAAGAATGAAAAGTATTCTTAACTATCACCAGATATTGAGACATCCTTGACAGCCACTATAATTAAAACAGTGTGGTGCAGACAGACACATAGAACAAAAAAGAGAGTGTACGAAAGACTCAAGTGTGTATAGAAACCCAGTACCTGATTAAGGTGGCATCTCAAATTGCTGAGAAAAAAGATGAACTATAATGAATTGTGTTAGGGTGGCACCTGGGTGGCTTAGTCGTTGGGCATCTGCCTTTAGTTCAAGTCATGATCTCAGGGTCCTGGGATAAAGCCCCACATCGGGCTCCCTGCTTGGCCAGAAACCTGCTTCTCCCTCTCCCACTCCCCCTGCTTGTGTTCCCTCTCTCACTGTATCTCTCTCTGTCAAATAAATAAATAAAATCTTTAAATAAATAAATACATAAATAGATAAATAGGACAACCTGACATAAATTTAGAAAACAGAATAAAATCAGGTCACTACTTTACATCAGGAAAAATTCAAGATAAATCAAAGTTTAAATGTTAAAAACTGAGAACATGACAGAATTGCTTATCACCTGAGTTGAGGAAACCTTACTAACACAAAACCTAGAAGCTATAAGAGAAAACACTGATAAATCTAACCGTGTTCTTTTTCCTTAAAATGTTGGCATGATACGACACAACATAAGGTAAAAGCTAAAGGTAAATCACAAATGGTGAGCTGAGATATTTGCACTTAGATAGCTAATATCCTTAACATATTAAGAATTCTTACAAACTGAGAAGAAAGGACTAACAACCTGATGGAAAAGTGGGAAAACATATCAGCACCATTCCCAAAAGAAGAAACAGAAATGGTGCCCAAATGTATGAAAAGATGCCCAAACTCACTCCTATTCAGGAAATGCAAATAAGAATGACAATGAGCTACAATTTCTCATATACCAGATTGGAAACATCCTGAAGTCTGCCACTGTCCTCTACTGGCAAGGTTCTGGCAAACAGCTGACCTCCCAGGCAAAGGAATTTGATCAGATCTTTAAAAACAAACAAACAAACAAACAAAAACAAAAAACTACCCATTTATCTAGCAGTTTCACTTCTAGGAACCTACCTCCAAAATATTCCCACAAAAATAAAAAATGACATATGAAAAAATGAATATAACACTGTATGTTAACTAACTGAAATTTAAGTAAAAACAAAAAATGGCAAATGAAAAGTTTATTTTTTCAACAGCAAGATAGAGAACATCATACTTAATATGATAATATCTGGCTAAGAAAAAAGGAGATAATTAATATATACATAATTTTTTTGTATTTACAAAAAGAGAAACTGATAAAAATGGTTATCACTAGATCAGTGGTCCTCAAATATTACATAAAATTCACCTTCTGAGCCTGACTTCCCAAATTTCTTTTCTTTTTTTTTTTTTTTTAGATTTTATTTATTTGACAGATAGAAATCACAAGTAGACAGAGAGGCAGATAGAGAGAGAGGGGGAAGCAGGCTCCCTACTGAGCAGAGAGCTTGATGCGGGCTTCGATCCCAAGACCCTGAGATCATGACCTGAGCCAAAGGCAGAGGCTTTAAACCACTGAGCCACCCAGGCGCCCCCAAATTTCTGACTTAGAAGTTCTAAGATGTGGCCCAAGAATTTGTATTTCTAACAAGTTGTTAAGTGGTGCTGAAGCGGCTGTTCTAAAACCAAACTTTGCCTCCAAATTTAAAACAAATAACAATAAACTTATCAATATATCACAATAATGACATTATAACACAAAAGATAGATTTATTTCAAGTGGTTTTTGAGGACTTCAAATGTACATCTTAAAGTGAAATGTGTTCTAATTAAATACAGAGCTTCAATTAATCTTAAACTTAATTCAGTATTTCTTCATATCATTATTATTAATTTAGAACTAGTATACATGCAAATACACACATACATTTATGCATGAAGATAAATTTAAAAATAGTTCAGTATTGCTAAGAACCAAAATTATTATGTAAAAGAGTTTAAAGGAATTAAATGAAAATTCAATGATGTTAAATTTGAATGGAATATTGATATTCAATAAGAGTATTTTTTCATTATTTTCTTTTCAAAATATGTATTCCTTAGCTTTACAACTGCAAAGATCTTGAGAACACTGACCACCCAAAGCAAGAGAGGCTCCAGTGCCCACATTCTGGTGTCTAAGTAGCATTTCCCACTAAAAGGAACCACACCTCTATGGCAGAATTCTGATTCTAGATCTGGAGAAGAAAATGCATTAAATGAGTTAGTGGCGAGTTATGCCAGAAAACAAGGAGCTAATCAAAGACTAATGGGACATATAGAAGCAAACATAAATAAGCAGGAGCAAATAGAAATTCCATTGGCAAAAATATGCGAACGATGAATAAAAATAGTAACCGAAACTAATTAATTAGAATTCATGATTTCATTCCATCACTTAAAAATAAAAAACCCCAATGCATACACATACAAAAATCTAGTTGATCACCATTGTGTTTAAAATATTTCTTTACTTTGAAAACGGGTAGCAGAAAGAAAAGCATTAGGCATTTGTCCTGCCTCTCTTCTGCCCAGTAACTAAATAGCCATAGTTGAGTGATATAAAGTTCTTTCCCACAGAAAAAAATCCAGTTAAAGAAATTCGAAAAAGAAGAAAATCAGTATTTTGCCTAATGAAATAATTCAGGCAGCTTTCATCAGTAGAAGAAATTTCGAGACACAAAGCCGATGAGTAATTTTAGCATGTTAGCATCACAAAAGTGTGACGACTGGACACTAGCACCATGTGCGTTCTACAAGGCACCAGCACCACAACTGTTTGCCAATAAAGTTGAACAGGCACCACATCTAGCATAGAGATCCAACTTTAATTAACAAGAAATACAAGAGACAGAGCAACAAGTTAAATGTCACCAACAGAAAGCACAGGGACAAATCCAGAACTCGGAACATTCTACAGGACACCCAATCTTTCAATAAATCACCAACAAGGAAGATGTGAAACCAGATCAAGAAATTCAACCAAATGCAGAGTGAGGTACCTGTGTGAACAAATCAAATGTAAAAAGATATTTTTGAAACATTTGGAGAACTATAAATACATTAGAATATATGAAGAATTATTCATTTTACTGGGGGTGATAATGGTTTCATGATTTTTAAAGCCCATTTTTAAGCATGCATACTAGTATATGTCAGAATAAAATAACACAATGTTTGGGAATTGCTTTAAAATATTTCAGCAAAAAAGAAGAATGGATGAAAACAGTGATGCAAAATGTTGATGGCTATTGAAGCAAGCATGTGAGTATTCATTATAATACCCTTCCGATTTTTTTATGTATATTCAAAACTCCAAAATACATTTGAAATAGAGGAATTGAAAAAGTGGACCCAAAGAACTATGTCATTTCTTTTAAAAGTATTTCATGTTACTTTTATAAAGTACCAAGAATCTAGATCGCTGATAATTACTGCTTTCTAATCATTTAAGAATTTAATGTAAATCCCAGTGCAATAGAAAACACCCTAGAATAAAAGTCCAAAGGGAAACCTGGAGCCACTCTCTGATATTAATCTTCTGAATTTGGACAAATAATTTAATCTTTTCAGATGTGGTGATATATAAACTCAGGAAACTAGACAGGATAACTTCAAGTCTTATTTTTACCTCCAGTCACCAGAAAGTAATATGAATGTACATTAACAGGTAAGTAGAAGGCACAGAACAAGGTAGCCAAAAAAAGCATGAAACAGCAGTTAACCAGAATAACTTCCATGAGTTCCCCTCAGTGAAGTAAATAAGTAAGATTACATTTTTCTAAGATGTCTCCTAGTTCTAAAATTCTGTGAAATGTAATAGCTGTAGCCATTGTCCAGACCAAAAAAAAAGAGTTTTGTATCAAACCCTAGTGGCTGATGTTAGCACTCATTCTCAGCAAGGCTGTTGTTTCTGTACTCTGGATAATATGCTTATTTATCAACAGGATAGGAAAACAGGAATCGACCAGTTGGTTTCCAACTTTCTTATCTCTGGATCAAAAAAAAAAAAGAGAGAGCTTTTTTTTTTTAATTTTTTAAAGAAAGAGCTTATTAATGATGAAGAGAGAGTTAAGTTTTTTAGTGTTGTATGACAACATCTCAAGAGACACCTACTGCTCAGTGCCCCAGACGAGCATCCTTAAACATGGGCTCTCCGGGAAAAACAAAAGTTAGAGTTAAGACAGAGACTGAGGGGCAGCTGGGTGGCTCAGTCAGTTAAGTGCTGCACTCTTGATTTCAGTTCAGGTCATGACCTCCGGGTCTTGACATCGAGCCCTGTAGGGGCCTGCACGCTGGGCGCGGCACCTGCTTAAGATTCTCTCTTATCTCCCTTTGTCCTTCTCTGCCCACGTGCTCATGCTGGCTGTCTTTAAAAACAACAACAACAAAAAAAGATTGATACTGAACTGGAAAGTATAGAGCATTAGCACGTCAAACAGAAGATCAGAATTAAAGCAGTCTTGGGGCGCCTGGGTGACTCAGTCAGTTAAGCGTCTGCCTTTGGCTCAGATCATTATCCTGGGTTCCTGGGCTTGAGTCCAGCATCAAGCTCCTTGCTCAGTGGGGAGCCCGTTTCTCCCTCTGCCAGCTGCTTCCCTGCTTATGCTCTCTCTCTCTCTCTCTGTCAAATGAATAATATTTTTAAAAATTAAAGCAATCTTGTTAAATGATTGACTCTTAAAATATTACATCCGATGAGTTGTCCTAGTAGGTGGAAGGGGTGAAAGTAAGCTGTTGGCCATAACTGAGACTGAGGAAATTTTAAGTTATAGAAGACGCTATGCACTAGCTTCTTTGAGTCTCATCTCTACTCTTATATAATTCGCAAAAATTTTTTACAGATTTTATTTATTTGAGAGAGAGAATGAGCGCACAGCAGGGGGAGGAGCAGTGGGAGAGGGAGAAGCAGGCTTCCTGTTGAGTGCAGCACCTGACTCAGGGCTTGATCCCAGGACCCTAAGCTCATGACTTGAGCTGAAGTCAGATGCTCCACCAACTGAGCCACTCTCAAATTTACAAATTTTATAAATTGAACGATTCAGGCAATCATTCAACAAAGAATTTCTGAAAGACAACTACATGCCAGAAATTGGTAAATTCCTTATTTTCGTGTTGTTTTTACTCTACTAAGAGGAGTCAGTTTTAATCAATGATTTTTAAAGTTACATATCACACAATCATTATATTGTACCTGAAAATAATATCATGTTATATGTCAACTATAACTCAATTAAAAAAAAATATGTCAAGTGGTAAGTATTATGAAGAAAAGTTAGTGAGTAGGGTAAGAAGGCAGATTGGTTTCCAGGAAAGCATGTGTCATAAGATGACACTCGGGCAGGAGCCTGAAGCAATTTGAGGGAGGGAACCACATGGATATCTAAGGAGAAGGCCCTGGAGGATGAAGGAGCACATGCAAAGACCCTGAGGCAGGATGGCATTTCATGCCAAGAAGGACAAGGACGCAAGTGTGGCAGGAGTAGACCGAACCTGAAGAACAGGTGGAGATAGGTCAGACAGATAACCGTGCCATTCCATGACTCTGGTAACCCAGGGCAAGGACTCAGGCTCTTTGGTGTCTCTGAAAGGGAAGTCATTGTAAGATTTTAAATGGAGAAATGCCATGTTTCAAAAGGATCTCTCACTTTGCTGAGCATAGAGTAGACTGTGAAGAAACAAGGGAATACTGGAGGAGGAAATTAGAAGGTAATAATCCAGGAATGAAGCTATGGTGGTTTGGACAGGAGGAGGTGTGAGAAATACAGTCAGGCATGGTCAGGTGTGGGAGGAACAGGTTTGAGGGAGGAAATTTCATTTTGGACCTGTCAAATGTAAAATGGGATTAAATGAATCATCTGAGATGAATGAGAAGAAATCAGGTCTAATGGCCAAGACATGATTGCATCCTAACTTTAGAGGGTGGGAAGACGAGCAAGATCCAGTAAAGGAGATTGAGGTCGGCGGACAATCTCTAAAGAGTAGAAACCTGGAGGCCACGTGAAGAAAGTGTGTCCAGCAGGAGGGACTGATGACTATGTTAAGGGCTTCTGATATGCCCAAAATGAGAGAGGCAAATAATTGGATTTGGAAATTTGGAAATCATGGGTGACCCTAATAACCCTTATAATTCTGTATCACTGAGAATATTTTACACATAGTATATTTTAAAAACATTTTGTTGAGGGGAACCTGGGTGGCTCAGTCAGCTAAGTGTCTGCCTTTGGCTCAGGTCATGGTTCTAGGGTCCTGGGATCGAGTCCGGCATCAGACTCCCTGCTCAGCCAGAAGCCTGCTTCTCCCTCTCCCACTCCCCCTGCTTGCATTCCCTCTCTCTTGTATGTCCCTCTCTGTCAAAGAAATGAACAAAATCTTTTAAATATATATATATAGTAGAATAAATAAAAAGATATAGCTAAATATCATAATTCTAAAGTTTCCATAGAATTCTGCAGTTGAGCTACTTAAAAATACAGGATAACATAAGTTATTTCTCTGATTTAGCAAGACAAAATTACAAAAGAAATAAACTCGCTACAAACAGGTTGCACAAATGCTTGAGATGCACCGGAGAAATTCTTCACATATGATTTAAAATAATTTTCAATGCTGTTGTGTTTATTTTGATGAATAATTTTTTTTCATTAAAAATATATAAAAGCAAAAACTCACAAGATAGCCTGCAGGAAGAGATAGTAATGTGTATGATTAACATAAAAACACTAGCTTCTAAAAGACAGCTACAGTAAGAAGTATCCTGCCTCCAGGGTGACCAGTCAACCAGAGATCCCAAGGTAGACTCTCCAAATACCTGCTTAGAAACTGGCTTATTTTCCCAGATCTATTCCAGTGTTTTTAATTAAGCAAAAGATCACATAGCATACTTTATGTCATTTCATTCTGGGAAGAGGTTTAACACCAATACTGAGACAGGACGGAGAAATGGGAGAAGTGAGGGAATGAGTACAAAAAACTGGATCTGGGGCGCCTGGGTGGCTCAGTGGGTTAAAGCCTCTGCCTTCGGCTCGGGTCATGATCTCAGGGTCCTGGGATCGAGCCCCGCATTGGGCTCTCTGCTCAGTGGGGAGCCTGCTTCCTCCTCTCTCTCTCTGCCTGCCTCTCTGCCTACTTGTGATCTTTCTCTCTCTCTCAAATAAATAAATTCTAAAAAAATTAAAAAAAAAAACTGGATCTGAAAACCTGTGAAGATTTTTCTAAAACAGCTTCACATTTGACTAAGTATGCTGAGTACCCTAAAAATCAGAATTTATATTTCAGCAGTATTAATCAATTAAGAAGTATTTGAACCACATACTCTAGGCGATACTAAGAAATATAAGAAATGATCAACATCTAATCACCTGATTTACAACAAACTACACAGCTCACATTAGTGTCAGTAATTTAAATGTACCTAATACTTGAGCATCTTATATAGGCCAAAAAGGAAGACAGTATGAAGTATGAAGAAAGTACTATGAAGTAGTAATTATTTTTTCCCTTACTTCAAGGTAAGAGCAGGTTAGTTGAAATTGCTGATGAAGGTAAGGGAAGTTAAACAACTAGGCAGCAAATCAATTTTGAGGGTTAGGAAAGGCCTTTCTTTATACCCTGGAGAGAGGACAAGAGAGCAGTGTTAGGTTTTGTGACCAACAGAATTAAGAAAATAAAGGGGCAATGTACAAGGAATAATTAAGCTAATTGGAATACAGACTGGGTATTATAATTATTCATAATTATTAGGAAACTGTTAATGTTAATGGTGTGAGTTGTTAATTAATGTTAATAGGAAATGTTAATTTTAACATAGGATATTGTGTTTACATAGAAAATGTTCTTATCACTTAGAGATGTCGTATGACATATTTGGGAGCAAAAACATCACGATATTATTTATCTAAACCACTTCAGAAAATCAAAGCACAAGAAGTAAAATGCAAGTGTATCAGATACTTTTACCTGTTGTAAATATTTGTTGAGGGTGGCACAGTTGGTTCAGTGTCCAACTCTCAATGTTGTCTAGGGTCATGATCTCAGGGTTGTGAGACTGAGCCCCGTGTCAGGCTGTGCACTCAGTGCCGAGTCTGCTTGAGATTCTCTCTCTCCCCCGCCCTCTGTCCTGCCTGCTCCTGCACGTTCTCTCTCTCTCAACTAAATAAATCCTTAAAAAAAAAAAAATTGTCTGCTGTGTAACTTCAGTCCACAAAAGTTGGAGGGATTTTTGTCTATCTCTCCATGCAACAGATACATAACTTCTGAGAACAACTGTGGCAAGGTACAATCACAGTTCAGCTGAGAATTCAATGTGTTTTTAGGCGGCTAATCATGCTGACAGAATATGTCATATAAGCAGATTTTTCTCTCATATACAATATTAGTCTTTATGAGGAAAAAGACCTCACATTAAAAAACATATTTAACTTTTAGGCTACCTGGGTGGCTCAGTCGATTCAGCTTCTGACTCTTGAGTTTGGCTCACGTCATGATCTCAGGTTCGTGGGATGGAGCCGTCTCTCCCTCTCTTCTGCCCCTCCTCACCCCTCTTTCTCTCCCTCCCAATCTTGAATATATATATATATATTATACACATTATATTTATTTTATATTTAATATTTTTATATTATTATACTAATTTTGGAATGTCCCTATTCTCGAACACTGTATGTCTCTCCTCTACATTTATATTTAGGTCTTGCTTTAATATCTTTTTATAATGTTTTCTAATTCTCCACAAAATGGTCTTCCACTTCATTTGTTATATGTTTTTCCAGGTATGTTATTTTGTTGATATTGTTGTTTGTGGTAATCATTTTTATTTTTTAATATGCTATTTAATGCCAATATAAATAGCAATATACACATAGATGTAGATATACATATTTACCCAATATATTATGTTGGTCTTATATCTGGGAACCAGGCTAAGCTCTATTACCTTTAAATTCTTTTGAGTTTCTACATAAACGATCAAGGAATCTGTGACTCTCTCTAATTCTTATATGCATATTTCTCTTTCTGGTCTTGTTGCTCTGGCTAATGTCTTTAATGCAATGTTAAATAAAAATGGTAGCAGCAGGAATTTTTTCCTGTTCCTAATTTTAGACAGAAATCTTTTCTAAAGTATATATAATAAGTGCATCTTTTTATCTGTTGTGTGTATTTCACTTCATTTAGGTATCCTTTATAGGCTAAGGAATGACCTTCTATATTTAATGTTAGAGCCTGTATCACAAATTAAATTATAGTGACTATGAAATTTTTCACCTTTAATCTACTATACTACTATGGTGACTTACATGAATTATATTGCACTCCTGAAATATTCTAACTTGATCAAATTGCATGGTTTCCTCTATACCTTTGATTTACTAATATTTTATTTAGGATTATTATACTGATGTCATGCACAAAATTGGTCAAATTTTCCTTTCTCATATTATCTTTATCTAGTTTTATCTTCAAAATTATACCAGCCTCGGGGCGCCTGGGTGGCTCAGTGGGTTAAGCCGCTGCCTTCAGCTCAGGTCATGATCTCAGGGTCCTGGGATCGAGTCCCGCATCGGGCTCTCTGCTCAGCAGGGAGCCTGCTTCCTCCTCTCCTCTCTCTGCCTGCCTCTCTGCCTACTTGTGATCTCTCTCTGTCAAATAAATAAATAAATAATCTTTAAAAAAAAAAAAAATTATACCAGCCTCATCAAAAGCGGTAGAGAATGTTTCCCTTTTGTAAGTGGTTTTAAGATCGGAATTTTCTGTCCCTGATGTGTTTGCAGAACTTGCCAATAAAACCCACAGTATTTATGAGAGGGATAATTTTTTACTATTGATTCAACTTTTTTATGCCTTACCTGTATCCTACAAATTTTCAGATGTAATGTTTTTATTTTACAGTGTTAAGTATTTTCTAACTTCTCTTATAATCTCTCCTATGAGCAAAAAGTTGGTTTCAAATGCTTTTAGCTTCTAAACATATTTAGAATATGTTCTAAATTGAATTACAAGTAAATATATATATCTACATCTATGTGTAATTCAATTATATTGGTCAGAGAATGTGGTCTCCACACCAGGTCTTAAATATTTGCTGAAACTTGGTTTATGGAATAACCTATTTTTCACCTTTATAAAATTTCAACGTGTGCTTAAAAAGAATTCTCCTGTGGTTGACAGCAATGTTCTGTATATGTCCATTAAATTAAGCTTGTTGATTCTGTTCTGTTTTGTGTTTTTTTTTAAAGATTTCATTTATTTACTTGACAGACAGAGGCCACAAGTAGGCAGAAAGGCAGACAATGGGAGAGGGAGAAGCAGGCTCCCTGCTGAGCAGAGAGCCCAATGTGGGGCTTGATCCCAGCACCCTGAGATGATGACCTGAGCCAAAGGCAGTGGCTTAACCCACTGAGCCACCCAGGTGCCCCAATTCTGTTTTTGTTTTATTTTGTTCTTTTAAGTCTTCTATTTCCTTAATCATGTTTTGTCCACTTGATCCATCAAATACTGAAAGAAATGTGTTAAACTTTTCAAATATGATGGTGGATTTGTCTTGTTTCTTTTATAATTCTATGAGTTTTTACCTTATATAACTTGAAAATATTTTCATGGGACATATACACTTGCATATATTATTGCAATTATGTATATTATTTATTACATATATCAGCCCATTTAAATAGATTGTAATTACTGATATATTTGCATTTATTTCAAATGTTTTATTTTGTTCTTTTTAATTGTGTTGTTTTACAATAATTCTTTCTCCCCTTTCTTGTCTTCTCCTGGAGTGATGGACTACCTCCATTCCATATTTCCCTTTTTCCTGCTTTGAAAGCCATAGTCTATTATAGCCTTATAATAAGAACCCTAGAGATAGCAACATGCATATATAGCTTTTTTAAAAAGATTTTATTTATTTATTTATTTGACAGAGATCACAAGTCGGCAGAGAGGCAGGCAGAGAGAGAGGAGGAAGAAGGCTCCCTGCTGAGCAGACAGCCTGATTTGGGGCTGGATCCCAGCAGCCTGAGACCATGGCCTGAGCCAAAGGCAGAGGCTTTAAACCACTGGGCCACCCAGGTGCCCCGCATATATAACTTTTTTAAAAGTTTAAAGATCGTCAATGTTTTCACTTTCCTACTGAATAATACAAGGACCAAAAATGTTTTAACTCGAACCACCATCCCCTTCTACTGATATGCTGTTGACATATTCATGGTGTTTACTTATACTACCTCTCTTTTCTACTCTGCTCTGTGCTGAGATTCCACAAACTCTATTTCCCAGATTTCTTGCCTGCTGACTTCCTACTGGGCCATTAAAAGGAAGGTAAAAGGTCAGGAGAGAAGAGAAAAGCATTCCTTCCAATTTTTTCAGTTCTGGGTGACATTGCCCATCAGCAATTTCATTGTTCAGCCCTCCCTGATGCCCAGAAGTCCTAATGCGAGCCTTGGCAGTCTCCCTCTAGCGGCCTCCAGGGGGACTCCCTCTAAGAAGTCTGGCTTACTACAAGTAGAAAAATTACGAAGGGTGAAAATAAAAGGCAGGTTCCAAAATAAATATGGCGTTACAATGACACCTTGTGGATATTAGCAGTATAGCATGGACCCATCAGTGAAAAGTAGCCTTAGCTCTATAAAGATACTAGGTTTTTTGGAATTTAAAAGAGAAACAAATTTAAAAAAAAAAAAAAAAAAAAAAACATGTTTTAGTTAAACTAAAAAAATGAAAAACAAACATAGGACAGGAGAAAATACAAGTTGGTGAAATCATGTTTCTATTCCTTGTGCTGCACAACACTAAATCACTTCTTTAAAAGATAAGCTTGCTTCCATTCAGTTTACTGTCATTTTTAATTTCAGGTTTAAAGACCTGATTTTTTCTTCAAATAAATCAATGATCCTCACCCTTTTCTTACAATTAATTTTTTCCTATTTACATACTTTTCCTAGTATTCTGCAGATTTCTACCTTTTTCAAAATTAAAATTTTCAACTTGTCACAAAGAAAAACTGAACTTTTAGAAATCTGATCTAGAAAATTAGTTGTGTTCTTGTATGAGATGAAGTCATTAGCCCTAATATAATCATAGTTCATCCATGAATTTTTCTAAATTTTCCCTTTCTTAAATAACTTTGGTGGGGGAGGTTTAAGATTTTATTTATTTATTTGACAGAGAGAGAAGTAACACAAGCAGGGGGAGTGGGAGAGGGGAAAGCAGGCTTCTTGTGAGCCCGGAGCCCGATGTGGGGATCCATCCCAGAACCCTGGGATCATGACCTAAGCCGAAGGCAGACACCCACCAACTGAGCAACACAGGTGCCCCATAACTTTTTGGTTAATGATATTACGCATTCTTGGTAATCTGTTGGATTTTTTTCCATATAAAACAACTTTCTTCAGCCTTTTTAACTTGGGCGATTAAAAGCCCAGAAGCTGACTGTTAGCAAGAGGAGCACATCCTGGTGTTCCTGGGCATCTGTACTAAAAGCTATGCACATTAAGGGAGACAAGCCAAATAGTGGCTTGCAAAGTCAAGTAAGAAACCTTTCAAACTACATAGCAAGAAAATAAGTAAATAAAGATAAACCACCAAAGAGACTCAAGAGCGAAAAAGGAAAAAGAACAAAAAAAGAGGGAAGAGGAAAAGAATTAGAGAATTAGAGGATAAATCTAAGAAATCTATTATGCAAACAAATGTCCCAGAAATAAGAGAAAAATCAGATGAAAAAGGTTATAATTAAAGAAATAAGAGAAGAACTTTTCCCACTGCTTAAGATCTAAATTTCCCAGAAGGACTGATGAATACACACAAATACACACACACATGCACACACACATGCATATACACATACAGCCAGAGGTACATTCTAGAGATTCCTAAACTCCAAGGATAAGGTAAAAAACTTTATAAGCATTCAGAAAGAAGAAAAAGTTGCCTAATGAGACTGAACCAACATCAGAAGACAAAACAGAGGGAAGATGGAGGAGTAGGAGGACCATACACTTAGATACACTTAGATAACATCCACATCAGTATAAATAACCCAGAAAATGACCCAAGGACTGGCAGAACAGACTCTCCACTGCTAACTGTAAAGGAGAGGCCATATCAAAGAGGGTACACTGTTGGGAACACTGAGGGACACTGTTGGGAACCAGGGTGACCTACAAGACCATCCATGGGAGGGAGAGACAGGACAATCAGACAAGGGAGAGGAGCAGAGCCCACATTGGGCACCCCAGGCATGGGGGACCAATACCCAGAAGATGAATCCCTGCAACATTTGGCTTTGAAAGAGGGTCTTGACTTCACAAGTTCCTACAACTAATGGGGCTTAACATCTGGAACTTTAATATCAGCTGGTCTGGCTCTGGGAGAGCAGGGAAGAAGACAGAAAATTGAGTCCCCTCCCATAAAGAGACCACACAAGAAATAGTTCTGCTAACACACAGTATAGGAGCAATTTGAAAATTGTCTGGGTTATACAGGAAGGAGATTTGTTTACTAATCTCAGAGCATGTGCTAAAGGGGCAGAGATCTTTAGGAGACTACTCCAAGAAGAAAAAGAGCTGGTGGGCACCACCCCCACCCCCGTAACCCACATAGACACAGGGACACCTGCAGGAAATAGTGCAGCCTTAACACTCTCCACCTAGCTTATTAACAATGCGCCCAGGCCCCACACCCTTCTGGAGACAGCCCAATCCAACCCACCTTCAGCAGGTGGGTGTGGTTATCTTTCCCTGTCCCCAGGGCAGGAGTCACTTTGGAGTGGTGCTGACACTTGTTGGGGCTGCTTCCACCTGCCATGCTTGAGATGCCCACTTTGGATGAGTCCCAAAGACAGTGACCTGGAGGAGGTTGGGTCTGCAGGAAAGTATGGGAACAGGGGTTGGGGTGTTAGCAAGGTTTGCACAGGTCTGTTGTGGGAGGGGATGATGGAGCCACTTGCAAAAGCTCCTGCTGAATGTGGGTTGGATTGGGCATCTGGGTGGCTCAGTCAGTTCAGCTCAGGTCATGATCCCAGGGTCATAGAATTGAGCCCTGGGTTGGGCCCATGCTCAGTGCTGAGTCTACTTAGAATTCTATCTCTTCCTGTGATCCTCCTCTGACTTAGGTTCTCTGAATGAATGAATGAATGAATAAAATCTTCTTAAAAAAAAATACAAAGAGTGACAGAATGGATAAAAAAAAAAGCCAGACCCATCAATATGCTGCTTACAAGAGACTCATTTCAAATCTAAAGACACATCAACACTGAAAGCAAGGGATGGAAAAGGATTTATCAGGCAAATGGAAGTGAAAAGATGGAGTAGTCTTACTGATACAGGACAAAATGGCCTTTAAACAAAGACTATACCAAGAGACAAAGAAGGATACTATATAATCATAAGGAGAAAAAAATCCAACAAGAAGATATAACAATTACAAATATTTATGCACTCAACATGGGAGCACCCAAATACATTAAGCAGTTAATAACAAACCTTAAAGAAGTAGTCAATAGAACACAATAATAGTAGGGAACATTAATACCCCACCTACTCAATAAACAAATCGTCCAAACAAAAAACTAATAAAGAAATGGTGACTTTGAATGACACGTTAGACCAGATGGTTCTAACAGATATAGTCAGAACGTTCCATCCTAAAACAGTAAAATACACATTCTTTTCAAGTGCATATGGAACATTCTCCAGAATAGATCATGTGCTAGGCCACAAAACAAGTCTCAACAAATTCAGAAAGACTGACATCATACCATCATTGCTCTGACCACGACACTACGAAACTAAGTCAACCACAAGACAAAATCTGGAAAGGCCATAAATGCATGCAGGGTAAATAGCATATGCTACTAAACAGTGAATAGGTACTCCAAGAAATCAAAGAAGAAAGCAAAAATACATGGAAACAAATATAAATGAAACCACAATGGTCCAAAATCTTTAGGATGAAAAAAAGTTGTTCTAAGAAGGAAGTTTATAACAATACAGGTTTCAACCTCAAGAAGTAAGAAAAATCTAAAATAAACATCCTAACCTTAAAAAAAATAAAAACCAATAACAAACAAAACCTAACCTGACACCTAAAAGAGCTAGAAAAAGAACAAACAAAACCCCTAACCAGTAGAAGGAAGTAAAAAATTTAAAACATTAGAGCAGCAATAAACAAAATAGAAAATGAAAAAACAATAAGACCGTGAAACCAGGTGCTAATTCTTTGAAAAGAGCAACAAAATTGATAAACTTTTCCCCAAATTCATCAAAAGAGAAAGAGAGAGAGAGAGAGAGAGAGAATGGCTCAGGTAAACAAAATCAGAAATGAAAGAGAATTAACAACTGACATCACAGAAATACAAAGGATTATAAAAGAATATTATGAAAAATTATGTTCCAAAAACTAGACAACCGAGAAAAAATAGATAAACTCCTAGAAACATATAACCTCCCAAAACTGAGTCAGGAAGAAATAGAAAATTTGAACAGATTAATTATCAGCAATGAAAGTGAATTAGTAATCAAAAAAACTCCCAAAGAACAAAAGCCCTTGGTTTCACAGAAAAATTCTATGAAACATTTAAAGGAGAGTTAATGCTTATTCTTCTCAAACTATTCCAATAAATAGAGGTGGATGGAAAGCTTACAAATTAATTTTATGAAGCCAGTATTACCCTAATACTAAAATTACATAGACACTACAAAAACAGAAGAACTACAGGCCAATATCTCTGATGAAATAGACCTAAAACTCCTCAACAAAATATTAGCATAACCAAACCCAACAATACATTAAAGAGTGATTTGCCATGATCAAGTGGGATTTACTCCCAGGTTACAAGGGTAGTTCAATATTCACAAATCAATCAATGTGATGCACCACATTAATAAAAGAAAGGATAAGAACCATATGATCATTTCAAAGACGTACAAAAGAATTTAATAAAGGACAACATCCATTTATGATAAAAGCCCTCAACAAAGTAGGTTTAGGGGGAACATACCTCAACATAAAAAGTCTATATATAAAAAACCCACAGTGAACATCAAATTCAATGGTGAAAAGTGGAAAGCTTTTCCCCTAAGATTAGGAGCATGATAAAAACTTCTGCACAGAAAAGAAATCAACAAAACTAAAAGTCAACCTACTGAATAGGAGAAGATATTTTCAAATGACACATCTGATAAAGGGTTAGTATCCAAAATATATAGAGAACTTAAAAAAAACTCAACACCCAAAAAATAAATTAATTAAAAAATGAACAGAAGACATGAACAGACATTTCTCTTAGAAGGCATACAGATGGTCAACAGACCCATGAAAAGATACTAACCATCACTCACCATCATGGAAATGCAAATCAAAATTACAGTGAGATATCACCTCACACCTGTCAGAATGGCTCAAATCAAAACACAAGGAAAGGGGCACCTGGGTGGCTCAGTGGGTTAAAGCCTCTGCCTTCGGCTCAAGTCATGATCCCAGGGTCCTGGGATCAAGCCCCACATCGGGCTCTCCACTCAGTAGGGAGCCTGCTTCCTCCTCTCTTCTCTCTCTGCCTGCCTCTCTGCCTACTTGTGATCTCTGCCTATCAAATAAATAAATAAAATCTAAACACACACACACACACACACACACACACATATGGGGGGAAAAAAAAAGAAATAAAAGGTGTTGGTGAGGTTGTGGAGAAGGGGAACACTCTTGCACTGTTGTTGGGAATGCAAACTGGTACAGCCACTCTGGAAAACAGTATGGAGGTTTCTCAAAAAGTTAAAAATAGAAGTACTACATGATCCAGTAATGCTACTGCTGGGTATTTACTCAAAGAATACCAAAACAAAAATTTGGAACGGTATTTGCACCCCTATGTTTATTGCAGCGTTATTTACAATAGCCACGATATGGAAGCAGCCCAAGTGTCCACTGATTGATGAACAGATAAAGATACATAGATAGAAAAAAAAAAAAAAAGATACATAGATAGATAGATAGATAGATAGACAAACATATACATATATATGTATGTGTGTGTGTGTATATGTACGTATACTACTCAGCTAAAAAAAAAAAAAAAAAATGAAAGCAGGGCGCTGGGATGGCTCAGTTGGTTAAGTGTCTGTCTTCAGCTCAGGTTATCATTCCAGGGTTCTGGGATTGAGTCCTGCATTGAACTCCCTGGAGGCTGGTTGCAGAGCAAGGATGACAAAAAGATCTCATCATATTGAGGGGAAATGAGTGGGGAAATGAGCATTCTGGTAGGAGAAGAGTGGTTATCATGTTTTAAATAATAGAAAAGAACTAGATGTCTAATTTTAAGTGGTAAAAATTAAAAAGTAGAGTGGCATTTACAAATTAATAAGAGAAAAAGAAACAGTAAACACCCAAGTAAAAATAAATCATAAAGAATTATGGAAGGGATATGGGGATAAAAATATATGTTTATAAAAAAAATAAAAAATTAAAAAAAAAAGAATTATGGAAGGGATATCAAGATATTGGTCAAGACTTAATTCTCCCACATATACTATCAGGAAAGACAGCCAGACTCAGCTGAAACAAAACTTTACTCCAGGCTGTTGATAAGAAAAAAAAATCCTAGAAAATGGGTAAAGAGAGACTAAAAATAAAAGGAGGGGCAGAAAGATAGCAGAAAAATATAAATTAAGTAAAACAGGGGCAAATTCTTACAACTTGTAAAAAAATTTCCAATGGGAAAAATGTCAAAGGGTAGAAGTTGAAATTTTCACAAAGCAGCGAATGGAAACAGCCTACAAACATTAAGGGGTACCTGGCTGGCTCAATCGTTAAGCATCTGCCTTGGGCTCAGGTCATGATCCCACATTCTGGAATTGAGCCTCGCACAGGACTCCCTTCTCAGCAGGAAGCCCGCTTCTCCCTCTCCCACTTTCCCTGCCTGTGCTTTCCTCTCTCACTGTCTTTCTCTGTCAAATAAATAAATAAACAAATAATCTTAACAAAACAAAATAACCAATGTTTCAACTCTATTAGGGAAATACAAAGTAAACTATCAACAAAACATCAATTTACTCTCATCAGTTCGCAAAAAGTAAACAGAACAATAGCAGATTTCTATAAGGAACCTATGAAAACGGGTTTTTGGTTTGGTGGTTTCTTTTCCTAACAGTGTGAGTAGAAATGTGAACCACTATAGCTTTTCTGGAAACCTGTCTGGCAAATCTCTTAAAATTTGAAATAGCCTTCAATTCAGCAACCCACTTCTGGGAATCTCTCCTGTAGAAAGAAGAGCATTAGAAGGTAAGGATATATATACACAGATGTTTATCACTCCATCACATGTTAAGACAAAAAAAGGTAATAAAGGAATGGTACATAAAATATAGAATATCCACACCATGGAATATTACACAGTTATTTTATTTTTGCTTTTTAAAAATATTTTTTTTTATTTATTTGACAGAGAGAGAGAAAGCACAAGCAAACACAAGCAGGGGGAGCAGTAGGCAAGGGAGAGGGAGAAGCAGGCTCCCCTCTGGGCTAGGAACCCAATGTGGGGCTTGATGCCAGGAGGAGAACCTGAGCCTACGGCAGCCACTTCATTGCGCCATCCAGGCAGCCCCTTAAAGTATAAATTGAAGCTGTACCCGTCTATTGATTTTCTTTCAAAGTAGTATAGTTAATTTAGAAAGGCAAAAAGCCTTTTTTGTGGTTAATTGTTAATTGTTATTGTTTCAATTGTTAATTGAGAAAGGCAAAAAGTGTACAAAATACCATCCCACTAAAACATATGAACATTGAATCCTATAAGTATGTGTACAAATATGATTATATGTTTGATTAGGCAAGCACGGATGAATTAGAAATAACAAAGAAACCAACAAAAGACCTTTGAGTCCTGAGAGTTAGATGGACACAACCCACACTGGCAGCTTCCCAGAACCTACAGGAGAGAAACACCTAAAATAATCGCTTAGGTCCGGTCACTTGTAATGTTTAAAAAAAAAAAAAGTCTGCCTTTTGGGCTGGGGGTCTTGGGGGTGGTGGTGGTGGCGAATCTCCTAAAAGAAAAAGAATCTGAAGCAATCTCTCAGGCTTTTTAAGTCTTTTTAAAGCAGAATCAACTTGTTTTTGCTTTACAACAGCAACAAAGGATAAGATTTTGAATTTCAAATGCGTGGGCTGTGAGGGCATTTGCATCTGGGTCAGTGGTTCTTATCTAGGGTGATTTTGCCACACACCCCACCCATACATCTGGCAAGCTCTGGAGACATTTTTTATCTTGACGACTAGAAGGTGGGGAGTGTTCATTTTATGTATTGGGTAGAGGCCAGGGATGCTGCAAACATCCTATAAAACAGGACAGTCCCCCAAACAACAAATTATCTGACCCACCATGTCCATAGTTCCAAGGTCGAGAAATCCTCCTAGAATGATAAACTATCGAGGACTGGAGAGTTTCTCAGAACTGAGAATTTTCAGCTCAAAAACCAGGGAAGTCCCAGATTATTGCAAATAAAAATAACAGGCAAAATAATGTGACTACATAAGGTTGCCCTTTTGGACACTGAAGATCCTGATCTAAGGTGGACTCATCTCTGCGAACTGCTTCACAGCTCCTTTAAAGTTAACTTGGAGCCACAAATATAAAGAGTTGTACTCCATTTAGAGAAAAATTTTCTTCTCAAGTAAAAACTGAAATCAGGACAATGTCCTCATAATTTTTTTTATGTGGTAAATACGCATAGAGACTAATCCATAAAGAAGTATACATTTGTCAAAATCAAAACTACATATTTAAAAAGTGGGGTTATACTGATTGTAAATTATACCTCAATAAACCTGATTTTATAAAATGAAAGTCTTCTCTATATTTTTAAAATCAGTAATCCTAATTTATAGATTAATTCCTAGGTGTAATGTAGTTTGTTTTTTTTTAAACAGATACATAGTTAAGATAACTTAACAAAACCTAAAAAACAAAACTATGCTTTAGAAATATCCTATTTTTTATGGAGGGTGTTTCTATGTCGCAAGTAACATTTAATAATGATTCAGAAGTGTGACAGCTTTATAGATGCAGTAACTCACTGGTCTCCTTATGTGCCCTGAGAGTCTGTTGGTGTATTTATCTTTAGAATAACAATAATGTAGATGTAAGGATTACAGACAACCATTTCTACTTACATCACTTTCTTAAAAGCAAGGCAACATTTTCCGGATGCCCCCCACATAACTTCCCTTTCAATCTTACTGCAAGAATTAGGTCATATGCTCATTTTTTAAAATTGTGGTTAAAAAATGCATACAGGCAAAAGACAAGGGTGCCACTCCATATTCCTATTGAATTAACATAATACTGGAAGTCCTAGCTAGAGCAATCAGGCAAGAAAAAGAAATACAATGTATTAGAATTGGAAAGAGAAGTAAAATTGTCTATTTGCAGATGACATAAAAAAAAATACATAAAATTCTGAAGACGCAACCAAAAAACTGTTAGATCTAATCAATGAAGTCAGTAAAGTTGCATGGTGCAAAATTAACATACAAAAATCAGTAGCATCTCTGTACACTAACAACAGATTTTCTAAAAAAGAAATTAATCTATGCCATTTGCAATATTATCAAAAACAATAAAACACTCAGGATAAATATAACCACAGAGGTGAAAGATACCTACTCTGAAGACAAAAATTGATGAAAGAAATTGAAGAAGACACAGATAAACAGGAAAGAATCCCATGTTCATGGATTGGAAGAACTAATGCTGATAAAATGTTGGTATTATCAAAATCCATGTATAGATTCAATGCAATCCCTAACAAGATTCCAATGGCATGTTTTATAGATAAGTAGAAAAAATACTCCACACTCCTAAGTAGAAAAAACTCTCCTAAAATTTATAGAGAACCACAAAAGTCCCTGAATAGCCAAAGAAATTCTGATAAAGAGCAAAGCAGGAGGCAACACGCTTTCTGATTTCAAGCTATACTATGAAGCTTTAATCATTAAAACAGTATATTGAGGGTATAAAACAGACAAATCAACCAACAGAACATAAAAACAAACCAAGGTATATACTCGTCAAGTAATATTTTCCAAAGGAGCCAAGAATATCCAAAGGAGAAAAGATAGTTTCTTCAATACATGGTGCTGAGATAATTGGATATTTACATGTAACAGAATGAATCTTACACCACTCACAAAAATTAATTCAAAATGGATTAAAGACTTACATGTGAAGACCTGAGACCATGAAACTCTTAGAAGAAAACACTGGAATAAGGCTCCTGGCATGAGTCTTGGTAACGAATTTTTGGATATGACACCTAAAACAGAAAAAACACAATAAAAAATAAACAAGCAGGACCACAACAAACTATAACGCTTCTGTGCTGGGGAGGCGGGGAGGGGGAAATCATCAAAAAGACAACCTACAGCACAGGTATGGTTCACGATTCGATTTGTTACCACCGATAGTGGGCCATTCAACACTTGTCATGCAATCACTGAAACATCAATGGTGGAAACCTCACTACACCCATTACTAGCCCTTGAAAAGGATTACATAGTTACATGACTAATTGAGCTCTAATTCTCTGCAGCTAGAGGAAAAGGGTGTCTTTCATTCCCAAGTGAAGATGCTAATTTTTCCCAATCATCTTAAGAAAATGGAGATAGTATTTATTGGCTTCCTATGTCGTTATCAAATAACCATTTCCACATTGTTTGAGATCTGAGTCCTGTCTGAGGCAGAGGTCTTTAAATCATGAGGCAACACACCCAGATTAGAGTTAAAAGAAAATTGAGACCTTAATCCGGCAAATGTTATTGCTCATTTCTTCCTGATACATTAGATGCGGGCTTAATCCAGCTGCAGGAAATGGGAAAACAATGTGACAGAGCTAGAGTGGTTTTTTCACCCCTTATTGGAGCAAAGAAGTACCCTCTCGATGTTCTATGGAGTACTCCAATTTCTTATTAAAGTATAACTGACACACCACATTACATTAGTTTCAGGAGTACAGCACGGCGACTCGACGCCCCTATACACTATACTGTCTCCCCACAAGTGTAGCTCCATGGACCACCACAGGACCCTGTTACAGTACCTTTGACTCCATTCCCTAGGCTGTGCCTTTCATCCCTGTGACATATTCATTCCACAACTGTAAACTACACAGTACTTTATACTAAATTTTTTCTAGTGTGAGAGTCCACACGACCTTTTGTCTTAAAAATAGCATAAAGTAGGGCGCCTGGGTGGCTCAGTGGGTTAAAGCCTCTGCCTTCAACTCAGGTCATGATCCCAGAGTCCTGGGATGGAGCCCCACATCGGGCTCTCTGCTCCACAGGGAGCCTGCTTCCTCCTCTCTCTCTCTGCCTGCCTCTCTGCCTACTTGTGATCTCTGCCTATCAAATAAATAAATAAAATCTTTAAAAAAAAATAGCATAAAGATGCATTGGGGAGGGTATGCCACAAAAGAACGAGATCCTCTCTGAGAAGCATTTTCAGATAATGCCACAATTTAATTGGAAAGAGTGAAATAGTTACATCAGGCTAGGGTTGGGCCTTCAAGATCTTGGGCCAGTCGTTAACCTTTTCCCATCTTCCCCTGCCCCTTCATCTTTTTCATGAAACAGGATGACCGGAGAAGATGATGGCAACGGTATCTGTGATTGCAGTAACTTGCCAAGATGACTACATCCTATCTATTAACCTCACATAGCTCTCTCCCTAACCCATGCTCTGCTGCTCCCCTCAACCATTTTGGTATGGCTCTAATTCCCACAGTCTTTTGCTCTTAGTACATTTCTTAGTAGTACATGCACTTAGGAAATTGAGACAAATAACAGTATTCTAGTTCCCCACACAACCCATAGCAGTTAGAAACCCCTCTTTTAAAAAAAAAAAATGTATTTATGTATTTTTAGAGAGAGAGAGAGCATGAGCAGGGAGTGGGGCAGAAGGAGAGAGAGAATCCCAAGCAGACTCCCTGTGCAGCATGGAGCCCAACTCAGGGCTCCCGAGATCATAACCTGAATCGAAATCAAGTTGGGAGCTCAACCGACTGAGCCACCCAGACCCCCAGGAACCCTCTTCTAACTACAGAGCTTGGGTGTTCTGTTGCTGAGTTTCTCTAAATAGCTTGGGGTTGCGATGTCTATATCTAGGACTCTGTGATTTAAAGGTATAAGGATGAGTTCTTATTCCACTGAAGTTTTTATCAAATTCAAAAGCAAAGTAGACACAAAGAACAGACTCGATTTCTCCAGGTTATATTTAGAAACGAAGGAAATAAGCAAGCATCACTCTGATGATTTCGGCAGTCGTGCCCAAGGCTGACACTTAGATCCTTTGGAGGGGTTTTCTTTTCTTTCTCTTTCTTTCATTCTTTCTTTCTTTCTTTTTTTTAAGATTTTATTTATTTATTTGACAGACAGAGATCACAAGTAGACTGAGAGGCAGGCAGAGAGAGAGAGGAGGAAGCAGGCTCCCTGCTGAGCAGAGAGCCCAATGCGGGGCTCCATCCCAGGACCCTGGGATCATGACCTGAGTTGAAGGCAGAGGCTTTAACCCACGGAGGCACCCAGGCGCCCTGGAGGGGTTTTCTACCTCTAAAAACTCTTTCCCCACATTTCCTCCTCTGTCTTAATTCCTCGGGAAGCAGTACAATGAGGGAAAAAATTGTGTGTTTGGTTTAATATCTTTGTTATTTTTTGTATCTTTCAATGCCTATGATTTTGAGTTAGGTAGATCAGAGGTCAGATACATGGTATGTAACCTTGGGAAAGGTACTTATGCCTCAATTTCCCTGTCTATAAAATGTGGTAATTGCATCTCCTCCTGAAGGTGATGTTCCCTAAGCGCAATACCAGAAGGAAGTATCTAGTACAAGATTTGTCAAGAACTTCAAAAAGTTGCTTATTTCTCTCTCCACCTTCCTTTGGACTGAGTGTCAAAGCCATAAAAGTAAATTTCCTTTATTCACTTCTATTTTTGTGGAGTTCCTATTGAGTAATTTTTCCTGATTTTGGGGGGGGGGGGGTTGACATTCTCAGCCTATGAATAAAGGAACTCATGTTACATGGATAAACATTTAAAAGCTGGTTTTGCATCCATTTTTGTCCTTGAACAGGCCCGCTAGCTACTACTGCACAGAGTGAGCCTGACAAGTTGGGGTTTCAGTGTTCCTTTTGGTCCTTTTACTGAAGTCCAGGGAAGACTCTGAAGAAGCCACTTTATACATCGCATCCTATCCCAGTGCAACTCAGCCACTCCTCAGTGCGACTCAGCCACTGCTACCCATAGCTCTATCTTAAAAGCAGCAAATCATTTGCTAAGGTGCTATTCTCCTAGTCAGAGCCAGACTCCTAGAGGGGTTTTCAGCAGTGGTTGTCAAACTACTACCCAAGGGCCAAATCTGGCCCATTTCCTGTTTTTATATAACAGGGAGTTAAGAATGATATGTACCTACTTTAAGAGTTGAAAAAAAAAATAAAATGAAGACTAACATTTCATGATACATGAAAATTATATGAAATTCAAATTTCACTCTCTGAAAATGACATTGCATTGACACACACCCATTCATTTGTGCATTGTCTACGGAAGCTCACATGTTACAATGGCAGAATTGAGTAGTGGACACAGAGACTATATGGCCCAAAAAGCCCATTATGTTTACTAAATGGCCCTTGACAAAGGTTGCTGTCCTCTAGTGTGGAGCACAGAATTCAGAGCCAAGATGGCCTGGCAGCCTCGCTCAGCTCTGTGTTTCTTCCGCTTGGGCAAATTCTCTCAACTGTTTCCTCAACTGTATGATGTGAATAATAATACCAACTATTTCATGGCATTCTATAAGGATTAAGTGAATATGTAAAGTGCTTAGAAGAGGGTCTGGTGCGTATTAATTACTGGTGTTATTATTAGTTGCCACAATTTTTTTCATAAATGAAAGCAGAAGCAGCTTACCAATTTGTTAACAATAGTGGTAAGAATTTCACCTGTAGCACTTCATTAAATTTAATTCTTTAGCAGTAGAGTAGTAGGAAGATGTCTAGAGACAAATGAAATGACAATTAGCATAGTTGCTTATCCAGAAAACTCATTATGCATACTTATAAATATTTTACATACTATATGCTCTTTCAAACTTGATTTTTGAGAGAGCTTACATTCAACTTTGAGTTCAGTGCTCCTATCTATTCTTATAGTCAGTTACCTCTTTCTGAAGAAACAGACTTCAAAGCAGAGGTCAAGTAACAGAATAGAGTGTCCCCAAATAAATCCATGCATATACAATCACTTGATCTGTCACGAGAATGCCAAAAATACACAACTGAGAAAGGATGGTCCCTTCAACAAATGGTGTTTGGAAAACCAGATATTCCCACACAAAAGAATAAACTTGGACTCTTATACTTAAAAAGTCCAATTTTATTATACTATACATAAAAATACTATACATAAAATGCTTATACTATAAAGATCAACTTAAAATGGATTAGACTTTTTAAAAAAATGGATTAGACTTATGTAAAACTGAAAACTATAAAACTCCTAGAAGAAAACATAGGTGAAAATCTTTATGACATGGTCTTGGCAATGACTTGAGGGCTATGACACCAAAGACATAGGCAACAAAAACAAAAATAAACAAGTAGGGCTACATCATACTAAAAAGCTTCTGCACAGCAAAGAGAATGGAAAGGCAAACCATGGAATGGGAGAAAAAATATTGCAAACCATATACCTAATAAGGGGCTAGTCTGAAAAATATATAAGGAACTCCTACAACTTGATGGCAAAAGAATAATAAGAATTTTTAAATGGGCAGAGAAGCCAAAAGAAACATGAAAAGATTCTCAACATCACTGATCATCAGGGAAATGTAAATTAAAACCACAATGAGATATCATGTCACACCTGTCAGAATTTCCAAAATCAAAAACAGAAGAAAGAGGGGCACCTGAGTGGCTCAGTTGGCTAAGTGTCCAATTCTTGATTTCAGTTCAGCTCATGATCTCAAGGTCATGAAATCAAGTTCTGTGTTGGGCTTCATGCTTAAATTAAGATTCTCCCTCTCCCTCTGCTCCTCCTCCTCCCCTGCTTGCACGTGGTCACTCTCCCTCTCAAAAGAAAAACAAAAACACAAGAAACAACAACTGTTAGTAAGGATGTGGAGAAAAAGGACCCCTCTTGCACTGTTGGTGGGAATGCAAACTGGCACAGCCACTGTGAGAAAGAATATGAGTTTCCTCAAAAAATTAAGAACAGAATTCCTATTTGATTCAATATCTCCACTACTGGGTATTTATCCAAAGAATACAAAAACCCTAATTTGGAAAAGATATTTGTACCCCTTTGTTTACTGCAGCATTATTTATGATAGCCAAGTTAGGGAAGCCACCCAAGTGCCCAGAGAAGGATGAATGGATGAAGAAGGAATGAGATATAGATATACAGTGGAATATTACACATCCATAAAAGAGAATGAAATCTTGCCATTTACAATGACACGGATGGAGATACAGAGTATTATGCCAAGCAAAATAAGTCAGTCAGAGAAAGACAAATACCATCTGATTTCACTCATATGTGGAATTTAAGAAACAAAACAAATGAACAAAGAAAAAAAGAGACAAACCAAAAACACAGAGTCTTCAGTATAGAGAAGAAACTGATGGTTACCAGAGGGGAGGTGGGTGGGTGGGTAGGGAGGGTGACTGAAAGAGGTGAAGGGGATGAAGGGTACACTTATCGTGATGAGCAGTGAGTAATGTACATTATTTGGAATCACTATATTGTACACCTGACACTAATATAAACTAATTTATACTGGAATCAAAATGTTATAACATTTAATGGGCTAAAGAATTAAATATTTCTCCAAAGAAGATGTACAAATGGCCAAAGTGTATATGAAAAAATGCTCAATGTTATTAACTATCAGGAAATGCAAATCAAAACTACACTGAGATATCACCTCACACCTGTCAGGGTGACCATTACCAAAAAAAAAAAAAAAAAAAAACCAAAACAACAAAAAAACAAAAACCAGACAATAAATGTTGGTAAGCATAGGGGAAAACTGGAATTCTTGCACATTGTTGGTGGGAATGCAAAACGGTGTAGCCACCATGATTTCTCAATTAAATTAATTTAAATTTGAAATAAAATTACCATATGATCCAGCAGTCCCACTTCTGGGCATATATGCAAAAGAACTAAAAATGAGATCTCAAAGAGCTATTTATACAGCCATGTTCATCAGAGTGTTATTCACAAGAATCAAGGTGCAGAAGCACCCCAAATGTCCATCTATGGATGAATGGATTAAAAATGTGGCATATGGGGGCGCCTGGATGGCTCAGTCATTGAGCATGTGCCTTTGACCCAGGTCGTGATCCCAGGGTCCTGGGATGGAGCCACACATCGGGCTCCTTGCTCAGTGGAGGCCTGCTTCTCCTTCTCCCACTCCCACTTCCCCTGCTTATGTTCCTGCTCTCACTCTCTCTCTCTGTCAAATAAATAAATAAAATCTTTAAAAAAAATATGGCATATACATGCAACGTAATTTTATCCAGTTTAAGAAGGAAATCTAATCGCATGCTACAACATATCTTCAAGGACATTATGCCAAGTAAAATAAGCAATCACAAAAAGACAAATACTATATTATTATAATTATACGAGGTCTCTGAAGTAATCAAGCTCATAGAAACACAAAGTAGAATACTGGTTGCCAGGGTCTGGAGGGAGGAGGAAATGGGGAGTAGATGTTCAACGGGTATAGATTTTCAGTCATGCAAGATGAAAAGTCATAGAGACCTGCTGTACCACACTGTACATTTGGTCAAAAATACAGCATTATACTCTTAAAATTTGTTCAGAGGGCTGATCTCATGTTTATTGTTCTTACCATGAAAAAGAAAAAATAAACAGAAACAACCCTCAAAGGTCAAAAGACTCATAAAATTGCTTTGGTATTTGAAAACAGTAATCTACTTCCTAAATCAAACATAAAACGGGTAATCTATAGTATATTTGATATGTAACAACAGGGACTACTAAAATTATTCTCACAATTCAGGACTTTGGTTTTTGGAGTCCCATTATCCAAAATTAGGACTTGGAAAGCAGTTAGTGCCTAAGAGAAAAACAAGACCTTAGCGGGAACACAGCCCAGGAACTCAGACTGGAGGAAACCTGTTCCCCATGGCGAACATCACCATACTCTGCAGGTGCTCCAATATTTGTTAAATGTTGATGAGTCTCAATTTTTCTGCGCAACCGCCAGAGCAAATACCGTGAATGCTGCTCCTCAGTGAATTTCTTAAAACGATAAAATTAAGGACAAAAAAAAAAAAAATCCTTTGTGACTAAAATGACAAGAAATAAAACCAAACGAAAATCTCACTCCTCAATTGCTCTCATCAGGCGGTTCAACCAGGTGAAAAAAATGACGAGAACCACTTTCTGGATCTACCTAAGGGAATAGTTGTAACCTCTCAGCTTCCTGAGTAAATACTCACCAGCACACTCTTAGCTCTAAACTTTTCGGGTGTAAAAAGTAGCTGAGGGGCGCCTGGGTGGCTCAGTGGGTTAAGCCTCTGCCTTTGGCTCAGGTCATGATCTCAGAGTCCTGGAATTGAGCCCCACATCTGGCTCTCTGCTCGGCGGGGCCTGCTTCCCTCTCTCTCTGTGTCAAATAAAGAAATAAAATCTTAAAAAAAAAAAAAAAAAAAAAAGGAGCTGAGTAATTTTGGAGCGAGCCACTGTTCTGCCTGAATCATCGAGGTAATTCAGACAACTCATTTTCTAAGAACCTGGGCGGGGTTGCCCTGCCAGTCACTGCCCTCTGTCCTCCCCAAGCCCTGTCACGCCCAGCTCAACCAGGACCTGACCGTGTCCCCTCGCAAGGAAACACCCCGGGTGCCGTTCAGTGAAACGTGCAACCGCAAGCCAAACGCTCTTCCGCACGCAGTTCCTGAAGTTTATTCCTGTTTTCCAAGGGCGTTTTCATATTTTGATTTTTTAGCGCCTCCTTCCCTCACAGGCATCTAAGAGCGGCCCCACTGCATTCAGCCGGTTCCTCACAAAACCGTACCCGGCTTAGAGCCCGGCAGCCCCGACTAATAAAGTTTGTCTAAAATGTTTCAAAGTATCAGAATAGAGCCGGAGTAGGAAGAAATAAAGAATCCCCGGGGCACCGGACTGGTGTTGGAATGTGCCATTCGCGCCGCGGGGAGGACAGGCGCCGGCGAGCACGGCGTCGCGGGTCTCCGGCGCTTGCGGAGCGCCGCTTGCGCACGACCTGAGCCCCGAAGGCGCAGGGGCGCGCGGTGCGCACGCAGGGGGCCGAGGCGCGAGCGCAGCGCGGCGCTGGGGGCGGCTCGGGCGCGCGTCCCCCGCCGCCCGCGTGGTGCGCTCCAGGGCGGCCCCGGCGGGAGGGCGAGGGCGGCGGCGGCGGCGCAGTCTGCACCATGGCGTACCCGGGGCACCCTGGCGCCGGCGGCGGGTACTACCCAGGCGGGGTAAGTGCAACCCACGCGGGCTCGCGGCCCGGGCACGACCCTGTTACATCGTAGACGCCGAGAGGCCGCACTGGGCCGCTTCTCCGAGGCGACATCCCGGGCGCCTCCCGCCCCCGGCTTTTCCCTGTCCGCTGCCTCGCCCCAGGCCCCTGCCCTTCCGCCTCATCCTCGGGTTCCCTCCTTCTCCCCGACCCTTCACCTTGCGGGTGGCTGCTTGGGTTCAAGACGCGGGTGGATTTGGACCCAAGAAGCCCACCCCGTGCCTGGGGGTGCGCGGCGTGAAATTGTGCGAATTGGGTATTGGCTTCCTCTCTCCCTCCCGGTTTCCCCGGAGAGCAACAGCCATTTTAATGTCGGATGGTCCGGGCATCCATCTCCCCTCTTTAAAAGCAGAGAAAAAAAAAAAAGTCGGGGAAAGACCGCGGGGAGGCGAGGGTGGGCGTGGAGGTGGGGAGAAGCCCTCGGGGTGGAGGTGAAGGGGAGACCACCTCGCGCGGCTCCCGGGATGCGCGTCGTCGTGGGAACTGTTTCCGAGACGGAGTGTTCCTTCGCCGCGTCCCCCGCCCAGGTGCTCGCCGCGAGATAGTCCAACCGGGACACGTAAGCCTGGCCTGGGCTACACCTGTCTCAGAACGCTTTGAAAAATACCATAAATGCTAGGAAAGTGAAAGAACAATTCTGAGCCCTGCCCTTAAGCTGCTTGCCTGGGTTACATTTAATCAGTCGCCTGCAGGCTAATAGGGATTTTTAAAGTTGCTTCACTTCTGCAGGTGTCACTTCCAGGACAACTCATTTTGGTCCAAGCTGCCAGTTTTTAAATTCTGCTGGGGTGAGAATAATTGCAATTAAAGCGTGCCGGGTGGTGAGGTGGTGATCCATCCGTGTGAACGGCGGGCAGTTGCCAGGCTTTCCACAAAAGCATTCAGTGGTGAGAGAAAAAAACTGGATTCAGCGGGAATGATGGTTTTGTGTTTGTTGTTTTACAGTATGGAGGAGCTCCCGGAGGACCTACGTTTCCCGGACAGACTCAGGATCCGCTCTATGGCTACTTTGCCGCTGTAGCTGGACAGGTTAGCTTTTCCCCTTAATATTAAAGCATTGTCAGAGTCTACGTTTGTATTAGGCATTGTTAGAGTGGGGTGGAAAAAAGAACTTTTCCTCTGGAAGAGAATCCCTTTGCTTCTGTAAAAGAAAAAAGCGAGAAGGAAATGTATATTTGGTTACTTATCTCTGAATATTCAGAACAAATTAGGACTGTTACCTGTATTTATGTTCGTTCACTTGACAGATAAATTTGTGATTGAATTAGAGTCCGATTGAATAGGAATTGGGGGCTGTAAGTGTACCGTGAAGATATGTAGAGTAGAAAGATGTTTTTAGAACTCTGAATTGTCACAGTCTGAGGTGGTTTCCAGAGAAGAAATTCCAGCTCTGGTGAACACTAAACCCTTTTTTGTACACCTTAAAGAGACGTACCAGTAATTACGTGGTCAGATTCTAAAGGACACTTTCTTTAGTTTGAATTTGACTGTTATCAGTTACCCCTAGGAAATAGGTACTTAATGTTACATACTTACCAACTTCAAAATAGGAAAGTTACTACTCCTTTAGTAACAGGAAGTTAATCTTGTGAACAGTTTCTCTTTGATGCTGGTGCTATTTTAGGTCAGCTCTTCTTATGACCTTGTAAGGTGTGGTGGTCTGGTGACCGAGAGAGAATGAAGGTTGGCTCCCTCCCGGAGAACTTTCAATTCTCTACCTTGAGTTGTAGGACAGATGGTGGTGTACATTGAGGGAGGATGCTTCCCTAGCTCCCCAGGCCACTGTGTATGGTAAATACACTGCTGGTATAACCCAGAGCTACCCAGAAGGGATGTTGGCCCTTAGGAATGCCACTTAGCTTTGTGTTGATGAAAAGAAAGAAATAACACAATCTCCATATGAAGATAATAGCCAGTATTCTGGGATAAAAACCCAAGACCGCCTTTCAGAATAGATTCTAAGAAATATAGTTCAAGAAATTGAGTGGAAAATTGAGTCTGAATTCCCTTAAAGTATCTGCTTCATCTGTTAATGATCTGTATCTGTGAAACCACAAGACAGGGCAAAGCTCAAGACTTGAGTTCTTAGATTGCCTTGCCTCCCGCCCTGTAAGTGACCCCACCTGCTTAGCTTGCAGCGGCCCTGGCCTACATCAGCGTATCCATTGTCTTTAAAATTATTGATCCTACTCCTCACTTAGAATTTACTAAACAGGAGGACTTAAGGATTTGGGTATTTTATTTTTAAATCTCTAAATATAACATCTATCTGGTTCTGAACTTGGTCAGACAATCAATAAGCCCTGGGAACCTGTGTCTTCCAGATTTAATTGTGGTTCTGGAAAACCGTTCCCCGCCTCATAAGCCAAGGGGATCACGAAGGCCTCTCTTTGTTTCATCCAAGTGTTTTGTTTGAATATCAGCTGTGTACCCTGCTCAGTCCTTCCACTGCCCCCATTAAATAAAAAAAAATTAAAAATAAAATTATGTATCAGTGGAAGAAGCTGAATTCACCTCAGTGTTTTATTAAAAAGAGGAACCTTGTACTTGAAAATATAATGCCCGATCTAATTGAAGAATTTAGAGGAAATGATGAAAAGATACTGGTATTACTAAAATATAGGTGTAAACAGCTTCCTGACTTTGTGATTTCTTATGTAATAATTATTTAAAATAGAGTCTGAAATTGAATGCCGACTTTACTTATGCATCAAGAAATGTATTTTTTGTTTAAGGCCCTAA
Organism: Mustela nivalis; assembly: GCF_964662115.1. Classification (NCBI taxonomy): domain Eukaryota; kingdom Metazoa; phylum Chordata; class Mammalia; order Carnivora; family Mustelidae; genus Mustela; species Mustela nivalis. The sequence continues at coordinate 72,801,225 of NC_139031.1, forward strand.
TTGTGCATTTGTGGGAGAGGACTTAACAATTTTGTCTTTCTTTCATCATTAAATTATTTTTGAAAGTAGAATCAGGAAAGGAATGCCTCTTTTTGGAAGGCATTCCTTTAAAAAAAATCTCATGCATGAAAATGCTCATTTTCTTGGTCATTATTGCTGAAATAATATACTGAAAGTAGAGCACTAGAGGGTACAAATCACTATTATAATTCCTCTTCCAATTTTTCCCCCCCAAAAGGATGGGCAAATAGATGCTGATGAATTGCAGAGATGCCTGACCCAGTCGGGCATTGCTGGAGGATACAAACGTGAGTTGACAGTCCCAGAGTTTCTCTAGAAGTACTCTTGTGTTTCATATTTTAACTGTTACGTAATGATGATAGCCTTCAATGACACTGGGCTTTTCTGATCTATCAAAAATTAGAATTGCCAAAGCTAATTTCAACGGTTTATTATCAAATATGTTGATTTGGGGCACCTGGGTGGCTCAGTGGGTTAAAGCTTCTGCCTTCAGCTCAGGTCATGATCTCAGGGTCCTGGGATTGAGCCCTGCATCAGGCTCTCTGCTCAGCAGGGAGCCTGCTTCCTCCTCTCTCTCTGCCTGCCTCTCTGCCTACTTGTCATTTCTGTCTGTCAAATAAATAAAATCTTAAAAAACTATATATGTTGATTTGAACACAGTTGTTAATACGCCATACTATACTACCTGCCTGGCCGTTAGTGGGTCTCTTGGATTGGGAACCCTTGGAAGCCATGAGACAGTCTCCATGGCCTCCTTCGCAGATGATGAGGTAAGGTGCTGAAATGAAATCCTCCAGGTCCAGTGTCATCAATGACAGGAGCTCACATTTATGGCTGTTTCCCCAAAGTTTTCTCTGTCCTGAGCCTCATGGCACTTAGGGTTTGGGGTGGCTGGTCCTATGCAGCTGGTCCCTGAGTGACCTGCCCCAGGTCTAGTTCTGAGTGGCTGGTCCTGTCCCCCCTCCCACCCCTGGTCCTCAGGGAGCCAGTTTGCACTTCCGCTCTCTGAGCCGGCTGCTGGCCATGTGAATGCTCGTTGTGACACCCCGACCCCCTGGGTCTGTCTTCATCTCTCTTTTCACTTCAGAGAACCTGTGCAGGCTGAGTCAGAAGTGCCCTTCCTAATTTCTAAACTCTTCGTACTAGTCTTCCTTCTCCTTCTCCTCAGTTCCTCAGAACCTGGATCTGCTGCCTTGTAATCCCGTGCTTACACCACCTTCCTGCCTTTTGAAAGAGCTCTTTGCCTTGAGTTGCAGAGGGGCTGCATCCAGACAGGGCTCTCTCATCGTCCCCCACACTACCACATGCTTCTTCGTTTCAAATCAGATCTTGACCATGACAAACATGCAAGGTAGAGAAGAGTGACTTGCCAACTTTGCCAGCGGTTAATTGAGACAGAACATCGAAGTGAAGCCTTCGCTGTCAGTAAACTGTGGATTAAAATGCTCAAACTAGAAGTGACACCAGAAGGTTTACAGTGGCATTTTTAAACTGTTCAATATGGCATATTTATTGGAGGACTCTCTGTTTTATAATAATTGCATTTCTATTTCAATCATCCTTTCTTTTATGTGACCTCAGTATCCTATTAATATTTTCTAGTTGGAGAAATTAATATGAAAGAGGAACTTTTTGCATTTCTCATTTAATCTGGTCCTTTAAAAAAGAAGCACTTTCTAGAAAGGGGATTTTTTTTTTTTTTTCCTGTTGTAGGAAATACATTTATATTGTTCATTGTTAACCACCTCAAGCAGTCTGGGCTAGTGAACAAAGAATCCTGGTTTAATTACAGGGTTTATGAGAATGAGCTATGTCCCAACATAAACTATTCTTCTATATGCTTTTGGTAGAAGAGGTGTGGCAGGCTTTAAAATCTTACTAACAAATGGGTTGTATATCCTTGGAGAATAGTTGTTTTAAACATTTCCTATGAGGAAATCATGGTTAGTGATGGTCTTGGATCATGGCATTCTAGGGAAGACATTTCCTGAGTCATCAGAACCATGTGATTGAGTTTATTTGCTTACTGTCCTCTAGTTGTGGAGCCTGTAAGGAACCACTGAACCATCCTGCTTGTGAAGTTTATAATGCAAAAGATACACAGCCACTGGTGTTTTTTAAACCCAGCTTCTAAACCAAAAAACACAGATACAGGTGAGGTGAGGGGCAGAGGGATATTAGTACCTACAGGGGGCTTCTGCAGGCTAAAAGGAAGCAGTCATACCCAGAGATAGGGTTGGTAAGAGAAGTTGCTCAAGACTGTAAGACCATGATTCAGCTTCTTTTTTTCCCTTCAGTGTAGTTGCTACTCTGTGGTAAGGTTGAGAGAAAGAACTAAAGGTAGGGTTTTCCTGCTGGGTCCATTACATTGTGGATTTCTACCAGAAGAAAAGATGTATAAAGCATTCTAACAGAATGAACAGAAGGGAGAGAGTAAAAGTAAAATTACAGCAAAGATCCTTTTTTTATTTTTAAAGATTTTATTTATTTATTTATTTGACAGAGAGATCACAAATAGGCAGAGAGAGGGGAAGAAGCAGGCTCCCCGCTGAGCAGAGAGCCCAATGTGGGGTTCTGAGATCATGACCTGAGCCGAAGGCAGTGGCTTAACCCACTGAACTACCCAGGTGCCCCTACAGCAAAGATTCTTTTGAAATTATTTGAAATAGAATTAGCATTAATAAAAGCAATTTCTGGGGTGAAAATTTTCAGCTAAAATTGAGCAAGAGTTTTTCCCTACCCAAACTTACTAGACATTGCTGTTCTAGTTCATTAGAACTATGTGGAATGGTGAATTTTCTGTTCATTCACTTTTATTTACTGCGCATCTCATTCCTTCCCTTTTAAATCCTTCTCACAAATGATGACCAGATAGCTGGGCTTCCTAATGTCACTGTCAATGGTGCCATTCATAGCCCTGGGACACAGGGAAGGTGTTTGCTTCACAGCCCCTCAAAATCCTTGATTTAAAGTCAAACAGTTGGGTCTACTTAGTGGTTATCGGGCCCTGTAGAGCACTGGTTCTTTTTTTTTTTTTTTTTTTTTTAAGATTTTATTTATTTATTTGACAGAGAGAAATCACAAGTAGGCAGAGAGGCAGGCAGAGAGAGAGAGAGGGAAGCAGGCTCCCTGCTGAGCAGAGAGCCCGATGCGGGACTCGATCCCAGGACCCTGAGATCATGACCTGAGCCGAAGGCAGCGGCTTAACCCACTGAGCCACCCAGGTGCCCCAGGCCCTGTAGAGCACTGGTTCTTAAACTAAAGTTGTGTCAGCATCACTGGGTAGCTGAGCTCTGTCCTACAGTTCTTCATTCAGAAGATGTGAGGGGAGACCTGAGAAATGTATCTCTAACAGGCTTCCAGATGATGGTCGTCCAGGTTGACTAGCTATTTTTGGTTGTTGTTGTTTGGGGGGGGGGGGGTTAGATTTTATTTATTTATTTGATGAAGAGAGACACAGCGAAAGAGGGAACACAAGCAGGGGGAGTGGGAGAGGGAGAAGCAGGCTTCCTGCTGAGCAGGGAGCCTGATGAGCGGGGCTCGATCCCATGACCCTGGGACCATGACCTGAGCTGAAGGCAGACACTTAATGACTGAGCCACCCAGGTGCCCTGACCAGCTGTTTTTATGTGACTATAAATCACCTGAGGAGCATATTAAACTGCAGATTCTGATTTTGTTGGTATAGTTAAGGGCTGAGATTATGCTGTTCTAAAAGCTCCTAGATGACACTAACACGGCTGGTTCAGGACTCTCACTCAGAAGAATGGTGGTCTCAGCCTTGGCTGCTCACTGGAACCATTGAGAAGCTTTAAAAAAAAAAATTGCCTGGGTTCCATGCTTAGGTATTTTGATTTAATTCTGTGGTTATGACTGTACATAATACTGTATTGTATACTTTAAAATGGCTAAGAGAGTCAATCTTAAAAGTTCTCATCACACACATGAAAAAGTTAACTATGTGAGGTGATGGATGTGTTAACTAACCTCATTGTAGTTACATTTTGCAGTATATACATATATCAAATCTTTACATTGTATACCTTAAACTTACACAACATTATTTGTCAATTATATCTCACTAATCCTGGAAAAAAAGTTGTTTGAGGTGCAGCCCCGGTATCTTTGAAAGCCTCCAGGTGATTCTGATAAGTACCCAGGGCTAAGAACCATTGGTCTAGCTTGAAGAGGCTTCATACCTCCACACAACTTAGAAGTCAGAATGAAGAACCGACCAGCTCTTTCCCAAAAGTGTGGAAAAGTGTTGCCTCCTGTCACTTCAGAGAACTGTATCTATGGATTAGGTGGAGTTCTGCAAGGCCAAAAAAGAAATAGTTCCCCACCTTTTATTTCAGACTCCAGGATATGCCAAACACAGGAATCTTTTAAAAGTGGAAAACCTGGGAGCCTGGGTGGCTCAGTCATTAAGCGTCTGCCTCAGACTCAGGTCATGTTCCTGGGGCCCTGGGATTGAGCCCCGCATGTGGCTCCCTGTTAGTGGGAAGCCTATTTCTCCCTCTCCCACTCCCCCTCCCCCTGCTTGTGTGCGCTTCTCACTGTCTCTCTATGTCAAATAAAAAAAGAGAGAGAGGGGAAAATCTATAGTTTGTACTATTTGGAGACATTACAGTAATAAGCTCAGATGTGTTTTAAATTCAGTTTGGGGGTGCCTGGGTGGCTCAGTGGGTTAAAGCCTTGCCTTCAGCTCAGGTCATGATCCCAGGGTCCTGGGATCGAGCCCTGCATCGGGCTCTCTGCTCAGCAGGGAGCCTGCTTCCTCCTCTCTCTGCCTGCCTCTCTGCCTACTTGTGATCTCTGTCTGTTAAGCAAATAAAATCTTTAAATAAATAAATTCAGTTTGGTTGGAGATAAAAATGAAGCTAATAAGAGCTGTAAAATTGTTCTATGTGCCTTTTCACACTTGCAGAATTTATGCCAGCTTGGCCCACTGACCCTTGTCACTTCTGCTTTCTATAGCCTGACAGCTTCTCTGTACCTGTGTATTTCTCCAGTCATTGGTTCCCATGAACACAATGTAAGATGCAAGGAATTCTTTCTGTGTAATTTGCTAATGCTTAGGTAGATCATCAGTAGACCCATTAGCCAATAAGTGTATTTTCTATTTTTGTTTTCTAAGTGAGCTATAGAAATTCTCTCAGAATATGCTCAAGTTGTACATAAACTCAGAAGGCTTCTGAACAGTGGCTGTCCCTGAATTGGTCATTGTATCTTAACCCAAGAGAGTGCTCTTATTGAACACAGTTCTGGCAAGCGTATTTATCTGGTTTCATATATAAACTTATTGTGTGTAAAAACAGGTCAGAAGCTCTTCGAGGCAGGAGGTTACCATTCAGTGCATGATAGTAAGGGGAAAGAAAGATAAATGAACTAATGAAATAGAACTAGCAAAACCAGCTATTTATAGTCTGGTAGGAGCAGGAACGGAGTAGCCCTGCCTTCCCTCACCATAGTGAATTGATCTCAATATATTTCAGTTTCAAAGGCAAGAAGGTATATAAAACTTTAAAAAGACTCTATCATAGAAAATGTTATGCATATCCAAGACCAGAGATAATGATGCAGGGAACTACGCACCTGCCACCCAACTTAACAGTTAACTGTGTGTTGCCATTTTTAGTTCATCTGTTAATCTGGCTTTTTTCTTTTGAAGCAAATTTTAGATATCTTAACATTCCCCACCAACTTCAAATATATTAACTGTACAATACAATACAATACTTTTTTTTACAATATTTCTTTTTTTTTTTTTTAAAGATTTTATTTATTTATTTGACAGAGAGAGGTCACAAGTAGGCAGAGGAAGGCAGAGAGGGGAGGAAGCAGGCTCCCCACTGAGGATAGAGCCCGATGCGGGGCTTGATCCCAGGACCCTGAGACCATGACCTGAGCCGAAGGCAGAGGCTTAGCCCACTGAGCTACCCAGGTGCCCCTAGAATATTTCTATTAAAGTTGTTAAAATCAAATTTGGGGGACACCTGGGTGGCTCAGTCGGTTAAGCATCTGCCCTCTGCTCTGGTCATGATCCCAGGATTCTGGGATCAAGCCCCATGTGGTACTGTGCTCCCTGCTCTACTGGGAGCCTATTTCTCCTTCTTTTGCCCCTCCTCCCTGCTTGTGTTTTCTCTCTTTCTCCCTAATAAAACCTTAAAAAAAAGAAATCAAATTTGGGTTCTATAAGGAATCTCCTCTATCTGGAAAAAACCTGCTTCAAAGCTCCATGTAATTTAGTTCCACATAAATTGAGTAGCTTATAAAAGTAAGAGTATATAAATAGTCACTTCCCTAATTAATTTGAATGTATGCAATGTAATGTGATTTTTGAAACTGTATTAATATGTGTGTACTTTTCTTGATTTAACAGCTTTTAACCTGGAGACTTGTCGGCTTATGGTGTCAATGCTGGATGTATCCTTTACCTTGATTGCTGTCTGGAGGGTTTTTTCCTAACCCACCACCCCAAATTTCTTCCTAAAAGAATTCATCCAAGAATTAATACCCAGTAAACATAAGATGACAAATGATCACAAAAAAGTTTTCTGAAATCATTAGCTTATAAGATATAATTTGATGTGAAAAAGGAAAGGAGCTTAGTGAACAGAATGTTGGTTATTCAGGAATTCAAGGTAGCCTCAGAAGAGACCAAGTATAGAAATCGGGGTGGTCAGGGAAGCTTTTTTGCTCTGTCATTGTTTGCTCTGTATGATTCACACCTGACCTTCAAGCAGTGGAATTTTTCACATCACAGCTATCAGACTCGGTTTAGCTGGCGCTGACCCTGCACCGCCTTCCGTCCCATCTCATCTTCCTAGAAGTGAAAACCCTGGGTCTGAAAAGACTGTATCAAAAGGGAACGTTAGGACCAAGACACCCCCCCCCCCCAGACCCCAGCAGCATAGCCCGGGACCCCAGAAAGTACAGCCCAGTTCCAGAAACAAGACTGCTTTTCATGTGTGGCTCACCTGTGGCCACCTTCCTTTCCCGTGATCACATCACACAGATTCTCTTCCCACAGTGAAAATACGTCCTCAGGGTTTTCTCCACAGGCCCTTTTCATTATATCACGAGAGTATCTTTTCATACATCACACTGAGACGAACATACAACATTTTTAACCTTTTTTAGCAGGAAGAACATTAAATTCACGTATCCTTGATCTTTGATTTATTCGTTAGAAAATGTTGCAAATTAAAGATGCTCTAGTCCTTGATGACAGTTCAGAGAGATATGTCCGGCACAATGGGTTTCAATGAGTTTAAAGAACTCTGGGCTGTGCTGAACGGCTGGAGACAACACTTCATCAGTTTTGACAGCGACCGGAGCGGCACGGTGGACCCGCAGGAGCTGCAGAAGGCTCTCACCACGATGGGTGGGTACGGCCGGCTCCAGCCATCTGGCCCATGACATTGCTTTGTCACTTCTGAAACTTTACGTGAAGGCTGTTTCTGTTGTCTAGAAGCAGTGTCTATTCCTAACTAACCACCTAATACATATTTCCTAGTCATATTCACAGTTCAAGTGAGTACTCCCAGGCTGAAAGAATTGTGATTATTTTTAATGGTCTTTTTGTTATCCTTTAACTGTTTTCTTCCTCAGGCTTCCGGTTGAGTCCACAGGCTGTGAATTCCATTGCTAAACGCTACAGCACCAATGGCAAGATCACCTTCGATGACTACATCGCCTGCTGCGTCAAACTGCGAGCCTTGACAGGTGTGTTCCTTGAGGTGGTGTTGTCTCCTCGGGCTGGGAAGACACCGTTTGTGGTTCATTTTCCAGTGTTTCTGAACTTCTGTTGTCCGCAGTCTTCTCTTTTTTCCCCCCCAACTTCAGGGGCTTTTTAAAATACTGCTATTTAAATGTATCTAGCAGAATAATGGTTGGGTTTTGTTTTTTTTTTTCTTTTTGCCCCCAGAAAAAAAAAAGTCGGTTAAGCATCTGCCCTCTGCTCTGGTCATGATCCCAGGATTCTGGGATCAAGCCCCGTGTGGTACTGTGCTCCCTGCTCTGGGTGGCTCAGCGGGTTAAAGCCTCTGCCTTCAGCCCAGGTCATGATCCCAGGGTCCCAGGATCGAGCCCCGCATTGGGCTCTCTGCTCAGTGCAGAGCCTGCTTCTCTCTCTCTCTCTCTCTGCCTGCCTCTCTGCCTACTTGTGTTCTCTGTCAAATAAATAAATAAAATCTTTTAAAAAAAAAAAAAAAAAGAAAGAAATCCTTTCAGATTCGTGGTAAGTTGCTTTGAAAATAACCTTACCTAAATTTCACAAAAATGTTCCAAAGTGTGAACACCTAATTTATGTACTTTTGGTCAGAATATGAGCGGTATTCTGTGATTTCCCCTAGAATGTAAACTATTTGAAGAGAGAAAATACTCATTTATAGCTCTCTCTCCTAATTTCTCCTGTTGGAAATTGTTTAAATTGGTCATCTGTTTCAGCTATATGGACTTCTTAAAATAGGGTATATCTGTAATCTCTACTTTTCTATTCCCTCTTCTCTTTCTTTTGCATATTTTTCTTGTTCCACTCCTCTCTTTAGTCTTATTCTCTCTCTCTCTCTCCTTTTTTTTTTTTTTTCTAAAGAAGGCTACATGCTGTGCGTTGAGCCCAGTGCAATACTTAAACTTATGACCCTGAGATCAAGACCTGAGCTGAGATTAAGAGTCAGATACTTAACCCACTGAGCCACCCGGGCACCAAGTCTTTTACTTATTAATACCTGGGTTTGTAATTTTTTTGCATCCTAACAAGAACATGAGGGCAGTTTTTTTGTTATTTTTATTTAAGTCCATCCTTTTCAGTAGCACAGAGCTCAGACAGATGGAATATTTGATCACAGCCCATTTGCCATATTAGGGACTCCATCCATCCATTTCCTACTTAAACACTATATTATTTAAAAGTTTGAAATTCTATTGTCTTCATTACAACTAAATAATGGTCTCAGAAGTCACATGGCTTTTACTGACTTTGGGATATGGTGCTTTTTTCCAGCTCCACATGAGAAAGATGATTGGATAACTTCTGTATTGTTGCATTACTTTGTTGTATATTAAATCCATTCACATTCATATAGTTGGCTTCTGTGCTATGGGCTTTTGTTTATGTTGGCTGGTTTTACAAGTTTTATAACTCAGATGTTACTGCAGTTTGAACCCAGTGGCAAAATAATTACCTGTTGTGACTTCAGGTGTTAAAAAATAACCATAAATTTTACTATGGTGTTTTACAGACAGCTTTCGAAGACGGGATACTGCTCAGCAAGGTGTTGTGAATTTCCCATATGATGATGTAAGTCTCCGTAAATTCAAAACTTAGTGGATGAATAAGATGTATGCTAGTTGGGCCTCCCTTTTGAAGTTAGCCATTAAAAGCATCTTAAGGATGCTGTGATGAAGGTTTAAATGATCAGGAGTTACCATTCACAATTTATTAATTTCATTTATTACTAGTCTTACTTATAGACCACTGTTTGATTTGCATTGAAAGACTTGGTTCAAAGCCCACCTGGTCTCACTGGCTGGATCACAGAGGCAGGTTTCCTCGTTGCTCCAAGACTGTTTGAGGAGAGGAAGTAGTAACGCCCTGTTCCCTGAGCTATTGGGAGATCTCAGTCAGAAATGTCCTTGGAAAACACCATGCAGATGTTGTGTCTGTTTTTGCCTTCATTGAACAAGTATCTCTGTCCCTGGGAATTCAGTTGAACAGCTCAAAGCTGTACTTGACACATCTGTGTTGTTCAGTGAGGACATAAGACAGAGACTTCAGTCATAGTTTAAAACATGTATTTACTGAGCAGCCACACTAAATGAGATTGGACAAGGCCACATAACCAGTGTGAATGTAGCCAGGTGCCATCTTGGATGGCCGCAGTTGGATGGATATACATAACAAAGCTAGGGAGATGTTTAGTTTTTCTGTTTTCCGCTCAGCCATGGATTGATAAGAAAAACACCTTCAGAATGGAAATCACTGTGATAACTGAATGCTTTAAAAGGTTTCTCTGTTACAAACTACAAGGATGAACATACTTTCTGTTCGGCAGCTGCCACGGTTCTTTCTGATCATTTAAAAAGGCTTGTGTGTAAATATGTTTATTTCTAATGCTTAAAGGTGTGTTTTCATTAGTGTGCATTAGCGTCTGTCTCTGGTGCTAATCTGTCCCTGTTTCCAAAGACGGAGAGGCGGCCGGTGGAGTGGGAAGTGCTTGAGCTATGGCCTCCCATGGGCCCCATAAGAGATTTTAAATGTCTTGATCCTCAGTTCCCTTCTACCTGAAAGGGACAATCAGCTTGGCTTTGTGGGAGTGCTGCAGGCAGTAGCAGCACACAGTGCCTCCCTGGTGTCAGAAGAATGACAAAGAAAATTGATAGAAAAGCTGAGCCTATTGGGCCTTAGAGTGAAGCAAACATTTCACAGCAAAATACTGATGCTTCTAAACCTGGGTTTCTGAATCGCCGAGGAAAGGTCATGTTTTTCGTTTCTGTGCATACATAGAGTTGCGTGCCAGAATTTATTTTAATAAAGCAGATTTTAGGGGAATAAACTGTTATAGGTGCTCTGTGAGTGGTGGGATAATACTGTGTCCTTTGGAGACCCCGTGTGATTGAGCAGTATCAACTCTGCTGTTTGTTCTGAGTAGGTTCCTTTTACCATGGCCATTTCTAGAGTCTTGACATATTCGGAATTTCAATAATTCTTTATCCATTCAGGTAAGATCTGCTTTCTGTAAGAAGAGAAGTTCACTGGGCTTTACATTGAATGGCTTCCTGTACAAAACCAACCTTTCCACCCATCATGCACTCTTATTTTAGAAAGGGATCTCTCTTGATCCGTAATTCAAATTAGAGAAACAAAACATCAACAGCCTAAAAAGAAGCTACAGTTTGTTGCGATGTTGCAGGGTAACGTGGACCTTTCTCTCTTTCAGTTCATTCAGTGTGTCATGAGTGTTTAAATCAAGAGGAGCTGTATGATCGTGACCAACATTCCGACTGGAGTTCGCTTTTGCTCTTACTCTCTGCCTGCAGTAACGTGTGTAACCTTGCGGTGCTGCTTTTCCTTAATAGCTGTCAGGAAGGTTTATTACTTGATGTACAATGGAAGTTTTTAGTGTTGATAATAAGTTATCATTTTACAATGATAAGATCAAGTCTCTTACACCATTTGGAACATCCTTGAGCCATTGTCAGTGATGCCTTATCCTCTGACTAAGCCTCTTTTATGTAAAATTCAGTGTGCAGAATGTTTAAGTCCCGTGGTATATATTTTTCACTGGTTAAAAACCTTTTCATCAGACTACAGCTCTTGTCTCTTCCCGGAAGAGCTTTTACATGGTATTAAAAGCTTTATGTATGGAGTATTCTTATCATGTAAATGATTAATACTCACATGGATGCACAACCCATGGTAATCCACGTCCGGGTTTGCTTTAGCAGAAACTTAGCACCGGCTTTTTCACACATTTTTGATGGCCACGTGATTAGACAGGGAGCCTAAGAGATTATTTTTTCCTGAAAACTCACTGAATCAGTTGAGTGGCAAATACAATCTGTCACCAAGTTCTTTGTCATTATGTATGTAGACCTTTGTTAGCTCTACTTAAAAATCTTGTAAATTATGAGCTTCACTATGTAAAAAAGAAAACGATTAAAAAAAAAAGAAACCTAAGGAAATATAGGAAAATATTAACTGTGGTCATTTTGGCTTCTGAGATTCCAGGTGACTGGAATTTCCTTTATGGATTTCAGTCCTTTCCACATTTTCTGTACCGCGTGCACTTTCCTTTTAAAATCAGATGATAATGTTTAAAATACTGGTCAGTCCATTTTGATACGCCATGTGTTCACACTCACATTAGAAAATATACACAGCAAAAGGACCAGACTGAGAGGAACACGATGTTGGTGCTGTCCCCACTGGGAGTCAGAGTCAAGAATTGATTTTCTTCCTTCCTACTACTCTTCCAAATACACTGATAAACAAGTATTACACTTGTAATGGAAGACTTTTTTTTTCTTCGAATATTTAAGCCATGTGCTTTTAAGAAATATCTGGATTCTCATTCTGGCTGCGCCTCTTCCTGAATGTGTGATTTAATCTCAGATACTCTTGGAGCCTCAACTTCCTCATCTTGGAGAAGGAGATTCATGCTCCTTCGTGGGGTAGTTCTGAATATGAAAAAAATGTGTTGGTATAATAAGCACCAGTAATGTTTCTGTTTGTTAAATTTAAAACTGGCCTGGTTTGCTCTTTTTTGCAATAGCATAACAGATGAAATCAATGAAATTCGCCTCTTTTCTCCCTGTGAGCAGAATATGTGTCTTACTTCAGGGCACAGTGTGAGTGTTACCATTCAGATGATCAGTTAGTTGTCAACCAATGAAAAAATAAAGCATTTCTAAACATCTTCAACCTCATTTCACTTGGTTATTTTTTTTTTCAAATATTGCTAAAATATATTAATTTTATAAATATTTATTCAACCTTAGCTACGTATCTATGTCAAGTATTCACACCTGGCCTGCATTATCAGACCATGAGGCAGCCTGCTTTAGAGGCCAGAAAACGTGGCTTGAGCCTGAGCTGTCCCAACAAAGGGCCAGAGAGGGCTCAGGATGAGGAGGGAGGGTTACCCTTGGAGTCCCAGCCCCTGCTGTTGGCTTCCAGCTCCTCCCATGAGAAAGTGGCAGTTTAAGGAAGTAGTGATCCCCTGGGTGACTCGAATGTGGTAAGGAAGAAGGCCAGCCCCAAGGTTACGGACCCTATTTGAACTATCCTGCCACTTTGGTTAAGTCCCAAGGTATGTTGCTGCATCCATCTTGGTTCTGAATTTGCTTTTTGGATAAATGCTGAAGTATCCAAAAAAAACCTGTGTCCCTGGAAATATTTAATTAATTCCATTTTAACCTCACAGCAAGTCTTCTCTCCGTCTGCTTTCACGGTTTCTTTCTGAAAGCATGGAGCCTTGTCTTCAGTATGTCCTGCACTTGGAAACTTTCCTTCCCCTTGACAAATTTGACGTATCCATCCCCTTTCTTTAATTACAGCCAAAGTCTTCATTACAAGCGAATCTCAGGTTGCCTTATTTCTATTTTATGCGGGTTCTGTGTTTCATTCATTGTATACTTTCAGTTGCAGGTTCACCCAATTCTTCAAACAGTTTCTTGATCTATTCTTAAAGCATTTAGCTGAAGCTGGGCCAGGCTGTGAGCCCAAGCTGGACTACTTCAATTATTTGGAGGTTTAAGTTCCTCAAAAAATGTCAACTCAAAGCTTTAATTTTAATTTTAATTAATTTTGGAGACGTGTGTTGCAAGAGATAAAGTACCTGTATGTAATCCTTCCCAAGCACTCTGTATGGATGTGACTACAGGAAGCCAGGCGCTTCCTTGAGGAAGCTGGCATAGATTTGCACCACAGCAGTGATAGAGAATTCATCCCAGCCTGCTCTCCTGTTGAACCGAGGTGGAGGGGAGACTTCCGTTTCAGCAGGAGTTCCAGGTGTGAGAGGCAACATGAGCTAAAACTTCTGCTATCCCAACAAGACTGTGCTTTTCTGTGTCTGTGTTCACCTGAATTATTCTGTGCCTAAATCTTCTAAGACCTGCAGCTATATGAAATCATAAATTTTTAAAATCTCACAATAAACATACAAACCCTTAGTCAAGGGCTTCTGTTTTTCTCACATTAAAACTGTACTTTGATGACCTAGAACTACTTTTTTCCTCAGCAGACTGGGTGCTGAAGACAAGAGAAGTGTGTGCCAAGGTAAAGAGCAAGCAGAGGGTGAAATGGCTATGTGAGAGGCAGACAGCCAGGTGGGCCAGCTCTTTAGGCAGTGGACTGGGAAGCTAGGCGGAGTCCATCCAAGGCACGATGCTTCTGAGTCAAAGACGGGAGCCCCACCACCGGGGCTGTCCGTCTGGATACAGCAGGTCAGTCTGGGCATGGTAGGAGGTAACTGAGGCAAGGCAGGTGGATAATGGGAGACTGCCTGCCGGCCAGCTGAGGAGACTACCCCACAAACTGAGCGGCCAGCCTTTACTAAAGGATCTCTGTTTCTCGTCGTGTTGATGGGCTCTTCCGGGACAGGAGGAAAGAGAAAAAGAAGAACCAACTCCCAACAGGATCACCACAAGGCTTACTAAAGAGAAAACAGCGATGGGGAGAAAAACAGGATAAAAGGGAGTCAGGCATCAAAATAACATAAAATCTTTTATTGAAAGTCACTTTATTGATGTTACAATGAGAGTAACATAGAAAACTGTGGTATCTTTTTAGTTTCAGAAGTGAGTTACTAATAAAATTGTGCCAGAAATTTGAACAAGTTAACAGTGACCTTTAAAAACAGTAAGATTTTTGTTTACCTACAATATAAGAACAACTTGATAACTTGAACAGCCATAAAACACATCACACTTGCTCAGGAAAGCAGTTGCCATATACATTTCAGTTGGTGATTGCCAAAACCCAGTTATTTTTAAAATAGCTTAAGAACCTGAAGTGCAGAGGAGCAGAGAGAACACATTAAAATGAAGCCAATCTTAAGTATTTACACGGGATCACCTGGTTACCAAAAGTGAAATCATGCCGCTATTAACACTTCCCCACGAAGTGGCTTCCATGATCTGTTGATGGACCTCACCCCTTAGAGATGACGGTTGTGGGAAACACTAGCGCAGACCTACCTTGGCTAACCTATAAACTGCTATGGTTAGGTAAAATGCCCAGTTTCTAAAAGAAGTTGTCTTTTGGGGATGCTAGATTGGAGGGGCATGTCTCTTCCAGCAGGTTAAAAAAGGACATACATGCTTAATTATCCTAAATAAACCTTTTGTTAAGCACTTTTGAAGTTAGTGTTTAAAAAAAATTTTTTCTATACAAAACAGAGGTGCTGGGTCGTTTTTCCCATTAAAAAGACCAGCTGTAGAATCACAGTTGGATATTGTGCTGGATTAGAAAAAAAAAAAGTGGGGTTTCTAAACCAGGCAGTGATATACACATACAATGTAGCAAGAACTCTTGTGTTATTACTAAATAAATTAATTCATACCAGCACTTTCCATAATTGTTATCTGGTATAACTTAGCACCACTGTGTTTAAAGATTTGGGGGCTACGTTATTTTAGAACTTGAACATTAGAACACAAAAATCCACCTCTGAAACTTTTTAACTTGAGAGGAAAATGCCCTTCATAAACTCTTTGAAAACTTTATTGATGATTTTTAAGTGCATTATCTTAAGATCGCTCATCTCATTGTATGCCTTTTTGTAAAAAAACAAACACCCCCTACATTTTCCCTGGTTTTGATTTCAAAGATACCCCAAAACATGAAATAATGATGCCCCGGAGCAAAACCTGCAAGCCTTGAAGCACCTCTCAGTATAATCCAGGTTTTATGAATAATGCAGCAGGGGCACACCAGGCAAGAATGACTGGCCCATCTTGGACAGGCCCATGAAGTATTTATAGAGCCAACCGCTCAGTAAAACTGCAAAGCTCACGAGTCTATTGTAGGCACTCCAGAAGCACTCTGTCCCCACCACATCCCCAGTGACCACGCCTGGCTTTTGAGTTCTCCATTCTGCTCCTATGACAGGACTAAAAGCCCCATAACCTCCCAAGGCTTGCTTCCTATCCCCTCTCTCCAACCTCAAACGTATCTGAGGATCAATCTCTCAGTGACTTCTAAAGTTGCATAATCCATGCCCAGTCGCCAAAGCGAGGAGACTAAAGGTTCTTCCTCCCCCCACGTCGCATTCTGCACCCCTGTGTTTCTCCCCAGTGCCAATTAAGCTGAGGAAAAAAAGCGGGGTGGGGGAGACTTACCTCTATGACAGTGACAGTTCCTAGTCAGGAGAAAAGGGCTGACAAGCTACTGGTGGGGAGCAACTTGGTAAGTAGGAAGGGTCTGGAAGCATCTCTCAAACTCCATAGGGAGGATGCTTCCTGTTCGTCAGGCCCTGATATAAAGAACAAAAATACTAGGCAGGGTTTTTTTTTTTTTTTGAATGTTTTGTTTTTCTACTTATAGACTGAACCAGATGGTGCTCCATTTGGGGGGCTCTGGCAAAGCTATGAAAAAAAAAATGTGAACACAAATATGCCCTGATTTCTGATTTCTGAAGTCCAGCTGCATCTTTGCTCTACATCTGCAGGTGTGGTGGGTAAGCTCCTTTCAGGATTAAAAGCACCTGCCCACACAAACATAGGGCATGAGCGTGCATGGTTCCGGCAGGTGTGGCTGCACGCACACGCACACACACCCCCAGATGATGGGCTGCTGCCTCTTAAATGGTTCACAAGTGTGGTTTGGGCTCCTCACAGCCCAGTGCATAAGGAAAGCTGCTTATGAAAGTCCTTAGCACTCCCACGCCAGGAGGAAAAGTTGGTGCATCCAAAATCAGAGTAGTTTTATCCACTTGGAAAACTGAGGGGAAAAGCAAAACAAAATAAAATAAAATAAAAAACCAAGCCTCAAATTAAGCCCTATTCCATAGAGATGTTTGCTTCCTATATATATTTAAGTTAGCAGAATGAGAAATTCACCTTGACTCCATTGAACAACAAAAACGTGAGTGGCAGTTTTAGAGGAAAACCTAAGAAGTGAATGAGATCTTTTTTCTCTTGAAAAAGTAGACTTTCTACTGAAACAGATGTTACGCCACCAATGGAAGTCAGAGCATTTCCTGGAAAACTAATGGGAACTTACCGACTGGTAGGGTGGCATTTCTAATACGCTGCCCATCGGGGCGCCCTTGGCAGCCGCTGGCATACTGTCCTAGTCAGGCTGTGGCCGCAAGCCTCTGGCCTCCCTTTGTTCCTTCACTCCCTTCACATGGTGACGCATCTGTTCCTCTTCCCCCTTACTCTGCCAGCAACTAGGCATCCTCCCAATGAGCTACCCTTCCTTTACGTTAAAGTAGAATAAAGTAAAATGGTCTTCTCTTTGGGTAAGGATTTATTATCATGTTGAATAACACAAGGAAATATTTAAAACACTAAATATATAAGTTAAAATAGAACTACATGACAACAGGAAATGAAGAATGGATGAAATAAATAAACCACCTTGATTCTGAAACACACACAGTGAGTAAAAACACCACATTTCCTCTGGCTCACAGGTAATTGCAAAAAGTAAAGAACAAAATCTAAAAAAGCAAAAGGTAAAGTAGCCACAAGAGATCTGGGACAATGGACAGGATTAAATTATGCAAATCTGCAAGGGAATCAACAGAAGAAGAAGAAAAAAAAAAAAGAAATGGAAGGCTGTTATGAAATTCAAATATAAATAGTCCTCTTCTGGAAGTACACAAAAGATCTAATTTTATCAGCAACTTCTTTTAGAAACCCTATCAGTCTTGTGCTCAGAAATCTACAGCAGACTGACCTTTAAAAGACAATTTTAAAAGCCTTTTTAAAGCAAGGGGGAAATGAGAAACTGTAGCATCACTTCATAAAGCATGTATCTCAAACTAAAAAGTGTATTTGGCATCTTAACCCTACATTTACTTTATAAACCAAAAATTTTTTTTTAAGGAATTGCACTGGGTTTCTTTAAAATATAGAGCAACGACACTAAATTGAAAACCCTATGCCGCACTCTGAGTTTATTCCCTTCCACAAACTGGCAGGTGCCCCAGGGATCACCTTCCGGCCAGGAAACTCCAGAGGAGGGTGCCACTTCCGGACTAAATAAAGAGCTGGCTGGACACAGACCAGTCAGTCTGACCCCTCCGTTCCTTCAGAGGCTCCCTCCTGCCCCCACCCCCTTGTTGGCATTCTTAATAAAGAGATTGCAATGTTGCTTTAAACGCGAGTTTGCTCTACGCATTGTCCGTGGACAGACGGAACATCTCAGGCAGCGGGCTGTCAATCTGAAGTTTTATCTACACACACAACTTTAGAAAGAGAAGAAAAAGGCATACAATGGAACAGAAAGGCCAAATAACTGCTCTCCTCTGCGTAGTAGAATGGTCCTAGAGTTGTCTGGGGGCTATAAAGATTGGTTGCATGATACAAACTGCTAAGGTGACCTCAAGTTTCCTCTCCAAAATCGCTATTAAAAAAATAATAATGCTGTGCTTCTGTTGAATGCCACAGGTCCATTTTCCCTGCCTCCGTGGGTGAAAAGTCACAAATATTTAGATTTAATATATCTAAATACCAACCATGACTACACATTGAAGTATTTCTCAAAACTACCCATTGACATTATGAACTTGTCAAAGAATTCTGCAAATGGCTATGAGAATGTTCAAACATTCTTAGATATCCAAAGCTACTACAAAATCATAATCTCTCTGCAAATGAAGCAAATGCTTTTCATTCAGTTCCATCTGAAGCTTATTGTCAAGGAGGAGGACTATAAACACCCATGTCTCCCAAAAGGCATGTAACAATGATTTTCACTTGCAATAATTTTCATGTAAAAATAATTGAGAAAGTAAGGAAGGGGGAGTGGTGAGGGGTTTACCATTTGTGAATTCTTTCAAATAAGGGTTTGCGAAATCATAACTAAGAAGCATATTTACACAAGGTATCTTACATTCAAATCTATAAACTCTTTTATAGTCAAAATAAACCTTATAACATTAGCATTTTATACACTCAATACCAGAAAACATTCAGTGCACATTAAAGTGATCTTGGTCAAAAGCCACTTTATTTGCTACATCTTCAAATCTGTCTGCTCTCCTGTCCTTCAGTTGAGCTATGCGGCATGGTCACCCAACACTCACCCAAATCTTAATCTGATCGATCATTTTATTGTAGAATCGACGATAACATCCCTTCCTGTCATGAAAAATGCTGTTTACATTTTATATTTTTGAATGATTAAATTGCTTGTCAAACCTTTTCAAAGACATTCAGAAGAGAGGTCCATTACAGAAGACATAAAATGCACAGGTTATAAAACACTGCCTCTAACATGTTCCTTCAGCTTGGGCATCTAAGATGACTACACATGAAGAAGAAATGGAATTTGACCATGGATACAACTGAGAGAGATTGAATTTAGAGGATATTTCTGAAATCTTGTCTGCAGATTCCATTCCTCTCAAGAAAAAGGAGGGAAAATTAGAAAATGCAGAAGTACTCTTCACATGAAAGCATCTGACCGATTCCATAGATTTCTGAGCTCACTAGAGTAGCCTCCCCAGGGAAGTTTTCTTCTAGAAGGACAGAGCTGCATCATAACAGCTCATCAAATTCTGGTTTTAAAGAAGGGACTTCAATATAGATTTCTCACTTTTCTATGAATTAAAAAAATAAGAGTTCGAAACCTCAGATTCTTTCCCCTGTCAGCTGTTTGGGTGACTTCAGAGTTGCCTTCACACTTGTGGCTTCGGGTTTCTTCAAACCCTTCGTGGCCCAGTGAGGCTTCCCAGCCCGGCTGGGAGAACCAACCCTCACCATCTTGCTTCCACATCAGGGTGGAATAGCCTGTTGGACTCACATCCCACTGATGATAAATCTCCTTAATAAACAGTGTAAACGTTGCTTATATTAAAATAAGTTACTCACTTTACAGGTAAGGGTGGCTAAAAACTTTGGTCAGAGAACAAAAATTTAGGCCACAGAGGGTTGGCATATTGGCAAGTTGGAAGCAACCAATGTATCAGCGGCCCATGGTCTCGTGCGTCTTTGGTGCACCTGCTTCCTCTCAGCGGGGTGTGCTGCCGAGGGCCTCACAGGCCCCCAGGGTGAAGCCAGCAGTACTCTGGTACTGAAAGCTAACAGCTGCTGAAGCAGGCACTGTCACCCCAGAAGGGAAACAGGCAGCTCGCAGGATTCCCGGGGGGGGCCAGAGTCAGTCATCGGCCTCCGATTGCCCGGAGGCAAGCAGGAGAGCAGCTGTACTCCTCAACTCCTGCCCCGGCCAGCTGTGCGGGCCCCAAGTTTTGCTGGGCATTTTGTTCTCTGGTTCAATTAACTACTCAGTAAGACTGCCCCCAGACTGTGCACGGTTTCAAGGGCTATCACATGGTTTGGACGAACACCAACGATGTAGAGACACACTGACAGCACTGACCACTGTATTTACAACATCATCTGCTTATCATCTTTAGAGACCATCTGATGGATGATGATGATGTGACTGTGACTATTTTTAGGCATTTGGCAAAATACACTTGTGTGTAACAGCTGCTTTTTTTTATTTTAAAAATGTTTACATATGTACAATTGTCCTTGTATGCGAATATAAATATGAAAGGTAAAAAAAAACAAAACAAAAAATAAAGGTACATGTTTAGAGTTAGCATATGGGATATTGGCCTCTCAAAGCTTTTAAAGTCCTGCAGACAAATCCTAGATGCCTTAACCCTGCATGCTAGTTTCTATTATGGGATGTTGCTTCCTTAAATGTGGAAATTGCAATAAACAGAAGCTTCATGCACAGAGCATTGCTGTCTACAATGAGGATGTGCTTCAGAATGTCAGTTCTGAATCCACTATTGTCCCTTGGGAAACTTGCTACATTTGGGTCATGTGAGTTAATTTTAGTGATATTTCTACATATATCTGTCATGCGGATTATCCAGGAGCATACCAGTACCTTTAGTGTTCCCATGTTATAGTGTAACATTTCAGTAGTTCTTCTCATGGTTCACTTAGATCCTAAGCCAATGACAAAAAGAAAATGGTCTCCTGATGTGAGACTCCGCTTCCTCTCCTCTGGGGCATCTCAGAGGGTCTTTGTATTGTCTGAAGAGCAGATAGATTTGCAGTGATTCCGTGAGGCTGGGTTTCTATAAAAGTTGAAGTAAACAGTTTTGATGTATCGCATGTAAACAGTGGATCTTAAATGGAGGTCTCCCATAGCTGCACAACAGAGAAAAGCAAAATTACACATTGTGAAAGCAGGAAACAGGCATATTCTGAGCTACAGATGAAAAAGAGTTGGTGATTCCAGCCGTACTTGTGTGGTTGTGGAAGCACACTTGTGTCAAGTTGAATAAAGGGATATAATAAACCTTCCAAGTTTTAACTTTCTCTTTGCTCTAAATCTGTGTCTCAACCTTTTTAGCAACTGCCACCTTTAAATACAAAACCCCTCACATCTCCATTTAATGTTACTCAAGAATTTGAATAAATATTACATCACCAAAGAAATAATTTAGAGTATCGGTTTTTTAAACCATGCACACACTTCTCTTCCCCAGGATTCTGATTGAGCCCACTACCGCCGTGGTTCTCAACCCAGCTTCACATTTCAATGATCTGGGGAGGTCTTAAAAATGCTACCGCCCAGAGAGCACACCAGACCAACTAAATCGAAGTCTTTCTGGGTGGGTCTCTGGCATCAGCATAGTTTAAAAGCCCTTCAGACAATTCTCATGTGCAGCCCGCACTGACAATACTGGCCTTAGGAAAGCGTGATTCCGTCACTTCCACCACCACTCACTCAGAAATCCCTGCCATGTGCCTACGACCTGGCCGTCGGCTCCCCAGATCCATCGCTACCTTCCAGAAGACTGTCCTCTCTCAGCTGACCCATCAGAGTAGAATGATGCTTCCACAGCAAGATGCCCGTTAAATTCCCCCGCCTTTTCCCTCACCTTGTCTCTCCCACCAGGTCTGTACACCCTGGTCTTGTTCATATCTCATTTCTACAATGTTCAGTAATTGCTTTAGTGCATGGTAAACAACTTCGGCATGACCAAATATGAATGCAACTCTGTTCACCAGAGGACGGCCAATTAAAAAAAAAAAAAAAAAAAAAAAGGAAAACAATCAAGCTGATAAACTATTGTTTCCAGGCAATAGGATTTGGCTGCATTTTTATAAACATGAATAAGGAAAGTCTAAGACCACTATGAATTAAATTACATCCAATTCCATTTTTACTGAAAATCTGGGGCATGTCATTGAATACCTAATGAGTTTCTGGGAAAGAAAAAGCAGGAACAGCTAAGTGACTATGTGGATGTCTCTATACAGGTTCCCTTAATAGGTTCTCTTCAATCTTCACGGCAATCTTGTTCTGAATACCCATTCTGGCTACTCCAGGACTGTGGCAGAGCAGCCTGTGTTCTCACCCTTTAGAGATCAAATTTCTCAACTGTAAGGACGTCTATGTGTGAATGACCCCTGCTGGTGGAGACTAGTGAAAATGAATGATTACTCGGGGTGTCTGCTGTCTGCGGGGTGTCTGAGGGAAAGAGGATCTGGGCTGATGCTCAGATGATGGTATGAAGTAGTAAAGGGTTCAGACTTCAGATTCGGTGAGCCCCATGTTCTTACAAATGATTATAAAAATTAGTTAAGTGACCACTTGCAGAAAGGGAAGCAAAGGGATAGCACTGGGGAACCAGAAGATCACCATTATCCGAGTGAGGGGAAAGGAGCAAAGAATGGCCAAGCCATCACTTTTAAGAATAGACATGACTGGTCATTTCTAGACAGCTGTAACAGACGGGTTGCTCCCAAAAAGATCTGCTTGTTAGATTCTCCGCAGCCCACAAACACAGCCCGGAGACAGGGGCTGCCTACCCTGCAGAACTCTGCTTCGTGATCGTGTGGATACCCCGTGGTGGGTGGAACCATCTGACCTTTCACACAACTGTCCCAGGGAAGAGGCCATGGGCCAGCCACTTATTCTGCGAAGCTGACATTTTCATGGGCTTCCATGTGGGGACATTAATAACCTAGAGCCTGGCATGACACTGGCTAAGAAAATATCCCCAACTACATAAAACAAAACAGCAATGTAGACAATTTATCAGAGGTAAAAAGTGGGGTGTTGTACTTTGACCACTCCCTGAGGAATGCCATCAGCCTTGGAAGTCATTACGACATACTCACAGCATAACAACTGGATACCTATTAACAATTCTGTTTTTTAAGACCAGAAAGCTGAGCACTGGGAATCAGAATTTCTTCTTCCTGTCCATCCTTTACCATTACCCGTTATTAACACGGGAAGGAAATTCTTCATGTAATTAACAAAACACCACTGACTGACTTTTAAAGTTTTTTTGATTATAGTAATCCAATCTGCTTTTAACACGTTGTGCTTTCTTACTATGAGTCAATCAAGGTAAAATCTGAATGAGTTATATTTCCCGTGAACCCCAGTATATAAGTTCAGGGTCAAAGAGTCTCTGAAAGATCTTTCAAAACCAAAAATCCTAGGAACCCAAGACCCATTAGCAGATAAATCTGCCCAGGCTTTTAAAGCTTTATTTTATTTTATTGCAAAATTATTTCCGAGAAGAACATTACACTGTAACTGACCACAACAGAGTTTAGATAGCAATAAAAGTAATTATTCTTTAGTTCTTTCACTTAAGCCTCTGAAGGCTGGTCTGTCTCTCTAAACTCCACTATATCTCAAATTTCACATAATGGATGTGTTCTGGGAACACTGCAAGGCTGAGTAGATCCAAAATTAAAGTATAAAAGAGGACTCAGTATTTAAAGAAACTTCTGGTACACCTGAAACTAATATAACACTGTGTATAATGTATTCTAGGTTACATTATTATATTACACTAATATAACACCTCAATACAAAAATAAAAGGGAACCGGTTCTTCTATATGAAGACTCAATGACAAACTAAAAAAAAAAGTAAGTAAATAAGTAAATAAAATTTCTGGTGAAGCATACTTTTATATAAATAATCAGCTCTTATGTGTTTTTAAATTTGGCTTTTTAAAATATAAAAGGTTGCTAAATTTTACCATACCTTTTGCCATATTTTTTTTAACATTATAGATTCTCATGTGTACCCAAATTCATTGTATCCAAATTTCATCCTTGTATCCAAATTCCATTCCCATCTCTGAAACACTGGTCTAAGTTTCTGTCACAGTTTCTGATTTCTAAAGTCCTATTGGGTGTTATTAGCTAGTAAGAGGCCAGAGTAAGCAAATCAGACACGGAAATGAGGCTAGTTTAATCTCTGGTATTTCCGGGTATATTAAAAAACTGATAAAGCAAAATACATTCTCTGTTTCATTTATTTCAGACTGTAACATATTAGCTACAGTGTATAATAAAAGATAGAAATATATAGCAATGAATGATTAAAACACACCAAATACCTCTAGCATTATCAATGCAGTAATTAAGCTCATTTGCAAATATAAATCTGAGCCCCCCAAATCTTCCATTTTTCAATGGAATCTTGAAAATCTTCCATTTTTTTCCTTTTTTAAAAACAAAAAAAGGGGTTCGGGAAATGGCTCTCCCTTTAAAACTATGAATTCATAAATAAATGGTAATAATCAAGGCTGTTAGCATACAGCAGTCTCCACATACCCTGGCACTTTGTCGGTTCACTTTCTTCTCTTCATCAGGAAGTGGAGGCATTGGGTATGGGTATTTTCTGCTGGAGGCAATAGACCCAGTTGATGAAGATGGAGACTTGGCAGGAGACAGAGTCCTGAGACGTTGAGAACACATGACATAAATATTATGTGACTGCTTAACATCTCTTTCAAATATGTGAAAAGCGGGTTCAGAACAAACCCTCGGATTCCTATTTTCACAGGCCACTACTACAAAGGTCTAACTACAGGGAGGTTCTCTGTCCTTCACAACACTGGAATGCTGGAATTTTATCTTCCTAAGGTCATAACTGCAATGGATTGTTCAAATGTTAGCACACAGAATCAGACTCTTCAATTAGAAAGCCAATAATGACATTTCCTATGCAAATAGATAAAAAGCTAAAATGGAGAAGGGATCAAAATGATTCTAAGAGCTCATAATGGTAAATTAAGTGTACGACATATTAATACTCTGCCTTATTTTTACCACTTAATGTAAAAAAGTTTTAGTATGATAATTCCAATTATATTTTTAAGATCTGAAAATATAATACAATTGATACATTTATTAGTTGCTAAGTCACACACCAGTTCACACAAAACTCATGCATTCAGAGGCCAGTGTGTTAGTTGTGAAAGAACAAAGGCAAATACAGGGGGTTTAATAATAAATTAGTAAACATGCAAGCAGTCAGGAGTGCAGAGTTCCAGCCAAACAAAGAGTCTGATGAGAACATACAAAAATGGTCTGATTAGTCCCTACAGTCAGTATTTCTGTAGAGGGGAGGATTCTGTGCCATCTAAGCAGATCTTGATAATGCATGTAGGGTCCAACGGTCCTGTCAATAAGGTGGCTACACTTTATTGACTGGAATGTTACTGAAACTAAAACAAAACACAACAAAACCCCTCCCTATTTGGGTAACCTCTCCATCGTGAAGGCATCCCGTATGAATATACGTGTAAGCTGTGGTGTATTACGCTGTTCTTGTTTGATTCTGCACGTGTAGTGGCAATATTTGTGAGGAGGCTGAGCTCACGGGAAGAGCCCACATCTGTTATCTTGTCCTTGAAGTGAAAAACAAACAAACAAAAAAACAAAACAAAAAAGCAAGAGGTTTGTTTTTTTTTTTTTTCCACTCACACCGTATCAATGGGAAATAGGTGTGTTCATTTCGGCGGTATCTATCCATTCACAAATGTTACCACTACACATCTGTGACTGCTTCATTCCTGGAGCAAGGTGGCTAGGAGTCACAGAGCGGAAGTGGTTACTTCCTGCAGAGGTCCTTATTGCCAGCGTGTGGAGCTCATCCGCTGGGAGTGTTGGCAGCGGGGGCGGGGAGAGGGCACGCTGGGCAGGGGCAGAGCTACCGCACTGCATGCAACAGCTTCAAGAGGTCTCTCTTTTCCCCTTTATTTTAAATTTTGGTTCCCACCCATATGTTATGCTTTGCTCTAGTTCTCCTGTGGTTTTCACCCAACTAAAGCTAAGGCTGAAAAAATAGTTTTTCCTACAAGCCCTGAGATCCAAGCGAACGTTCTTGCTCAATTTTAAGACTCAGGAGTGGCTTAATTGGCTTTTAATCTGTAACTCTTAACACTTCCTCTATTTTCGGAAAATGTCTAAGACCACTTCTTAGCGTGGCCTGTTAGACTATTACAGATACTTGCCTTCTCTGGTGATGAGGCTCTCCACTATGGAGCCAATGGGTAAAACTAAGAATGTAAGTACTTCAGATCCTCCACGGGACTATTAAAGCAGCAGACTACTGCAGGTTTTTCTATTCAGAAATTAAGGATGTTTTTAACTTTAAGGAAACATTTCCAATATGACTATGACCTTTGGGAAGCAAACTCAGTTTGTGTAGAATGAGGATAAACTTTTATATTTAGATTGAAATACATCTTTCTAAAACAAGGGATAGTAATTAAGATTTTTAGCCTCATCATTAGTGGCTGCGACGTCCAAGTTCAGGAAAGCTAGTCAGGTACACCGACAAAGAACTAAATCTTGTTTACTTTAGGGGATCATGCAAAATGAGTCTTCTTTTTAATTTGCTACAGTGTGTAGGTACCCCCTAGCATGAGCTGTTGGCTTATAGCTTCCCAGACACGCCAGCCATTCATCTGGCCATGAGTCCGAATGACCAGTTCTGCACACGTACCAGGCCATTCCAATGAGTGGTGCTGAGTCTGATCTTTCCTCCAAATATTTTCGCATGGCTAAACCCAGTGAATGAAAACAAAAGGAGATATTCTCCTGACAACACCCTCACCCCAAGAAATTTGCACATATACTATTGTCTCACATGAATACACCAGTTAGCTGACACTTTGGACTGAGCCGGAGGGGAAGAGAAGGCAGGCAGGATGGTTTTAGTAGGGGCGAGGGGCAACCTGTCCGGGAGGTTGGGTGGTGTGTGACAGCATAAACAGGGATTATCTCGAGGGGATGTTCAGCCTGAGAAGGGGAGTCAGAATAAAGGCAGAGAACAAGGTAAGGTACATCAGTTTAGGGAAACAGAAACTAAAATTTGGTCACAAATGTCTCAGAGTTATTTCTTCGAAAGTATCTTCAGGCTCTTTCCTGACCCTGGCGACTTGCCTGCTAGTTCCAAACTGGGTTTCAGTGAAAGCCAGGCACTGGCCCAGCTCATTCACTCAGTAATCCTTGAACAAATGTGAACCATTGCCATTACAGCACTTACAAAAACCATAGTAAGCATAGTGGGTGCCATTTAAGGTTACACAAAAAAGGTGCGCCTGTGGGCCAATGGACTGTGGTCTGTCCTCTGTAGCAAGACTACAAGAGCCTTGCTGGGTTTGCCTTTTGGAGACATGCCTGGAAGGCCAAGCTCAGCACTGTTCTGCCCCCCAGAAGTGGCTGAAACCAGGCCAGTCACACTTCAGAGGGACAGATTCCCCTTCCTCACCTATCTGGGTTCAGGTGCCTAATCCAGAAAGATTTATAAAGTGTCCTAGGTTAGGATTTAAGTACTCCATATCCACTCCGCTATTCTTAAGTAATTACAGTGAAGTAGAAAGGAATAGGGGCACCTGGGTGGCTCAGTGGGTTAAGCCTCTGCCTTCAGCTCAGGTCATGATCCCAGGGTCCTGGGATCCAGCCCCACATCGAGCTCTCTGCTCAGCAGGGAGCCTGCTTCCCTTCCTTTCTCTCTGCCTGCCTCTCTGCCTACTTGTGATCTCTGTCTGTCAAATAAATAAAATCTTAAAAAAAAAAAAAAGAAAAGAAAAAGAAAGAAAGAAAGGAACAGATTTTGGAGTCCAGAGCCAAGCTGTTAATTCTGGTTCTGACACTTACTAGCTGTGCCACCCTGAGTTAGTCTGTGTGCCTCAGTGTCCTCGTCCGTAGAATAGGAATAAGAATGCCTACATCTCACAGGGTGGTGAGAAATAAAGGTACGTAGAAGGCACTCAATCCAGGACAGTTATTATTCATTGCTTTTTAGGGTAACTACATTTTCCATAAGGTCATGGAAGTGGGACTCAACAACCTGATGAAGAGAGGAATCAAATGCCTAATACTCAAGAGGACGTTGAGTCCTGAGCTTGTAATGCACTGTCACCAACTGCCCCCAAGACTGAGGTGTGGGGACATAGGGCTCTTACCCTGCTTGATGCGCACATATGCTGGCAATCATTTGAGCAACCACTGTCCGATCCAGAACGGATAAGGGAGCACAGCGGAGGCACTATGATCACTCCAAACCTTTCGGCATTCGCTTTGCTCTTTGCAGTGAGGCGGATGTAATATTTTAAATGCTGGGCTATACTTTGGCCCAGACTGCTACAGTCACTAAGTCCTCACTGCATTCTGATAAGGAGGTCCCAAACCCCACGCCATATGGACGATTAATAAAATGGCCTTTGCCCTCACTGGTGGTTTTGGCAGGAGAGGTAATCCTGAACAACCTGGTGGCTGATGAAGCAGGTCTGAGCTGTAGCAGAGGGCTGGCAAAGGCATAAGCCATGGTGTGGAGACCCTTTGGGCCTCCTGTGTAAGGACCGGCTTGGATGAAGGGGCAGATGAAATTCTGTTGTGTGAGAATCACTGTGATAAAAGCTCTGGGGTATCTTAATGATTCACGACTTTCAGTGAAACTGGGTGTCGGTTTCCAAGTCTCACCCACATCATCACCCTGATTAATCCTAAAATGACAGTTACGTACAAACTTCCAGTGAATTCTGTTTAGCCTTTAAATACAAAGGTGGACTGGAATAATTCATTCTTATATGACTACCCACTGTGGGAACAGGCAGCTCATATTAAAAAAGAGGAGATAAGGGAACCCTCTAAAATTGCCCTTGCGGCTTTGCACGTGCAACCGGGGGTGCTAAAGCATTTCCCCATCCAAATTGCGTTTAGTCATGCAGCTTCTGGGCAGACCTGGGTGCTGATTTTAAGAAATGTGAACTCTTCTCTGGGAGCCACATGTACTACTCAGCTGACCCAGGGGAGGCAAAACAACTCTTCCGGGGTACCATTTCACAAATCATTGGTGCCAAAAAATGCTAATTCCATTGAGGTATAAAAGCCCTTGCCCCTGTGGGGCCAAAGTCATCCTGTTTTGGTTCGATGGCTGATACGAATTACAATCTGCCCACAAGCCTGAGGAAGGTAGATAGGAGAAACAGGACTGCGGGTGAGCCAAGATTCCAAGTAACATTCAAAATAATCTTACCTGTCTTCCTGACGTTGGCCATCTTGAGAGCTACAGGTGAGGGTGGGATGTTTGAATGTGAGTGCATGTGTATGAGGCTCAGTGTGGGGAAGTGACAGAAGCAGGGGAACAGGGCAGGAGAGAAAGATGGGGCATAGAAGCAGGATATATTGTTGTGAGCAGGCAGGGTTATGCTTTCCTTGAGGCATAGGCAAATGTATGGATCAAATTAAGATGCAAGTAGGTCTAATCATTTTCTCAAACTATACATGTCTGGACTAAATGGTACACTGGAAGAGAAAGTTCACCTTAGACAGGTGCCGAGAGTCAAGTACGTACGCATATTTTGGTATCTGTGAAATGCTGACCCGAGTCATGGCAAAAAGTAATCTGAAAGCCTATTCTGCTCAGAAGAGGTCGTAACACAGTCCATATTTCTTCTTTACCTTAGCTGTCCACAAAGCAGTCTTAAATAAACTGGACATTTACCTCTGGGAAATCACTTTGATATTACAAAGACTGAAAAAAATGCCATTAAGAGCTCTTGGAAATTTTCTCTGACCTCTGAAGTCAGACTGAGCTACAGTGGAGTCAATTCTAGAGCTTCTAAAATGTAAGGATACTCAGTCTGCTCTTCTGTGAATCAAGAACATGTTTTTCTATCTGCTTCCCGCTCTATGTGAAGTGTGAGACAACAACCGTCTTCCTAGCATAAAAAGTTCCTCGGATGTTTTGTTGAGAATCGGTGCAACACTTCTCAGCACAGCCCTTGTTTGGAGGCAAATGCTTGTACTAAATGAATAAAAACCCAAACTCATCTGATCCCACCCTCCTGTGGTCAAGGTTTCCTTGGTCGTCTTAAGTTCCCTTAAATCACTGTTTTTACTCCAAGTAAAATTCTGCTATATTTCGTTTGGTTTCTTTTCATGTTTTCCCTTAAGTTTTAGTATGCACTATGCACTCTTAAGGCAGGAAGTAGGAAAAATGCACTATAAAACTGCTAATTTCTAGAAATTAAATTGTTCAGGTTAATAGTGCTTCTTTATTAGTGGAAAGTATGTTTCATGCCCATAGAACACTACATAGCATAAAATGAAGAGAAAGCTACTAAAAAGCTCAAGATGGTGATGGGGGCATGCACTAAATGGTAAGTAACCCTTTCAAATGGCTTCATTTGAAACATTCAGAAAAGAACTAGACTTGCTCACGAAGCCAGAAACAGAGATCAAAAGGCAGCAAATAAACAAGGACCCCTTCCACCTATGGGAACTTGTATTTGGGAGATACAAGATAGAGAGCCAGTCACACTACAGTATCCGTATGTGCTGGGAGAGTTTGAAAAGGATATAAAATTAATTTATAAAATACCTAAAGTATGGTCCTTCTGTGTTTTTATTCACATCTTCTACCCACTTAGCTACATTATAGTCTCTTTTGAACCATGGGTTTAAATACCTGCAGAAAGCAATGGAAGGAACAAAGAAAGCAGAACAAGATAGAAAATCTGAAAATACACAGCACAAGCTTAGCAAGGATGTTCTTCACCCTCCAAATGCAAGTGACTATGGCAAATAAACCAGGATGGATGCTGGGGTTATGCGGCAGTCCGTACAGTGACATGAGAATCAACTCAGCTGCAACAAGGTTCGAGGCATTCGAGAATGTATTCAACATTTCAGGGAAAGCCTTGCCAGTCGTTTCCCCAAGGGAATCAGAAGCTGTCTTCCAATCACAGTACTGTCAGAGATCCCATTCACCCACCTCCAAAGTGGCTTTTTCCAGGCCACCTCTCATTTGGTTCCTTGGTTTTCAAATGATAACGGTGCTTTTTGAGAATATTCAGATGGCTGCAATTCCAACCTGGTGTTTGGGTATATAACACCCCAAGAACAATTAAAAGGAGAATGTTCTCTTTCCAATATGAAAAAAGAAAAAAAAAAAAAAAAAGACTTTACATGGCTTCTGTCTCACTCCAGATAGCAGGACCTAAACTGGAGTTAACAAAAAAGGTGCTCCAGTTGGCTCTATAAAGAGCAGAAAGGGTCCTGCTCTTCTGATCCCAGAGCCCTCACACATATTAAGTGTGGGCCAAAAAGGCCTCCAGGATCTTCAGATTGGGCTCAGCATTTTAGCTGTAGCTGCAATATTCCTTCTTCCTCCTATGCACTCCAGACTAACGTAATTGTGGTTCCATTAAAAAACGGACCTCAGAAGTTGCCTTCTGAATGTCTGGTCCTGAATTATGTGAGTAACTACCAGAGGATACGAATGACCTTCATTAGCATTTCCCTGATGGATCTGGCAAAGTCTCCATTGGAATTACTGCGCAAAAGAAAATTTAAAAGATGGTAAATTGGGAGTGCAAGCTGTTGGTTTTGTTTTTTGGTCTTTGTTTTTCTTTTCCCCAGAGTTTCCTTTGATTTGAACCCAGGGAGCCAAGCAAAAACACATCCCCTTTCAGAATGGGCTCTTGTAAAATAAACATAGATTCAACAAATCCAGTGTTGGAACAATTTGGAGATTTTACTGAATTTTCTCTCTTAAAAAGTAACTTCTAGAGAGACACTATAGATAACAAAGATACAAGCTCTATCAAACTTTCCAAGTTATTTGGAAAGAAACCAGGGGAAAGATAGAATACACTATTCGTTTGGGGTTAAACTTTGCTTCTTTCCACTGTACTTGGTTTTAGTTTGTAAATACACTTAAATCATGACCACATTTTCAGTTATAGAAACAAAATTAGGTTACTTTTTCCATAGCCCTTTCCCTCCTTTTAACTATGACCAATGAAGTTCCCTCCTAAGAGAAGGGTTTGGTTGCTTTTTATGTTGGTGAGACCATTTTTGCTAAGACAGTGTCCCCTGCCTCAGGAACAACTCACACCAGTTTTGCCTTTAGCCACAATCATTGCCAACTTGCACTTTTCACAGAGATAGCCAGTTAAAACTTGCATAAAAATTTCCACTGAGACTTTGAACAAAAAGAAAGAGTCAAAAAGCAAGTGCAGCCACAGATGAAGGCTAGTGAATGCTCTGGCCTGGGGAACACCGGAGCAAAGCCCATGCAGCTGTTATCAGGTGAAACATAGCCACACAGCAGACTGAGTCACCCACAGGCAGCTTCCAGGAGGAGACTTGTGTTCCTTTCACTGACAATCTGAGAAGCTCAAAGGGCAGACGCCATGGCTGTTCCATGAAACCTACAGCCGCATGGCTTGGCTTGCATGTGATGGACCTTTCCCTCCATTTCAGGGAACATCTCAGAAGGCTGTGATCATTTCACTAGAGGTCACTGAAGAGAGCTCTCAGTGGTTGTTCCTTCTGGGGCTCTGCCCGTGAAAGTGTCTTCACAGCGAGCATCCTAGCATCTCTAGGTGGTGGCGGCGGAAGTGATGGGATTTTATCAAACTGCTGTAAACCTGCCTATGTGGCTTGACTTGGCTTGTAGCGCAACATGCAAAAAAAATGCGTTAGACAGGGGAGGAGAGCTCTTTGTGTTCTCCAGGATGGAAAGGCAGAGGAAAATTAGCTGGTGCTGGCTGGACCAGGACCATGTCCAAGCAGACGCTGGGGGTCAGTCAAAGATCAAATGACCCTGTTCTCAGCCAAGGAAGGGACTAGGAGGGAGATTAAGTGGCAGCCCAGAATGAAGGGGCAGGTGGAGACTGACCTGTGATCCAGACTCCCTGTCTGGGGGCTGTCAGAGCCCCCGAGGCTTATGCCTTGGGATGGGACTGTCTGGGCGAGGGAGTGCCCAGGCTCAGGTGCTTGGGGCTCCCTCCTGTAAAAACACAATATATAATACAAAGTCTAAGCCAAAACTTTTTTCACATCATGTACAACAGTGAGGAAGATGCAAAAACTTTGAGTGGAAAAACAATACAATAAACAAGGACATTATATGTTGTTAATTAGCCAAGTAAGCATTTGTGGTGAGTGTTTTAATTCATGTCCTGATGTTTCATCATCCTTTGGGATGATGGGTACTAAAGGGGATGCTGAAATCATAGACTCAGATGATACCTTTTAATCTAAAAAATAAAAAGATATGTCTGTCTGTGGTCATTCTGTTCCTCTTACAGTCCCACAAATTATAATGTTATAGCAGAAGCAAAAGGGATTATTTAGCCAATATGGAAAGCATAAAAAAAGACTGCCAATACACCTCCTGATATGTTATGTAGTAGGACTCTTTCCAAGGAAAAAAAAAAAAAGTATATAGTGCCCATACAATAAGGTATGTGAGAATAGTGGCCAACCTCATAGACTTGGTTCCATTTAATTAACATGAGTCATGTAACCCACATCTGCAAAGCCTGAAAAATCTGAGGGAGACCTTAATACTTCTTACTCACAAAGATGATCCCACTATGACATCTTATTAAATAATACAGTGTTATCTCACAGGCAAGAGATTCCTTGAGGGCTAGCTAGTATTATAATTTTTATCATGATATGCGTGGGAGTTTTACAGAAGTTTTAAAAAGTAAGTGACCATGCTAGAAAATACTGTATGAATCTTGCTAAATACCAAGTGCTGTTTGGGTCAATACACAGCTTTAATATAATGTTGGTTTATTTTCATTCAAGAGTTTTCAAAGCCTTATTCTAGGAAATGCTGTTAAAATGCTAACCAGTACACAAAGGAAGTTCTGAAGGATGTTTTGCAGTTTTATCTGTATTCTTGTGAGCAACGAGATGAGCTGAGGCGCTCTTTACCAGGTGACCTCATGCAAAACAAATCAAAGGACATTCCAAGAGTTTATCCACAATGAGCCCTAAAGCATCAAAGCGCTTTGGGAATGTATAAGATAAACTCTAACAGATTAGTCATTTATGATGGAGTTCTATGATGCCATTCTGGACCATGCAAGGGTATCACTGAAACCTATCTATTGCTTCTAAAAATAAAGTATCCTTTAGCAAACTTTTGACAAGCCACTTACAAGACAATACCATCAGCAGGAGGGTCCAAATTTCAGGGCACTGTTTTTATTCCTGGACTGAAAAAGGCAGGGTATATGATGGAAAAGCTAACATAAGTTTCTGCAAGCAGTTAACAAACACCTGCCAATTCAGATTTTTTTGTAAAGTATTAAGGCATGAAGAGGCAACAGTGATCCTGAAAACAAAACTAGCACTGCAGTGAGAAAGAAGTTTAAAAAAAAAAAAAAAAGGTTTAGATAGGTCAAAAAAGTATGGTTAATTAAAACCTGGTGGCAAGGTCCAGAAGGATAATGAGGGTGTGTGTTTGATTCCTTAACGTGAGATAAAGGTTTGAGGAAGCTTGGTCTTGTTGTACTTTCTTAAGTGAAGAAACAACAAACCAAAAAAAAGTGCATGGTGTTTACCTCATTAGAAATAACTTTAAATGTAATTTCTGATCCCACCCTCTCCCTCTCCTCAGCTTAAAAAAAAAAAAAAATGTGTGGCTATCATTTAAAACAGATAGTGTTGCATTTAGTGACAATGATTCCGTTAAAGAGCAAGTTTTGGTAAGTGCCCTTTTAAATGTCCTCAGAAGGAAGATTTAAAAGGGAATCCGTCTTCCATTAGTCTGAGAGAATGCTTAGATCGCAGCCATGAAGCCCTCCGAGCGGTGGTTTCACACTGTGAGCAGTCTCATGCTCTAGGACGGTGGGAATTGTCCCCGGATGCTTCTAGGCTGTGTGAATATTGGGAAGAGGAAAGGTGACCCCTCTGAAATGGCTGGACCCCAGGTGATGAGAAGAAAGGAATGTTATCAAAATTCCCTTCAAAAGGAACCAAGACACCACATGGCAGGTTACTGGAGGAAAAAGCCTGCAGCGAGAGTGGGGACCCCCGCTATCAGTGAATATTGGTTTGGGCACAGTTGCGGAGATGCCTATGTAAAAGAGAAAAGCCATGGTTAATTTTAAAACCGCAAAAAAAGAATTAAAAGACAAAACCAAGACCAGAGGCATGGTTTACAGTTCTTTGATGATCTCGTTAATTAACTCTGCACACTAATTGCACAGGACCTTGGAATGCCTTTTTCCATTAGAGGTTTAGACTTACTCAGTTGAATTAGACCGAGGTCTAAATCTTTTGCCTCTGATTTTCTTTCTGTTGCCTCCCAGGTTACCTGAAAAAGATGGTTTACAGCTAGATTTGAATATATATAAACAATTGTCCTATGTGTAATCACAGGGTATTTCAAGTGGTGTAATTCACAGCCAGCCCTTCCCAGAACACAGGGCTGTATAGTACTGTATAGCCTTCTCTCACCCTGGTCCTACTGAATCCCATCATTTAAAATCCAAGAAAAAAGAAAGAAATCATAATAAATGCCCTCTTCTCTGTTGGGAGAAGTACAGAGCATACATGAAAGACAAATCTTTACAACCAAGAACCACAAAACAGAATCTGGGTCCTGCAAACAGATGCACTAGCTGCTCAGAATGCCGCCCTATACCTTGCCAAGAATTACTTCGAGGTCGTCCGTTTTCACAGATGTCTGAAATATGTTTTGTGTCTGGAATCCTTTCACTCCAAGAATGAGAAAGCCCATTTGACCTGAAATGGAAAATGTGTATATACTGTTCAAAAATATGATCAAGTGAACTGAGTTTCAAAATCAGTAAGCAAAATTTCTAAGCATTACTACGCATTAAATAAACCAAGAAAGAAAAAAATCTGAAATGAAAGAATGAAGAGAACATGAACGTCTTCATGAAGAAGGCAGAATTACACAACATTCAATTTAAGAAAAGTCAAATACAGTGGAACCCCATTACAATAGTTTACAATGGAAAAGTACCAGCATACCATGCAAGCCAATTACATTCCCAACAACCACGGACAGTTATGGTTCAGTTACATTACCCAAGCAGAAGAGTTATAATGGGGTCCCACTATAGATGTTTCTTAATTGTAAAGCAATGGTTTTCATTCAAATATTATGAGAACATGGACTTCCAAGAGATTTCGTTAAGATCTGTTCAATTGAAACTGCTCAACCTTCATCAAAGTAATATTTAGGTTTTCTTAAACAATAAAACTATTTTCTGAGAATTGGCATTTTCTCCATAAATACCTCCCCTGCCCCCGACCAAATGTAGTACTCTTAGTTAATTGCCCAATAGCCGAACTGAATCAAATGTTTATCATGGAAATGTCTCTCACAAAGCCCATGTACCATTAAGCCCGTACGCTATGTGTATCCTACCATCTTAAATAAATTGTCTACGAGAAGCACAACTTACACACCTACCTGTACCACATAAGAAAAAGTATTTTGACAAACTACATGTATTTAGAAGAAGTCACATAATTTGATACCATTTTTAACTACTTAAATGTCATAACCCACTCTTCTAGTATCTGGGAATTATTCTAATCAGTATTTTAAGCTCTTCTTGAGGTACTTTAGAAAATAGCACTATATTTAAAATCTTTTTGACACATTCCAGTTAATTGCTATTAATATCTACTCTAAAAGGAGCTTTCTATTGATGAATGAAAATACATGGAACTCAGCACAGTTATTACACATTAATTCCCCAGATTAGGAGTTTTACAACATAATTTTCTGATTAAAGAATGAATCCTATTTTGTCCAGCAGGACAACAGAAATTCTGCTGGAATCCACTGATTTCTCTACCTCTTTACCATGTTATTTAATTTAAAATTAAATATTTGACCAAGAAAATATTTATATACGGAATTTAGATAAACCTTATTCTCTTAACCAAAAAAAAACCCCAATAAAAAGAATAAAAATTTTTGAACATTCTGCTATAGATCTGTACTCCTTGTGCAAAAACTAATATTTTTATTTTTGCTCTATGCTATGTTAATCCAAGTAAAAACAATCCTTCATGCTTAAGACAGTTCCACATTAAAGAAGAGTTCCCAGATCTACTGATTCTTTCTTTCCTTTGTGATTGCTTACAGAGTGAGATCCATTGCAGAATTTTTACAGATGATTCACTCTATATAGAATTCCAGAAGAGATCACGTTTCTTCTGAGTAAACTAGAAATTATCCTCCAGTCTCCAAAGTGCCTATTGTGCCCAAAGCCAGGTACTTGGCTACCAAACCTTTTTTTCCTATACATAACCCCCCTTAACCAATTTTAAAGAAACTCTTCCACAGGAACATTTTAGCGTTCTTCAACGTGAATGTAGGCCTCATTTCCTAAAACATTCCAACTATTTATTTCTTCTACCAGTTTATTTTATTAAGCGATTATAAAGCATGCAGAATTTTAACTGGTCTTATACACCTTAAGATCCTGGAGCAAGAATATAACATCAAAGTTTAAGACATATAAATAATGTATTAACCCCACTTATCCTATTATAAAACCCAGGCAAATACTAAATATACTTAATTTGGCAACTAAACTCTAAATGAGAAAGTCTAGAAATAATCATTCCAGGAATAAAAGGCAAAATCATAATATTCAAATATATGATTCACAGAGAAGCGATCTTTTTTTCACAGCAAGCTTAGCTTTGGTATATTTAAAATTTAAAAATACTCAACGCGGTATTTATAGTACCAATTTAACAACTGCTTTACTGAAGCATGACAGTAACCTTTTTCTTTGACTACCCAACATGACATAAAGCTCACCATTTAAAATATTATAAAACACTATGTATTATTTCTCAAGCCATATAAGAGCAAGATTGAAAAACCCTAGGATTTCTCTGTAGATTTAGGATTGTCATCCATTTAGTTTAGTTTTGGTTCAATTTCTGGCCTGATTGGCTTAACAAGTGGTTCTGAGCATATGGCATTTGGAAGTGCAGTAATCAAAGAACAAAGGATACTATTTTTTAACATTCAAGAAAGAAGGAAGAAGTAATCAAACCTGCTGCAAAATAATGAAATGTTCTGACTAATGGAATAATGTGTGATGGAACAGGTAGAAATCTGAAAATGCGACAGAAAAGCAGACCTCTTCTTAGAACTAGATGCTGAGTTTGTGCTGACTCCGGGAGCAATGTCGCTATAAAAAGAGTCACCATCTCCAGGCTTTTTTACATAATCTCCCTGGGGTAACTGTCTAAGGCATAATAAACATTTCAGAGTCAGAAAACAAGACACACACATGAACACAGACATATACAAATATTATTTTAGGAAAAAAGAGGTAGGGATAATGATCTACATGAATCAAATTTATAACAACACGTAAGATTATTAATAAATGTGACAAGTTACAGTCATTCTAACTGTAGAGGTCAGAAATACAATCACTAAAGTCTGTACAGTCTGGATGAATAAAGCCTTGCTTCAGGGGAAAAATATGGAAAGATGAGGTTTTTCTGTTTTAACTTTATTATACTTGGAGATGTTGATCGAAGTTGTCTTTGAAAAAAAAAAAAATGGTGCTAAAGGAAACATGTTGGGACATGTTGTCCTAGGTAAGGCATAGTGTTTTTTCACTGCGGCCAATAAACTATTCATGATTTCTAAACTTTATATAATGTAACCTTAAGACCAATTAAGTCTTAAAATAACTGAGTGATTTCTAAGCCATTTTCTATAATTTAATCCAAATAAATTCTTATTAGCGTAATCTGTTCAATCTGGAGCCTCACTGTTCATTTAGGAGAAATAGGAAGAAACTAAAAGAGATTCCAACACCAATCAAAAATGTAATTCTACAGCTGCACAACAGAATATGTAAAAGAAGATAATTGTGCAAGAAGAAGGGGTTGAAAAATAAATGAATTCTTGTTGAGACTATAGGGGGAGATACTTGTAGGTCGTTGGTGGGTGACCTCGTTTCTGTATTCTCCACTGTAGAGGGAACACAACAAAGGAAGATCTGTTTAATCTGAACTGCTATGGACCCTGCTTGCTCTGATTTTGAATTAACTAAGATTGGAACAGATTTTTATTATTTTTCCTAAGGGAGAAGGGTAGAAAACTCTAGAATGGACCACCTAGTCAGCCTCAAGAGCTAATGTGATAATCTGCCAATGGCTGGCCTCCAGTCACCTGCATCCAAAATTTGATTCAGTTCCATTTGGGACCGTTGTGGGAGGTACTGGATTAACAGTATAACAGAGTTATACTTCAGTAGGTCTCCAACAAAGGCCAAGTTTGCCAACTCCTTTTTCTACTTGGTTTTCCTGTTTACCTTGGTTACTTGCTGATGCTAAATTCTATCTTAAAAAATGCCACTTCCAGATGTTTGCTTTCTTGTACCAATTCCTATTCTGTCTGAAATCTTGACAACACTTGGTCATTCGTACTTTTGAATGACTTGAATAGTTCTCTCATATTATTTCAATCCCATATACTCCCACATTTTCACAAATCTAAAAATATTTTCAACCCATAGGAAGCACATATATTAACTTGTGTGATCCTCCCCTTTGAAGCAAGTCAAAGTTCTTCTTAGATTTGTAAGACTAATTTTACCTAGAACTCTGTGATACATGTTCTCACAAAATATTTTTAACGCTTTAAATGGCTTCAGCTCATAACTGTAATTTTTTTCTTTTTCAAAGTATATTATGAAACATTAATTTTCTAGAGAAATAATACAATTTCCCCATATTCACAGTGTTAATAATACAGGACATATTGTTATGCAAGAGATCTTTAATCTCTGGAATCACATTTTCTGCCTTGTCTCCTATGAGTAAAATGTTCTGTCATGCTTGAAAAAAAAAATGATCTCAAGAAACTCAGAGTTCTGTATGTCACCTCAGGGTGGAAACTTTCCTTTTGGATCATATGATCATATTAATATTTATAAATGAATGCCAGAGAATATCCCATCAACATCAATTTCCAATAATAATCTTTATGGCTAACAAATCCTTTTTCTCATCATTACCTTTAGTAATACTCTGTATAAGCTGATAAGATGTGCCTCACTAAATTCAAATAAAATAAAGACAAATTCCAACTACATCTGACCATTAATCTTTCGCCCAAATTATCTTTTCACGACATGGTTCTGGCATTCAGGAATTTACCAGGAGCTCCCTTGGCTGATGCTGCAGACTTCAATGGACTACCTCTCCTGACAGAGGGGCCTAGTTCTGTTGTTGGTTTGGTTTTTTTAAAGTCTCCCCATCATACCACTCCTTCAGTGTAATTTCTCTGCAGTGCATGGTCACCTTTCACACAATGAACAAAAATTGTAAATGTCAAATATATCATAAACTGTGGGCTTCAGTCAAAGGGTTAGAAGGGAGTTTAAGTTCAATGAACTTCTGGGGCATGGCCTTATTTTTATTGTGATGGGCAGATTCGATTCTTAGCTATTTCTATTAGGAAGACTCTAAAACACAGAAAAGACTCTGGATTCCCCTTAAAATCCCATAAGGAATGCGTGTAATGCATATTTCTTCACACAGTAAATGAATAACAATGTTAACAATGTTAATGACAGAGTAAGAATTTTGTGAAAGATCTCTTAAGAATAATATTTAACATTCTTCACTATCGAGAAATTTCTCCTTTTTTTAATATCCATTGCAGACTACAACAAATTTATCTCTTCTTGTTTAACCTTTAGTGAAGATAGAGAATATCAGGTCCCCATGATCAATAAAATAGCATTTCATCATTTGTTACATAAGATCATAAATGATTAACTAAATAATTCCTTAAATTTTTTGAATTAAATTTATTTTTCTAGCCTTTATGGCTTTCTTCTTCAATTTTGCTGGTCTCATGGAGTTTTGAATCATAAAGTGATTACTACATTAGGTGGCCTGACTAGCACCAAGTTTTGTCATGGGATAATTAATTCATATGTCCCATATTATATGTAAATATTACAGATATGCACATGATTTTTAAAAAAATAAATAATGTCTAAAACAAAAGCTTATCTAACTAAATTCTTTTTCCTCAGAAAGGAACCCTGTTATGAGGGGCAGTCTGGTCTTTCCTTCAAGGGTCCACTGAACCATAATATTTAACTTTGATCTTTACACAGACTCAAAATGAGAATGCAATGAAAAAAAATTAAGTCCTAACCTTAATGCTGAAGGAGGCATTTCTCCAATGCTTTTGTTTGTGTCTGGGCTGTCTGATATTAGAATTATTACTTTACTGTTTTAAGAAATATTGTATAATGTGTACCAAGTCATACTGACAGATGCGTATCACTTAAATAATAATAATATAAAAACAAACTGAGATAGGCTTGAAAAAAAGGAGGGAGGGAGGTTCACATGCAGGAGATAAACTGGCTAAAACAGGTGAGAAAGAAAAGAAATGGGGAAGGGGGTTTCTGTTTAAAGTACAGATCAGAAAGATATGACCTAATTATTTATTTTATTTCACATTAATCATAATGATGTGTGCTCATTTCAGACAAAGGAAGAGACTATTTCAGCTGAATAAGGTGAATGTTTTATAAATCCAAGTTCAAATGAATGTTTGCTTGATCTATTGCTACTTGCAAACCTGCCTGAAAACTAAAGCTCAAATTTAGAATTCTTGTTACAAAGTATACAGTTGCTGGGACGCCTGGCAGGCTCATTTGGTGGAGTGTGAGACTCTTGATTTCAGGGTTCTGAGTCAGAGAACCGTAATGGGGTGTAGAGATTGCTTAAAAATAAAATCTCAATGGGGAGGATATGTGCTATGATGAGTGCTGTGAAGTGTGTAAACCTGGTGATTCACAGACCTGTACCCCTGGGAATAAAAATATATTATATGTTTATAAAAAATAAAATAAAATCTTAAAAAAACAAACCCACAGAGTAAACAGCTGCTAAGTCCTAAAACAATTATAATAGCATCAGCTGAAAATAATATGGAAGTCTTCTTCCCTGAAGATTTTAAAGAAAAAGATCTTTAGCCATCCTTCCAACAATGTTGTGTAAAAGAACTCTCCATGGTTCCTAGGTTACACGGTTCTACCCTTCATAAGGTAACACTGGCAGATTTAAAATAATACCATTCGTGCATGGGATTCTGCCTCTACTGTGTCCAGAACGGGGCTCCTGTTTTATTAAGCAGTTTATAAACAAAAAGAAAAAAAAGGTTGGTTTCTTGTCTTTTTGTCAAACTTGCAATTAAATCTATCATGCCAGGTTACCAAGTTCCTTCACAGAATTACTTGCCTGACTCCTCCAGTAATTTGAAAGTTATGCCTAATGGCATTTCTAAGACATTATATCATTAATAAGAATCTGATAACTGGCTATATGCTTAATATGGTCTCACATTTAGTGTCAGAGCAAACCTCTATGTTTGCCAATACTTGCACCAGGTCGACCAGTAAGTGTGGGCCTCATTCATGTGAACGGATGCTGCCTTGGCTCTGTGAGGACGACCACATCCATGTCCTCCGTTTGAATATCAGAGAAACGCAGTCTTCAGAGACCACGTATTAGGAACTTCCCTTACTATGATGCTTTACATATTACACAGAACTTTATCTGATTTTAAAGTCATGGAAAATTTAAGTGATTTCCCAAGAAATCACATCCTACAAAGTGAATTTCTGATTCCTTGTCACTTGGTCCTCCCACCATGGAACCTCAAAGGAAAACCTTTAAATGTAAAGATAAAGACAACTCAAAATTCTTACTTCTATTTCCTAGCATCCTTTGAAACTGAACACATCCTTCTGAACATCTGAATATATTTTTATAAGACTACACATTTCTTAATGCATGCTTTGGTCCATGTGCCCTTTTCAACTACTCTACTACCAACTGACATATATTCTCAAAAAGGAAAATCCTTCAGAAGATATTTATACATTTATGACTTGCTGACCTAAAGTCCATTATTTGCTACTTCTTCATTTTGAGAATTATTCTACAAGTCTAAGACTCATTAGCTATGGACAGGACAAAACTAAATAAATATTGCAATAAAATATATCAAAATACATAAAATAAATTTGTCAAAGATGTGACCGCTCTCAAAATATAGACTAGATTCCAAAACAGTAACCAGATTGATGAAATGATGAGTTGGTAATGCCAGGAGGCATGAAATTATATCAGACAAATAAAGGAAACTCTTAATGCAAAAAAGTTCTCAACTGTAACCTAGGCAGATTCTGAGTTAGAATAAGAAGTTGGTACACAGTTTTGCATATTAACAATTTTTTGTAGTGTGGTGTGTAATCCTTTACTCTGGATTGTACTCCAGGTGAGAATGTGTCTTAGAGCACTGCTTCAGGTTTGCTTATGTTGCTTATATTTGTGACATTTTACTCTCATTTTTATATGTCAGCCATATTAAATCACTTTGTAGCCTTAGCCCCTATAGAAATGAGGCTGCATCATCAGTATTTGATCTTATTAGCCTAATTTTATTTTCCATTGGAGAAAGCCACCAAACTTAGATTTCTGATATGACTGATCAAACTCTATCTAAGAGAAAGCTTAACCAAGTCCAGATCTTTTCCAGTGATTCTGGACATAAGAGTTTTAAACATGTCAAAAAGAAATCTAGTTGTTTTTAAAACTTAGTTCATTTTGTCTCAGGTTTACTTTTCCCATTAATAACGAGTTACTTAGTTATCCCAGGCCCGTATGAATCTTTCCTAATATCCATGCTAACTGATCAGGATCTTAGTTGGTCCACTATGAGCACATTTATAGAGACTGTAGATACTTATGGCTAAAGTCTTACAGGAATTTTAAATTACAACATGGGA
Source organism: Mustela nivalis (assembly GCF_964662115.1). Taxonomy (NCBI): domain Eukaryota; kingdom Metazoa; phylum Chordata; class Mammalia; order Carnivora; family Mustelidae; genus Mustela; species Mustela nivalis. Next base: position 72,844,862 of record NC_139031.1, read on the forward strand.
TGAAACAGAAAAGTAAAGTTCAAAATTTTAATTTGTGAAAAAATGAAAGCTGGCTGGGGCCCGAAAACGTGTATCATGTTTATTACATCTTATTCCTAATCTGCCTGACATTTAATGGAACAGTGGGGACAGTTAAGTAAGTATGAATCTGTACAGATAATCTTGAGTACTAACCTAGTGCTATATGATGCACAAGACCTGGTCTTCCAGGATATTTAAAATTTTTAGTATCAATAGCTAAAAGCATTAATAATTTTTGGAATGTGAAAAGTGAAGGCGACATCTCAAAATGAGCTAATTTAGATTTAGAAAAAATAGGCATTTTTATAAAAACACATGAATGCTCTGTATCTCTTTTTATGCTGTTAGTTAAACATAGATTTTCAGGTTATGATGAACAGGGTGTCTGACTTTATGGGCTTTACACTAGACACTCTGAGATTCTAATAATGCAAATTATTTCTTTACCTACACAATTACGTAATCAGAACAAAAATATTTTCTCATGCAGAGGTAAACAATACTAGGACATTCTCCTGATCCTAACACTGTGTCCATATAAATTTTATCATTTATGAATGGAAGTTACTAACATAACAATAGTAACAACAACAAAAAAAATTCCTTCAGAAAGTACTAGGCAGTAAGATTGCTAAAAAGATGAAGAAAAGCCAATTAACTAATATAAACACAGGTGATTCCTTAACACAGAGGAAGTTTGTTTTAGATGGAAAAAATTCATTTCCATATATATTACTATAATAGTAGCATAAGTAACTTCTATTATTATGGTACTGTTGGATGAAAGAACCATTAAAATTAAATGATAATACATGTATTTTAAAATAATACAATCCACAGCACCATTATTAAAATTATAGTCTCAAGGTCATGAAAAACAAGACTGCTCAATGATCACAGAAACAAAGTCAACATAATTTATAACTGCATGTATGAACTGCAAGGATGCTAACAGTATTTAAAACTTTCAGTTATGTGTTCAGCTTATTCTCATCACATACCTCTGTTCTCGATAATTTCTTTTCATGGACAAGAAGAAAAGGAAAGAGAAGAATTAGTTACCTATGAAGTATATTCAGAGAAAGCAATGAACATGAAAGTTCTAGCATTCATTGAAAGGTCTCCACTAGCGGAGTTTTGAATTGCAAAATTAAAACGAGGAATACAGTCTCTCTCTCTCTGTCTGTCTCTCTCTCTCACACACACACACACAAACTCTCTCTCTCTCTCCTTCATCTTTAAAAGAGACACCAAAGGCTTAGTGACAATTTGTTCAAGTAACTATTTTTAACAGCATAAATAAGTTTCAGTCATGAAAGAATACCTGCTTTTGCAATATTAACTGTACCATATTAAACATGTAGTTAGTAACGCTCTAAAGTCAATCTTATTCAAGTTATTTATATAAATTAACCACTTTCACAGAAATAAAAATCATAATTCTTTCCTTCTGGAATATATATCCAGAACTAAGGCTATTCCTAAGAATTTCAAATGGGAAAATATGACTGGACACGGGAACATCTTATTTCATCATGTAGGATATATTAGAGTGAGTTAATTCACAGCTGTTAGGGACCTTCTAAGTGATCACGACTTACTAAAACCTTACACTGGAATTGCTTTGTTCAAAGTTTAGTTTGTATGCCCAAATGAAAAACTTTGGGCATACACTAAAACAAATATGAGTTTTAAAACAAACCAATATTAAACAAAATGTGTTCTATAAGGCACCAGTGACTTTTAACTTAACAATTCAAAAGACTTAATTTTTAACTTTCTTATCATGACCTAATTAACTGTTAGTATTTTGAAGATATGTTAGAAAGGTCAAGCAATTGAGTAGTGGGTTCCTACCTTCCCAGATCAAGGCTAATGTTTCCATGTCAATTTTGTTTGTAGCACCTTCATCTGCCTATCTATTCCATGCACCCTGTAAGTATCTTGGTTTAATAATGAGCTCATGAGAGCAGAAGTGCCAATTTGTTACTTATATTTTTCATAGTTCAAACTGTTGGATTGGTTGGGGGGGGTGCAGAGAGTAAGTCCCAGAATCTTCCTATTCAGTATGTTTTACTTTTTATTCCCTCCATCCGATTCCCTAGTGGTCCATCGATTCCAAATAAGTATTGTATTCCTCAGGGCCTATTCTTGTCATTCCCTCACTCCAAGGCTTGGAGAAGGGGTAGAAAGTTTAACTTGAAGCATTAATGAGGAAATGAGTTTTCAGGTCCAAAATCCATTTTTGAATTTCAAATAGAATATTAATTTCACGGATTTAATTCCTGTATTAAAATTTCTACATTCTCGGGGCGCCTGGGTGGCTCAGTGGGTTAAGCCGCTGCCTTCGGCTCAGGTCATGATCTCAGAGTCCTGGGATCGAGTCCCGCATCGGGCTCTCTGCTCAGCAGAGAGCCTGCTTCCCTCTCTCTCTCTCTCTGCCTGCCTCTCCATCTACTTGTGATTTCTCTCTGTCAAATAAATAAATAAAATCTTTAAAAAAAAAAAAAAAAAAAAAAAAAAAATAAAATTTCTACATTCTCATTCTATTCTTAAACATACTGTGAATAATTTTAGTAGTACTAAAACTTTAATCATTCAGGTTCAAATTATTTATGAAGAGGATACTGCAGTATGAATAAATTTGTCTTTTTTCCTTAGTGAATATGCAAAATACATATATTCAGAAATGAAAAAAGCAGTGAAATCTCAAAAGAATTTCATAAAATAAGAAATTACATAGAGAATGACGTACTTTAATTCTAACCATTAAAACAAATGGATACAGGTAATTCCATTAGCAAGAGAAGTAAAAGTTTAGATTTCATGTTTTCTGCAAGTAATTTTTTCCAAGACTGCAAAACCATGAAATACCAATTTGTGTCAGTAGGTGGCAGGAGATCACACATAATAGAACCAATAATTTTGCCTTCCCCTTTCCACATAACCAATGAAACCACTGAGCTACCTCAAAAGCTCAAAGCTTGTGATGGCAATTACCACCTAGGTCTTGAATCAGGGAAGTGGAGGAAATAGTGTAACTCCGCGATGTAATTCACCTGAGGTGTGAGGGGAGGTCAAATGATAAATACACAGAAAAGCCTTCCTTTAAGACATGTAATTATAACTCCAAATGTTATGATGAAATCAGCCCATGTAAATAGAAGTATGCAGTGATGGCCTGCACATCAAAGAGGCCCATAGGTATTGAGCATCTATGAGCTGGTACAGGACTAGGTACTCATTTAATCCAGGCAGAGCTTTCCTACTGTGCTGTGCCCTCCTTTGTTGTTCAATGTGGTAGTTGCCATGTTATGCTAAACTTTCCTGTCTGTCTATGCTGTCCATGTTACTTGGTAATAAATAGCCGTCCACAAATGCCCCCATATATTTTAATGCTTTTAGCATACAAAGTACATCCTGGCAGTAAACTTATTGCTCTCTTTTCTGCCAAAGAAACTCTTTCAGGGTTTTGACTTCACAACAAGCAACAGCCACATATACTTTTAAAGAGATTTCCTTCAATGGAGTTAGTTTAAGACCATGTCAGGTAATAATAATAATAATAATAATTGCACATAATTTCATAGTGCCTAGTCTGTTGAAAGTTTTGAGGTATTTTTGAATCCTAAAATATTCTAATTCCCAATCTTTCAGTGAAGTAAGCCAAACGTATGGGTGGGGGATATATTATAAAGTGGGGCAACAGCCAGAATGCCCAGAAAACACTGTAGACCTTTCAAGTCAGGGTACTAAAACATCATCATCAGATCAGGAGAACGATGCTTTTAAGTTGAAATCAAACAGAACTTAAGCTTCGCCATATTTAAGCTTCAAGTTATTAAACTTAAGTAACTTACTTGAATGCTAAGGAAATTTTTTACATCATAAGACTGAAGTACTTTAAAGTCATCTACTTAGCTAAATGCGCAAGGGGATTCAGTATTCAAAAGCTGTATAACTTGTAACTTTTTAAAGTTTATAAATAAGAACCCAAAACTTCTAGTTGAACTCGAAGCTTAAGAATTACATATTACAGCCTGACGATTCACAGACCAGTGCACTTGGGGCAAATAATACATTAAATGTTAATTAAAAAAAAGAATTACATATTACAAGTTGCAACTTCAGGCTGACTCTTAAGGTGAACAAATGAAGTCTCTGAACAGTTTTTTCTCCACGAACAAACACCCAATAGTTAACAAATAATAGGGCCTCCTTCATACTGGGTAAGAAGATATGAAGGTTCTGTCTCTGGCACGAGGCCAGGCCACAGGACGTACCCAGTCACGGAGCTGCCACTGCTGTGCTTGTTGATACTGATGTCATCACTGCTGTTGTGACTAAAGCGTTATACGCCCTATGGGACCATCCTGCCTAGATCTCTGGGTATGGGTTTAAGTCAAGAGAGCCTGTGTCACTAAACAGCAAACCAACACAGCCTTCACACAAGACACGATTTCCATTGACTTTACTTCACATAATGGTTTTGAAACAGTATTCTCTATTCTTAGAACAAGAAGGGAGTTATCCAAAGTCTAAAAACGTAATAAATTATGATCGCCTCTAATCATGCCAAGGCTATTCACTGATTGCCTGTGGAACCAGACTGATTTTCATCGCAGGTATATTTATCCAATGATACAAAACTTCCTAGGAGGTTAATTCATCTAAGCAAAATGTTTTAAAGTCTATTTTGATAGTAGCAATGCTGAGACAATCTACTTACTTATAACCCCATGCAGTTATTCCTAATATGAGGGCCAGCACTAAGATGGTACCAGCGATTATGCCTATTATGATATTGGTACCAGCAACACCTACAGGGGAAAAAGAAAACAATGAAGATCAGTGTATATAAAGGAAATTCTGATATAAAATTCTTTTTTTTTTTAAAGATTTTATTTATTTATTTGACAGAGAGAGAGACAGTGAAAGAAGGAAAACAAGCAGGGGGAGTGGGAGAGGGAGACCCAGGCTTCCTGCTGGGGTGGGAATCTGATAAGGGGCTGGATCCCAGGACCATCATGACCTGAGCCAAAGGGAGATGCTTAACCACTGAGCCACCCAGGCACCCCTTGATATAAAAATTCCTTCAGGAACTTTATTCTCCATATTTGTAATCTCCACATTAACAAAATTATTTGTTTTACAAAGTAGGTATTTTTTCCTCTTTAAGTCTTAATTTTAGAGAGTACTTTTTAAATTTAATTTTTTTGAGCTACTGTTGACATAAGGTTGTATTTGTTTCATGTGCACAGCATAATGATTTGATATCTGTACCTACTGTGAAGTAAAAAAAGTGGGTGTTCTTTTTTTTTTTTTTTAAAGATTTTATTTATTTATTTGATAGAGAGAGAGAGATCACAAGTAGGCAGAGAGGCAGGCAGAGAGAGATAGGGAAGCAGGCTCCCCATTGAGCAGAGAGCCTGATGAAGGGTTCGTTTCCAAGACCCTGAGATCAACCCAAGCCAAAGGCAGAGGCTTTAACCCACTGAGCTACCCTGGCACCCCAAAAGTGGGTGTTCTTTTAAAAGGACAAAAAATCAGGTGCCTGGGTGACTCAGTGGGTTAGGCCTCTGCCTTCGGCCCAGGTTGTGATCTCAGGGTCCTGAGATCGAGCCCCACGTCGGGCTTCCCTGCTTGGAGGGGAGCCTGCTTCCCCCCCTCTCTCTGCCTGCCTTTCGGCCTACTCCTGATCTCTCTCTGTCAAATAAATAAATAAAATCTTTATTTTAAAGATTTTATTATAAATAAAATAAAAGGATGAAAAACCAAACCATTACTTAGCTATCCACATCAATTATTTGTTTACATAATTCTTTGTCTATATTCCCTTTTCATTCTTGTCCCAGTACATTTTGCACTGTTTAATTTCCCATGTAATTTTCTGAAAAATAAGATGAGGTCCCTGAACTTCAAGAAGGAAGAGTAAAAAATAAAAACAGAGGTGACCCTACTATGTTGTCCTAGTACACTGGGAATAGCAACTTGTAGAAATCCATTTCATTTTGACCCTGACATCTTGCTCAGAATTCCAGAAATGTGACTGTCTATCTCAGTCCATCCTGACAACTAATGTAAGGTCCTTATCACTCTCAGTTGTATGTATGGTATTTTGTCTCTCAAATATAAGTTCCTTGAGAAGGAAAATGTGTCTATGGATTTATTCACTCAGTGCTCAGATGATAGATAATAACAGCACTGGGCTTGTAGTTCCCAGTCTTCATAATGGTGGCTGTGGCATCCTCGAGAAGGAAAATAGGAAGGAAAACCAAAGGAAAAGAGAGCGTGTGGTGAGCAGGAGACTGGGGCTGGTTGGGCATGAAGGCCAGGTGGCAGCAGACCAGCAGAGGGCCAAGGCAAGGCAGGAGCTCTGGACTCCGTAATGACAGTGCTGTGTCAGCATCTGCTGTAGAAAGGCAGAGATGGAATCCTTAGGGGAATCAGGGCAGTGTGAGTGGCCCGGTAAGTCAAAGGCTTTGTCAAGAAATTCAATGGCGGGCCCAGGAGCAGAAAAGACAGATCAGAGGCCTAGTTGCTTTGCTGATCATGATTTATACCAGATTCTTAAGTCACCCAGATCTGTTTCACTCAGAGCAGCTCAGATCTCTGTCGGCCGCTGCATTCCCGAAACATCCTTCTGGATATCAACAACTGGGACAGACTGCAAATCCCCATGACAGAGGTGTCAGCCTGCCTGTCTGGGAGCCCTCGGTAAGTTGTGTCCTACAGCAGGGCATCTGAGGAAGCCGGCAGAGCCCACCCCGCACGCGTCCTCTGTGGGATTGGGGGACGCAGATGCCCGAGGACCCCCTGGGGCACAGCGGTTTTGCTACTCTAAGGCCTAGCATATTTGTCTTTTCTTCTTTTTCTTCCAACAATTTTAACAGGGATCAATAAACTCGGATGCTTAGCCTGGTTATTTCTAAGTAATGCTATGACTTCTGACAAGTCACTCAAATCCACAGACCTGAATAGCCTCATCTCTGCATTAACTGCTAAAAGCAGCTCCGGACTGTCCTTGCTGAGACTGAGGACCCCAGAATCTTCATCATTCTTTGACCTTCCTTGCTAAGGTCACCGTGGCTAAGATTTTTAACCTGTCTGGATATCACAATGAACAGGGAGGTGAATGGACTTCAGGGTTTGAGCATTAATCAGTGTAGAATACTCAATCATGAAAAATGAAAGAACAGTTTAAATAGGGGGCATCTACCTCCAGGCCATGTGTTCTTAGGACCATTTGCATTTAATCTCTGCTTCTCCATTTGGGCCACTCTAGCTTTTATTCTGCACCTGTTGTTTATGATCTATGTCCTTAATCCCGCTCCAGGCACCCCGGCCAAGGTTACTACTTCTAGAATTACCTACAGTACAGGCTATAGAAATGGGGTTGAACAGACATGAGATTCTGTAATTAAAAATATTAAAGCCAACAACATATTTAAAAATCAATTCTTCAGAGGCACCTGGGTGGCTCAGTCAGTTAAGTATCTGCCTTCAGCTCAGGTCATAATCCCGGGGTCCTGGCATCCAGTTCTGGGTCAGGCTCTCTGCTCAGTGGGGAGCCTGCTTCTCCCTCTCCCTCTGCCTCCCTGTTCCCACTCATGAGCTCTTTTGCTATCTTTCTCCCTCATAAATAAATAAAATTTTAAAAAAATAAACCAGCTCTTCAATTGTTTTTTTTCTAAGTATTCAATCCCCAAATATAAAATTTTCCCCTTAAATTCAGACAGTTAAGAAACCTTAGGACCACTTTCTTTGTTTAAAAGAAATGCTAGTGGGGTGCCTGGGTAGCTCAGTGGGTTAAGCCGCTGCCTTCAGTTTGGGTCATGATGCCAGGGTCCTGGGATCGAGTCCCACATTGGGCTCTCTGCTCAGCGGGGAGCCTGCTGCTCCTCTACACCCCCCCTCTCTCTGCCTGCCTCTCTGTCAAACAAATAAATGAAATCTTAAAAAAAAAAAAAAAAGAAATACAAAAAAAGAAAAGAAATGCTAGTTTTTGTTGTCACACTTCCCCCCAAAACAGAACACTTGAAAAATCTCAGTAGGACAAAGATAATGCTAAATCAGTAGACTAAGTTATATTTGATATTACACATGATTATAATTTAATGGAAAACACCAGTTTCATACTGTGGATGCCAGCTATATACTATATTTGAGCTACAAAAATAATCTAAGTGAAACTACCTAAAGAGCAGTTCTCTTTTGTTATGTACAAAAACTATGTAATGGCAGGAAATCAAGTACCTACCATTGCCAGACAGAGTTATGCCAGTCTTTGTGTCATCATTGTGAGGGAAGTATGTGCTGCAGTCGGCACCAATCCAGTGTCTGTTACAAACACACTTCAGTTCATTACTGCAAACCTGAAATCCACAATCAATCAAGAGCACAGGTCAGCCTTCTGATACAGAAGCGTGAAATATAAGCACTGACTTCTATTAGATGCCTAGAATTTGATGGTGCTGAAAAACTCAGTACTTTCTTCTTAAGACTAATTTCCTTATTTCTTTTTCAAGGAACTAAAATAATATTTTCTAGAGATCAGTCGTTAGACCCAAGGGAGTAATGAATGTTTCAGGGAAAATAAATTTACGGTCTAAAAAAAAAATCAATGAAATTGTTTTGTATTTCATTAACTTAAATTTTATAGGAGGGAGAGTTTTAAAACTAAGCAGAAGTACAATCATTTGCCAAGTACCCAATAGAAAAGTTTCTTCCAAAGAAACGGTCTTTATACCAATATTTTATTCATCTTTTAGGAAGCAAAAAAGATAAAGAGCAATCCAACAAAAAAGAGGGAAGGCCTGATTGGTCTAAGAAGAAAGTCTCACAAAGCAAGAGCCCCAGCACCTCAACCCAAGCTAGAGAGAAATGACTTCCGTGTCATGGAAACCCCCAACCCTTCAAACAAAATGTCAGGAAAAATTTTCACATAAAATGGCACCAAATTTTTAAAAAATGGTAAGATAATAATCTATCTTCGGGGCGCCTGGGTGGCTCAGTGGGTTGGGCCGCTGCCTTCGGCTCGGGTCATGATCTCAGGGTCCTGGGATCGAGTCCCACATCGGGCTCTCTGCTCAGCAGGGAGACTGCTTCCCTTCCTCTCTCTCTGCCTGCCTCTTTGCCTACTTGTGATCTCTCTCTCTCTCTATCAAATAAATAAATAAATAAATCTTTAAAATAAATAAATACATAAATAAATAATCTATCTTCACTTATACGTCCAGGAAAAAGAATCGATACCTAGATCTTATACTTTAAATGGAGTGGGAAGTAGGGGAGAATTCAGTTAGGTTTAACATCAGAGAAGTTGTTCAGGGGGCAGGACTGTCACTGGATCACTTTCTATCTTCTGTCTGATCTATGCCATACACCCATGCTAAATGTAACTATAAAATATGGTTAAGAAAATGTAGATTTCAAATCAGTAAATCTCTGCAGACTGGCAAATATGCAGGAAGAAAAGGTTTAGGTTTAAAGTCAAAAGGCCCAAGTGTGGGTGCCACTTTTACCCTTCTTGTCAATGGATTTTAGCCAGGTCAACTGGCTCCTCCAACTCTCTGTTTCCACGTCACACAACAGTGACACAGTTACAAGGACGGTGACACGAGTGTCCTGTGTCGCAAGAGAGTCTGAGCAAAAACATTTATCCAACACTCATTATGCCCAGGCATTGTTTTAAGTATTAAATATAAGTTACAAGTATTAACTCACTAATTATTCACAAAAATCCTGTAAAGCAGACAATACTCTTCTTCTTCTCGTTTTACAGGAGAATCAATCAAATCACACATAGGCTAAATAAGTTGCCAAATCTTACTCAGGAAGAAACAGAGATGGGATTCAAACTCAGACCGTCTGATTCCAAGCCCATACTCTTAACCACACAATGTACAGTGCTTAGACATTATCTACTGTATTCTCATTTTAATTTGTGTCATATATATAGAGTTACTGTGAACTAAAAATACATAGGATGTAATGTCTCTGTATTATGCATAATTACTGCAAATGATTTGGATGACATTTGCCACCTGAATTACTTGTGTCTATCACTTTTATTCATTCATTAAACAAATATTTTATTAACAAAACTCTACTAACAAAACTTTGGTCTCTGTGTTATATACGGGATTTCTAGATGAAGAAGACATTGTTATCCATAGCATGAATGATCAAGAAGTAATTTGATTGTTTTTGCCTTTTCCTCCCAAAAAGCATTTCCCCTTAACATCTCCTCACTTATTCAAGAAAGAAGACTTAGCAGACCTCTTTACAGCAGCAGAACTACTTACTCTATGCCTTCTCTATTTTCACTTGCCATTAAGAACTCCTATCCTTTGGCAAAGAGTTACAATTGGTAAGACCTCCCTAAGAAAATCCTTGGCATATCCCTGGAGGATCTGCATGGAATGACCAGAATTGAAAGGCTCACAACTTCAAGACAGGGATCCTTTACCTCAAATGGATAATATGACCAGTTCAAGCAAAGAATCAAGGTAGGGTAAACAAACAAACAAACAAACAAACAAAAAACAACATAGTGCATGCCAAAAGAAACAGAGGCAAAAATGACTTTATTAGTATAAGAAGTCTTAATAGAAAATGACCAAACTGTGATCACCATCACAGCACTTTTATCTAACTTAGAAACTTACATATATAGGACCTGCACTATCAGATATGTGACTGGAAGGGTAGAATTTAGTCCTTTAAGCAATGCCATTCTTTCCATTCATCTGTGATAAACATTTCCCTGACTCGTTCAGTTTTTACTTCTAGGAGCTATCCTCAGCTGATAGGCACCTAGTGTGGCTACAGAAGGTATTTATGATCTGTTCTAATTGCTCAGTATCTGGACAACACCAGTCATTAAATATTGTGGCCAATGTCCCTTTTTACACCCTTTAAAAAAAATCCCATTACAGTTTATTAAAATCTCTCTCCCAGATCATTTGTAGAAAACTGGCATTATATGATAGGAGAATTTGATTAGGAAGATTATGCTTTTTCTTATTCCCAGGCTCGTACAGATTATACAATAGAAACAGTCTAATGACTATGACCAAGTAACTGTTTACATGCCAGCTAGAAACATGGATAAGCACGTTTTCCGTTTTTACAAAATAAGCAGATTAGGGTCATATCTCTTTCTGTGAATACAGGAGTTTCCCCATGGCAAGGTACTGAATACTTACTCCATTTCCTGAACAAACAGTGCCTTCTTTATTGCTTAAGCAAGTACTAAAGTTGAAAGAAGCCACAGGAAGACACCTATGTTCTAAGCACATCATTTGGGGACCACAAGGTGTCCCATCTTCCACATAGCCAAGATCTACATCTTCTTCGAGCTTCACATGCCCACCACTAAAAACAGAGAACAAAAAGAAAATAGGATTCCATTAATTCACATTCATTTTGAGAATCTGAGGATTTCCTCAAAGGCTCAAAAATTGGCAGCATCAGCTACTTCTGGAAGATAGAATCTGCTTAAAGATTAAAGTGGGTTAAGTGTCGGACTCTTGAGTTCAGCTCAGGTTGTGACCTCAGGGTGGTGAGACTGAGCCTATTGGGCTAAGTGTGGAGCTTACTTGGTATTCTCTCTCTTCCTCTTCTTCTGCTTCTTCCCCATGCTTGAATGCACATGCTCTTTCTCTCTCTCTCTCACTAAAAAACACCAAGTTAAATTAAACGAAAAAGTGGGCAATAATACTTTTTCTATTTTTCTATTTATTATCTAATAAAAACCAAGAGCATAACCATTTCAACCTCTAAATGGAGAAAGCAATTGAATCTTTTAATCTAATTCCTTTTTTTTTTTTTTTAAAGATTTTGTTTATTTATTTGTCAGAGAGAGACAGGGAGAGCGCACAAGCAGGCAGAGTGGCAAAAGAGGCAGAGAGTGAAGCAGGCTCTCCTGCTGAGCAAGGAGCCCCATATGCAGGACTTGATCCCAGGACTCTGGGATCATGACCTGAGCCCAAGGCATCGGCTTAACCAACTGAGCCACCCAGGTGTTCCTTTTGATGTAATTCTTTCAGAGATATTGCTATATTTTAGGATTTAAGCATTATTATAAAAAAGGCCTGAATTGAAATAGCTTTATCATTTTGCCTTGGCTATCATGTACAAGTCAAGTAAGCCATTATTACTAGTATTTGGTTTGAGAAGTAGGTAGGTTTCAAGATTTCAAACATGTTTCGAAGAAGGATGAGAATTGGTTTATGTTTACATTTCCCCAAAAGATTGTTAATTTGAAAATTATATTTGAGAATAGTTATATGATTAACTTTACTATTCAATACAGCAAGCCTAACTACTATATAGGAATAAATAAAACAGAACACAGCTAAAATGTAAAACCGTAATTTAGTCAATGATGCCATATCAATGGCATTCTTTCTCCATTCTTTCTCTTTATTTTTAACAAAATGACACATGCATCTATTTCAAAGAGTCAAACAGATAAATCTTTTTTTTTTTAATTCAATAAAGTGGTTTAGAGCCCCCTCCTCCACCATATATCCCTCCCTGTAGGAAACCACTTTCTACTTTTAACTGATTCTTTTGTTATTTATAAATTCTTTAATTAAGAATTTGTGTTACTATTTTTTATTTTTCCATTTCAGATACTACCAACTGACTTCCCTCAATGAAATTTGAAAATTTGTATCTTTCTCCTATCCTCCCATCATAAATTTGGTTTAATCAATACTCAAATCAATAACAAAAATGCACACTATCAGGATTATGTAAATGTTATTCAGTTCTGTAATACAGCATGCCATAATTAAACCTTTTCTTTTCCTGTACAACTTTTCATGTTCCCTCAGATTAGCAAGTCTCTTGTTTGTTGTCTTCCTGCCTACTTTTCTAAGAATTTTTCACTAATGCAAAATTAATCAAACTCAGCTGATCCCCAAATCCCCAAGATGTATCTGAGCACCAGTTCTTCCTCCTGCAGAAATGTCTCCTGGAGTTTCTATCTGGAGTGTACCCTGTTCCTGTCTGACCTGGCTGTCTGCTGTATCTTGTGCAAAACTGTAGTGTCTGGGGTTTCCCCACATCGTTCACTGGAGGAGTGCCCTGACTCTTCATGGTGGGTATCTTGTTTCCTATGTGCCCAGCCTTTCCCTTTCTTAGCTTACACTTTCATTTGAGTGGAGCACAATTTCTAATAGCTTCCTGAGAAAGGGTTTAGGGGAGTACATTTGCAGGGAAATCTGCATATCTAAAAGTGTGTCCATTTTCTCCCTTTACACTCGATTGATAGTTCACCTGGGTTCGGAACTTAGTTCAGAAATCAGGTTCTCCATCGTCTGCTGGTTCCCAGGGCTCCTGCTGATAGATCCCAAGACTGATGCTTTTTCTCCCTCCTCTCTGAAAACATTTGGGGTTCTTTTCTTTGTCCTAAGGTTCTGATGTTGCATAATGATATGTTTAGATGTGCCTCTGAGTTCACTCATGGAACCTGCACACGGTCAGCCTGTCGACGTAAAAACTCAAGTCCATCCTTTGTAGACAATCTCAGTCACTCACTGACGATTTCTTCTCTGTTCTTTTCCCTGTTTATCCTTTGTATTCCAGTTTGGTGAGGTTTTCTCTACATTTCACTCCTTTCCTGCTTTATGCTCTACTTTCTGGGAGATAATTTCAACTACTGGGTTTAATATCTACCTCCATATTTTTAATTCCAACAGCATTTGTTTCTATGAATGTTCTTCATCTGTTTTAAAAAATAGCATTCTATTCTTATCGACAGGTGCCTTTTCTTCTGGTTGTTTTTATCTTTTTGTGTATGTGTGTGTATGCATGTATGTTATGTGTGTTAGAGCCTTTCTTCATGTGTCTGATAAAGTGCTCATATTTGATTTGAGAAATGAGGTAAGTGATAGGAAATTTTAGGGATTTCTGGCTGAACATTGATGAGGCTGGTCGACCCTGACATCAATTTTGCCAGCTGTTCTTCAGTGCTCATATTTGATTTGAGAAATGAGGTAAGTGATAGGAAATTTTAGGGATTTCTGGCTGAACATTGATGAGGCTGGTCGACCCTGATATCAATTTTGCCAGCTGTTCTTCAGTTTGGAAACCTGTTTGATTATCTGTAGAATGTAAAGCTCAAATCTTCCATAGGAGGGTGAGGGATCCCCAGTTTAGGTGAGTCAGGAAGTGATCTGTTGGCAGACTTTCAACTATCTTCTTTATTTTAGCCCTTCTCTGTCCCCGAAACCTTTACTCTGTCTTCCAGAAGTAGCTGATGCTGCCAATTTTTGAGCCTTTGGGGAAATGACTTTATATACCAGGATAGCTCTCCAATATTCCCCATTACTGATTTAGGAATTCAGCTTTCTTAATTTTGACAATCATTTGCCACACATCCATTCGCTCTCCACTCTTCCAAATTTTGTTGCTGTTTTCTCCTCTTCCTTTCTCGACCGCCCTGTGAATACATGAATTCTAAAAAAAAAACCAGTTAGGGTCATTTTAGTGGGGTTTCAGAAGGGAGTAAAAGAAGATCACGTATATTTAACCTATTGACTTAACCAGGAGTTCTGACTGGTTTTCCTTAGTAGGAGTGAAATGCAAACTAAACCTTACAAGATATTCCTGACCCATTAAACAGAACTCTAACAACCACAGTCAACTAATTCTTATCTTCTTTTCAGCCCTTTACTGTCAGGATTTACTTGGTCTCCCCTACAGACTAGATTCTGTTCCCGCCTGCTAACACACATGGAACTGAAAAAAATAAAGTAACCCTATGCAGGACTCCTCAAAGTAAGTTGACCAATGTTCCCAGAGAATGCGGGAGATGATTACCTGCAGTTTAATGTCTTTCCCTGCTGCACAACCAAAGTAGATGTGATTTCACCATCAAGTTCTCCAAGCCTGGGGATATTACCAATGTTGGTGCATAAAAGGTAACCACAAAGCACATCCCTGTGTTAAAAGATACCAATTATTTGCTTTTTTCCCCAAAGAGAGGACAAGCCATGTACAGTTAGAACAATAATCTTATCTCATTTTAGTGCTTGTTTTTTAGCTTTTCCTTTACTGTCCATTAGTTCAGGTATTTCTCTAAAGGAAATTATCCACCAAAATGACTTATTTTAGATCAGAATCTCCTTCCTAGAACAGACCACTGGATATGCTAAATTTTTTTTTTTTTTTAATATTTGACAACTGAATAAATGACCTTTGGATGGGTACTCTTTTGGAAGACAGCTCTTTCTTCAACCTGTTGTCCCAGAATTAAAGAATCTTATATATATAATAGATACTCAGTCAGAAAGACTCGTGATCCCTTTTTCAATATATTCCACTATTCCCCCAACTACCACATACAATTCAAATTTAACATATAAAATATTTCCAGTGGTATTAAATACTGCACTATATCTAGCATATTTTTAATTACTAATATAGATAATAAACAAACATACACTAATAAATATCTTATCAAGAATGATTAGTGGGCTAGCAAGATTATATAAGAAAATATTAAGCTTAAGATAAAGAGAAAAATTAGAACTTATATTTATCATCAACATAGAAAAATACATTAATTCATCCTTAAAAAATAATTTTAAAGGTTATATCATTTTGTTGACTCTATCGCAAACAAAAATGCTTTCTTAACACAGAAGAGATATTCAACATTTTTATAAGTGTCATTTATGTGCATGGAAATTACTAAGTACTTTAGGATATAAAAGGAAAAAAGACACGGTCAAGGCAATAGACTCAGATGAGAAGAGAAACCGCACACATCAACAACGATAAAAAGGGGCAGGGAGGGAACAAGGGCCATAATAATAGTACGAAAGACTGTGGGGATTCAGAGAAGAGGAAAATGATTCATTCCTAGAGTAAATCCAGAAACAATTTATACAGTGTTGTCCAAGTGGACGGTGACTGGTGATGGAGTGAGGATAGAGGGTGCTTTGGAAGGAATGAGCAGCTCACGCAGTGGGATGGAGATGGGAGCACACAAGGCATGGGTGAGGAATGACAAGGTTTGCTAGAATTTGGGAGTAAGAAGAAGAAAACAAAAAAATGAAGGTTGAGGACAAACTGAGGAGGATATAAAGGGTCAAGCTAACGTTCCATTTCATTCATTAAACAAGACAGCAGGACATGCCACAGGGTGCTCAGGGAGAGTCCTGAAATCAGACTGCCACATTCTACTTCTGCATCCACTGTACCTAGCGAGATGACCTTGGTCAAATGAATGAACTGTGCCTCAGTTTTTCCTCCATAAAATGAGAACTGCCGTAAAGACTAAATAATATAGCTTATGTAAACTGTAAGACGGTGTGTACCCAGGAAATGTTGGGCATTCTTCTTACCATTAGGTACGTGTGACCAGTGAAATTTGAACGAAGAACTAAAACTCAAAACAATTCAGCAGATGAATATTCTGAGGGCAGCATGCTAGGGACTCCTGGTTTAAGATACTCTTAAGAGGCCTTTGTAACAGCTGAAGAATTAATATGGGTCTTAACTGCAGCAGTGCAATAGGAAAGGAAATGAAGAGATCAGTTAAGACAAGTGGCTGTGATCTGGTGTCTGGACAACGTGTCAGAGGGATGGTGGAGTCAAGGACCATTGCGAGGCTTCTAAACTGAAGGACAGTGAGAATATGAGGACCTTCGACAAAAATGGTGGCTTAGTAAAGTCAGAGACAGTTAATAGAGTATATAGTCTCCTGGCTTTAATTTCTGTTGCTTTTGAAATGCAAGCAGGCGCCTTCTAGGTGAGAAAGTCCTGAGGCACCTGCAAGGGTGACCTGAGCCTTGGGTGAGGGGTCAGCATCCATGTTAAGATTCAGGACTCTTCTGCAAGGTGGAGCTGGAATGCTGGGAAAAGAGGAACAAAGCAGGCAGCAGAAGGCTCTGTGATGCTGTGAACAGGAAGGTCCTGGGGGCTCCGAAAGTAGTATTTGCAATTAACTAAGGGATAAACTCTGTGCAAACTTCTAGGTCTCACCGTTTGTTGCATTGTATCCACGTGTCTTTGTCTTTCCCACAGTTACCCTTCTCTGTCCCTTCGATATTCAGTTTCTCATAGCAGTATTTGTCCGATGCCATCACCTCTGAAGCAGAACAGTTTTCTATCAGTGAGGGATTTAACATGTGAGCTGCTCAAAAGGTTTACAGTAAGGGAAAAGGAGCCCTTTATGGACTCTTCCTCCTGACAATGGTGCCAATCCCAAAAACTGTACCCATGGTTCCCAAGAGTTGTCCTTTACCACAATACCCACAACTCAGCTACACTCCTCATGACTGCTCACTGGAAATCTGGAAAACAGATCTATGTAGATCTGGGATCGGATTGAGGTTTCAAGAACAACACTCCTCAGAATGTGGCCAATAAGGAGGGGAAGATGCTACCAAATTGTTCCCAGAATAAACACTCCACATTTTAATCTCTGTGCCAAATGTAAGGTACAAATTTCTTACTTGGCAACTTCTATTAATCATAATGACAAGTTTATTAAAATAACTACACACTATAATTAAAGATTCAAGAAACAGGAGTATAATTTCTCATCTTGTTTACTAATTCTCAACAAATATTAAAAAACAATTTAATTTTATTCTGTCTTTAGACAAGCTTGAATTCATGCTAAAGCCAAGATAGACAAATAACATTTTAAGCTACATCAGCAAATTTGTCAGGACTTTGTTTTGACTAAAGCCAAGGATGGTTGATGGAACTGTCCAGGAGTTAGAGCAAAATGACTTCTGCAAATTAATCAAAAGACAACTGTTTGTGTATATTTTTTTTTAAAAAATCACGTTAAAAAATAATCAGGGTTTTTTTTTTCCTACTTCTTGCTGTAAGCCAAAACTGTATCTCTTTGTTCAAAGTACAAACCTGTATTTCTGTATTTTCCCCCATTCTCCAATTACTCAGAAGAGGACATACACCTGCCCTCTCAGAGAAAATGTAGCCACGATTTGTGATAATTAAAGATTATCTTTATAGCTTACTTCCTAATACAAACTGTCTTCTGAAAGAGTTTAAAGCAGAAATTCCTTCCCAAAAAATATATGGCACAATATTTAAATATACATTTAAACAGAAATATAATTTAAATAATATATTTTAGATATAAATATTATATATTTCCCTCCAAATGTCTGACAAGCTTTGAAAGCAGTAACATTAAAATTTTCTTCTGATGTGCACACCTACCTCAGCAGAAGGTCCCCTGTAATTAGGAAAACCAGCTAGACTTCAAGAGAGAGAGTTGAGGAAGAAAAAGCAACTCTAGATAAGCTGCTACAGTACGAGGCCAAGGATGCCCTTCCTAGGGTCCATGCCCATCCCATATGGTTGTACAGATTTAGCTTAAGGACATTCAGCTAAGAGAAGTGTAAGTGGATCTGAAATCCGGGTTTGCTCTATTCTCCAGGCTGCACATGCTTCATTTGTTGGGCAGCAAAGGCACTTTCTTTCTTGTCCAAAGGTACAACTGGTGGGTCCCCAGTGTTGGGTTCCCCAATAATGGGTCCATGGTCAAAGGAGCGAGACTGATACAAAGCGAAGGTCAAGCAAAGCTTTATTTCGCACCAAGCATCAAGAATCAAACCAACAGGTCCGGCCGCCCCTTTCAGAGAGGGTGATCCCTCCCCGCCTCAAAGACTAACTTTTATAGAGCAAAGACCACGTGGTTGAGCCTGGCCACACACAGGTGGCCAATGAGATTGCAACACACATAGAAAGCTGCACAGTCATCTTAGGTCACACACGGGTGGCCAATTGAACTCTATAATTCACCCCATAGTAGCTATTTGAACTAGCCTATCACCTTGGTCAGAATTGGTGCCCAAAAGGTGGCCAAAAGGTGGGGCCCACACTCCTTGGTAGCTAGGGAGACAGAATGCCTGCCCCACTGATTGGATGTTTCCACCCGCCCCACTCATCCCTGCATCTGGGCTCTGTTATCTCTACCTGACCTGACCCACCCTTGTATTTGGGCTTTGTTATCAGGAACAGGTTTCCCTACTTGCTTTTAAGTAAGTTCCCTGGGGGCGGGGGCGGGGGCAGCGTCAATTTAAGTTTTACCACATAAACAACAAAACTGCAGTTCCACAGAGGTGGGGCCTGCTCTGGCTAAATAGGCCCTTACACAACCAACTAACCAAGTGTCTTCACAAAAATGCTTTTCTCTAATTCCACAAAAGTGCTCCAACTCCGTTTGTTTCCCAGAATCAATAGTCTCTCATGGTTTGTCTCCCTCTCTGATTTCTCCCCCCTTCAGTTTTCCCTCCCTTCCCCATATGGTCCTCCAGGCTATTTCTTAAGTTCCACTTAGGAGTGAAATTGTATGATAATTGTTTTTCTTTGCTTGACTTATTTCACTTAGCATAATACCTTCCAGTTCCATCCATGTGGATGCAAATCATGGGTATTCATCCTTTCTGATGGCTGAGTAATAGTGCATTGTACAAATGGACCACATCTTTATCCATCTGTCTGTTGAAGGACAGCTCTGCTCCTTCCACAGTTTGGTTGTGGACATTGCTGTTCTGAACACTGGGGTGCATATGCCCCTTGTTTTCACTACATCAGTATCTTTGGGGTAAATACCCAGTAGTGCAATTGCTGGGTTGCAGGGCAGCTCTACTTTTTTCTTTTTTTTAAAGATTTTATTTATTTATTTGACAGAGAGAGACCACAAGTAAGCAGAGAGGCAGGCGGAGAGAGAGAGAAGGAAGCAGGTTCCCCACTGAGCAGAGAGCCATTGTGGGGCTCGATCCCAGGAGCCTGAGATCATGACCTGAGCCGAAGGCAGAGGCTTTAACACACTGAGCCACCCAGGGCAGCTCTACTTTTAACATCTTGCGGAACCTCCATACTGTTTTCCAGGGTGGAGGTGAAAGACCCCTACCCTGGAAAGCCCCCTCCCTTAGTAGACAAATAGAATAACTATCCGCTTGTTTGCTTTTCTGTAAACCGCTGGCCTTTAGATATAAGACTAGGTTATTAATTGTGTGATTAATTGCTTATTAATTGCTCTTTTGCCTTTCTGTAACCGCTTGGCTTATAGAAATAATAGAGACGCCATGATGGCATTCCTCCCTTCCCCCTTCTTGTTCCCCTCTCCCGCCTCTCCCTTCGCGCCCGCGGGCCCTCATAACCAATCAGCTTGCTCCCCCTTCCCGCCTCTCTCTTCGCGCGCGGGTCCCCAGAGCCAATCAGCAGACTCCAGGTATGCCTTTTTCACAAGTTCAAACTATCCACCAATCAGTTGCGCCCCACCCAAAACTTGTTTGTACCTTCCTATAAAAGACCCTGCTTCACTCCGGTCGGTGTGTTCGGTTAGCCGGAGCTACCGACCACCCGCCGGTACCTGCGTGATAATAAACCTCTTGCTGATTGCATCCAGTGGCAGTGTTGGATTCTTGGGTAAGGGGATCCGCGGGTCTTTCAGAGGGACGGGAGAGCCGGGTGATGGGGACTGAGGAAGGCACGTGTCATAATGAGCACTGGCTGTTACAGGCAATGCATAAATCATTGATCACTACATCGAAAATTAATAATGTATTATACAGTAGCTAACTGAACATAATAATAAAATAAATTACATATCAAAAAAAATTTTTTTAAGTGCCCCTACTAAGACCTTCAGTGTCTTTGAGAATTCCCCCAGTCATAAAGTGGTTGAAAATTTACTTCCATTTCAGATGTCCTTTGACCTGATATCATACTTTGAAAAGGATCAAGCCACGCTATTTACTTACTTTGCCCCCAGATGTATTTGCATTGCCTATCCCTGGTTTTACATCTTCCTCCAAAGCAAATCCCCTAAAATGGAAAAGCAAACCTATTAACGATGCAATGTCTGCTTTGCTGGATCACTGAAAAAAAGAAAATATGACTGGGAGAACTAGTAGATGAGCATTATAAACCTTTTATCTTCAGAACTGATTACAAAACATTTAAACTGGTTTTCCTATTTTGGTAAGATTTCAGTATTTCTTTCATGCTGGCACACATGAAAGGTTTAGGTAAAGATGAAGTAACCTACCTGAACACCATCACATGAATATCCATCCATTTTATGAATATTTGGGGCACACTAGGAAATGAAAACAGAACGATGAACCAAATGCACAGCAAAATATCCAGCTGAGCTAATCCCTGTAACGTTTTCTTTCTCTTTTTTTTTAAAAAATAAAAGTCTGATAGTATGGCTAAGTCTCTTAAAACATCTGAAAATAAAAACAAAAGAGATCAAGAGGAAACAAAAGGAAATACAACAATTAGTGCACTTTCCCCTAAAAATATGGATCTATCAGAGGCAAAAAGTTGATCACCCATTAGCAAATAAAAAGAACGGACAGCCAACCCTAACATTTCGGAGCATCTTGCTTTATAAAGATACACTGTTCTTCAGAGCAAGAAAAACAAGAGCACAAAACAAAAGCAAGGAGGATGCCAACATAAATGGATAAATAACCAGCCTCCTCTTTTTTACCATGAGAAGCACCACGGCCCTTACTCTTAAAATGCCTCCTGAGCAGAAGTCCACCTTGGGCACATTAGAAAAAAAACATCCTTTATAGCCCTGCTTTTCCCTTGTAGCAACTGCAGAAAATTGCAAAGCATTCTTAATAAACAGTATTTCAAAATTTATTATACATTGTTTTATTTTTATAATAATTATATATCACTTGAGAAAAGTTAGGAAATGTAAAAAAAAAAAAAAAGAAAGAAAGAAAGACAAAGTTTCTCATGTTCTTACCACCCAAGACAATAATTTTTTATATTTTGGTATATTTTTTCCCTACCTTTTTCTATAAAATTTGATTTTTTAAGTATGGGTATATGATCAAATTACAGACAACATTTTATATCCTGCTTCTTCCCTTTACTTTTTCATCACATGAATTTTTCAGGTCATAACAGGCTTGTTTGTAAGTATCATCCTTAATAGCTATAATATCCTGCACTGAGCTAACAGGCCAATGTACTACAATACTCACTTCCAACTATCTCCAGTTTATGCTGTTACAACTAATTCAACAAGAGCATCTTTGTACATCATCTCTGGATTTTGGAATCTGTTTTAAAACTCCTGCTTATGGTATAATCACATTCCAAAGAAGTCGCTCTAATATACTTTCCTTCCAGGAACACAAGGTAATCATTCATCATATCCTCATCATCACTAAGTGTTAGCTCAGAAAAACAATGCTAATTAGACGGTAAGAAAAGAAAATACTTTCACATGAAAGATCTCTAGTCTCTTAGGATGACTACCTTTAAAGCAAAACATTCTTATGATTAATGCAGGTATACCACTACTGAATCCCTCTTCTCTAAAAGAAAAACATGTAGGCTGTCCTTGCTTTGCATAGTTCCAATACACACAAATGCCATGGTTTTGTGAAATGACATCAGTACCCCAACAACACAGTTGCAATTTCAGTTACCACAGTGTATTAACTGTGAGTAATGGCACACAGCACGCAGTTTGCTACTAGCCCTTCAGTCCATGATCACTAGGTATCTAACAGTTACTAATCATGGTCAGTGACTCATCTTGTCACTTCTTGCAAAGTCTGCCAGTGACTGATCACTGTCCGTGTTCATTTAGTCCACCAACAACAAAGGTGTAGGTGTGTTGCCTCTCTCTGTCTCTGGGTAATAATAGCACGTGACATTTTATAAAACTGGATAATCATAAGAGGGAATTGGCCAGCAAAGATAAAAATGCAGGAAAGGAAAGAAATGAAAAATGATGACCTTAGAAGTGAAATTCAAATCAAACGTAAATTGAGTCACAGCAAAAAAATCACTGACTGGGCATGTTGATACTGCTACTTGGCAAAAACAAAAAACAAAAAACAAAAAACACCTCACATTCACACCATCACATCTCTTGGAGATATTTCATGACATTGAAAATGCAAAGGATAAAATGTTGAAAGCTGATCCAAACTTAGAAGGGAATCAATTCAATACGGCATAGAGAAGATGCTTACTATGGGTCCTGAGGTTTGTGGCCAGAAGGAGTGTACAGCCCAAACTACTCCTGATGAGGATTTTACAAAGAAAAAAAACTTGTAATTCTCAATGTTTCTGTTTTTAGTATGCGAAATAAGTCTGTTCATTTTTTCATTTCCCTATTCGCTTAAAACCAAGAGTCAGAGAGGTTTTAATAGGCTGACAACATTTTTTAAAGAGCACAGAACAATTATAATTTTTCGCATTGATTATCAAGAAGCCCTTACATGATTTCAGCTTGCACAGTCATTGTTATGGCCTTACACTACCCTGCAGACTGAGGACTGCCTGTGTATATAATGACCATGTGAAACCTATGAGCCCTCACCAAAGTTTATCAGTTTCCCCATCTTCTCCATTCCCAACCACATGACATTAAATTCAAGAGCAGTTATTAATGGGTGAGGTCATGCAGTGTTCTCAGAATAAAAGTGTCAAAACCTAAGAACAGACTCCAACTCAGAACTCAGGGCTCTGTGGGTCTCTCTGTTTTGACTGGCTCCTGTTTCCACCAACCGGAGAGAAAATAGGACAAAAAGCAATGCCTCCCACTCTCTACTCAAAACAAAAACAAAACAGTTAAGGCACACAAGCAGTCTGAGGTTACTTGAACACTGAGACAAAATGACGCTGCACTTCTGCTCAAACTTTGATTACTGAAACTGAAATCCCTGAGAATAAAGAGAGAATGAGAACTGATGTGAAAAAGACATGACATCGTGTCCCTTCACGTTTTGCCTCAGGGCGCCAGTGCAACATAGCTACCCCTGCTCTTTCCCGTCAGGTTTAGAGTAACGATTCTGTAAATTACCTGACTTGAATTTCCTGAGCACGTTTCACGAATATCGCAATCGTTTACTGCTTCTCGGCACACGGTCCCCATGGGCTGAAACTAAAATGAACAAAAATCGATGTGCAAAATTGCCAAAGAAATCTCTTGTGGTATCATCCCCCAAAAACCCAAAATGACTATTTTCAGATAGGAATATTGCAAGTAATTTTAAGATGGTAGTCTCTGAAAACCACATGACTGAAGGAAATGTTCATTTAATCGTGTATGAAATCATCTGCGTAGTCATCACACAGAAGTCTTGAGATGTCTGCTAAAATAGGATCGGTCTGGAAGATCCATCTCCCCAGAAGGACAAGTCTTTCCAAGTTCTAGTAATTCGTCCTCCCAAAAAAGGTTTTGGATTTTCACTTTACTCTTCATTCTTACTGGCACATTCATCCTTTTACTCTCTTTTATCTCAACTGCCAAGAGTCT
Source organism: Mustela nivalis (assembly GCF_964662115.1). Classification (NCBI taxonomy): domain Eukaryota; kingdom Metazoa; phylum Chordata; class Mammalia; order Carnivora; family Mustelidae; genus Mustela; species Mustela nivalis. The sequence goes on from NC_139031.1 coordinate 72,869,187, forward strand.
GAACGTTACATTCTAGGCTGAATTGCAAAAGTTAGATTTCCTGGCAAAGCGATTTCCTCCCATATGGTCCTTTATCTCCTGCTTCATTACAGGTCTAAGGCATGGTCTTTTAATTCTCGTCTAATGTTTCTATTATTTGTACCTGCACATGGGAGGGTTTTTTTCTCTTTTCTTTTTTCTCTTGCCTAATTTCAACTACCTCAAATATTCCTTGTAAGTGTAGGAGTTACAAATAAGTTTTTTAAAAGATTTTAACTATTTATTTATCACAAGTAGGCAGAGAGGCAGGCAGAGAGAGAGGGGGAAGCAGGCTCCCCGCTGAGCAGAGAGCCTGATGCAGGGCTCAATCGCAGGACCCTGAGACCATGACCTGAGCTGAAGGCAGAGGCTTAGCCCACTGAGCCACCCAGGCGTGCCTCTCAGTGTATTTTTCTATTCCCCCTCCTTCATTTCACTATCCTGCCTCTGGTTCCTCCAGGAGTTTAGGATGGGGGCAGCAACAGGGGGTACAGGATAGAGAAAGTGGTCAAAACCTCTTACTTGACTGGAATTGCTGCAGCTAACTTTGTTTGATAGTTAAAATCATGACATTTTCTTGTCATTCTATTTTCGTGTACTTGTTCCCTGAAATGTTCATACCACAAAAAGCCTAATTCTATCCATCAAAATAAAAGTGGCATTTTACAAGCGGGCAGACCTAAAACATCAAAGATTAAAAATAAATGATTGGGGACCCTTCTGATACAGGCAGAGAGGCTGAGAGACTAAACAGATGATGCAAATGAAGTCTTAAAATGTCTGTTGTGTATTCGATTTAATCCTCCTTTTTAATTTTTTTAAAAAAGCTTTCATTTATTTATTTCACAGAGAGACAAAGATTTTATCTATTTATTTGACAGATAGAGATCACAAGTAGGCAGAGAGGCAGGCAGAGAGAGAGGAGGAAGCAGGCTCCCCGCTGAGCAGAGAGCCCAATGCGAGGCTCCATCCCAGGACCCTGAGATCATGACCTGAGCTGAAGGCAGAGGCTTAACCTACTGAGCCACCCAGGTGCACCTAATCCTTCCTTTTCAGAGAGTGCTTTCAGAGATCTCGCCAGTGCCTTGCTTGTCTTAAAAAGCTGCCAGAGACACAGCAGTAAAGGAGAAACAACAGAGACTGCTGCCAGATCTGGGATGACACATCACATCTATTCCTTAATAGCTGAACGAGCATATGCAGGTTATACCACTTCCATGAGACCGGGATTGCTCAGTTGGAAAAAAGGGTAATGGTGCCTCTCCCAAACGTGTGGTGGCGTCATCATCCATGACAGTCGTCTCAGCAGGGATTTTGCTCCTAAGGGGACACTGGGCAATGTCTGGAAATATTTTTGGTTGTCACGACTGGGAGGGGTGGTGCTTGTATCTAGTGGGTAGAAGTCAGGGATTTTCTAAATAATTTAACAATATACAAGACACACCCTCAAAACGAAACAAGCATCCAGCCAAAAATGTCAACACTGCCAGGACTGAGAAAACCAGACACATGATGAGATAAATCAGAAGTGCTCAGCACAATCTCTGGCACTCAGTAGACATTGACTATGATAGATTCATATCCCACTCTCCCTTAACTCATTAGACTAAAGACAGTCCATCAGCGAATAATCAGTAAGAGAGTGTTGTGCATATTTATTTATTCATTCAACAAATATTTAATAAGAACTTGTCCCAATTACTGGGTAAGTCACAGGCACTAACCCCCTGAAGTGTACATACGGACATGGATCCTACACTTCACAACAGCTAATGTAGAACCTTGTGCCAGATTTTATATGAGAAGAGAAAAAAGAGATTTATTTATTTGAAATAGGTAAGCCTCAGATAACTTTTAGTCATGATGTTAAGGCTTAAATATGTGGGGACAGGTATGGGATGCTATTAGGAGGATGAAAACCATGTGCCTAAAGGTGCATTCTAAAACCTCATGCATGGTAATACCTGTAACATGTTATCAAGTCTAAAAGTATAGCTTCTACTCCTTCAACAACTAATACAATAAATTACACCAAGAAGAGCAGCAAGAAAGGAAGAATCTGTTGAATATCCACTTGGCTTTAAAAGAAATGTGCATGCTCCTCAGGTAAGTGGTAATGAGAAGACGAGCTGGGGAAATTAACCAAGTTCAGGACCCAGCTCTCTGACTTACTTGGGACAAGACCCTGGGCAACCATTTACCCAGTGCTCGCCTTAGTGTTCTCAACTGTCAGGGATTAAAAAAAAAAAAAAAGTAATACACTTCACAAGATTTTGTGAGCATCCTGTGAAGCACCTGGCAACTCAGTCTTAATATGTTACGCACTACTATTGTTATTACAGCATATTTGCCTAACCTTACGGAGTTAATCAAATACGTAGTCATTACTCAACATTTATTTACCTTGCACTTTTTACAACAAAGACCATCACTGCATTGAGAGTCCTGAGTCAAGGTGCATTTCTTACAACACTCTGCTCCTTCAAGGACACACTCCTAAGGAATAGAAATATTTTCAAAACATCAGAAAATGGGGTCATTTTCTAAAACTACTAGGATATATTTTTTAAATAAATGTATAGCCCCCCCAATAATAATCTTTCTTTCATATATCCTATGAAATTTCCAGACATAACAATAGTTTCAGTGAGTGGACCTGGAATGACCTTGAATAACCTAAAAAAAAAAAAATCAAAACACCCAGAGACTTACTGCGGGGGTCCCACAATCACACTCCTCTCCGGTTTCAATGAAGCCATTGCCACACTCAGGAGGATCAAGAAGCTGTGAGATGAAACCAAAAAGGGAACTAAAATATGCACAAATCAAGATCAAAGACCATATAAAAAACCATGAACACCACAACTACATATCTGATATACCCGTCAGTCATTTCCAAGTATATTTTTCTTTTTCTGCAAAGGTGTAACTTTAGAACTTCAGAACTGGGAACTTGAGAACAAAAGTGTGTACTTTTCTTTCCATTTCAGATTTAACTATATTTACATATGTAATATGCATATGGATTCCAGTAAATGCCACTGAAATAAAAGATGATCTGACCATTGACTGAACCCATGCCAAACTGATTTAAAATTTCATTTCAAGCAGGAAGCAAGGGATTTGGAGACAAAAAGTGTGGGTTCAAATCTTGGCTCAGGTACTTAGCTTGGGCAAAAGGCTTGTCATCTCAGAGCCTAAGAGCTTTAATATTTAAAGCAAAAATAATAATAATATTAGCTTCCCATCTACATCACAAACTGCTGTGAAGCTCAAGTTCAGTCATCTGTGAAAGCTCTTTAGCAACTATATATCCTTGTGAGATAGCAAGCTATTTCATAGACTATTAGGAAAACACAAAAATTAATAAATCCACTGATTTATTTAACATAAAATATAGCTTCTCCAATTAACACAGTTTTGCGGAACACAGTAATAATAACTGGCCCCAGAGATGGAAACAACTTTAAGCCTGTACAAGAATACATTTTAAGACTATTTTTTAAAAATTTTATTTATTTATTTTGACACAGAGAGATCACAAGTAGGCAGAGAGGCAGGCAGAGAGAGAAGGGGAAGCAGGCTCCTGCTGAGCATAGAGCCTGATGCGGGGCTCAATCCCAGGACCCTGAGATCATGACCTGAGCCGAAGGCAGAGGCTTAACTGACTGAACCACCCAGGCACTCCAAGACTATTTTATTTTTTATCTCTCCATCATTTCCATTATCTTTAGAGCATAACTTATCTTACGGTGATAGGTAAAATTAGTAAGTAGCTGCTATATCCCAGTTATATAATATTCATTCAGAAGTTCATCAAAGTTTACATAAGATAGAATGGAATGGAACACACACCTATCAACAGACACACATCCCGAAACACACTTTCTTAACTAACTAGAAGGGGGAAATAACAATTAAAAAAAAAAAAAAAAAAAGCAGCAGCAATGACAACAAAATCCCCACCCGATTTCAAATATTCTCTCCTCTCCTACAAAATAATCAATACACCGCTAGATTCTGTTTTCAGCTGAAAGGGATCATAATTAATGAGACAGCTTTGAAAGCCAAAACTAAAACTCATCCAGGTAAAAAAATCCACTTATTCTTTTACTCGGAGCCCAGAATAAGCTGTTATTTTCATAAAGAGACTTCAGCTGTTTTTCATTTATAGCAGCAGGGAGTTAGTTCAAATGTCCCTTCTGAAACTTCTGCAAAGAGTCTTCAAAATTGTCACTTTGCTCTTCAAAGCAATGTGATACACTTCCTAAATTCTACTGGAATAGACAGAGAATGAGACTAGATAAATGAGGATAAAGGCAATGCCACACACCACTGTGGTGCCCAGAAGCACGGAACAGTTCACATAATAAACAAGAACAAAGCATTCTGCCTTAACATGCAGGCTTTCAAATGAGCGAGGAAGACCTGCTTTCAAGTCTGTAACCAGAGTTTGCTCTGCAAATTGGAAAGTCCTATGACAAAGTCTAAGCACACGAAGAGTTTTTTCCTTTTCTGCTTTAAGCAGCCTTGGGTTTCATACTGAGAAGTAATACTAATTTTAATCATATTGCTTATCCTAAAAGGCAGTGGTACGGAGTAATGAGGGGGAGAAATGCCCCCTTTCTATCAGTATGAGTTGTGGTTACATATACAAACAAACAAAAAAACGAACCAAGAGAATGACAGAGAAAGGCAAGTGAAACCATCTTTGCAAGCTAATCATTTTTTGGAAAACACAGTATTATTTCTACCTGCTTTCTATTCCCATCACAATAGCTCAAAAAGCTGGGGTGCCTGGGTGGCTCAGGTGCTTGAGCATTCGACTCTTGACTTCAGCTCAGGTCAGGATCCTGGGATGCTGGGATGGAGCCCGGTGCCAAGCTCCGTGCTCAGCAAGGAGTCAGCTTGAGATTCTCTTCCCTTCTCCTGGTGCCCTTCCCCCAACTTGCTTTAAAGCTGCCTTTATTATTATTTTTTAAGATTTTATTTATTTATTTGACAGAGAGAGGGACAGCGAGAGAGGGTACAAAAGCAGGGGGAGTGGGAGAGAAAACCAGCCTTCTGGCTGAGCAGGGAGCCTGATGCAGGGCTGGACCCCAGGACCCTGGGATCATGACCTGAGCTGAAGGCAGATGCTCAATGACTGAGCCACCCAGGCGCCCCTAAAGCTGACTCACAATGCAGATATTTTGCATAACTAGCATATGGACATATATGCCAAGCTGGAAAGTTTTCTTTTTGTAAGAGCCAATGGCTAGAAATTTACATTTATAATACCTCAGAAAGATCAATAACTAATAACTCTAATCACACTTAGTACCTTAGAAGGTTTGTTGAAAAGGCAGGCACCACCTCCACTATTCAGAAAGTCATGATACTCTTCAATATTACACTGGGTGAACTTTTTAGGAAGATAATACCTGTAAGAAAAGCATTAACTGGGTGTAACTTAAGTCTCCCTTATCTGTATGCCAGTCTTGAACATTGTTAAAATTGTAACATTATTCTTAAAAGTGATAGAATAAATTCCACTATGTCAGCATTTGTTTTAAATCCATAAGACTTTGATTCTACCAGTGTATTTCTAAATTCTTCACTTGGTGACTAATAGTAGCAATGGGCCATTCATTATTAGCATATACGTTCAAAAGAAACACACACATACCTGTATTTTTAATCAAAGAGCATAGGAATAATGAGTTTTTCTTAAATATAAAAACTGGATTCCAAACTGCAGGACATTTTATAAAATAACTGATTTATAATCTACGAATGTGTCAAAGTCATGAAAGTCAAAGAAAAACTGAGGGACTGTTTCAGACTGAAGGAAGGTAAAAGACATAAAAATTAAATGTGATGCTTGATTCTGAAGCATCTGTTAATGGCATTTCTGAAATACAGAGCTAATCCTGAGTGAGAGCGAAGAAGTAGATCATTCTATTGGTTGCATTGTGGTTTTATAGGAGGATGCACTTGTTTCTAGGCAATGCACACTGAGGGGTTTGGGATAGGGTACCAAGCTAGCAACTGATGATTCAGAGGACGAAAAGGTTCTCTGTTACTATTCCTGCAACTTTTCTTAAGTTTAAGATTATGTTAAAAAAAAAAAAAAAAGTATAACAAAAACAAAGAAAAAGTAATAAAGGAGCAGAAGAAAAGCAGTTTGGCTATATGTATTAAGAACCTTCAAAATGGGAAATATCCTTGAATCTAGTAATTCTACTTCAAGAATTTTTTCTTGAGGAAATGACTACCTATATATACAAAGTAATTTACAGTAGCATGATTTGTAATAGCAAATGCTATGAAAATCATGTAAATGTTTAGAAGAAAACTGTTAACTGTGATATATTAATAAAACAGAATACCAGTGAATTATTAATAATCATAGTATTGAAAAATACTCAGAAATGCTGACTATATAATGCTCACTACAAAATAAATAATGATATATACAAGATCCAAAGTTTACAAAAGAATAATAAAAATGGAAAAAAAAATACTGATTAGTAGTACTTTAAAAAGGAAAATTTTAAGGACAAAAATTTAATTTTCTGTGTTTTTCAAAAATTGTTTTACATTGAGCTTTTATAAAAGATAACGAGGAGTTTTTATAAAGTCTCTCCCACCAGCCTTTATGTACTATGTGCACTTATATCCCTACTTCTTTCTAGCACAGGGACTAATGCTTTGTGAATCAATGAACAGAATTTACAGTGATTATTCACCCTAAGCTAATTTCTCAAGTGTTTCATGCCAAATAAAGGTATTCTTGGCTTACATTAATCTGACTTATTTCACTTCCTTCATTTCATCTGCCTTCTTTCTTTCTATATGTCAACAATAGGAATTTGTGGATTGCTCTTGCTTTCACTGTGTCACACACACTTCTTTATGGTGACCTGTATCAAATAAGATGACTAAGTGCCAAGGCTCTTTGAACACCTGAAAGCAGAAATCTCCCTAGGCTCTTCAAGAAAACTTCTTTTTTGCAGGATAATGTATCTATTATATTCAATGCTTTCTCAAAATTTTAATCTTTATACCTTTAAGTAGGGCTGGTATTAATTTCAATGTGCTTTTCTATGTGCTTTCCAACATGTAGCAGTAAGCAGAGACTTCACAAAGTAGAAATGAGAGGGTAAGTGCCCCCAGGAAAATCACATCGATAATTAGTACTGTTACATGGTGTGTGACATAGCTCAAATGACATAGAGCATCACGCCAGGCAATGTTTTCTTTAAAAAGCTTTTCTCCTGCACACACCTATTTGATGTAAGAGCAGTTCCAATGCAAGAGCTATGCACATTTCTGATTTTGCTACACATTACACTTAGTCTAGGTAGATGGCCTGTAAAATTTTGTTTTTAATAATTAAGCAGAATAATCGAACATAACATATTACGTAACTTTCAAAAGACAAGAACCACTAGCTTGGAATTTAGTAAGTATTAGAAAATTACAACTATGGAAAAAGACGTTTACTGTTCCCTTTTATTACTAAACATGAAGTCCAAAGATATTTTGAAAAATATTTTAATACATGTTTCCAGATACATTCCCTCTATCATTTATCTTCCTTATCATGTATTTCTTAGAGGAGTTCAAAATGCAAATATCAATAAATATTTATTGAAAATCAAGTGTGTCAAGGGATTATGGTATGAGGTCAAACAGAAGTATGTACTAGTGTAAGATGTAATCATCAAAAATTTACAACTAATTGGTGAGGCAAAGCACAAGGACTATATGGAATTAAATGACAATGTAGGTGTTAAAATTATAACAAATCTCAAATGGCTAGAAACATGGTTGGAGAGAAATGAGAATCCCAAATGAAAAGAATGTATCAAAGGAATCAAAGGAGGTTGGAAATTAATGTACATTCATGGTGAGCAAATTTTTAAGAAGCTTAAAATCCATGTAGGATTATGGCTAGAAAATCAAAAAACCTGGAAACCCCTGTCTTACTATCATAATAAGCAAACCAACCATCCACAGCAGTGGAAAATGAAGTTATAAATGAGCCTGAAGAAAGATTATGCATATCCAAATACTGAAGGAAGAACTCCAAACCTAATTCTTCAGATAACAGAGACTCAATAAAATTTCAGAGCAGGAAAATGGTATGATTCATGTGCATGAAGAGGAGAATGGAGGAATTTGTGCTGTATACATTCAAAGACCAGAGCTGTGTATTAACAGCATGGATAAATCTTACAAATATAAAGATCAAAAATAGCGAATCACAGAAGACTACATATGGTATGACTCACATAAACTAAAAACATGCAAAGCAATGCTATGTATTACTTCAACATACACATATGAACAATAAAAGTATTAAAAGGGACTTGGGACTAATTTGAACCAAGTTCAAGACACAGTGACTTTGGCTGGGGTTGGGGAGCAACAAGAGAGAACACAAGGGGGATTTAACTACGTAAGTGGTATTTTTTTTAGGCCGAGTGATGGTATATACAAGGTTTCACTCTTCTACTCTTTATGTCTTTTCAATGATGATGGAAAAGAAGTTCAGGAGGGAGAGAGGGAAGCTGAAAGTTGTTTGGATGTCTGGAATGTCATTAACACAATAAAAGCTCAAGATAATAGAAGTTGAGGGTAAGGAGTAGTGATGAGTGTGGCATGAAAGGAATGGTTGTACAATTTACTAAGAAAAAATAAATACAAGATTGGACCCTGATAGTGTGTGAAGGGTACAGAAAACCTTTTGGGAGCAGAGAGGAAATAGATCTCTTCCCCACTCCTTGCTCAGTGACATACTACTGGTAGCTTGAAATCAGCCCCTGTAGGAGTATTTACATCACAAAAATCAGAGCAAGCTAAAAATCCAGGCTCTTTTCTTGTTTTTGATTTTGAGAATCAGTTTACCAGCACACTATTGTTTACAACCTATTTAACTGGAATTGAAGAGACAAAAGAAAAGACAATTAGTAGGTAAGCCATGAAGAAAAAGCTGTCCCTCTCCTCTTATTTTTCTAGCCTAGATGAAAGGCTAACAAAGTCTTTGGTCTTCCATTTTAACTGATCACAATTGTTTTCATAAATAAGAGAGGATTTTGTGAAAACATTTTATAATACAGAGCCACTGAGGAAATCTACCGCCCATTTTCTTGTTCATGTCAGTGGTGAGGTTCCATGCACTAAGTTGTTGGTGTCATGTTCCGAAGGAGACAGCAGCACAGCAGGGAAAGGGAAAGGGAATTATTTGCAAATAGAAGTGGCTCACCCAGTGTCTCCCATTATGCATCCGGACCAAGTATCCTCACATTTACACTCACCTAAGGGAAAAGGAATACACATGCCTTTTTACAAAGTGAAAACAGACGTATTAGAGTGGTCTATTTTTGAAAAGTATATCTTCACTTTATTCCTTAAATACCTTTTAAAAAGTAATACCTGCTTTCTAATTTTCCTTATACTTAACGTTTTGCATGCAATGCATAATAACAAAAAATCGACTTTGACTACATCAAGATTATGTAATTTTTACTAAAATAAAATCTTGATATTTAAACAAGTGGCCTTATTTCTAAAGCACTCATTGAAATGCTTTAAAATGGCTTAAAAACCCAATACCAATGAAACAGCATCATTATAGGATTCTGGTTTCAGTCCCTTATGCGAATTCTTAGGATTTCTTGTCCAGTTTTAAAACCTCTGCACCAAAGCTGCTGGTAGAAGGCAGTACAATGTATTGTTTAAGCAGAAAGGCTTAAAATACCTGGGCTCAAAACGTGGACTTGCCACTTGCTTATATGAGTAATCTTGGAGACATTACCCTTTTAATATCCAGTCACTTTATTCTGTAAAATGGGGCTAATGATGGTTATCTTGAGGATTAAATGAGTATCTAGATGTAGATAATACTAGTATTTGATTTTCTGTCTTATAACAGGCTTCAGAAATGGTAAAAGTTATTAGTCAAATAAACAATATTTATATTTGTTATTAAAATATTAAGATAAACAGGATTCCTATCAACTTTACTCCAAATACATGATGTTTGACTATTCCTGGTGAATTAACATTACCTACTTGGGAAAATATATTCTTGCAAGATGCTAATCCTAGCATAGTTTATCAGGTCCATATTTTACTGAGCCCATTAGCAGCCAAGTTCTCCTCTGTGGCCATAGTAAGAGAGTTTTATTTATTTATTTTTTTTTTTAAAGATTTTTATTTATTTATTTGACAGACAGAGATCACAAGCAGGCAGAGAGGCAGGCAGAGAGAGAGAGGAGGAAGCAGGCTCCCTGCTGAGCAGAGAGCCCGACGCGGGACTCGATCCCAGGACCCCGAGATCACGACCCGAGCCGAAGGCAGCGGCTTAACCAACTGAGCCACCCAGGCGCCCAGTAAGAGAGTTTTAAATAAACCATAATAAAACGGTATGCCTTGAACCTACAAGCCTAAGATTCTGTACTGACCATTTAAAATTATGAAACTGAGCTTATTTTGTCCTTTTTTAGGTTAAATTCAACAATGAATTTTTCATCACATAGCTTTAAATGTTTATTACACATGGAGAAATTTTCATCTGCAGGACAAACACCTTGAAACATTTTTGAAGAAAATACTGTATGCCCCAGCTGTTTATCTTATACTACCACCCAAACTCTTTTGATCAAACAACTGAATTTAAAATCTCATTCTCCAAAACACTTATAGAGAGTGCATTTTAAATACAACTAAAGCACAGGGTGAACTTACCACTTGCCAACTTTCTTTTGTCTGAGATAATACCAATGTTATGGGCTAATGACTGGGCGAGTGTAACAGCCATTAAATCAGTTTTCCCAAACTGAAAAACAAGAGCAAAAACAAAATACATGTAAATGAGAATTATTTTTTATTTAAGATGGCCAGAGAAAAATGTCACAATAAATTGGAATCAACTAATTTCTAAGCATCCTAATTAGCAGAGGTTAAACATACAGTAGATAAAGCTAAACAATGGAGCATTTATCAAAAGCTGAAAGAAATAAACCCATGTTTGATTCAATCTTATAAGGAAGACTAGAAGCCAGCGAATCACCACCTTTTGGGCTTAGAAACTTAAGTTTAATTCTGAGTACAAATTTCATCAGTAGCATATCTGAAAAACTTAATACTTGTATATACTTCAGTCCGTCTTTTAAATATTAATAAATGTGTACATTATTTGGAACTTATTCATTTCTGTGCATCCACTTGCATGCCCGAAATTTTCCCAAATTAAATAGAATGTGGCTTCAGAAAACAAACAGTATGAGTAACAGGAAGTGGGAATGATCTGTGATCTAAAGAAACTTGAGATCTAAAGATATTTTCTTCAATATGTAGATTCAAGTAGTTTTCTTCTAGATCATTTTCATGAGACTTAGGGCCTCAGGGGTAAAAAGAACTCTTTGAAAAATTTAATCTATTTTTCCTCCAAAATCTGCCAAATATTGAAGAAGGAAGAAAATTTTCAGTTGGGTTGTTAGGCAATAAGTTAATGTTCCATGAATTACTCAATTCTCCAGGAAATCAGCCAAAGTAATAGGGCCTTATTTTCAATAAAAATAAAAGTAAAGATTTTATCTATATAATCTTTAAATAGCTAAATTTGAAGATTATACTAGCAGAACATGAAAAAAATGATCAAATATTATCTTCCATTATTTTCCTATTCTCTGTCCTCTGTTCATTTATAGCAACCATATTGGTTGTAAATAAAATAACCTAACACCTAGAGAATATGGAATATGAGAAACTATCTCTTAAATATTAGGAAAACATTTTCAGCCATCATACCACTTTGTATTGTACAGATGTTCACACCTACTTCATTCACGCCTCCTCCTTTCAGCAACGAGCAAATCCCACCAATATAAGCCGCCCCGCTCCGGCTACTCTCAAATTGACTTCCCCTTTTAGAAAAGGAAATGAAAAATGCTTACTGTTCAGAGTTCCAAGTATCACTGTACCTCTCATTATTAATTTAACACACTTATTTTCTCGATGCAAATACATTCCTATTTTGTATATTCCTGAGGTAAAGGGAGGAATGTGAATACTGTTTACACACGGGGGGGGGGGGGGGGGCCTGGGTGGCTCGGTGGTTTAAGCCGCTGCCTTCGGCTCAGGTCATGATCTCAGGGTCCTGGGATCCGGTCCCGCATCGGGCTCTCTGCTCGGCAGAGAGCCTGCTTCCCTCTCTCTCTCTGCCTGCCTCTCCATCTACTTGTGATTTCTCTCTGTCAAATAAATAAATAAAATCTTTAAAAAAAAAAAAATACTGTTTACACACGGAACTGAACAAAAGAGTTTCTGAGAGGGATGTTTCCCCGCATGAGCAATAATACCTTCAACAGAACTATACTGGTTTAAAAAAAATCACTAACACAGTGTACTCTGAGAAAGGATACAAAATCACTTCTGTGGTATTTCTGATCCAAATGCCCAACTTGAATCTCTTAACGGGAAAACATCAGACATCCCCACAATGGGGAACACTCTGTAACATAACTGACCTACACTCTTCAAAAATGTTAAACCCAAAATAAACCAAGAAAGGCAGAGGAAATGTCCCAAATTAAAAGAAAAGAGACAGGAGATAGGACAATTAAATGTGATGCATGACCTTGTGTTAGATCCTGAATGGGGGAAGGGAATTAGCTATCAAAGACATTATTCAGATAGCTGGAGAAACCTGAATATAGGTTACTTAAAAGTATGGTATCTTGTTACATTTTCTAGTTTTAATAATTTAAATATAAATTTTAATAAAATTTAATCGATAAAAATTTAATAATTTACTACAGTGATATCAGAGAATGTCTTTATCTTTAGGGAACTAAATACAAACATGTATTTAGTAATGAAGGCCCAGTAAGTGCGTATCTCCAACTTGCTCTCAAATGGTTCAGGGGAAAAAAAAATCGATAGATAAATGGATGAAAGGGAAAAAAGGAAGGGAGGGACGGAAAAGGGAAGAAGGGAAGAAGGAAGAAAATCATAAGCAAATGGGGCAAAATGTAAATAATTAATGAATCTGGGTAAAGAGCATATATTTCCTTGTAGTATTCCTGCAACATTTCTATAAATGTGAAATTGTGTAAAATGTAAAAGTTACACAAAAATACACTCTTTTACTTCCATTTATAACTTTCTTCAACAGATCTTACTTTATAAAATAGTGTTTTTTAAATGCTATAATATATAGTTTGCTACTATATCAAATACGCATTTTAACTCAAAAAAAAAATGAAATTGAGAAAAAATTAAAAACAAACTCCAGAAATACTAAGGTCTCACCTTAGAACCAAAGCAAAGGGAACGCTAACATTTAAAATACAGAAACTTTAAATATAATTAATCTGTGAAGAATATTCTTTATGAGTATTAACAATAATTTTACTCAATAAATGTTCTTATTAAAGCTCTTGAAAAGTAAATAAAAATATACATACAATAATAAAATAACTCAAAACTAAACTTTTTACACTTTCATGACAACTCCTAACAACCTGCACTTTAAAAATCCTTTCAAACATATTGCCATGTCAAATCTTACTTTCATTATACAGGAGAAAGGATACATCTCAGGCTCAAGTAATAGAGCATTTATCAGGGAACCAAAAAAAGCAATAAATCAAAGTTACGTACGAAAAAAGGTGAACTGCATCACTCTTCTCTTTGATAAAATCCCTCCTGTATTTCATAAACTCACGGAGGGTGATCAGTGGATTTTCAGATATGGCAAACTTGTTGTCCGCTGCCCAGGTTTCCATGGCAACCAATACTATCCTTGTCTTCAGTTGGTCTTTATATATCTGGTATATTAACAAAAGAAACACACTAGTTATACATGTGGTAAAGTCAAATGATTTATGAACAGGACTATAAAACTCCTTTTTTGAAAACTCCTGGGTTTTAGTTAAAGGTAAAAAACTCTATTGTCTTTAAGGGAGATAATTATTTCTCTAATTCACATGCATTTTCCTTGAGTTACAGAGAGTCAAACTCTTTACAACTAAAACCCAAAGAAGAATGCACTAGTTAGAAACAAAAGAACACTTTTTGACAAACGTTTGCAACCTTTTTCAAGGATCTCTCCGAGTCTGTTTTTTGGGACCCTGGAGAAAGATTTCATGCATTCCTGGGTTTCCCAGGCAAAGAACGGAACAACGAAGACTCCCCTGGGATATAATTTCTATGTAACCTGACTGGCCCCAATTAAACTCATGGAGAAGCTACCTACAGTGCCTTCTCAAGAAAAGATTCATAAAGTAAATATAGTGGGATTACTAGTGCATGATTAGTACACAAACAGGCACTCTCTTGAAAATAGCACAACTGCCTATACTGTTTCTCCAATGTTGGAAGTATCTGTTAGTACTAGGACTCAACTTTTTATTTTTCAATGTGAAAAACATAAGGCGAAATTTCAAGCATCAATCCACGGGTAACTTTTTCATCTTCCCAGTCAGAGATCAAAATCAATCAAGTCCACGGCAAAATAACGTAAGGGACTTATGGGACACCTTGCCTGATGCTCAATTCAGAGCACCAAAAGTACAAGAACCATATTGTACATTCTGTTAGCAATCAGGAGATGACATTCCTCTATGGCAAAACTGAATCGAGTTGATACTTACTAAATCCGCCATGTTCACCACAGATTTCGCATATGTATTAGTATGTACAACTGAAAGCCGATGTTTTTTAAACTGAAAACAAAAGAAACAAACAAAAGTGAAGGGTTTACAAATAAGCACCTCGTCAAAGAAAACACGGTGTAACGGAAACATCTCTTTGGCTTTCTATAAAAAAATTATAACTGTTAAGAACTAGTTCTTTATATGCTGTGTAGTCTGAAGCAAGGCCCTTAAAATTTTGAGGCCTCAGTTTACTCAAAGGTGAGATGAAGTAAAAATACCTATTCCATTCATTTCACAAGTTTATTTTTAACACAGAACAGTTATTGAAAATGAAAAAACATATTAAAGTTATCTATGAATTACAAGACATGCAAATACAAGTAGGGTGGATAGCCAGAAAGTGTATGTGAACACTGCTATAACTTTAAAAACTCACTAGTTCTACGAGAGTTAATCAGTAAAGGAGAAGAAAGCCCTACAATAAGGGTCATAAAGAGGTAGCTTAAAGCTAGATATGGCTCACATAAACCTTTTATTTGGCCTCAGTAGTGTTTTAAAAACCAGGAAATACCAGGTAACACCTGGTTTTTGGCTGCACTTAAAATTAGCATCCTCCCATGGTGAAAACAAGCAAGTACTGAGAGGCAACCACTCCCATTAGTAAGGCCAGGTATCTTTCTTTTGCCACAGGCCTCACTCCTCCCTATTGTTTCCAAATCTGGCTTACTTCATTTGTGTTATCTACTTATAGATCTCTATAGACATCTGAATGTGTGCTATTCTAAAAAGTTGAAATTATATGTTCTTACAACTTATTCTGATCATATAAAAATCTCAGGAAACAGTAACATTCACTGACTTCAAAAAGGTTAGAAAGATAAAACTTAGTTCTAGCCTGAACAAAGAAGAAAAACTCAATCTGGATTTTATTAGTTGTAGTAGTAGTAGTAGTAGCAAGAATAGATGATCAATGTTTGCTTAATCATATGCAAATGACATATTTTCCCTCAACTAAATCACTCAAGTAAATTAAAATGCACTTAAACCTGAAATTAAGTAAAATTCAGCAAAGTGCTTCACTGAACATGTTTAGTTCAAAACTGTGGTTATATAGAGCAATTAACATTACAACTCACTGCTGTGCTGTAAATGTAAGCCACTGCCTACAACATGCCCATGAACTGAAAATATATACTCTTGGTCAAAATAAATGACTCAGCAAGAAGGAAGTTTTTCCAGATTCCTATCCTAAAATCTTCACTGCTTGCCTATATAAGCATTTCCATATGGTTTGCTGCATAGCAAGCCAGAAACTGAAAAACTCCTTTCCTTTTATTAGGATAAAGTTGTACACTGCAAACTACAGTGTCATATTACTGGTGCCTTGCTGATTTCCTCAATATACAAATATTCATTAAGCAAATCCAAAGGGTTGACTAATTTTAAGTCAAAGAAATATTTCTGGAATGTCACAAAGTACCCCTAGTCACTTCCACCTAAGAATGTTTCCAATTTAGAGGTTGTTACTGGCTAACAAAATGCATCGAGATACACAAATGTCTTTTCCAAGTTAAAATTTTCTGGGTTTCTTGTTTCTTCTAAACATATTTCTGCACCCACCAGTTTTACCCCTTGGCCCAGACAAGTTCAACCAACAGACGGTTCAGCAAATCCTACCATCAGATGATCGTTGACAATCATCAGCTCAATATATTTGGTTTCCTCCTCCACATTACGAGGATGTCGACGAAGCTGCAATATGGTAAAAGAAATAGCACCTAAATAAGCCCTCTGAACTTGGCTGTGGAAAACCAAAAAATATGTTACACATTATGTTGCATACATCCACTTTTCTACTGTTTTGTGAATTTGACTTTTTTCGTCTTGTTTCCACATATAAGTGATACCATGTGGTATTTATCTTTTTTGTCTGGCTTCTTTCATTTAGCACAATGCCTTCCAGGTTCATCCATGTTGTCAAAAATGGTAGGATCTCCTTCTTTTTCAAGGCTGAATGAAACTCCACTATATATGTGTGTGTATATATATGTATATAAAACATTTTCTTGATACAGCCATTCACTCATGGACAGCAACATTGATAACACTGTCTTATATAATTGAAATTTGCTGACAGAACTTAAATGTTTTCACTAAGGGGGGAAAAAAGGTAAATATGTGAGGTGACAGATACATTAATTAATTCAATGGAGATGTTCTTTTCACTATATATAGATAAAATCATCCCATTGTATACTTCAAGTATTTAACAATTTTGTCAATTAATTATACTTCAATAAGGCTGAAAAAAGTGTTTTAATTAAAAAAAACTAAAACATGTGAGAGAAATAAACAACATTTCCACTTTTACCTCTTCAAAATTTGCCTCATTTTTGTCAATTTTACTCAGTTTTTGAACAGGTAATAAATTCATATAAGTCAAAGATTGAATAAAGAACTATAAAGAAGTTCAGGACTGAAGTCTTCCTCTCACTTCTGTTCCCTATCTATCTAGTTGCTAACTTTTTTCCCCACAGAAATAATGGAAATAGTTATGCATATAAAATCAAATATAACATATATTTGATTTAGTACTTCTATTTATTTCACTAGCTTTTGCATCAGGCAACTTTCATTCACCCAGTGTGCCTTGGAGATTGTAACACATGAAATACATTCTTTCTGGTTTAATTCAAGCTTCTGAGGATCTCTGAGAGGATACAGGGGGTGTCTAATGGACACTTTTATCCTATAATATCCAAATCTGGGGTTGAGAATGCCCTTTCTTCCTCTGGTACAGTTCAAGGGAACCCCAAATGATATAAGAGCTTTGTTCAAATAGTTTTGAGAACTTCCAGGCAGTTTTTCATTATCTATTACAGCTATATTATATCTGTCTGTTCAACAATGATTTTCTCCACCTTCAAAATCACAATCAGTGAATGCTACTGGTAGGACACTAAGGCAGCTATATGCAGTTCGTCTATAACACAGTCTTTAACAAGAGCTGTAAAATGGACGTATTCCATAATGCCATACTTATCATATGATCTCACTTGTATGTGGAATTTAAGAAACAAAACAGAGGATCATAGGGGAAGGGAGGGAAAAATTAAACAAGAGGAAATCAGAGAGGGAGACAAACCATGAGAAACTCTTAACCATAGGAAACAAACTGAGGTTTGCTGGAGGGGAGGGAGTTGGGGGATGGGGTATCTGGGTACTGGACATTAAGGAAGGCACGTGATTTAATGAACACTTGGTATTATGTAAGACCGATGAATCACTGACTTCTACCTCTGAAACCAATAATACATTAGATATTAATTAACTGAACTTAAAAAAAATTTTTTAATAAATAAATGAAATTTTAAATAAATAAAAAATTTTAAGAAGTTTGTATTTATTTATTTGAAAGAGAAAGAAAAAAACACAAGCAGAAGGAGGGGCAGATGGAGAGGGAGAAGCAGACTCCCCATTGAGCAGGGAGCCTGATGAGCTCCTGATGAGCCCTGTGCAGGCTCCATTCCAGGACCCTGGGATCACGACCTAAACTGAAGGCAGACTCTCGACTGACTGAGCTACCCAGGTGCCCCCCATTAAAAAATTTGAGAAGAAAAAATAAAATTATCCTATCCTCTTATCTCATAATTCATGAAAATAAACATTATTTCAAATTAAATCTTGTTGGCAATCGTCATTTACTTAACTGGCCCTCAGTATATACATATATCCACAAAATACATAAAGTTTGTGGTAGCAATTCATGGAACACAAAGCCTTCTGAGAGGAAGAACTATATAAAGCATAATGGTTATGAACACTCCTCTGAGACTAGACTTTCTAGGTCAGAAACTGAACTCCACCACTATTACCTTGGACAAGGTTCTTAAGCTTCTTACACCTCAATGTCCTTAGTAGTAAAATGGCGATAATAATAATACTACCTTCCTCATAAGATTTTAAGAGGATTAAGTGTGTTAATATGATTGAAATTCTTAGAACACAACCAGGCACAGGCACCTGTGCCTCAATAAAACAAACAAACAAAAACCAGTTATTATTCACATTAGAAATGTGCCTATAAAGTTATTTTATTTCATACTTATTAAACATATTTTAAACAGAAGATTAACTGGTTTCTTACTAGAAATCTTACTAGAGATCCATTTCTCTCATCTGGTGTTTTTTATGCCAAACACACACACATAATACATGATATCTTAATTTTAGTAAGTAGAGTTCTCGCTCCTTTTCTTTTCTGAATGTACTGGATACACTATGTTACATTAGTCCCAGGTGTGGGACGTAAGTGATTCAACTTCTCCATACATTATGCTGTGCTCACCACAAGGGTAGTTGACATCTGTGGCGAGACAACACTATTACAATATCACTGATTATTCCCAGTGCAGTGCCCTTTACCCCCACGACTTTCTCATTCCCCACCTGGAAGCCTAAGTCTCCCACTGTCCTTCAGCCATGTTGCCCATCCTTCTACTCACTTCCCTCTGGCAACCACCTGTTTATTCTCTACACCTACATGTCTGATTCTGCTTTTTGTTTGTTTGTTTACTCATATATGTTTTAGACTCCACAAATGAGGGACCTGATACAGAATTCTGATGATTGGAGTTCTTATTCCACCTCAACCATTTCCCAGCTTTATGGTTTTGGTCATTTTCACATTTCAAAGACATCATATTTCCCCCCTCTGTGAAAGGGGGTTGACAGTACCTACTTCATGTGATGTAAAGCATGATACAAGGACTTACTATTTTTGCTAAGTCCAAGATCCACTGAATGTTTATAAAGCAGACATCCTGAGTTTATAACCCAGACTGCAGCATAGCTGAAGTGTGACAATAGCATTTTGTGGCTTTAAAACCTGATGGATTGGGCACCTCGGTGGCTCAGTGGGTTAAAGCCTCTGCTTTCGGCTCAGGTCATGATCCCAGGGTCCTGGGATCGAGTCCTGCATTGGGCTCTCTGCGTAGCAGGGCGCCTGCTTCTCCGTCTCGCTCTGCCTGCCTCTCTGCCTACTTGTGATCTCTGTCTGTCAAATAAATAAATAAAATCTTTAAAAAAAAAAAAAAACTGATGGATTCCCTCTTAAGGGGGTATTTTTACAAGTAGACTCCATGACGTGATACAACCTAGGCAAGCAAAGAGGCCTATGATAGAAAGAACTGGAGATGCCATAGCTGGGGCCATAATCCATCTGTTTGATGAAAAACCACATTATCAACACTATCTTGAGTCCTTTTTGAGTCTATGAAACAACATGGCCTCCTTCCACTGTTCCTATAGATCTGTCACCTTACTGTTCACCACACCCTGACAAATGCCAAAACTAATACTTAACCCTCTTACAGAGACCTTACAGAGACTTAGTGTAGAGCTAAATGACTGGGAGTTGCCACGTGTTTTTAAAAACATCAAAGAATAACCAATGAATACATACCTGTCGTTTACTTCTTTTTGGTTTTGGCTTCAAAATAAATTTTGGTGGAGTGATGTGTACTTGTTGAAATTCTAAAAGGAAATAAAAGTAAATTAACAGTGCATTTGCCAGGTTTCTTTCAGACAAGGCAATCAAAGTTTTACTATCCCTTCCTAGTACAAATTGTATAATTATATTCAATTCAGTTATTAACTATTAGCGATTACTATAGTTATTAATAATTAATATAAATAACTTACACATTATATAATTATAACTATATGGTTATAAATTTTATAATGTACATCACACTTAAAGATATACAGAACATTAATCAAAATAATTGTGCTCATATGCATGCTAACTAAAATATATCATGAATGAATACAACTTAAAAAGTTTCAAACATTATTACTGTTTTATCTCCAAAATTTTCTCCTATTTTTCCTATAAATACCACCACACTCTTGAACAAGAATCTTCTGAATAGCCAACCTGGTCTTCCCATGACTGATCTTCATTAAAGAATGACACACCAAATGCTGATGAAGATGTGACACAACTAGATCTCTCAGGTAGTGTTGATGAGAGTACCAAATGGCACAACTACTTTAGGAAAAGGTTCAGCAATTTTTCATACAACCAGAGTGCTCAGATACAGTCCAAAAACTAACGGCATGAACATTACCTTGGTCTTGTGGGAAATGCAAACTCTCATAACCCATTCACGATGTACTGAATCAAAAACTCTAGAAACCAGTACAGCCACTATGGAAAACAGTATGGAGTTCCTCACAAAGAATTAAAATATGATATCATATGATCCTGTAAACCCAGTTCTGGGTAGACAAAGGAATTAAAATCAGGATCTCAAAGAGACACCTGTCCTCCATTGTTCATTGCAGCAGGATTCACAAGCCAAGATATAGAAACAACCTCAATGTTCATCAGTGGATGAATGGATAAAGAAAATGTGGTATAAATATGCAATAAAGTATTATTCAGCCTTTAAAAAAAATTAAAGAAATCTCTCCATTTGTGATAACATGGATGAACCTGAAGGACATTACACTAAGTGAAACTAGTCAGACACAAAAGGACAAATACTATATGATACCACATAGATAAGAAATCTGAAACAGTCAAACTCCTAGGAGCAGAAAATGGAATGACAGCTGCCCAGAGCTGAGAAAAGGGGGAAGCAGGGAGGTATTAGTCAAAGGGCACAAGGTTTCCGTTCTACAAGAGGAGTAAGTCCTAAAAGTCCTGTACAGCAGAACAGCCAGAATTAATAATACTATACTGTATACATAAATTCTGCTAACAGTGTAGATCTTATGTTGCAGTCTTTTCACTACTACTACTAATAACGCAATAACAATAATAAAGATGGTGGAAAGAAACTTTCAGAGTTAATGGGCACACTCAGGGCAGGGATTATGGTGATAACTCCATGGATGTACACTTATCTCTATAAACTCGTCAAGTTGTAAACAATTACAATACCTAATGGTATTAGGTATACCTAATGGTACATCTTTCCTCTAATGTCATCCATATCTCAATTCAGGAGCCTGAAAAAAACCTCTCAACACGGAGCCAGCAGTCTCTGTATGTGCACTGCCGTGTGAGAACCTACTGTACAAACACAAACCTACCTTCAGACCCAATAATTCCACTGCTGGGTATTTGATAGAAGAATTGTAAACACGTGTCCACAAAAAAAGATTTTTATAAGAATGTTTAGAGTTCTTTTATTCGTAATGGCCCAAAGCTGGAAACAACCCAAATGTCCATCAACAGAATGGATAAAAGACTATGGTAACTCTAAATAGCAGAACATACCCAGTAACTGAAAAGAATGAACTATTGCTAATCTCTGACAACATTAATCTCATAGGCATATGCTAAGCAAAAGAAACTGGACACAATGTGTCATTCCATTTACATGAAGATCTAAAACAGGCTAACCTAAAAGTCAGAAAAGGGATTGCAGAAGTGGGTAGTACCAACTGGGAAGAGGCACAAAGGAAGATACCAGGATGATAGAAATGTGCCAAATCTCACCAAGGGAGTGCACGTGTGCCAAAACTCATATAATGTTATACAAGATTTATATATTTCTTTGCAGGAATTTTAAAAAACAGACTGTGTTAAGGGGTCCATAGGAAATAAATAAACCTTTCTCAGATGCTTTTTTCTTTTTCTTTCTTTCTTTTTTTTTTTTTTTTTAAGATTGCTTATTTATTTATCTGACCAACAGAGATCACAAGTAGGCAGAGAGGTGGCTGGGGGCGGGGGAAGAAGGCTCCCTGCTGAGCAGAGAGCCCGATTCGGGGCTCAATCCCAGGACCCTGTGATCATGACCTGAGCTGAAGGCAGAGGCTTTAACCCACTGAGCCACCCAGGTGCCCCCTCTCAGCTGTTTTCTTAGGGACACTGGTTCCAAGAGATGTGTCATAGAAAACAAAAGCTTCCACAGTTAAACAGGTTTGGGGAACACCTGATCATATTCTCTCTCTTGGAAGTACATAATGCACAGCAAGACAAAGGTATTGATAATCCAAATCCCAGGAAAACCTTATTATATTTAAAATAAATAAGCTTACTCTTGAGCTTATTTCACAAGATTTTTTTTTTCTGATTTATCATAATAAATCCAAGCATCTAGAAAGACAAATAACACTCTTAAAATTGATAGTGCCAACTTCTGACAAGAAAAGAAAGCCAGAAACTAACTGAGACAGACCTGAGTTTTGGAAGAAGATGTTCGAAGTTATTTTTAATGAAAGCAAAAGTGCCAAGTCATCTTTAAAGTTTCTGTGGAAAAGAAACCCTAAACAAAGTTTTTTAAAAAACTGTATGATCAGGGATGCCTGGCTGTTTCAGTCGATAGAGCATTTGACTCTTGATCTCAGCATTGTAGATTTGAGCCCCATGTTGGGTATAGAGATAGCTTTAAAATAAAATCTTAAAAAAAAAAATTTACTATGATGGAAACATTTTATTCTAAAAAAATTGTACAATTGGATTGCATTCCTTATAGGGATCTTTATTTATTCCTTTAAATATTAATTAATGTTTGCTGCTTCCAGTAATCACTATTAGATTGTAGTTTTATTCTCAGGCAGCTAGTCCTGATTTATTTTCTGCTCATCACAGGGATTGTAAAGTTTCATAAGGTAACTGAGGACAGTCTAAAGTCCCTATGTAAAGTAAGAGCATTTGTATGCTTATCTGTAGATTTTTCAAAATAGTGAGTTCTATAAAACAGGATCCCCTAGCCTTTTCTCAGCAGGAGAGAAACCTGCAGAAGGTCAAGGAGTTATGAACCTCCTAAGAGAAGGAACATTAGGAAACACTCATTTCATTTTCCAATGAGGAAACAACGTAAACTTTTTTTTAAGTTTTTATTTAAGTAATCTCTACACCCAGTGTGGGGCTTGAGCCACAACCCTGAGATCTAGAGTTGGGTGCTCTTCCAACTGAGCCAGCAGGCGCCCCAACCAGGTAAACATTTCAGTGGTTTTCCTAAGCAGCAGTTTATAAGGATGTGCTCTCGTCAGAGAATTGTTCCATTTCCCCTGCGCCTCTCTCCCAGCCCACATTCTCACCGTGGCACAGTCCCCACCTCTGCTCAGCCCCCAACGAGCTGCTGCACTTGGAAAAGACAGGCTAGTTGAGCCTGCCTTTTCTTCACCTACAAAATGTGAATAACCCTATCAATCTCTCAGAACTGTAGTGAAGATTAAAGATTAACAATTAGAATGTACTATAGCCATGGTCAGGGCTCACTAAGTAGGAAAGGAAGCTTCTCCACATTAGACATTCAGAGTATGGTCTACCTTCAGGAGGAGAAAACCGAGGAGTCCTGTAAAGCCGAAGACAAAGGCCCTCCATACAATCACTGCTCTGCTAACGAGCACCAAGTGTAAGTACTCTGCCCTACTAGTCATGTGAAGGTTTGGAAGCAACTCAAACTAACATCTGTAAATAAATGGGCCTGTAAACAAACACACATGAGAAGCAAAGACTAATTTCACAAAAAAAGCACAATAATTTAAAAAAAAAAGTATTAGGGGCGCCTGGAAGGCGCAGTTGGTTAAGTGTCCTACTCTTCGTATCAGCTCAGGTCAAAATCTCAAGGCTGACAGATCTGGCTGGAGCCCTGCATCAGGCTCGCGCTCAGTGGGGAGTCTGCCTGAGATTCTCTCCCTCCCCTTCTGCCCCTCCCTGCTCTCTAAAATGAATAAACAGATTTTTAAAAAACAATAATAATAAAAAGCATTAATCTATAATCGTCATTTCCTAAAACGAGGCACAAAGAGTTGAGGAAAACAACAAATAGTAAAATGATTACAAGTTCATCCCTATATTTACAGAATTGGTATCGCACTGGAAGTGAAGTTTTCTATATTTTGTCTATGCAGACCAATTTTTGCTCTAACATTATTTCTCCACTCAGAAATACCTTACTGATTTTTTTCTAATTTTAGAAAGTCTTCCTTCAATGTGCTTAAGCTGTATCTTTCCAAACTCATCCACTACAAACATGAAGTCAGCTTGCATTTTATTCTCTCTTGAGGTCCTTGACTCGATGTCACTTTCTCTCCAAAACCATTATGAGCAGTCAGGAGCGAAGGGTATTCCACATATAGATTCGCTCAAATGAATTATTAAATGAATTATTAAAGTTGACTTTTTTTCAAAGTCATCATATGAGTATCATACCGGATGGAAGATCATCCAGGGGAAATTCAAACAGTCTGGACTTGTAAACCGAATGAAAATGGAAGTCCTCCTGAAGGAACACAAACAACCGAGATTAAGCACCAACCAGTTATCCAGTTATCCAGTCCAACCAGTTATCTCTAGTCACAGGCAATGACAGCTCAAGAAGCTGAGACTCCTAAAAGAACCACAGCTTGACTATGCACTTTCCTGGATTTGGAAAGGCAATAGGCCCCCACACAACCCTCCCCTACTCCCAGATTCCCCCAGCACCAGAGAGATCTCCTATTAGAAACAAAAATGCCTTTGCGGACAGAGAAGCCAAAGCCTGTAGTAATGGAAAATAAATGAATAAAC